>NW_024609879.1:42782761-43397261 GCF_016920785.2 Ixodes scapularis | reverse complement strand
TTCGGTGTAGGACATTTTGGCGTAGGGCGTATCGGAGCGGCCTTTTCGGTGCACGAACTTTTCCGTGCACGGACATCTCGGTGCACGATCATTCAAAATCAAGTTTTTTTTTTCTTTAAGCGTTAGTAAGCTTTTTTTTGTCTAAAAATTTTTTTTTCGCACTTTATAAATTTTTAGACTTTGTCATCTATTTACAGTTACGATCCAGACATTTCCGTGTAGGACGTTTCGGTGTAGGGCGATTCGGTGCGGTCTTTTCGGTGCACGGACATCTCGGTGCGCGATCATTCAAAATCAAGCTGGTTTTTTTTTTTTTTTTTTTTTTTTTTAAAGTTAGTAAGCTTTATTTTAGCCAGAAATGATTTTTTTTCGCACTTTATACATTTTTGGACTTGGTCATCCATTTACAGTTGCTTACTCATATACGACCTAAGTGACTTTGTTAAGCGCTGCACCATCCCACGGGAGGACTGGACACGTTGAAGGATCTGCTTCGTTTGACAGTTTCTCTTTGCCGACGCACACACCACACGAAATTCCGTAAAGGTGTGGCCTTTATCATTAGTAATCTGGGTAGGAAAGGCCCCAATAGCAAGAAGCTTGAAATAGTTGAAATTTACCCGAGATATGTGATGCGACTAGTGCAAACATTCGAAAACAGACACAAACAAACGAGCTATAACGTCCAATGTTTCCAGTCCTCACGCATGATGGTACTGCGCCTAGCAAAGTCACTTATGTGGTATATCAGTAAGTGGCCGTAAATGGAAGTCCAAGTCTAGAAAATTATAAAGTACGAAAACATAAATTTCTAGGTGAAATAGCGCGTATTACATTAAGCAAAAAGAGAAGGACTCGTGATTTTGATTGGTTGTGCACCGAGATGTCGGTGCACCGAAACGTCCGTGCACCGAAATGTCCGCGCACCAAAAAGTCCAACACCGAAAAGTCCGTACACCGAAAAGTCCGCGCACCGAAAAGTCCGTGCACCGAAGCGTCCGTGCACCGAAAAGTCCGCACCGAAACGCCGTACGCCTAAACGCCCGACACCGAAAAGTCCTAGACCTGGCTGCCACCGGCGCATCCGTATACGACGCGCGTTCTCCAAGAGCGCGGAGACGGCTCCCCCAACTGGAGCTCGAGATGCCCGCTCCAACGGATGTCGGCAGCCATTGGAGCGGCTGCCGACAACAGCGCACCTGTGCGCCCGGCAAGCACACGTGCGCTCTTTAATGACGCGAACGATTCGTTTGGCCTCAGCGATCGACGCTTGTTTTCGTCGGCCTGCGCGACGAGCTGCTTGATGCGCTGCGTCTGGTTTGCTAGCGCCACCGCAACCCGTCGTCAAATGAAGCGGCGCGTTAACTGGTCCCCACCGTCATCACGCGGCCAGTAATCATAGCATAGTAGAGATCGAACATTTCATCTTGTTCATTCTAATAAGAATTCGGCGAATTTCATTGGCGGGCACCATGAAGTAAGCTCTACAGTTAGTGATTAGAAAGTCATTTTTACCTTAAATACACTGCCCAGTAAGAGCCTATACTTTTCAGACTTGCATATATATTTTATTTATATCACTTTCTTTGCTCCCCTTTCGAAAGAACCTGTTGTGACTAGATAAATACAGAGTTTTTATTCGCAATGAATCAGTCCCCATGCCTAGGTGCTTTCGCATAAGCTATATTAGTAACGGTACTGAGGTTCACAGCAATATAACAGCACACCTTGCCATTTGCAACTACCTCACTTTCTTTACCATTTTAATTATATTTAAGTTGTATTTTTTGAAGCTAGCGTGCTCGATCACCGAGGTTTTTCTCACAATCGTCCTTATTTCTCCGTATCGTTTAAAATAACAATAAAAATATATAAAAAAAACTAATTCCGCATGTAATAAGACTTGTTTAGGGCCGGATCAGTAAAACAACAGCAATTGCAAAATAATGTTGCGAATTTAAAATCACCGACACGTCAGGTCACTTGATTCAATTTTCGATATATGTATTTAGGGATGATCATACTAAAAAATACACCAATAAGAGGGACGAGACCCCTTTCTGCGGGTGCTAGAAAATATAAAATAGATTAAACAGAACAGTATTTCGTTCTGTTCCTTGAGAAGTGCTCACTTTTCTTTTTTTTTTTTTTTTGTGGTGAAAAGGAACATTTACGTATACTCGTCATATTAATAAATGTTGTCATTAATTAAAAGTTTCTTTTTCTTCTGGATCAAAATATTGCGCATTACGGGCCACCTCTTGAAATGAAAACGTTTACTCAGAGGCATCGGGACAGGGACTCCTTTACACGGCATTTTACTTACAAATTGAGTTACAATTTACAATGCCTGACATAAACTACAGAAATCAAAACGATTAACTTTAGTCAACATGTTGGATGACTACTGGCACAATGTTCGACGCTCTGATATATAGCAAGGCTAATTATGACATTCATCAAAGACAACTACACCCCATCTCCGCAATAAATAACGTGACCAGTACCGCAGGAAATGCAAACATCGGAGAACACAATTTTTCAGTAGTATAACATACCGAAGTTTTCGCTTGAAGGGTTTGTATTGCTCGGATATTTTCATTTACCATTTATAGCGCCATTCTGAGTCATTCCGCATTACTGCATGATTCTGCAGAATAACGCAGGATGGGAAGACCGTGCCCGTTAGCACTCCGCAAAAAGATGTAGGGTGCTCGTGTGCGGTACGCTTCTACACGAAGAAGCGGTTTCCAGTGTTCTTGGCATGTTGCTATCGACGTCTTCATAGTAAGGGCTTGCGCATTAGCCCCTAAGAGTACGATATCTTCATGAAAAGTTGCACGGGTGCTTCAAGTGCCGTACACAAAGAAGCGTCATGTCACAAGATAATGACGTCACCAGTCGAAGCGCGGAGGGGGGGGGGACGTTCCTGCTCCTGCGCCTTTCGTTGAACCGTCGAACGCATCGACCTTTATCAGCGCCATTCTAAACGCTGTACTACGCCTTATCGAAATACCGTCCAGAAACTAGACATAGTGACGGCTGAGCTCAAGTGTCTTCAAACGGATAACAACATCATCTCTGTATTCTCTGTAAAACATCTTCACGAACGAATGGCACTTCCCTCATCTGCATCAAAGTTGTACTCGACCGTCACTGCACTGTGAACTCCTGCATCAACGACCATGTTTACTTCTCAGCCTACTTCTACGCTTCTCAACGCAGTTCCACCCGCAAATCAGGGTGGCTCAAGTGGGAAATCGCGTTCTGCGAGGGGGTGTGGAAGCAGCAGGAAGGAGGTCTCTACACAATGCTTTCAAATGATGAAGCACCGACGATGACTAAAGCCGTAAACGAGAACTGCTAAACAAAGTAAGGTGACTGCCGTCCCTCGAGTGAATCGGCGTTTTGCGCTGTGTGAAGACTTGATCCAGATACAAGTGTTGATGATCTTGAGCCGTGAATGAACCTTTTGCAAAGAAAATGAAGTCGTCGTTTCGAAAATTTAACAAGATGTGACACGTACCCTCTCGGGGACGAGTCAGTACTTGAGGAAATGAACAACACGAAAGTGCGGCCGAAAGGTAACTTATTTGATCAGTTCTTCCAACGACCTGACAACGCTCGAGTACCTGCTTTTGTTTCCTTCTTTTTTTCTCGAACATTTTGTTTTGTCGAGGCATTTGGCGATATTTACGAGTGCGTGTAGCTTTACTCTTATATAAATGCTGCCCTTGTTGATGAAATTCCATTGGCAGTGGCAGTCAGACGTCATCTGATGGACCACCAGGGCACGTTCCACCAAGGCTGCTGACTGGCAGTCAGTGTCCCAAATTACGTATCTTGATGGAATTTTCAATAGGGAAATTAAGCCGTGCATGCTAAGTACATGCCTAAACAAGGCGAAACCGCGAAGTTTGGTCTTTGTTTCGACCGGAAGCTTTCACATTGCGGAAACATTGTTGTTGGCATCGATGAAGTGCTCTTATTCAAGGAATGTGCAGGATTGTCCGACATTGGGCAAGAGAGAGAATGTCGAACAAGTGACCGTCTGTTGATATCGCTACCGTGTTTTCGCACAGGCGAGAAAGAAAAGGATATTGAGACTCTTTGCGCTTCTCTAGTCCCACTACGACGCGGTGTGCTTTTCGTCGTCGGCGCACAGCGAAATAGTAGCTATTGTGTGAAATTTAGCTTATCGAGAGGCTGGTCCTGCTGTTTGATACCTTTATACACAAGGTGGAGAAGCCGAAAGACCATCGGTGCAGCCGAAGCTACGGCCGGACGTCCCCATGTTTTCTATCGTTAAGGTTTGCGGCGCCATGCGCTCGGCTTAAACACCGCGAGCTCGGGGAAGGCTCTGTTGCGTTAAGCCCCGTGTTTCGGTTCATATTTAGGTGTGATGCTGGGAAAATGCGCAAAGGCGAAAATTCTCGGTGTTGCGTCACTTGCTGCTCACTATACCAGTTTCGCAGCGTACTTACATGCCCTTTACTACACTTTACCTTGTATGAGTTCCTACTAAATACCCTTTGGGAAAACACCTGTTTGAATGTTTCTGTTTCCCACGTAAGCCGTCGGATACAGCAATGACATGTGTCGTGCAGACGACGTGCCAATGTTTGTGCAGCTCGTGTCCGGTGTGGCAGATCTTGTGGCCCCTTGTATATCACGTGGGTGCATATGTTTGGTATGCCGAAGGTACGATGTTGTCCGTTTTCGCCAAAGTTTTGGTTCGCAAAATTGGTGAAAACAAAATTGTACAAAAAATATATTATATTTCATGAAACATACGGTTTAATCATGATTAGGCACTGGGTTGAATAAGTAATTTTCACCCTGAATATATACTGAAGCAAAGAATTAGAGGCATCCTAACCAACATAGAGTGACTTCAACATTCGCAGCATTTCGGACACCTCACATCACACCTCAGGCGCTGTCGCCTGTAGCTAGCGCCATGTAGGGCTCCTTGCCTGCTGCCCCATGTTCCTCTCAATGTTCCTTGCTTGCTCTCGTGTCAGGTATAGGTTGCGGTACATGCATGACTCTGCCTTGGCAGGACAGAGCAGTGGGAGCAAAACTTAGGAAAAGTTATCCCAAATTGCTACCTGGCCAGGCATGAGGCAGGATGTGCTTTGATACGCTTGTAGCTGCTCGGTGTGCCAGAAGGCAAAACCACGTGGTGGTTAGGCCCCCGGTCTCATGCAAGCAATCGTGAGCCAGAGCCCTTGGCAGATTTGTTGCTGTGCCGTCATAGGCCCCTTCCCACGTAGTCCCTGCGGCAATCCGCACTTCACAAAGTGGGTTGAGCTATTGACTTTGCGAAAGCTAGATTCGCAAAAAATCTAGGAATGCCTGCTTGGAACATTCACTAGGTTCAGCTTTCCAGCGCTGCTTGTAAGCGATAATGCTTCCTACCTACGGAGTAAGGTGTTCGTCGACGCATGCGCGGTGCTGCGAATTAGACACAAAAGAACTTTCCCATACGACCCACAAGCAAACATTACGGAAAGGGTAAATCAAAACCTTGAGATGATGTAAGTGGCTTACACCGAGCGCCACAAGGACTGGGACGCGAAACTGCCGGAGCTGGCATTAGCAACCGGTACGACCACTAATGGTACAACGGGTCTCACTCCTGCCCAAATGAATTTCGGCAAGGAGCTCGCATTTCCACTTTTTAACAGTCTCCTTTGTACAGAGTCTGGGGGAAGGCTTAGTCCCTACGTGAAGTTCGCTGAGGACCTGCGAAAGCACTTCTCCGACAACCTTCGAGAGGGCCGAGAAAATCTCGACGTCGCCCGAGTGCAGCAGTCGGAACAGTACAACCAGGGGTGATTTGGCTTGCAGTTCGAGGTGGGAGATTTTGTACTCCGACGCACTCAACCACTGAGTGACGCCGCTCGAGGCGTCGCAGCCTCCCACGCAACCAGGTGGGAAAATCCGTTTTGCGTGCATGAAAAGTGCACACCACTCGCTTACAAACTAGTTCACTGCGAATCAAGTGAAGAAACCGGACCTGTTCATTTCACCGACCTTAAACAATATTTTAAAGCAAAAGACGAAGATTCCTCGCAGGACCTAAACAACACTAACCGCAGTCCCGTTCCGGAAACCCCCTTGTCTACACCAAAGGCGGCGGTATAACTTGCGATGTCGCTGACACCAGAAAGAGATAAACCCTCTTTTTTTGTCTCCTCGGCTTCACCTCTCTCGCATTTTGGGGGTAGTTTTCTGCTTCCACGGATCTGCTCCCATTTCAAGAGAGGGGGAGAAGATTGTGTGGCCACCTCAGATCCGTTATTCCAAACTTTCTCGAAGGGGTGCGAAAATAATTTCAGGCTAAACCCTTAACTAAGCACCCATATCGTCGGCTTCCTTGTTTCTCCACGAAGATGGCTTGAGGGCAACACCGTCATTACACCCACCAGCCAAACGACATGGCGGCCGGGCTCGTGGTCGACCGGGTCACCAAGGATGACGGCGCGTCAGGGGCGGCCCTGGGAACCATGTAAAGCTGCCACCCCCTACAGGACGGAGCAACAGCTGGCTCGGATCAAAGTGGACCACGTGGAGAGCAGCCGCCTGCTGGAGACGATCCAGAGCAACATGGTGGCCGCACACCGAGCCAGAACAAGGACATCAAGCGACAGCTGGACGAGATGTAGGACGTCTTTCACAGGCTGGAGCTGACCGAGCAGCTGCAGAAAGAGCAGCATGTGACCAAGGAGCTGGGGAAAGGGCGTACACCGAACGCATTGTGCGCGTCAACCAACTCGGCGAGCGCGACCTCCAACAAACTTCAAACTCGTCCAGCGTAAGTTCACTCTATACTGGGAAGGTAACGCCATTCATTGTTCTAAAATTCCTGCGCGAAAACCTTCTTGCCCTCTAATAAATCCGTCTCTTCTCGTGAAACTCCTTTTCTCCACTATGTCTCATTGGCCGAGCGGCCCATGGGTTTCGGGTTGCGACATCCGTCCGGCATTCGCGGCCACGGTCTCGCGGACTTTGAGGCTGGCTCTATTATCGGCGCGTGCGACGCAACAAGTTCTCTGCATAGTTTACGTTTAATTTTGAGCGCTAGGAATTTTTGTTTCGTTTCATGATAACGACATGTTACAGCCGAAATGACGTGTTGCTGCGATGTGGGCTGCTCTAACAAGCAAGGAACAGGAAAAAAAAGCTGTTCATGGTTCCACGTGGGGAACGAAACAAGAAGAGAAGATTTGGTTGTCGCGGGTACGAAGGTAGGATCTCGTATTCGAACCCATGTCCAGGCTGCGTGACGTAAGTTGCAGCTCTTACGAGATTATTGTTTACTATATATCCCAATACTACACTGTTTTATCATACGTGCGAGGTTGGTTTGAAGGCCGTTTTCACGCCGCGAGTATGCGCGCGTGCACAATAAGTAGAATTCTAAATCTTTTCTGGTTTGAGTATTGCTATCTGTTCTCATTTTATTTCTCCGTTTGTCGCCACTCCTAGCTTTCACACGAGACAATTAACCGTAATACACTGGTGTTTTAAAAAAGAATAAAGAACGAAAACCATAGGCCGATTTTTCGCGTGCACGCAGAGTCAGAAATATGGGAGCAGAAGTGTCGGTATGCTAGCGGCGGCGAGCCAAATCAGGAGATAGAACTTTGTTTGTGTGTTAGACGTCTTCTTCGTTCCGTATTCTGTCAAAATGTATATAGTGCTAATAAATGACTGATGGTTTGCATTGAATTGTCTGATGGACTACTTGAATGCTGGCCTTACAGCATGTGAAATATGGCACTGTATTGTTTACATGTATAGCCTATCTAAAGCTATGTCAGTCTTCCGATTGGAGACTAGTTCCATCACTAACAAGTGAATGATCAAACTCCGTCGCTTAGGTTTGCGTTCACATCATTCACCAGTATACTGGAGAATTCATTTATGAAAATACTAATGCTTAAAAATCCTCATAACCCCTTTGGTATGTATAATTACGCAATTAATGGCAAGCTGAAGTCATGAGTCTTCAGTACCCTACTCGCACATGTATACAAAATAAAATCTGTATTTTGCGTTTCGCTACGGCAAGCAATGGTGGTTGCGCAGACGTTTCAGCGCTCTGATAACTGCTGTGGGTTATTTCTGGACAACTATACTTCATTTCGCCGTACCTGCGGACGAGGCAAAAGCTACGAGCGCGAGCACGCAGCCTGAAAAAACGGTGCCCGCACTGCACCGAGTCGCATGCTAGCCAGGGAGGCCCAGAGCGTAGCAAGCTTTCACTTCGCTGGTCCCTAACGTGAAAGGTATTAACAATCAGCAACAAGGCCATTGTCTGTTCGCAGCGCGATAATGCGGCTTTCAAGATTGCACTAGCTGGAATGCGCCTCGCATTCCACTTTGAGGAGCGCGCACTAATTGCCTCTTGTCACCTTCTCCCTATCGCTCAAACATCAGACGACAGAAGAATGATGTTATGGGTATCTGTTAAGAAGTTCAGATTCCGTGATTAAATGCTCATACAGCGAAACATGGCATATGACCCCGAACAACTAAACGATCCGAGGAATGTTAAACTAGCAGAGTAGTCTAACGCGCACCCACAGACGTGCTCGCGCTAAACGTGAGGCAATAACAAGACATACCCAGAGGTAAATATAGCGTCAAGATCGCAAACTCAAATCCTGGAGAAGACAGAACCGTGCAAGCTAAAAACAAACAAGAAACACGCAATCTCGCAGTATTTCCAGCATTTCCATGTAGCAATTGTCATAGATATCAATAAGTTAATGCATTTTTAATAATATTGAACAGCAAACTTGTTTTAATCATAAGTTTCAACCAAAATATGAAACGTTTTTTGGGTCAGTGTGAATGTAGGAAAAAAAACATTTGGGGCACTTCATTTAACAGGCATAGGTAAGAAAAAAAAATCTGAATTTGCTCTCTTTTTGTTTGCCCAATTAAATGCTCTGATTGCCGGCCAATAAAAAGTTTTTCTCATTCTTAGTCGCTTTATTGAACCCAAGGTACATTGTGTAGTATTTAAAAATAGATGGTGTGGCACGCCACAAACTCGGTGTGCCACTAACACGGGCTCGCACTTGAGCCCATGCATTGCGAGCGCTTGCCCGCGATCATAGATCAGTCATGCTCAAACCTCCGACGGAGTCGGACGTCTTTCGTTCTTGGCGGGTCTGCTGGGCCGCAGACACCGTCCACATTTGGTCCCACGCGAGTAAGCCCTCATCAACTGATTCCGTGTCCTCTTATGCCCATCCTCCCTTTCTCAGCAGCACGGCCCGAATTTTGAAATATTACCCGTTGCTAATCAGCTGTGGCTTTGCCTTGCAGTAACGAAAATGTTATATTCATTACAGAAAGGAAAACCGCCCTTTTTGTGCGGTAGAGTGTCTTGGGGACGACAGCGTGGCTGCTGTCCCGATGTCCTGACTCAATGAGGCCAAGACAATGTGCTCCTGGCCAGAAAACGTGCCAATGGCCTTAATTGCAAAACTGGCCCAACCACAGGCCCCACCTGGGAATGAAGAGGAGTGGCCCATACACCCTGTGCGGGTATTCTCCTTTGGCATTAAGTGGTGTTCGTATGATTTCCTCGTGGCTTCAAGTTGTTAAATCTTTGCGCATACCTAGGGGTATTAGTAATTTATATTAACATGTATTATATGTAAAGGTAAGCAATGTTTAGAATTGGAGTGAAGCGCGAAACACTTGTACGACGAAACCGTCCGATCCGACGTCCGATTAGGCAATACGACGGTCGGAGGCGAAAGTTTTCAACGCTCTCCGGTGCTACGAAAACACTCGCCCCCGAAGGTCATTCCGGCTGTTCGCACGCCGGATTGGACGGTTTCGCGTTACATGGGTTTCGCGCTTCAGAGTATAGTTTGCATATACAGGGATGCCTCGTTAATATGGACACCTCCGTTCCTTCCTAAGATTGTCCATGATGTGAGCTGGCCACATTAAAAAGACAAACGTTTATGTACTATCTACCCAATTCGACCCCGAAAGCTTTGTCTACATATACACAAACTCAGCTCTGTTATGTCACGGTGCGGTGGTGGCGCATCAGGCACACTTCCGGTCTGGGGATTTGGGCGGAAGTCACCATGCGGGGCATGCATGCCTGTGTTGTTTTAGAAGAAACCAGGCAAAAACTTGCCTTCTCATCAAAATGCAGCGACTGGAGCTGTACCTAAAACAGTCGCGAAAGGTTTGAGTTTTCTGCCTGATCGGTTCATCCAAAAACATGGACAGGGGGAGTGAAAAGGAAAACCAGATGCCGTTGGACCACGATATCTTGTACGGAAAGCACTTTGGGTTGATTTCGCCGATACTTATGGTCATCAAATTTATTTGTTTTGTTACAACATGAACGTGGGAAAATGGCCAAGTTCTTTGAACCACCCGCCGACTACGTTTAATGTCTTCAAGTTCAGATGGCCCCCTGATCGTTCAAACCGTAGTCTGCTCTTCCAAACATTCCTGCTCATTGTTGTCTGGTCGTTCAAATGACAGCGGCCCGTCGATAAAACAATGACCAGGTAATTGCAATAAGGACTCAAGGAGTAAGTGCAGGCCTTCAAAAAGGCTTTTAAGTTTGAAGGTTGGTCAAGGTAACCAAGCTCGGTGTAAGCAGTAAATGCAAGATGTTGATAATTGTTACTAGTTGCCATCACCGGCTTGTTATGTCTGATTCACTTGGACTGATTCTGCTTGCAATTTTTAGTATCTACGTCGACCATCTCTGTGACAGTTCATGCTTTTGCAGCTGGCGCGACGTAATGACTGAAAATAGCAAGCAGAATCTCATCCTGCGAATCAGACTTTAGCGTCCATTCTGCGGCGTCTACGTGGAATGAATGTCACATTATTCACGCAACATGAAACATGTCACATTATTCACGCAACGTTTTACGGTGAAACAAGCGTAGTTAATTTCGCTGAGGCTGCTGAAGTAGTCGAACTTTGCCAGGAGGACATAGAAGCAACAATTGCAACGCGGAAAAGAGGACGGGGACACACATCGACGCCAAAAACATAGCATTCCAATGGTATGTTGACGGACGACGGCAAGCTTCTTGTATTGATCATATGACTGCTTTGAGTTGAAGCCAGAAGGGAACACCCGCTCGTGCTTTTTATTCCCGACGTGGCTGGGTGGCCGAATGACCTGACGTGGCTTTTATTCCGGACGTGGCTGGTGGTTGCGCACCAGCGTGGCTGGTGTGCGAGCACCAGCGTGGCTGGTGTGCGAGCACCAGCCGCATCTGGCAGTAGGATCAGCTGATGACGATTCCTGCGGAAGACTACGTCCCTGGTCGTACTGCCGGACGTAGACTGCAATCCTCACCCAGCACCAGAGCCTTCACAACCCGGCGAACCCGCAGTCACGAACAAGGATGACGTCTCAGACATGTCAGACAACCAGGCAACCATTCGGGAGTGACCAAGAATACCAAATTAGGCAGATGAAACAGATCATATGACTTCTGATAACAGAGAGAAAAGAGTAGCTCGGCGCATTATCACGATGACATGACACATGCAGCACTTGATCTGTTTCTGCGCTCAATCCCACTGTGATGACTTTGAAATGCTAGTGCAGGGGCTTTGATTCTTTTAGATGGTGTTGAGCTAGCCCATCGAACCTGACAGCAACATCAGAAACTTGACTGGTAATCAAGTGCGAGCGCTTTGGGAGTATAATTACAATAAAAATTCCGTAGTCGAAAATATGCATCATGTGGCAATAGAGCAGCGCTTTTACGTGCACGTTTTCCCTCAGAGTTGGCATAGCACTGTCAGCAGCCAGTGTAGCAAACGAGCGTGAGCCTGGAGTATCTCTGTTCTTCAAAAAGCCGTAGCCTTGCACTGCACACGCACGAAAGTGAGCGTAGCACTTGCTTGGTTGCCATGTCTGTATTGAGCGGCTCACGTTTGCATGTTCCCACTTATAGGTCTTATGAAAACCCGTTAACACACACATGCATTTGGCTAGGACCGACTGAGACAAGACAGATTTTTTAAGCCTTTTGCGAAAGCCTGTGACCGGCAGTGCAGCAATTCAGCCGGTCATAGGCAGTCATAAGAGGCTAAAAAACTGATTCGTCGTCGAATGCAAGTGCTTGAATGAGGCTTTACGTACAATGGACAGATTTGAAGCTTGCAAGCAGCAGCAAAGGTTGCACTCGCCCTAAAAACGAAGGTGTCACCTTATGCGCCGAAAGACTGTGAAAGGAGAAGACGAGGTTGGATGGGATGTCAAAACGCTGAACTCTGGTTGCAATGATTGGTGGGTAGGCCTAAAGCTAGCTGTCTTTGTCTCAACTGCTCTCGTCGAACACACCAGAATGGAAATGCCAGCGTCCGGTGTTTGGCTTTCAAATTCAAACGCGTTTGATGAGTGCAGTGAAGATAAAAACAGCTAGCTTTAGGTCTACCACTAATCATTCGAATCAAAGTTCAGCGTTCTTACGTCCCTGCGCGCTATCGTCTTATTCTCTGAGTCAGTTTCCCAACGCATAGACCCAAATACACTACTAAGTACTTCCGTCATGGGTGTTTATTCTCTCGGTGGCATTGCTGCTTTTAGAGCCATAGTTAATTTTGCTCTGTATAGATGTTTGCGCAATCACGACAACGGATTGTGCAACTGCAGGTGTTTTGCATTTCTTCTGACCGTGACTGCATATGGGGCTGTTGCATTACATTTCAGAATGAGGCAAGCAACAGTGTGCTTCTCATGCTAGCAGCAGACACCACCACTGTGCTGTACATAAAAAAGTGTTTGAACGCTTTTCAAATGCTGATCTTGAAAGAGTGCTTCTATCAGGCATTGCCCTCAAATGCCTGTTTTCTGGCAGAACACTAAAATAATATATCCTTTCTTTATTGTAAGCTGTGAAAGGAACCATATCTAAAAAATAGTAAATTTGTTTTAGTGATTTTTGCTTTGTTATGGGATTACATTTCAGTATTGTAAACCAGGTTTTGCACTAGCTAAATAATGAGTGGTTCTGTATCAATTTGCTTTCTCTTAGAGAAACATACAAGAAGGCCAAAACGAAGGCCACCGAGGGGTTGGACAACTCGCGCTTGGAAAGCATAGATGTTGGGGACCCCAATGATGGAGGTATGTTGATCAATTTAACATTTTAAACAGAAGAAATGGTTGTCTTTGTTTAACCTAATTTTATTCTGATAATATGTCTGTTCTAGCCACTAGCAAAGACAACACGGCTGACGCTCATGTGCGGCTCTCAGTGCCCATTCGACGTGAGTTAGCCTATAGTAAAGAAACATATATTTAATCGTTTTTCACCTTGCGAGAGACACTTGCAAGGTACACTTGCCGTTTATTTTGCAGCTACAAGCCTGGGAGGTGCCTGTGCACGGGGTAAGTAAAGTGTTCTTGCTTTATCTCCATATGTTTTTCACATGAAAATCTACACATTATTCATGAAGGTTTAAACCTATCTACAACTGTAAAAAGTGATTTCTTAATTTGACTTTAGAAAACAGCTAATTTGAAATGACGTTTTAAGATTTTGTTATTTGAAAAATGCTCGTGGATACAAAATACCTCTTTTATGTGAATATAAGGAAACAATAATTTTTGAAATTAAAAAGAGCTTGTTTTCCAATCGCAGCCTAAACCTTTCTGCAGTTCCATTTCGACAGCATGGCAGTTGCTTCAGCAACAAAAAAGAAGGGGGGGGGGGGGTTCATGGTCCAAAAAAAGGTGGGGGGAACTCTGTGATAAAATAATTTTCCAATTGTCCAAGGGTTGCGACCTCTTTATCAGTGGCTTTTGTAGCAGTCAACATTGATATCAGTATCTTGAGGAACCCCATTGTCGTAGGGCTGGGCAATTGATCGATTAACCTACCGATTAATCGATTAATGCTTTAATCGCGATTAATTTGTTTAACCGGTTAATCGGTAAAATTTTGACGAACCAAAATTAAATAAAGACGAAATGTTTTCACCATGTAGACACGGACCAGCACACCTATATGAAGTGAAAAATTTAGGTGAAGTATTAACTTAAGGTAAACTGGAAGGGGGAGATTTGTAACTTCAGACAAGTCCAGAAGGTTACACATGTCCCAGAGACTTCAACGCCGTGCGAGTGTCTGTTTAGCGCAGCAGAGACTGCTGTGAGCAATCAAAGAAGGCTGCCCTTTTCGGAAAATATCAACGAACATTTTTGCCTCATGGAGCAGAAGTAATAATATGTGAGAGTGAGTGTTTTTAACCGTTCTCAACTGTATATCGAAGCTGATTCATAATTGAAATTATTGCGTCCTTTAACACATATTCAGCAAAAAGAAATAAAATAGATGCAATTCTTACTTTTGAGCAATATTATATTCATGGAAATAAACGAGACCGATTAATCGATTAATTAATCGATTAAAGGCTGGCGATTAATCGGGTTAAAAGTTTTAATCGGCGCCCAGCCCTTCATTGTCGGTCGGTATCAGTGCCTTGAGGAACCCCAAACCAGCACTTTGTACAGATAATGCCAGCAATCGCTTACATCAGTGAAAAATGCCAGTGACTGCGCAAGTAAGCACACACATTGGGCAGCACCATTTAGCCGACAGTAGTGGCGGCAGAGAAAGTCCTGCCGCCGTAACCCTTCCACCGCTCTGGGCTAGGGGGGCAACCTGGTGCCCATAGCTTGGGTTGATTTGCTTGTTCAGACTAGCTGTCTTATTTTTATTATCACTGAGAGCTGATAACAAATATATAATTCAAATATCTCAAAAATAACTAGTACCTGATTAAGAAAAATTACTAATAATGTTTAGCTTGTTTTAAGAGGCTTACGCATTGTGTTGAAACCTTGTGGAGTGATGAGGCTGTTTTCTATTCCCTATTTCACCTTACAGAAGACAGTAGTAGATGCTATAAACCATAATCACCAGGCCAGTGCCACAAACATATCACGAGGCTGCGCACCTTGAGTGCCGCTGTGCCTCTTCCGAAGGTCTTGTGACCTAAGGTGAACTTAGCATTTTGCCATCCTAGGCCTTCAACAGTGATGCCCCCAAACCTCACCTCCACGGCAAACCCTACTTTCCATGATCACTGACCAGGGTGAGTGGCGGGGGGAGGGGGGGAGTAGCTAAATTTGGACATATTGTTTTTACCTCGGGAAAAAAAGTAAGTTTTGCACATTACAAATATGCTGCAAGCAGTAGTTCTCATAAGATTTGGTTGTCGGAAGAACCAGCAATGCTTTTGGCATTTGCAATGTGTACGGCTTGATAAGATAATATATATTTAATATAAAATGTGCCTGCATGTATTTTAATTCTCTACATAAAGGGGGAATTAGTAATAATCCGCTAGGAGCCGGACTTTTTTTTTTAGTGTGGTTCTTGAGGTGACAATAGGTACAGATTTGGAGCTGGAATTTCTAAAGTAGCTGAATTTGAAGCTACAATCACGTCTATGATTTGTAGGTTTTCTGGTCTATCAAAATGTGAAACAAAGTTAGTATAATTTATTGCTCGGACGTAAACAATATGGGCGACGAAAGAGCCGCTGGCACGATGGCCTGCATTTGCTGCCATCGATTGCATAAGGCTTTCAAATATTATTTCGTGCTATAATATTTTTTTTTTACTTTTTTATCATTGTTTTTTACTTTTAGTCTTAGGTGAGGTGTTGTTTTCAGCGCGTTTCCTTCGTAGATCTCTAACCACAATAATTTCCTTTGCCTCGATTTTAACCTTCGAGTCGGAACTTCTTAAGGTGCTCCTCGATGTGCGGCACGAGGTGCACCTTCTCCGCCAGGACACAGCGCAGGTCCTGGCAAACCAGGACCAGCTGGCAGTGCGCATCGCTCAACTTGAGCGTGCAAACTGCCCGCCTGATACCCCAGTGCCGCCAGCGGTTTTTATTTTACCGCTGGCGACGATGGATAATTTTAGGTTTACTCTTACCATCATGGCTGAACGCCCCTTCTGGAAGCACTTGATATCTCGAGCGCGCGAGTCCGTGTGGTGGCCGACACTCAACTCTGAACTGGAACAACTGGTGGCTGACTACGAGACCTGTGCACAGAGGCGGATACAGCGCCACGAGCCGCTCATGGGCTCCCAGACTCCAAGCCGGCCCTGGTTCATAGGGGCTGATCTGTTTGAGCAAGGTGGACGCCATTACCTCCTGATGGTAGATTACTACTTGCGCTACCCAGAGGTAATTACCCTGTCGTCGACGTTTTTTTTGGCTGTTATAGCGGCGATAAAGAGTATTTTCGCACGCCTGGGCATTCCGACTGTCGTCGTCTTTGATAATTGGCTACGGTTCTCCTCAAGGGACTTCGCCTCCTTCGCGTCTTTCTATGGCGTTCATCGTGTAACCAGCAGGCCCCGGTACCCGCAGGCGAACGGAGAGGCTGAACGCATGGTACGTACAGTGAAGGACCTGCTGGCCAAGACGAAGGATACCTACCTGGCCCTGCTCGTCTATCGCGACACCCCGCGAGTAAGTGGATGGAACCCAGAGCAACGTTTGATGGGGACGGCTGCAGACCACAGTGCCGAAGCTCTAGGAGGCTCTGATCCATCAATCGCCTCCAAGGACGCTCTTCCACCAGCGAAACTCGTCTGCTCGACGCCTACAGGCGCAGGACTACAACAGGCGCCACGCCGCTCGTCCACTCCGTCCGCTGTCTCCGGGCGAAGATGTTTGGCTCGATGATGTTCCTGGAGCTGCGCGTGTCCTGGGGCCAGCAAGACGACCTCGCTCGTACGTTGTACAGACGCCAACAGGCATACTTGAGCGGAACCGCCGTCATCTGGTTCCATTCACACCATCTCAGCCTGCAGAAGGGTCTGCTAGGACGCCGGTCTCCGACACTCCAGCTGTATTTACCTTGCCTCCAGTGGCTTGTCCTGCTACTTCGCCGCCTCCGCAACCCCTACAGCACTCCACTGGGTCTCAGCGGTCTCGGGCGGAATCCCCGGTGCTTGGCACAGCATCAAACGCCAGGGGATTCCTTAGCCGCAGACACCAGCCTGCCCTCAGCATCAGGGCACAGTTTTTCGCTTCAGGCGACGCATCAAGACGCCCGAGAGACTTAATTTATGTAGACCGCAAGTTTGTGTCTTTTCCCTGAAGGGAGATGTTGAGGTCGCAACTGACGCCCCCTCACTTTTTTCCTCCTTTCGTTGCTTGCCTACATTATCGCTCGCCTGAATAAAGTAGCTTCACTTGTCGGTTGGAACGTTGCGTGTATGTGTATCATTCGAGTCCGCAACACCTATAACTTCCGTCAGTTCTTTCTTTTCTTCCTTAATTACTATATTTAATGCCCGTTTCAGTAAAGCACTGTGCTATCTACTCCATCTCGCTGTCTGTGCCTTTGCGCTTTATGTTATACGTATATTGAACCAACTAGACTACCATAATGTTAGTTAAAAGCATTTCTCGTGAATATATAAAGAACATACTCTACTTTATGCAGTCACTTTACTCGACGATGAGCCGCTGATACCGCATACTTATGAGTTTAATTTTCTTTGTGACATCGGGCTTATACACTAGCTATGATTTTAATTCATAATTTGAACCCAGGTCTTCGACCTATAAACGTATAGAAACGCTTGTTCATATTTGTATCGCATCATCAGCCACAATAGCTCTGTCTTCCAGACCTTTGCTAAACATAAACCGTTCGGTAGGCATCGACCTGGTTTAGTAATTATTATATTGGGAAAAAAACTTCTGTTTTTTTTAGGGAGCAAGCGAGACACTTGTTCCCGTCCCGCGGAAGTAAGGCACTACTGTGACCCATTAAACCAGTCTCGACCATTGGTCATTGTCTTCCAAAAAATCGCCCCCCCCCCCCCAAGAAAGACAAACACCACGAAGTCTTATCTTAAGGATTCCTTGTGGTCGCTGCCCCGCCTCGTATGTTGGGGAACCCAGCAACTTTCCAGATCGACTACGTAGAAATTAATACGATGTTAAAAAGGACATCCGGGCTTCGCATTAGCCGAGCACGCTGAGCAGAGCCACACCATCGCGTTCAAAAACAGCACCATCCTCGACAAGGAAAGAAATCGGCGGAAACGGCTGTGAAAAGCATCCTTGCATATTCAAGTACCCAAGAAAGTGTCAAGCGGTCTGCTGGAACGCTACCATGCAGCTACATTTCCGGATTAAGATTCGTGACGCGAGATACGTGCAGAAAACAGACACCGAAACTCACCCTGAACTTTGAAATGCAAAAATCGGACAAAACGTAAAAAAAAAAAAATCAGAAATTAGAAAAAAAAATGAAAAAAAGCTGATGCCGGGAACTTTGGAAGGCAGCCAGGACAGAAACATAACCCGTGATCAAGGGACCATGCTCGCCTTGAAAGGTTGGGCTTTCAAATCTCACATGGTCACAGTTTTTTTTCTCATAGTTTAAACTCTTTCTAAAACAGTAGGTTATGCTTTAGCACATCTTGAAATTTGTAGTCCTTGAGCCATGAATTTCCAGTCAATCAATCAAGTGTGGGGCAGACAGGCCGAAGGCTTAACACGCACGCGAGTGTGTGTGTGTGTGTGTTAGTGTGCTCGTGTGTATGTGTGTGTGTTCGTGCCTGCGTGCGTGTGTGTGTGCCTCTTTGTTTTGGGAGGGGGCCGATTGGTTGCTGTTTTTCCAAACTACTCGTCCGGCCGACTAAAGGACTGCGAATGGTTGAACATAAAACTTTGATATCTACTTGTAATATGGTTCATGAGGTTTGGGTCTAGTCAGCCATTACATGATAATGGTTAGGTTAGGATGCTTCCCTGAAAATTTCCTGCTAAAGGTCACATATATGGAATCATACGGGGTTCCGAATAAGACTCACATTTGAAGTCGCCCATCAAAATCAGAGTCGTGCACACTAGGGGCGATTAAAGATGCCTTGGTTGAGCTAGGGCGTGATGCATACATGTTATACCCTTGATATAAGAGAGCTAGTTCAATCGAACAGTAGCAAAATGGTATATTAGTTATTAAATGCAAAAAACAACACCAGAACAAAAATGTCCAACACATAAACATGACACTTATTTACTTAAATATTTCGTATACAACCATTTATGAATATTAGATATATATATATATACTCATAGAATTCACAACAGTTCCGTGGCCACTTTTGACAGAGCAGACACATAAAGGTCAAGGCATTCAAGAATCAAGTGTAAATGTTAAACGCGCTATAAACCCACAAACTGTGTGAACAATGCTACGCCCACTCTAAGTGAGAATGATGAATGTTTTCTTAATTCATGAATTCCAGGGACAACACGCGTGTTTCATAAATTGGTGCAAGTCAATTTTCTCCATATATAGAGTAGAATGAGTGAGACTATTTTGCCAAAAACCTCAGCATCTCACATGACGGCGAGCGACAATTTCGCAAAGGGGTTTTGGTACATATGAATTTTGACCATTCCTCCAGGACCTTAAAACTTTAATAAAAAATGAGATCGGCTCTGGCTGAAAGTTTGCATGCAGAAGCACATCTAGTGAAGTAAACATGTGCCTCCGTCTAGATGTATATAACACCCATCTCTTGATTACGCTTCTACAACACCAGCAATGCAGTCGCGTCGTAGTTTTTTTTAGCATTTTTTAGCACTCCGAGAGCAACTTGTTTACAGGAGCTCGACTACACGAATTATGCTACACATGCGAGAGCCTTCGTTCTTCGAAAATTGATTATAACTCCTAATTGCGTAAAGATAACCAAGGTTTATAATAAAGAAGTAATGTACCGATCAAACTTCAGGTCTTATAGGGATTTCAAATTTCAGTGCATTTTGGGGGCTGAGTACATTTTGAAGCTTCGTCGATTAGATCCCACACTTACATGTTAACCTAACTGTCTACAAAATATTCGATTCCCGGTTTGTGCCTCAGTACGCAGTATACTCTAATCGAGGGTCAGCTTTTAATGAAAAAGGGGAACGTTATTATATCTTCTAATTAAACATTAGCATTGAGTGGGACGAAAAAGAGTTGACAGTGTGCTCCAAGTGAACGCCGCCTTCGGACAAAAACATGCGTGGCAGTCATAAGCCTACCAACCGGAGGGGGGGGGGGCAAGGGGGGCGCTTGCCCCCTCCCCCAGTTCTCAGAGTGGGGGCAAGCCATTTGTTT
The DNA here is from genome assembly GCF_016920785.2 of Ixodes scapularis. Classification (NCBI taxonomy): domain Eukaryota; kingdom Metazoa; phylum Arthropoda; class Arachnida; order Ixodida; family Ixodidae; genus Ixodes; species Ixodes scapularis. The sequence continues at coordinate 43,377,079 of NW_024609879.1, read as the reverse complement.
TGCCCCCCCCCCCCCCCCTGAAACAGCCGCACTGCGCAGGACAAACACTGTCCGGCGGCGCCCAAGGGATGCCAAGGGCACCGCCCCCCGGCCCTAAAGGGGGAGAGGAGGGGGGGGGGGGTCTGGTTTGCCCACCCCCCACACAGACTGGAATTCAAGTTGGTACGCCACTGGTGGCAGTATAATCAAACGAAACATCGGCTTTCAATGATAAAATTGTAATGTTGAAAGCACGCTATCATGAAACGTTGCCTTTGAATAAAAAGAAAGTAGGGTTTTCAGTATACACTCAATTAATATCAGTTTTGAATGCAAAAAAGTAAGGATTACGATATACACTAATTGATCATCATCTTTTAATTGAAATTTAAAAAAAAACAGCATAAAGAAAGTCTGTAGCTATTAAAACTTTGTCGTATATACTGCACCCCAATACTTCAGCTCAACGTACAACGCACTGGCGTCGAACTCTAGGGCCCCACCGTTTACAAGATTCTTGATGACGGTGTGATTTAACCTGTTAAACATCTAAAGTGCGTATCCAGAACTACAGGAAAAAAACCACTAAGGTTTTGCATTAGAACCAAAAAAACCCGGATTACTTTTTTTTTGTTTTGCAGACAAGTGCACGCACAGTAGCTATTTTAATAAGTTGAACAACTCGGCTATTAAGCCGCTCGTGACAGTTGGTATCATCGGTTCAACGTCACTGCGGTGTACGTCAAACTGAAGTTTTGGGGTGTATTGTTTTGTTTAACTAACAGCTAACCCGCTGGCTGCCTGCTAAAGAGCAGCTGGTTCGCATCTTTAATATCGCCTGTGATCATATTTTGTGCCACTAAAGCGATATCAGCCATTTGAATTGGTTCGAGTTTTGACCGGAGTCTCCCGTTCCTTAAGTTCTTAGTGACGATAATAATGGCATCATGCTTGGATGTCCTCAAGATTCGAGGTCGCTATTACCTTTGGTGGCTATTAAGAAACTCGTGGGATTGTCTCTTATTGTCTTTCTAAGTAACTGTTTATTCGGATGATCTTCGCGTCGAAAAAATGTACTTTTACGTGGAACCGTGAGCTGTTGTACATACAGGTCTGATCGGTTCACCGAGTTTACATATGCGCTGTATAGTAACTGAAAAATAATGAGGACGGAAGGCCGTGTCTTTTAAACGCTCGGCCTCCAGCACGCGCTTTATGCCTTCAGCCGTGCTTGGCCTGCGCGTGCGCGCTCGAAGCTCACGGGACGACGAAGCGTTATCGAAGACAGTATTCCTCACGTTGGAGGCGGGACAACCAAGAACCTCCCTGTTGTTTTCATCATGTGTGTTACTCTAGTTTCCACGACATTTGTCTGTCTGTCCCGGTATTAATGTATGCTGCCTCTCTCTGACTCTTTACTTAGGCTTTCAATATAATCGCGGAAGTTTTCTAGGAACCTGAAACCACCTAGTTTCGAATGATTGTGGCGGTCCGGGTATTGTAATGTGGACATCGAAAGACGCTCGCTAGCCCAATGTCTGGACAAGGTGAGGTAACATTTGACAAACAAAAAAGGTAGCAGAGAGATAAAATGTACATTCGGGCAAAGTCCATGAATCCATATTTCTACCCTATCTCTTGGGCACTCACGTCGCAATTTTCAAACTGAGAATTAAAAAAAAAAAAATAAAGACACTTAGAGTCAAGAACAGACAGCGCAGTTAATTTTTGTTGGTGGTTGTTGTTTGTTTGTTACATACTAAGAATACCTTTTTTAAACCAATTTTTTTTTTGCAGAGATATTTTATATTTTTTTTTAGTGAACGTCTAGGTTCTTTTCTAAGCTACTGTGTGGTGCATGTGCATTATATGTTTGTAATTAAATATCATCTTTCGCGGTAAACGTCGAACAAGCTAAAGAAAACAAAAGCCTACCGTGTATTGACGCACATGTGCGCCATTCGTAGTGTTCATTTGGAAGCGATGGCGCAAAGGGTAGTACGGGGGAGCGAAGTTCCATCTCGAGAAATCGTACGCCGCGCTCTTCCCATTTTGCGGGACCGATAAGAAGTCTCGCCTAAGTAAGTTTCCCCTTTTGCTTTTAAGGGCGTGACTATTTGTCTCATGGGCGTCGGCAAGCCGGTGCCTTGAGGGGCACTCGCACCCCCAGGGCAGATATTGTCTTCCCTCTGCAAGCAAACGGGCTGCTTTGTTAACAAACAGAGAAACAACCAAAAGCAATTCTATAAAAGTTAATGGACTTTGTTTAAAAAAAATGTTTCTTTGAAAATCGAACGCAACAAAAAGTTGCCCTAATCTTTGTTCATTATTCAGTAACAAAGCAACAAATGAAAGCTTTATCATGCTGAAAAAGGCAGGCAATCACAGAATGTCGTGATAGGCCTTTCAGAGATGAAGAAAAGGACATCTGAACGCCACAGCCTACCATCGATTCACAGTCATTTCTGACACGCATCGTGAGATAGGGAAAGTTAGTGAAGCACGCGACTGAACCCTCGTTCTCCGCGCCAAAGACTTCGCTTTTGCGTGATCCGACCACCGTCCCCGTATAACTCATTAGGCGAAACACTTGGCTCTTATTCTCGACGCGATGGGCTCAAATCCTGCCGAGGGATTGAAATCTTCTTATACAGTTCCCTATGGGCGTAACGCTTTTCGCTGTCGGTTTTTCGTTACAGCCGAGCACTACAGTCGGCAGTTACCATCGGTTGTTACAAAAAAACGTTACAGAACTCCGTGAAAATCCGATAAAACACATTCTGCGTCAAAAGCTCCAAAAGTCTTGCCTTCTGTCCCGCAGGATGTAGAAATACAAAGATGTTTATTCCGGCTGCAACGGGTCTCTCCGGTGTCGGTAACCACGTGACCGAGTGCCGCCTAAACGACCGACAACGCAACGAGCCGTGAGCGGTCGGGATCGAAAATCCTCCACTGAGGAGGTCGGAGGGGAAATGGGGAAACGGGCGTCTGGTTGCGGGCAATGCAGTTCCTGCAAAACCACACGAGCGCGCCAAGTCGACAACGCAATTTATTTCTGTCCCGTGTTTCTGTCCCGTGTTTATTTCTGTGCGTTTTTTTTTTTTGTATATACCGATATACCTTGAAACTTGACCCTCATGCGGGTTTTACTGAGTGCGGAGAAAACAGGAAAAGCCCGAATCGGAGATGTCCTAGAATTCCGAAAACTCGGGCTTCGGGGAAAGAAATCTCCACCTTGATCATTACCTTATGTTGACAGGGATCATGGCTCGTACAAAACGGACCTTGAGGCTGCTTCGTTCCTCAGGCATTTCAGCTTTTGTCTTGTTTCATTCTGTTGTGCATACAGGAACGATTTGCAAGTTTTTCGGGTCACGCTAATGTTCCCGGGTTGGAGGGTGAGGAATCCCACGCCCGTGTCTTATATTCTTCAACATGATCCCCAATGATGGCGGGGCTAACTTCAAACAAATCCTACGTAACAAAGGGGCACCAACATCGCAGATCAGAAAGAAGTAACCACACGTGGCTGCTTTTCTTTTTTTTTTGGTCTCGCGCGTTTTTTTTTTTTCCTTTTTAAGCTTTATAAAGTAAACATACGAAGGCAGCGCCGGTGGAAGCGATGTAGACGGGGTGTCTCTCAACATGTTGTACAATGTTTGTAGCGAATGTCAAGGAGTTTGTTGCCATAACCAGCAGCTCTGTAAACTTAGAAATGTGCTCTGGCTTTTGGCACGGAGAGTGGATGTCCGCATCAATTTGTTACGAAGGAATAAAGTGGTTCATCATGCCGGTGAGATTTCTGGGTGCGCCATTGTATTGCTGTTGAGACAGTAATTAATTCTGGTGCAAAGAAACGTATACAACTGCGCGAGAAATCAGCAAATTGCGGTGGTTGCCGCTTATCGATGTTTGCTAAAGCAACACTTCGTTTTTTTTTGCGAAAATTTGGTATGTGATGCAAGCGTTACATTGTTCCCGAGTGCAGGTCCAATGATATACAGTTTTTTTGTAGTGTTTGTACGCAGCTCAACGGGAGAGCGAACGTGGGACTGAACTCCGCCAGTGTTACATTTCCGTTATTTCAAGATGAACCCATACCAACTAGATATCCTTTTCTTTGAACTAGTAGAAGTTTTCTTTTCCGTACTGTTCGTTCCACGGGAGTCTGTTTCGTGCCTTACTACAACAGGTTGTCAGTCGTATTCTCTTGCCTTGAGATGCACTCGATCCTTTTTCGCAAATATTTTTCCAAGTTGTGCAGCCGCATGAGCTACCAGAGTTCGCGGTTTCTACGATTGATGGTGGCTGCTCTATTGTTAGCGAGTATCTAAAAAATGAAAGCCGTTTACAACTTTCTGTAACGCCGAATTAGACCGCAGCTCTTGAGGAGGAGGAAAGAAGGGCACTGGGGGGTGGGTTAAGTGACCTCGGGTGGCGGGGGGGGGGGGGTCACGTGACCTTGGGGGGTAACGTGACCTTGTGGTGGTCACGTGACCGTGGGGTGTCACGTGACATCGGGGGGTCACGTGGCCTGGGGGTCACGTGACGATGCCGATGACGTCATCAGCGACGGAACTGATGACGTCATCAGTGATGATGACGATGACGATGAGGATGCCGGTGACATCATGAGGGACGTCACTGATGAAGTCATCAGTGATGATGACGATGACGATGCGGATGCCGGTGGCGTCATCAGTGACGTCCCTCATGACGTCATCAGTGATGATGACTATGACGATGCGGATGCCGGTGACGTCATCAGTGGCGATGACGTCAACGGGGGTCACGTGACCTCGGGAGGGGGAATCATGTGACCTTGACGTGACCTGGGTAACCATCGTGACCCTCGTGAGGGTAACCCTACCCTATTAGAAAAACCAGCATGAAAATCAAACTGGCCAAGCTGGTAACTAAGCTGGTCAATCTGGTCAATCTGGTCGTCAAACTGGTCTAACTAGAAATCAAGCTGGTTTAAGCTGGGCAAGCTAGAATTTAAAGTGGTCAGTCGGTCTAACTAGAATCTGGTTTTAGATTCAATCAGGTGTAGCTGGGAGCCAGTCTGGTCCTTACTGGTCAAACTGGTTTTCCATGGAGCCAATGCGGTCAAGCTGGGAGACAAGCTGGCCATGCTGGGATACAAGCTGGTGAATGTGGTCGAACTAATAATCGTGGCGGTCAGGCTGGCCATGCTGGGAGCGCGCACGCCAAGGTCGGCTAGATATAGCCGAACTTGCATTGCTGGGCGCGTGCGCGCCAATGTCAGCCTAGGCTGGAACGAGGCCACGTCCTGTTCTTTGTCTTCTCGTTTTTGGTAGACGACCGGGCGCGTCAGGCGCGCTGCAAGCAACCTTTGTGTGCGAGAAAAGAGAGAGAGAGTGGTAGGAACGGAGAATTTGAGACGCGTTTGGCAATTTTGGGCAGATTTTCGGACGGACGGCTGTATGCGCGTTGTTTGGAGACTACTTGAACGACGGTGCAAGCGAAGCGTGTTTGAGGAGACAGCGAGCCGCAGTCCGTTCAGTACGGGAAGATGTCGGACGTCGCGACTGATGCGTCGCTTGGTGTCTTCGGAGGTGTGTGTGCTCGTGAATGACGGTGGTGCCGAGGAGTATTGCCAATGCCATCCAACCCACACGGATTTCCTCGCCTCTACCGACAACGCAAGTCGCCGCTTCGTCCTCCTCACTGGCGGGACACAGGTTCGCGTTACTCATCCGTGTAGTATTTTGTTTTGCTATTGCCTGTTTTTGACGTGTGTCTAGTATTTTTCGCGTTGAAAGATAAGCAATCTGGCTTTATTAACATCGTTGGCTCTGCACCGAGAACCACTGTGTGTGCGTCAATACGTACTGTGTAAGCGGCGAGGATATGTAGCATCTGAGTTCATGTGAGGCGGCCGCAACTACGAAAAAAATAAATTGGATGCCGAGTTGGTTTTTCTGAAGAGCCTGGCTTGTTTATCATGTGTATTAATTTAAACAGGTTAAACTGGTTGGGAAGTCCACCAGCATGACCGGTTTAACCATCATGACCAGCATGCCAAACGGGGCATGCTGGGGCAATAATAACCCAGCTTGAAGCTGGGACACGATCAACCAGCATGACCAGTATGACCAGATCAACCACATGACCAGCATGCCAAGCTGGGCATGCTAGGGCAATAACCGAGCTTGAAGCTGGGACCAGCTTGAGCTGTTTTTTTTTAATAGGGTTGTAACCCTTGTGAGGGTAACTCTCGTGACCCTCGTGGGGATAACTCTCGTGACCCTCGTGAGGGTAACTCTCATAACCCTCGTGAGGGTAACTCTCATAACCCTCATGACCCTCGTGACCCTCGTGAGGGTAGCCCTCGTGACCCTCGTGAGGGTAAACCTTTTGAGGGTAATTAACCCTTGTAGCCCTTGTGATCCTCCTGAGGGTAACCCTCGTGAGAGTAACAAGAGTAACACTCGTAACCCACACGAGAGTTACGAGGGTTACTCGCGGTTACGCCGACGGCGACGGCGACGCCGCTCAAGCCGGAAACGGGCGCTTCAGGGCTGCGCTCTAAAAACTTGTTATTTCTTTTAGGTTTCTAAGTGCGCGGTACTCTTTTGAATACTTGTAAACAGTTTTGCGCAAACGTTTAATGAAATATCTAAAAGAATCTATTTTTCTTCTGCCGCCGTCGCGCACCCTGTACAAGGATGGCCCGGGGCAGGAATTTATTTCCCGTGGTCTTCCCGGCGTCTGTGAAGTTGTTTTTCTTCAAAATCTACTCGGGTAGACTTCTGGTGAAAACGTGAATGAATGAGTAGTAGTGGTTGTTTGTTGCTTAGTCAACAAACTATCTCTTGTGCCTAGAGTCGGAAACTATAGAACACGTTTGCACGGATAGCTGGGACTCCAGTTTTCGGAGGAATGTTGTTCTGCCCTCCTCCGGTATCCCATGATATCAGATCCTGGCCCTGTGAAAGCGATGACGGAGTACCGTATGATATGATATTGTTGCTTGGTCTGCATGCCATATGGCGGTGTCGCATGTCGGAACGGCATGCCTATATCAAAGCGCAGACAGTCGCAAGGTATTTCGTTCAAATTGTGTGCTTGGTGAAAGATGTTTGCCAAGCATCTTTCACCAGTTCTACAAGACTGGCAAGGGAATGCCAGTCTTGTAGAACTTAGCAACTTTAAAAGTGTTTTTTCTCTATTTTTATGTAAACCAAAGAAAGGTTTCAGCCTTGCACATGTGTAAATTCTCATGCCAACCGCAATTAAAACAATAGTCGACGTAGCTATGTCGGCAGCGTGCTTGTCTCTCAGGCAGGCGACCGGGGTACAATCCCTGCCATTGACTGTTGTTTGTATATTTCAACTAAGTTAATGGAGGATTCTAGAATGGCAAGAGAATCATCTTATTTTTAAAATTCACAATGTATAGTTACATAATCGACGTTGAAGGTCTAGGCTTTCAAAGAAACCCTAAAGGCACACTGCAAAGAAACGAAGAACACCAAAAACCTCTTTGAACGACGTGCTTATCAGTGTCAAATATCAGTCTCAGACGACATTGGACTAGAGCGTTGGATAGTGACCAGAAACCATTCTAGGGGTAACACTGGCTGAATAGCTGCACGCCATCCCATCTGATCCTTTCAAGCTAGTGATTCTCACTCACACTTTTGCTTGGAACACCCGTAAATCAGTGGGACGTTCACATCTTCATCACTGGATGTTAATTCCAACAATTAGGAAGATCGCGCATGGTTGTTGCAGGCTCGTCGTTTCGGTTCTGTATTGGTTTAGACCAATGACAGCATCAAAAATTGAAAACGTGCTCAAACTTCTAAATATCTTTCACTTATTATGTTCAAAATACATCAAATTTCTTCTTTAATATATTTTAATTAGTGGCTAGAGTCTCACATTGCCAGAAACGTTTTACAGGACCCCTTTAGAATTTGTGCCGCGTCGTGCAGAGTTTGCCTCGTTCCAGCGGCCGATCCCGCAACTGCGCCGCCATCTACGCTTGCGACGCTCTTTTTATTTGTTTTCACAAGTTCGCCGCATGGAACGTTTAGTATCTGTCAATCAATTCGTCGCCTCATGAAATGTCATTCGTGAAACTATATAGTAACACAATGCAATGCAGTAGCTTTGAATGAAAAACAAGAAAAGGTTGAGAGTATGACCTAAATTTTCGATCACACTGTCAACTTTTCCTTGCTTTTCATTATAAGCTTAAGAGTGTACCGTAAACGGTAAACTTTTTAAAATTCAAATCTGATCTTCAATCGGGGTGAGCTGGTAGCCCTCCTTTATTCCATTCAAATGTGATATTCAATTAGAGTGTATCGTCAAGTCAATTTTTTTTTTTTCACGTTTAAAGCTGATGTTCAGTAAGAGCATACTTGTGAGAATCAGTCCCGCTGTCGCCGTGAATGAACGCAAAAGCAAAACCAACTTTCGCTTTTTTCTTGTTACGTGTTTTTGTTGCTTGTGTGCCCAGTGTATAAGTGAACTGACGGCGCTCATGGGGGCGAGTGTGAGGGACAGGTAAAAAAAGGGAATATGGTGGCTGGTGGTGGGCACGAAACAAGGGGATTTTGGATGACACAGTTGCAAAATTTACTGGCTTGGAATATACCTTTTTTCTACCTTCTCTCCGCCGAGTCCTGTCCACCATACTTTGACTTGCGACGATCAGCGACTATCTGCTGCCTCCATCTCCGGGTCCAGGCGCAATCACAAGAGAAAGAAGAATCATCTTCCCTTACTCCCAACCTCTTCTTTCCTTAAATAAAAAAAAAATTCAATTTGATTATTCAGCCAATTTTCCTTTTTCTAAATTTAATACTGATATTCACTTATAGGATGTTGTCAACCTTCATATTTTCCACTCAAAGCTGACTTTCTATTAAGCTATACTGTCAATTCCTTTTTCCATTCACAACTTGCCTTGACGTAGAGTGTGCTGCGTGCTGAGGGGTATGCAGCGAAACGAGTTTTTCGTAAAAAAAAGTAAGATGAAGAAATAATTGTAGGCTATGATCGATCAAGTTTACGAACGCACTTCGCCCCTCAGAATACAGAAAGTTGAAATCCCAATAAGACCTGAAGTTTAATAGGTGCATATACTTTATTATAAAACATCGTTATTTTGACGTAAGTACCAGTCGTAATATCTTTATGCTTAGAAATTTCTGTCACTTTCTTACCTTAATTTGTGTGAACCAGCTCTTGTGCCAGTTTTTCTCGCAATGTGTCACAATTAAATAAACTGTGCTACGCGACGGCAAACTTTCCAACATTCTAAAGTGTAACCAAAATTTGAGTGTTAAATACAGTTTGGATGACGGCCATGTTTTCTTCCCTGGTTGTTTGTCAGCATAACTTGTTTTCACTCAGAACCCAGCTGTTTGCTCAAATGAAGATTTAAAGCTGTGAGGAAATAGTTAAAAAATCCAAATATAAAAAAAAAAACTTTTGACGATTGTTCTTAGTGACGCTGAGGGTTTCTTACAACATTAATTTTACATTTTGTACATATGTACCACATATTCGGAAACTCCTTTTTGGACAGTTTGTACAGCATTCGTGTTGACTAAGGAGTTCATGAATTAAGAAAATTTCCAACACCCCTTTTAGACTGCAGGCCGTTTGCGGCATGTTTAACATTGAGGTTTATTTTTGGAATGGCTTGAAGTTTGATGTTTCTTTGATCTGTCAAAAGTGGTGACGGAACTGGGGTAAATTCTGTTATTACATGTGTAAAATTTAAACAAGGGTGTATAAAAAAAGATTGCTATCAGTTAATGTAGCATTTCTGTATTGAACATACTTATTATGCTTCTTTTTCATGCCCTCGTTCACTCACCTCAGTTATTAATTATGTTCACTTTTGCTAGCTCTCCATGTCATCGAATTTAACAGGGATATTAGAGCGCAGCTTTCAGGCGCCAATTTCCGCCTTGAGCGGCGTCGCCGTCGGCGTAACCGCGCGGCGCATTATGGGTAAATTTCCTCGCTAAATTTAGCGGAAACTTTTTCCCGCTAAAACTGGCGGGAAAATTTTCCCGCTAAATTTAGCAGAAAAATTCCCCGCCTAATTTAGCGAAAAAAAAAATTCCCCGCTTAATTTAGCGGAAAAAAATTTCTAAATGGGACTAGAGGAGGAGGGGCATAGCCTCCTTTCCGTAGCTTCCTCTGCGGACCTTCCCCATCTGCTCCTCAAGGGCTGAGCTCTCATTCGGCGTTGGGATTATAAACAGTTCTAACCTTATTTACCAGCTTATGCCAAGCATGCATCAAAAAAAAATATTCACCCTAGTGTCCACAACCGTCATGTTGATACACGAGTACAAGAGTGAGCCTCAACTAACGTCCGACTAGTTTTATATATAACCCTTACCAAAAAATCTCTCTGGGAGAATCCCAACTTCACCGTTATCGTGTAATGTTTGACTCAGCATAAACCCCATAAAATTATTCAAGTACGTATGCAAATTTCAATAACAAGTTGTCAGCACGCGTGTAGTCCGCAGGACAAATACTAGTTACTCCGTATCAACTAGAACAAATCCTTGGTGACCGATCTCGTATCCGAACATAAAACGAAAATCTGGTCGATTCGAAAGAGGGAAGATAGTCAAATAGTCTTTTCCTATCTCTATCTTAATGATTATATAAACTACATATATGTGATTAAGTGCATATAAAAAAAACAAGTCTTAAAGGTGAATGTCAACCGAGGCGTTGCGGTACGTCAATAGCTTTAATGTAAAGTTGAAGCTGGAACGCTGCCAGGCGTAAGTGAGGTGTAGGAAGCACCCCTTCAGAGTGTGTCCCCGTTCTAACAACAGACACCTCGTGAGAGTTTGATGTTTGCTTAGTTTCCTTTCGAACTCGCTGGTCAAGAACAAAAGTCATAAACGAGGATAAACAGGACCATCTCACGCTTCTCTCGCTTGACTACGGGCAATTATCGTATTTGTTGCTTTACGGGGGTAAAACAACGACGTCCGTCACGTATATTTGAGTCTCTCCCCAGTGAACCGTGAGCATATCACTCCTTTACATGCCCGCAATTCGCAGTCGCCTTACGTGCCATTCTCTCGCTGGCTGAGTGTTAGGCCTTTCCACGACGGTTTCAGCCTGGCACAGCAGAGCCCTGACTTGCGCACTTCATCATGTGGCTGCTTGGCGGTGGCGTGCCTTCAAACTCTGAGCTGTGTCTTCTTTCCTTCTTCCTGTCGTTTTCCTGTCGTCACCGCTATCTTGGGTAATTCTACAATTATGAGCTCTAGTTCTCGTCCTGTGTGCCCCGATGTTTCTGGTTTGTGTATGACAATGTGAAGCCGTTGAAGTTTTGTGTCCCCCAATGCTAATGTTTAATTAGAAAATATTGTAACGTTCCTCTTATTCATTCATAGCTGAAGCTCAATGCTCGATTAGAGTATACTGCGTACTTAGGCAAATAAAGGAAAACGATTTTTTTTGTAGGCATTTAGGTCAACATGTAAGCATTTACCTGTTAGCAGCAGCATTTACGGCTCAGCCGACTCGGGAAGCCGACTCAGCCAAGCCAGCCACCGACGAACCCAGCGCCCCACCCACAGACCAACGGGCTCACTGAGCAGCTCAACAAGGCCCTCGCCGACATGATTTCCATGCACGTCAACATGGAGCACAAGACATGGGACGAAGAGTTGCTGCGCGTCCCGGTTGCTTATAACACGGCAGATCAAGAAACGACCAAAGTGACACCATTTCGGCTGGGGCATGGCAGAAAGGTGACGAAGAGTCTCGACTCGATGCGGCCCCATGAGCCAGCTGAGGAAGGGAGCGTAGACGCCCCTGTGGTCAGTAAGTGAGCAGAGGAGGTGCACCAGCGAGCTCGCAAGCGGAATCAAGGCCAACAAAGTGTCGACTCTAGAAAACTCAAGCCTGCGCGCCCGCTTGGCGACGTCACTGTAGCTAGGCCAGTCAGCGGAAAAGCGACAATCGGTTGAGCGCTGGGCTTCGCTATGCCGACACGCTGTATCTTTGATTGGAAAGATTGTACGAATGTCGCTTACGCGTGCATGGCGACGACATAATCAATCCAAATAACTACTGTAACTTTTACAGTTTGTCTATTATGTTACGACGACTGAAAACACTCATGAAAAATATTAGCGACTATACACCATGTTCACAAATATTCTACTTCATCTCCTTTGTAAAACTACAGCACCGCCTAGCAACCACAAACATTTTCATTTAAAAAAAAAATATTTTTCACGTCCATGCTTACAACTCAACACAAAATATGTGAAATAGCATTCCACGCCTAGTACCTTCCAAATGGTCTATTGAAATATAAAAGGAACAGCACGCTCTCGACCTCCAACCACATATTGGATGACCACTTTTGGATTTGAAATGTAAGCGAAAAGGTTACGGCAGTGACGGCTCTCTAATTAGGGAGTAATTTGTTTTATTAAAAAGGTCGTTTTAATGTAGTAAAACAAGAAATTACGAGAGAAAATATGACTGATTGACTACGTGTCAGAAGGCCATCATGTATAAATGAACGTCGCCAAATGTATAGTTCGTCTCATGAGAAAACCTCTTTTTTCCCTCCGTTTCATTTTTATTTTGTTGGTCTACAGTCATGTCGTGGTCCCTTCCCACTTCATTTTTAAAACGCACGCTTTTTGGGAAAACAAACAGTTGCTTTTGGGCTGAGCAGACCTTGCATTCTGCATAAGGCATCATTTTTTTCTTTGCAAATATTGTTGAGAAGAATGTTTGTCGACTTTCTTGCCACAAGTGTCCATCTCTTCAAACTCTGGCCCCGTAGCTGGTGTCAGGTCCCTGACAACATTTCTTTGATCACGTAACACCTAGAATTGAGCGATGTGACTGGATGAAATAAGCTTGTTCACAACAACTTCAGTATGATTTACTTCATTAACGATTTGCTGTGTTGAAGGTTCAGTCCCCTTCAATTTAAGGCATCTGTCAAATGATAAACCACTGCATTCATCGTATGAAAGTGTATTCTTCAAAACCTAATGTTCTTTAATAGTATTCTCACTTGAATGTTTTCACAGTCACATAGGCGAAGTATCCAGCAACGTAGGTAAGAATATTAGTTTTTGACGACAGTTTTTCTGAATCATTATCGGTGATGAAATCCAAAAAAGAGTAGAAATTCTAAGCAAAACTCTGCGCAGGTGACTGGCATTCTAAAATTAACAAAACTAAAAAAAAAACACTTTGGAAGCGGTAATTCGTTCTATATATAACTAAATAGCCGTCGTGTTTACTATGCTACCGTCCTTCTGGGCATACTGACAATGCAGAAGTACAAGAGTGCATGTATAAAACGAAAGTCAGCCAAACCAACATACCTTCGAAGAGCTCGCAACTTGAACTATTTTTACAGGGAATTGCCTTAATCCACTGAATACGCCATTATTCGTCAGTTTGGAAGCAAAATATGTGACCCTTTAATTCTCCACCATACTTTTCCTATACCACAATACACAACACTTATAAGGTATTGATCCTCACGTTCGCGAACACGAAAACACTAGAAGTTATGGTCACCGACAGACGCAGTTAATACGTCGGCGTCCTGTCTCCGCCTTTCGAACTACTTTTCAAGTTACCCGATTGCGCACCTGTCTGGCTTTACTTCGCTTGCGAGCCGCCTTTCTTCTATAAAAATGAGTCGAATCGCGTTATATAATTTATTATTTTTTTATTAGATTCAGTCGGTACAAGTCAACGTTACTAAAACACTGAGTTGGGAAACTCATCCATAATGAATACGATAACAACGCCACGCTTTAGCGACGAGTCAAAAAATTAAATTGGATTTATACAGCTACTGCAAAATGGCATTGCGGGAGGGCGCCACCTGCGCTTGGGCTGTTCGACCTGAACGAAGATGTGCAGCAGTGCGGTTCCCGGAGTAGCCGCTGCGGAAGAAAAGGCGTCGTTGCGATGGTTCTTCTTCTCGAAAACGGATCGGAGCCACTTTTGCAAAGCCGGCTCTATGGCAGTCTTCCAAATGAGTTGTTCTTGTAACAGTTGTACAAGTACACCCTATAACACCATTCCATCTTGGACGCTCAGACCGAACGCAACGGAGATGACAGAGCATTAAAGAAGAAAACAAAAAGTTGGGCCTCGAATCTACGCTGTGAAGGTAGTTGCCCAGCGAAGCTGAGGCGTGAACTGCTAGGATTGCCCACTGCACTATTCGCAACTTTCACTACCTATAGGGGGCGCACTGGCGGTTATCAAAATGGCTGTCATCAGGAGGGTTAACGTAGAACAGCAGTACGGGGTAAGGTCTGCGACGCGTAAGTAATTATAATTTTGCTATGTACGAGCAGTATTAGACACTTCATTTTTTCACGTCGCGAAGGTGTAAAAACCGTATTCATTGTGAAGCCAATCAGGCAGGAGCAAGGGAGCGCGATTCCCAACCCAGTACCACCGTTGCTGAAAGTTGCAAATACCAAATGATTGAAGAAAGAAAGGTAATTTCACTGTACCAAAACGTTTTTCATATATGAAAGACTTCGCACGGCTGCCGTTGCCACGGCAGCTTATGGAACCGCAATCGTTACTGAGAAAAGCATACGGGGAGCGCTACGTGCTTCGATTTGTTAGCCGGGCTAGTGACGTTACTCCTCACTTCGTACTCTGCCGCTGCTGGGGCAGCTCATGCAACCGCAACCTTTACCGAGAAACGAATACTGGGAGCGCTATGTGCTTCGGATTGTTCGCGCGCGCCTTGTCAGTTATTATCTAGTTTCGACACTTGCTTTCTGGCTTTCTTATTAAAGCAAGTGTGAAAACTGTTTCGTTTTACGTTCTTTCGACGAAGGGCACACATGGACAACCTTTCGTGCCGGAGTCAGGCTGAAGACTGACGGCTCGTTTATTAAATCTAAAACGAAATAAAAGAAAGGCGCCTCTGGTACGGGGCGCTCGGGTTACGCGCGAAGCGGACGAACGGATGTTTAGATCTCGGGCTCCGCGCGAACACTTGTACTCGGTCGCTTTGGACTTTGGAGCTCGCTAGCGTCGGCGCGTCGGCGACTCCATAACATCCCTCTTTCTAAGGGAGCTTCGAAGAAGTGCCGAAACGGTCTGGCTCTTTTAGACATCGGCCGTGCCGAGAATGTTTGTGAGAGGTGTCGGCACACGTTTCCTCGGGCCTCGTGGTTGTTTCGGGGAACTCTTCGATGCGTTGTTTATCTTGTTCGTCGGGGAAAGGAATTAAATGCGTGCGATTTCTTCGGGTCTCTTGACCCTCGGACGTTATCCAGTAAAATCGTGGAGTATGGGCCTTGTTCTGAACAACTCCGGTTCGCTTGAGGTCAATGACCCAAACTCGCTCTCCAGAGCCGAGTGGATCGAGTTGACGCACTCCGTGTCGCCGGTCGAAGTATTGCTTTTGTCGGTTCCTGTTTTCTTGCTCATAGTGACGCAGTTCTTTTTGGTCGGGTAGCTTTGGTTCCAGGAGCTGAGTGGCGATCGGTACGGTTGTACGTATCCTTCTCCCCATGAGAAGTTCTGTCGGACTGTATCCGTTGGGCAGAGGCGTTGAACGGTAGATCATGAGTGTCTCGTACAGATCTTCCGTTTTGCTGAGTGACATCTTTATGATCTTCACTGCAGCCTCCGCCATCCCATTGCTCTGCGCGTAGCGAGGGTTTGATGTGATGTGCTTAAATCCGTAGGTCTGTGAAAACTTGGTGAATGCTGAACCTGTGATTCCCGCAAACTGAGGACCATTATCAGACACCACTACTTATGGGATGCCATGCCTCGCAAATATTGATTTGCAGTGCATTATTACGCACGCTGCTGTGAGGTTTTCCAGTCGGGCGATTTCGGGGTAGCGATAGTAGTAGTCGACGACGACCAGCCACCATTTCCCGTGAATGAAGAAGAGGTCCATCGCCACTCTCTCCCACGGTCTACTAGGAAACTCGGACGGGATGAGGGGGAGCTTTCGGTTCTGGACAGTTTTAATGCACTTTTCGCAGTTCTTGACCAGGCGCTCGATATGATCGTTTATCCTCGGCCACCACACCGATACATTTGCCCGTGCTTTGCATTTTCCTATGCCCATGTGTCCTTAATGAAGTTGTTGCAGGATATGTGGACGGCAGGATTCTGGTACCACTATTCTAGAACCATTCATGAGAAGGCTGTTTTGCACGGCAATGTGATGACGGTACTCGTAGTACTCTTTGAGGTCTGTTCGGACATCTCGACGATTTGGCCAACCTTTATGGCTGTAGCTGGCGAGTCTTTGGCAAACATAGTCTTTGTTTTGTTCTGCCATTATCCATTGGAGACTCGTTTGCGTTGCTGGTAGGGACGTCTCTATGTGTCGAATGAAACAATCGATTTCTTCTTGCATCTCTCTGTCTTGCCGCTGTGGCAGAGGGCTTCTTGACAACGAGTCAGCTGCTTGGAGTTCCTTGCCCGGAACATGGACAACTTCGAATGAGTAGCGCATTAAACGCATGCGCAGTCTCTGAAGCCTTGGGGTTAGGTCGTCCAATGACTTTGATCCGAACAGAGAAATGAGTGGTTTGTGGTCGGTTTCCAGTACAAAGTGCGTTCCCACGATGTAATCTCGGAATTTTTCGCATGCCCACGTGAGTGCCAAACCTTCTTTTTCGATTTGGGCGTACCTCTTCTCTGTTTCGGTGAGTGTTCTGGACGCATAGGCGATGACGCGATATGATCCATCCTCCTGGTCTTGACGCAGCACTGCTCCCAGGCCGTAGGATGACGGATCTGCCGATACAATCGATCGTCTGTTGGCGTCGTAAATTCCGAGAACGGGGCAGGTTGAGAGGATTTCCTTCCATTTTGTGAAGGCTTTCTGCTGAGGATGATCCCACGCGAAGTCCACTTGGGAACTGAGCAGTGACGATAGTGGATGCAGTAGGTCAGACAGGTGTGGCACGAATCGTCCTAGGTATGTCGCCATACCCATGATGTGCTTGACTTGCTTTGAAGTCGGTATGGGCATCTGTTTCACTGCGTTGACGATTGTCTCGTCTGGACGGACACCATCGCTGTCTACTTGATGACCTAGGAACTTGATACTTCTCACTCGAAAGACGCATTTATCCTCGTTGAGCGTGAGTCCTGCTGTTGAGAGTCGCCTGAGGACTTCTCGCAGACGTTGCTCGTGCTGCTCGGACGATGACGCCCATATCAAGATATCGTCCATGTGGCAAAGTACTCCTTCCATTCCTTGAAGAAGTTGTGTGATACGTCTCTGGAAGTGTTCCGGTGCTGACGTGATTCCGAATGGTAGGCGATTAAAACAAAATTTTCCAAACGGAGTGATGAATGTCGTCAGGAGTCGTGACTTCTCGTCTAAAGGGATCTGCCAGAACCCAGAATTCGCGTCCAGCTTTGAGAAGATCTTGGCTCCCGCTAGCTTTCCCAGCGTGTGCTCCACTGATGGGATAGGGTGATATTCGCGCTGAATGTGTTTGTTCAGTTGTGTGAGATCAACACAAATGCTAATTTTGCCAGACGGTTTGGGGACGATGACCATCGGCGCGCACCATTCAGTAGGTTCTTCTACTGGAGAGATGACACCTTGCGACTGCATGTTTTCAAGCTCTTTCTGTGTTTCTCGATACAGCGAAAGCGGTACTCTTCTCGGTGATGCGATAGCAAACGGCGTCGCGTTAGGTTTCAGCTTGAGAACGTGAGCACCTTCGAGAGATCCCAGTCCTTGAAACAGGTGAGAGAACTCTTCCTTCGGTTCGCAAGTTTTGTTCGCAGTCATGCAGATTTGAGGGCAAAGCCGAAACTTTTCGATAGCTGGCTTACCCAAGAGAGGCTTGCGAAGTCCTTTCACGATGTAAACTTCTTCGAGTGCTTGTTTTCCACGGCAGTTGAGCTTCATCCAAGCTGATCCCATGACTTTAAGGGGTCGTCCGTCTGGACCATGAAGTCGGCGTTGGGGCTTGGAGAGCTTGTGGCACTTTGCGAAGATCTTTTGAAAGATGGCAGCTGGTAACACCGTTTCGTCTGCTTCAGTGTCTATTCGGAAAACAACAGGAGTTTCGTCGACGAATATCTCGGCGTCCCATTTTGCTGTTTGAGGAGAAGCTGCAGCTCCTACGAATCCTTGTTCGTGTACGAGGGAGTTCACGGTAGTTGAAGATTTGCAGACTGTTGCAAAATGTCCCTTTTTCTTACACCTGTTGCAGCCTGCGTTCTTCGCCGGACACACGCTCCTCGGGTGAGCTTCTCGACCACACCAACGCCACGGTTTGCCTTTTGGTTTGGGTGTCGCGGTCTTCTTAGTAGGAGTTCGAACATTTGAACGTTCAATTCCACGCTGAGCAGGTCCTGCTGCTGTCCCATTTTTGGTTGCTATACGGTCAACGTTGGCATCCTTTTCTTTTGTCGGTCGGAGTTCCACTTGTTGCTTCTTAATCACTTCCGAGTGTCGCGCAGCAGCGATGGCCTTCTGGAGGTCCAGATCAGGATCCAGTTGAAGTTTTTCTGAAGTCCTGCTGTCCCGAAGACCAACAATCAGCCTGTCGCGGATCAATTCTTCCTTCAGTGGTCCATAGTTGCACGTAGTGGCTAATCCATGGAGAGCAGTGACGTACTCCTCGACAGTTTCCGTCTCCAGTTGCGATCTTGTGTTGAACATGGCTCTCTCATACACCACGTTTCGACGAGGAATGAAGTAACGTTCGAAGTTCTCCATCGCCTTCTCGAAATCTTGGGCCTCGGTGTCGGAGAGCTTCAAGGTCTCTAAGACGTCTTCCGCTTGTGGTCCCATGATGTAGATGAGAGTGTCGACTTGGTGTGATGATGGTTGAGATGCCAGTCCTGATGCACTGTGGAAGCGCTTGAATCTCTTCTTCCACGCCGGCCATTCGTTAGGTGTTGTAAAACTGAAGGCTTCGGGTGGCGAGATGCGAAAAGTTGCCGTTACCGTTTGTTCGGTAGCACCATTGTCGGCAGAAGTTGAGGACTTGTCCATTGTTCCTCCGTGTGTAGTCGATCCTGCGCTTTACGAATTATTAGTAGACTCGCGAAGCGATACTGCGCTTTACTAATCATTAGTAGACTCGCGGAGCGATCCCCCTTCTGACACCATGTTTCGTTTTACGTTCTTTTGACGAAGGGCACACATGGACAACCTTTCGTGCCGGAGTCAGGCTGAAGACTGACGGCTCGTTTATTAAATCTAAAACGAAATAAAAGAAAGGCGCCTCTGGTACGGGGAGCTCGGGTTACGCGCGAAGCGGACGAACGGATGTTTAGATCTCGGGCTCCGCGCGAACACTTGTACTCGGTCGCTTTGGACTTTGGAGCTCGCTAGCGTCGGCGCGTCGGCGACTCCATAACAAAAACCACAAGATAGATGATAAGGCGCGCGCGATTATTTTCTGTCGACGCACAAGAAAACATCCGACTTACGAGTCGTATGCAGCTTCGCTGTGAAGAGGTGTTTCCCATCAGGAGTGCTTCGTCAGCATTGTCGGAGATGTTCGGCGGTGAAAACCCCCTGCTGGCTCTCCTCGCTTGGCCTCGGAGCAGCGAGGTAGCTGACGTAAAAGAACAAAGTGCGCAGGCTTTAATTTCTACGTGTTCCGCTAGCCGGTACAACCCTGGCACAACCTTCGCTGACCTGACGTTCGTTTTCAACCGGGAGATAGGGTGTGGGCGTTGACACCATCACGCTGACACGGCCTCAGCGAGAAGCTCTTGAAGCGCTACTTCGGATTGTACAAAGTGTACCGTCGCCTTGGAGACTTGAACTACGAGGTGCTTCCAGACTGAACATAGTCGTCATGACGCCGCCACCAGCGACCCGAGGTGGTGCACGTCGTTCGTTTCAAGCCGTTTTATGCTCGCTATGAACGAGGACTCTTTATGGTTCAGACGATCCCACAGTCAACTGATTGGCGCTATTTGGTTTATCTGTGTGTTCATTTATTTGAAGTTGCATATGGACGATGCACTTTTAAAGGGGGGACTAATGCCGCGTGCGTGAACGAGAAGGTATTTGCTTCTCCGTACATCTAGAAGATTCGTGTTTATGCTTATCCCAGTGTAAAATATAAAGAGTCCAGCGTGTCTTGCCTAGTCAGTCTCGCCCTAGCTCACCCATAAACATTCTAGGCCGAATATTCGGGATTCCGTGTGTGGCATATAGGGAGCCAACCGCGGTCTTGCCCGTCTCATTCACTCTCTCACGCTAGCCAGCGGTCGCGCCGATGCACCTTCGCTCGCTTCTGTCGCCGTCGACACTCGCTGCTGCTTTCTTGACGTTTGGTCTTCCTTTTATTTCTGGCACAAGTCTGCCAAGTAAAATTTCATTTTCAGTTCATTGTTCATCGTCTCCCCGCCTTTATCTGTGTCGATATATCAAAATTGCGTCGACTCGTCTCTTTGGAAAGACGAAAAAGCGTATGCATAGAAAATTGAGTTATTCGATTTCGCACTGAACATAATGTCTGAGAAGGCTATGTCATACGCTTAATTAACTGAGCTCCGTTATCCTAATAATTTTGCAGTAATTTTGGGACTTAGAACAATAAATTTGCGAAGAGACAAAGCTTGAGAAGAAAAAAAGGGATCACTGTATCGAGAACACGAAATTCGTCCCTTTCTCGCCGCTCTTTGCCATGACGAGTCAGATCATTCATCCAAGCAAACAGGTTTGCGCGAACCGAAAGACTTCTTCCAGGAACGAACTCTAAAGAGTTGCAAATTTGCTAATTGATTAATAACAATAATCGACAGTTGATGACACCCTGGTCTCGTCTCAGTTTTAAGCATGGCTGCGCTTTTGACTTCCTCGCGAAAACAGGAACAGTTTGAAAATCCGTGGACGACTTGAACAGTGCATCTCATCTGCATATCTGAAATTGTCGACAGGCACTTCCCAGCCTTCCAGGCACTTATTTGACGCCAACGAGAAAGGTTTTTTTTAAATATTGTTTATGGGATATTCACTCTTACTTTAAACTCAAAAACCTCCTGATGTCGATTCCGCTAACGGGCAAGAAGGACAGTTGTGAAGAAAAGGAGGGGGGGGGGGGGAGAGTTGGTTTGTGGCTGTTGATACGATGTAACAAGTTTTTTCCTACCAACTACAGGAGTGCGGACTGTTCACATTTTTATATTTTAAAAAGTACTCGTGGAATACTGCAACGGCTTGGAGTCTAGTCAGCCAATGCATAGCAACGGTAAGGTTGGAATGCTTTCATAAAATTTTACTGTTAAGGGTTGTAAATAGACCAACTCAGGAGTTGTTTGAGAATCACTTTTAACTTCGCCCATCACCATCAAAGTTGTGTTCACTAGTGTGATGAAATATTTCTTGATAGATTTGGAGCAGGAGGCATGCATGGAAAATTCTGATATTGATTATTTTGTTGACATCCCAGATAATAAAGGCTAGCTGAACTAAACAATTTCAATATGTCATTTGATTAAATGATTGCACGAAACAAAATTATAAAAACGTCCAACAGAAAAAAAATTGACATTTATTAACATCAATTTTGTTTGTATACAGGACTTTTAATTGTGATACATATATAATCACAGAATTCACTCAACATCTGTTACCACTCTTTCAGAACAAATAACATTAGACCTCAAGGTATTTCAGGAAAAAGGCTCAATGCCAAACGTGACATAAACCCGCAAACTGCACAAAAGGTGAGTGTGTTGGAAAGTTGACTTAATTCATCACCTCCACTTTCAACACGCGTGTAGCACAAAATGACACAGAACAAGTTTCCGCAATACTGTAGATATGTGCAAAGCCGTAGATTAGTGTTGCACAAAACTTCAGCGTCTCTCATGGCGGCTAGCGTCAGGTCGTCAAAACGTTCTTCAGACAAAATGATTCTGAACACTCTTCCAGAGCATTTAAACTTGAATCGAGATCACAGCCGGGTCTGGGTAAGCAAATGTTATGCAGAACAAAAACCCCTAGTGAATTAAACATGCACCTCAATTCATATATATTTAAAATCATCTTTCGGTTACAGTTTTACCATGCCGAATAGGTTTTCCCGAAGTACAGTTTATGAAATTATGACACATTTTAAGAATTTATTTGACAATATCTCGACCACACAAAGTAACGCGAAGAAGTGCGGACAATTTTCCTTAAAAGAGTGCTATGGCTTATACTAAAATAGAAGGTAACGATTTTTTTTTTATAAAGTATAGGAACCGATTGAACCTCAGGTCTTATCGGAATTTCAACGTTCTGGGTATTGGGTAAATGCATACCTTCTAAAACTTTGTCGAATACCTCCTGCAATCAGTTCTTCCATTTTTTAAGAAATATTCCTTTAGCAGTCAGTACCTCGCACATAGCATACTCTAATTGAAAATCAAATGAAAATAAAATAAAGTTTGACGACGCACTCTAATAAAAAAATATATTTTTAAATATAAACAGAAAGTTTACCGTATAAATTCAATATAAGGTTTCAATAAAAAACAAAGGAATTTGGTTTACGAATATTGAATAGTGTCCTTCATACAATCGGTCAATAGTTGTGCAGAGCGAATCCTCGTTCAGGGTTTCTATAGGCAGATCATTCATAATGATTATGCAATAAATTAGAAAGGTGCATGCGAGCTGTACAAGACATTGAACTCCTCACTGGAAATGGAGAGGCCCCTGCTTCGATCCAGGCGGACTTTTTCGGTCGCGTACCAGTCGCCTAGTTGTGTTTGGGGATTTGTTTTTTGCCCTTGTCATCCTTGTTCCCCTTCTCCAATGATTATTTATGTCGAAATTCATGTTTGTCACTATTTCGAGAGCATTAAAACCTTAAAATAAAAATTATAAAAATATTTGTCAACTATAACATGGATTCTGTAAAGAATTGCTAGTCTAAATACATATTTAAACTTTAAAGTTCTGAAAATATCTAGCGAATGAATAAAAACAAATCACTGTTCATTTTAAAATGTTTCCAGCATTGAACTTTCATAATTTGGCCGAAACATAAACGCCATCTGGATTAACATTTTTTTGAAAATTCCCTTTAGTTTCTTTCAAGAACGCGACGACGATCTTTTTTCGTATGGCACGTGGTTGGTATCACATATTTTGAATGTTGTTTGGGTTTCATCCTCGCACTATCCGCGCGATTTCGGCATTCCACACGCAATAAGAGCGCCTCAAAAATAAACACAAGAACTGAGCAGGACAAACCCAAGACCCAAGCCAGAAAGAACGGTATCAGGTCGTCTAAGTACAGAACAAATTCTTAGGTATGTTCCAAATTATTCTCATCAAAAGAATCCGCTTTTGTACTCCACAAGGGCAGCGTATCTTTCGTATAAGCCCGCCTCAATTGCCCGACTCAATTTTGCGCCGAACTCCTGTCGGTAGACGGAAGATGACCTCATCTCTGGCCCTACAGGGTGCGACAACACGGCGCCTTCAGTCTCAACATAGCCTCTTCCTAGAAGCTCTCGCCTCAAAGCCTCGCTGGGACCTGTTCGCAAGTTGTAGGTGAAGAAGGTGTCCCTTCCGTCAGCGTCGATTTTAATCGAGCGAGGACTACTTCGGGCCAAGTTAGAGGTTTGGTAGCATTGATCATGACTCCGGATTGAGTCATTTTTTTCAAAGAGAATGTGTGGTCCACGTGCACCAAGAATGCCTGGACTCTCAAGGAAGCACAGCCGGTATCCAGTTCCAACAAGGTGCTCAAATCAAACGAACTGGATTGCTTCTCCATCCAGCGGTAGATCGTTCAAGATCGCAGTGAGACGGCCTTTGAATGCTGTCCACATCACGACAAACATTAATGCCATTATGCCGTACAACAATCGGGACTGATACGTATTCAAAAGTCTTTTGTGGAGCTGAGTGCTCTGCTGAAAGAATGCGGCAATCATCGGAAATACAAAAACGGCGTTATTCCCATCCTCAGCTAGCGTGAGCTTCGCAATTAGGCCATACGTCAAGACTAATAATAAGCAAGATGCCAGAAGCCCTACCCATACCTCCCAACAAAATGTCAATATACATATTTTTTCTTTGGGAACCGGATCACGCTTGCGAACATAAAATGAAAAACCTGCCGATCCGAAATGATGAAGCGCAATAAATAGGCCGTCGCTGTCTCCATCCGGACGGTTGTTTAAATTATTGATATATCCACTGAGAAATAGCTTGTAAAAGTGTAAGTTACTGTCAAGTATAACCGAAGCGCCGCGGTGTGCCAACAGCTGTAATGTAACGTTGATACTTGGATGCTGGCAGGCGTAAGTGGTTAGACATACGGCGTGTATTAAGCTCCCTTTAAGCGTCCGTTGCCATTCTAACAGGCCGCTTGTAACAGTTTGGTGTTCGATTATTTTCCTTTCAAACTCGCTAATCAAGATGAGACTGCCGTTGTCGAAAGTTATTACGTATGTGCCGCTGGCTCTAGGGTATGGTGGGAGAAATGGTAATCTAAGAAACTTTAGATCACCTTCCAAGGAATGTTTCTCGTATTCCGCTACGATGAAAGCAGACATAAAGTAATCTGTTGTGATGCTATGCCATAGGTTATCAAGATCGTATTTGCCACATATAAAGTAAAGTATTTGAAAGAATGACCTCTGCGATGTGGAGCATATCTTGTTCTTGCAAAGACTTGAGTGCATCTTGCCAGCAGTCAAGAAGGTGACCGGTTTCTCTCGGGAGACCAGGAAAGCCTTGAAGAACGCAGTGTTGTCCTTGATGCAGTCTGTAGGCACAAAGACGTTCATGAAGTCGTGCCCCGAATCAAGTGCGAGGATGATCTCGTTGGGTATGTCTTTGAACGTCTTGAGCACACTGCCCTCGTACTTCGAACTGTCGGATATCGCCGGTTTGTCCAGATCAAGAAGCAGAAACATGGTTGCTTGTAATAATGACAACATTTCTGAAGTCCTTGGAATTTATATGCAACCCAAGGTCTCTATTATAACATTTCGTAACTCTGAACAAACTGAGTTTTGTTTTTGTCAAAGGCTCTCCAACAATTGTTTTTGCAGACAGTTATGAACCAAAATAGCGTGCTGGTAGGCGGAACGAGAAGTCTTGGTACATGTCCTCCTCTGTCGAAGGATGGAGTTTATGAGTACTGGGAGTAGGCTCGTTGAACGCTATCAGACTGTCGCTGCGTCAATGTGTGCTCGGTTTTTCCACCTAAGAACTTAAATTAATTGCAGCAGTATACCGAAACCCTGAGATTATTCCACTACCCAAATTAGCCTCGCCGTATCATTGTGGACGTAGTCAATACGGTATACAAACGATTATGGCGGTACGCATACTCTAAATTAGACATACAAATATGCGTGCTATTCCATTTCTTGTACAAACGAGATAACATGTCTTTATTACGAAGCTAGAATAGTGATCATATCTTAATATGCTCAGTAGTAGATTTTATGTTTTGACCCAATTTATTGGCAAGTATAGCTTGTGGGCAACCTGGCGATTCTAAGCGGTTGGCCCAGGCTGCCCCTCCGACAATTATAAGTGGTCATCTTGACCACGAGGGGGCCAAGGGCAACTGGCCACGCGAGCGGCGCTCCGCCGCTGATAAAAGGCCGTCGCAGCGGATGCGCGGGGCTGTTGGGATCGCGGCGCAGGCGATAGCGCTCATTAAATGTTTACGTGTTGTTGAACCGGCGTGCTGTGTCATTCTCCGAGACGGGTAGCAGCAAGGGAAATCCCACACTGGCGCCCAGACGTGATTTGCTGCTCGTCTGCGAGGATTGCAGCAAACTGGGTTCGTTCTTACCTTTTACATAGTCAATTTTGCGTTCCTGAGTTTGCCCACAGTTGAGGGGGCGTGCAAGCCTAAGTTCATCGACCTGCGAAAGTCTCCACTACAACACGATGCCGTCTACAG
Source organism: Ixodes scapularis (assembly GCF_016920785.2). Lineage (NCBI taxonomy): Eukaryota > Metazoa > Arthropoda > Arachnida > Ixodida > Ixodidae > Ixodes > Ixodes scapularis. The sequence goes on along the minus strand of NW_024609879.1, from coordinate 43,351,178 downwards.
AGGACGCCGACAGATACGTGAGTGAGGACGACCTTTTGACGCTCGGTGCACTCGCGGATAACGCCGCCAGCGACATAAAACCAGACGCTAAGCCTGCAGTCTCAGTCCCGGTAGGCGCATCATTAGAGGGTGGTCTAGGAGAACTAAGAGTGGCCATGACCATGCTTCTTAACATACAACGATAGCAGATGATGCGCTCAAGACCCACTCCTGCTGGAAGTACGCCCTCCAGGGACTTCCTAAGGCTCTCGCTTAGCGTTCCGGTTTTTTCGGGGTACGCAGATAGAAAGTCAGTTGCAATATTCGTCTCGGAACTGCGGGACTACCAAGCTGCGTCGGGAATTGACGACGAAACCATCCTCACCCGCCTTTTGCCGGTTGCACTGACAGACAGTGCAGCACTGTGGAGGCAAAGACAAACTAAATTCACAAGTATGTCAGATTTTAGGCACGATTTAGGACGGAGTTCCTGCCTCCGGATTACAGCGTGCGGATTAAGGACGAGCTGCGCGCGCGCACACAGCACCCGGAAGAGTCACTTATTGAGTTTGTAAGGGCTCTCCAGGGCCTGTACGATATCGCCGACGCCGCGGCACCGGACGCGGAGAAAGTACAACGCGCCATCCGCCAAAGCCACCCGCGTTTCCATCCCCATCTCAGGGGACGTACCTTTACGAATTTAGACGAGATGACACGGGAGGCCATCACCATCCAGGCCGACATCCTCGCGGAACTAAGATACCGACCCCCTCCACCGCAGAACATGACTCTGGAACCATCATTTGCGTGGTCTGGAAACGCACGTGCACATAGAGTCGAGAGAGAACAAGACGATTCCAATCAGGCGCCCGTCCCCCGAACCCCAGATCCTTGTGCATACGAATCACGAACCCTAGATCCTCCTGCATACGAATCACGGAGGTGCAGCGGTTACGAAGGCACGCATTCACAACGCTACAGCCCCTCCATTGGTCAAGATGAGTTCTTGTCCTCTGGACCGGTAACGCGGAGCTTGGGAGAGGCAAAAGAGAGCGGGACACCGCACGAAGCCGACGGGCGGGTCACGCCCCGTTGTTTTCGATGCGACCAGCCAGGACACATACACCGGGACTGCAGCGAAGGCAGCGGCCGCCTCGGGCACAGGGAAACGGCTACGGCCGGCGGTGGTAAGAAATTTCTACTCTCCGCCGGCCGCGTCGAAAACACAATCCACGAGATCGAGCCGCCGCAGCCGCCTTCGGGCCTCCCGGAGGCTCGCACGGGCTCCGGGAACAGACTCTTTTCTATCGATCCTCGGTGGCCCTCCACCACTTTTTCTTCCTGATAACACCCTCCGTTGTGAGACTCCCGGTGTGTCCGATCTTGCATGGACACCCGGGCGCCCAGCTCACACCGTTCGCGGTCTTGAGACTCCCGGCGTGTCTGCTCTCGCATCGACAACCGGGCTGCCAGCTCATAACACTTTCACTCTTCGTTGTAAGACTCCCGGCGTGTCCGATTTTGCATGGACACCCGGGCGCCCAGCTCACACCGTTCGCGGTCTTGAGACTCCCGGCGTGTCTGCTCTCGCATCGACAACCGGGCGGCCAGCTCACAACACTTTTCGTCTTGAGACTCCCGGCGTGTCGCCTTCCGCGTCGACACCCGGGCGCCCAGCTCACACCATTCGCGGTCTTGAGACTCCCGGCGTGTCTGCTCTCGCATTGACAACCGGGCGGCCAGCTCATAACACTTTCACTCTTCCTCGTGAGACTCCCGGCGTGTCGGCTTTCGCACCGACACCCGGGCGCCCAGCTCACACCATTCGCGGTCTTGAGACTCCCGGCGTGCCTGCTGTTGCAGTGACACCCGGGCGGCCAGCTCACAACACTATCCGTCATGAGACTCCCGGCGTGTCGGTTTTCACACCGACACACGGGCGTCCAGCTCACACCGTTCGCGGTCTTGAGACTCCCGGCGTGTCTGCTTTCGCACAGACACCCGGGCGGCTAGCTAATAACACTCTTCGTCGTGAGACTCCCGGCGTGTCTGATTTTGCATGGACACCCGGGCGCCCAGCTCACACCGTTCGCGGTCTTGAGACTCCCGGCGTGCCTGCTGTTGCAGTGACACCGGGCGGCCAGCTCACAACACTCCCCGTCATGAGACTCCCGGCGTATCGGCTTTCACACCGACACGCGGGTGCCCAGCTCACACCGTTCGCGGTCTTGAGACTCCCGGCGTGCCTGCTGTTGCAGTGACACCCGGGCGGCCAGCTCACAACACTCCCCGTCATGAGACTCCCGGCGTGTCGGCTTTCACACCGACACCCAGGCGCCCAGCTCACACCGTTCGCGGTCTTGAGACTCCCGGCGTCCCTGCTGTTGCAGTGACACCCGTGCGGCCAGCTAACAACATTCTCGGTCATGAGACTCCCGGCGCGTCTGCCTTTGCACTGATCCCCGGGCGAACAGCTTCCACTGTTCCCGGTCCTACGCTACCCGAAGCAACTGCATTTGAGTTGGACCCTAATGCGATTCCCTTTCAGCCAAAGGCCGGCCCGATCCCCAGCGTCAGAGCCGCTTTGAGGTTCTCAACACCAAGGATGGTCGCTCTGGATGGCCGGCCGCTAATGGACTCGCACCAGCCGACGGGGGTAGGAACCACCTCACTAAACGAGGAACCGACAGTGCTCATCCCAGCTGTGAGTAGAATCGAATCTACACCCAAGTCTCTTGAACCTCGTATGACTGTGAATGTACTAGGTATACCAGTAGCCGCTCTTTTAGATACAGGAGCAAACATATCGCTTATTGGGGATGCTGTATTTGCGGAATGTAACAAGAGAAAGATACATCTTCGGTCAGCAAACGTGAAATTGCAAGTAGCATCGGGGTCCGTACTGCCTGCTGCCGGCGCAGTCAGGTTACGAATTTCCTTTCATGGTAGAAAACGAAGACAACGGTTCGTATACCTCCCGGAACTGCCGGTGCCCATGATCCTGGGTAGAGATTTTATTGCAGTGGAGCGGGTTTTGCTCGACTTCGCCCAAGCTGGACATTGGTTGGGTGGCGAAACGAAATTAACGCCGTTTACCAGACGGCAGGATTGTATTCGCGGCCAAGCGCTCCCGTTAAACTTTGCCGGGCAGATGCCTTTACTTCCAGACAGCGTACTCAAAGCCGTGCAAAAGTGTTCCGGTGAAGACAAACAGAAGCAGCTCCAGCAACTAATGGAACCCTTCTCGCCGATGTTCACGGAAAGACCTGGGAAAACCGATCTCCTACAGCACCGCATCGAAACCAAGGATGCACCTCCCCGGAGGTGCAATCCGAGACCCATAAGTGCTCACAAGCGCGCACTTCTTGATGCGGCGCTATTGGAAATGATCGACACAGGCGCAGTACGTCAGTCAAAAAGCCCGTGGGCTTCCCCGGTGGTCCTTGCTCCAAAGAAGGACGGCACAGCAAGGCTTTGTGTTGATTACAGGCGCCTAAATGAATTGTCAGTCAGAGACAGTTACCCGTTTCCTAGTATTTCCTCAGTAATGTATTCCCTTGGAAACGCGACTGTTTTCACAACCCTGGATTGCAGCCGCGGATTTCTTCAAATCGAAGTTCATCCGGCTGATGTGAAGAAGACCGCATTCATTTGTCATAGGGGGTTGTTCGAATTCACTCGCCTTCCCTTTGGTTTGTCCAACTCTCCCGCCACCTTTCAACGCCTAATGAACGTTGTCCTCGGTGACGCGAAATACGAGTTTGCGATGGCGTACATGGATGACGTAGTGGTCTTTTCACGAACATTCGAGGAGCATCTCGTGCACCTTCAGATCATACTCGAACGATTGCGTCAAGCCGGCCTTATGATTCATCCAGATAAAGTCCAGTTGGCATCGCCTGTAATCAACCTTCTCGGATTTGTTGTGGATAACAGAACGCTGCGGCCGAATGAAGATAAGCTGCGCGCAATAACGGAGTACCCACCCCGTTATGACGTCAAAAGCCTACAGAGATATCTCGGGATGATTGCGTTTTATAGAGATTTTATTCCGCAATGCACTGAGATAACTGAACCTCTGAACCGATTGCTCCGCAAAAAAACGAAATGGTGCTGGGGGCAAGAGCAGCAAACCGCATTCGCGTGTCTTTCAAGTGCTGTGACTGAAAACGTGTGTTTAAACCTGCCCGACTTGAATCGTCCGTTCGTCTTGCAGACCGACGCAAGCGATTACGGATTAGGAGCAGTCCTGCTGCAGGAACCTGACAGCGTTCTTCGTCCCGTAGCTTTCGCCTGTCATACGTTAACCGGAACGGAGCGAAACTACTCAACAACCTAAAAAGAGTGCCTGGCAATTATTTTTGCGCTTAAGAAGTTTGACATGTACCTTGACGGCGCTTCGTTTAGCATTCAAACTGACCACATGGCTCTCTTGTGGCTCAAAGGGCTTCAAAACCCTGCAGGACGGCTCGCTCGATGGGCCCTTTCGCTCCAGCGCTACAAATGCACAATCGAGTACAAGCGTGGAGTGGCTAACCACGTTGCAGATGCCTTGTCCCGTGCTCCACTTCTCGGGCAGGAAATGCAGGTGGATCCCGACTTGGTGGCACTGGCCAATGCGGCGCCCATCACTCCAGAGTCGCGGTGGGGAACCCTGCTGAGCAGAGAGGAGCTTCGAGCGGCCCAGCTGTCCGATGGACTTTGTCAGAAGGTGATGCACCAGCTGGCAGAAGAAAACTCAGCCGACGCTGGCAATCCCAGAGACTTGGACTCATACCTGCTCAGCAGCGACGGCATCCTGCTGCGATACATCCCCCAGGCGGACGATGGGTCCAGCGGCCCGCCATTCCGGTCTGTAATACCACGTAAACTGCGTAAGTCATTTATAAGATATATGCATGATCCCGCCTTGGCAGGCCCCAGCAGTGGGAGCAAAACTTACGAAAAGTTGTCCCAAATTGCGACGTGGCCAGGTATGAGGCAGGATGTGATGAGGTACGCACGTAGCTGCCCGGTTTGTCAGAAGGCAAAACCCCGAGGTGGCCAACCACCAGGTTTAATGCCGTCGGTCGAAAGCAAGTACCCCTGGGAGTGTGTTGCCTGCGACGTTGTCGGTCCCTTTCCCCGTAGTCCACGCGGCAATCAGTATTTTCGAGTAGTGACCGACCATTTCACAAAATGGGTTGAAATGTTTCTTTTGCGCAAACTAGACTCTAAGAAAATCTGGGACTGTCTTCTCGAGACGTTCGTGCGCTTTGGCTTTGCTGCAACGCTTATCACAGACAACGCTTCTCATTTTTTTAGCAAGGTGTTCGTGGATGCGTGTAAGGCGCTAGGCATACGGCACAAACGGACTTCGCCATACCATTCACAGACGAATATCACGGAAAGAGTGAACCGTAACCTGAAGCAGATGCTTGTATCGCATACAGAGCGACACAAAGACTGGGATGCGAAATTGGCAGAAATGGCATTCGCTACCCGCACAACAATCAACCGGTCCACGGGTTTTACGCCGGCCCAACTTAACTTTGGGAAAGAGCTCGTGTTTCCCCTGGGAAACGGCCTCCTTTGCTGCACAGATCCTGCAAGCATGCAGCGCACAACCACGCAGTTCGCAGAAGATCTCCGGAAGCGTTTCACGGAGAACCTGCGCGAAGCTCGAAAGAGCCTCGACGTCTCGAGACTGCAGCAGGCAAACCAGTACAACAAGGGGAGGCGAAATCTGCAGTTCAAGGTAGGAGATCTGGTACTGAGGCGAACTCATCCGCTGAGTGATGCTGCTAGAGGCTTCACGGCCTCTTTAGCAAAGTGGTGGGATGGCCCCTACCGTGTTAGTAGCAAGCTCTCCAACCTGTCTTATGAGCTGGTGCATTGTGAATCTGGTGAAGTCTGCGGGTCTATTCATGTCGCCGACCTAAAAGCTTTCTATGAACCCGAGGAGGTAGATGTGTCGCAGGTTCCAGATGACGACTATCCGGAGCACCTCTCGGAAGATTCCACACCGTCTGTACCGCGATACAACTTGAGACGGCGGTGAAGACGACCGGGAGTAGCACGAGTTCTAAGTGCATTATGTTAATGCCCTCTTCGGTGTTTTTTTTTTTTTTTTTTTGGGGGGGGGGGAGAAAGTCATCTTTCGTGTGCGCGGCTACTTTTTCCTACCGCGCCATGGCCTCATGTTGTTTTTAAGTACTGACGTACTGACGTCGGACCCGTGCTCGCTCATCTGAGAAGACCCTTGCTGACCCAGAAGGAAGGCCCCCCCGAAGACCATCAAAGACGTCCTCTGTTTTCGTTTTTTAGAAGAGGGGGAGATCTGTGGGCAACCTGGCGATTCCAAGCGGTTGGCCCAGGCTGCCCCTCCGACAATTATAAGTGGTCATTTTGACCACGAGGGGGCCAAGGGCAGCTGGCCACGCGAGCGGCGCTCCGCCGCTGATAAAAGGCCGTCGCAGCGGATACGCGGGGGCTGTTGGGATCACGGCGCAGGCGATAGCGCTCATTAAATGTTTACGTGTTGTTGAACCGGCGTGCTGTGTCATTCTCCGAGACGGGTAGCAGCAAGGGAAATCCCACAAGCTGCACTTTGTATATAATAAAGACACTTTTTTATAGAAATCAATATTTTGCGTCTAAGTTTTGTCGGAATAATTTTGTTCTTTCCGTAAACGTTCAAGTTAATTTTTAAGCTAATATATTGTTTCGTGCTGCTTTAGAGCCTATTGTCTTCTTTATATGAAAGACTGTTAAAGGCGGTATCTGCGGAAGTGATTTCGTTCATCGACTTTGGCGTTGAAAACCGAACATACATAGGGATCTTAAAAAAATGTACGCAATTTTAGCGCACTGTAGCGCTAAATGTAGCGCTTGCGAGGTTACGGAAGACAGTTTTAAAATAACGTCTCTCCGACACGGCGCAAAAGTCGAAGCATTTCGCGTTTGCAACGCAACAAAGACACAGTCACAATTTTTATTTCACACACGAAATGCTGTAGCTTGAGAAAAAAAAAACAAGTTTTTTGGTCCGAACTAACATTTTAGATTTGTTTAAACATAAGAATGCGACGGGTGTTGTCGATAGGTCGTTGATCCCCGCTTGCGTCGCCTCGGCAAGAGGTATCTCGTGTACTGACTTTCGCGGCCGCACCTTCTCCGAGAAATGTTCGCGCGCTGCGAGCATCAACTTGGCGGTGCTCGTTGCCCACCTTACTGTGTTTTCCCAACCGGGTGCGATGTCGTCCCGTATTAAAAATCGCAGTAGCGAGGTTGCCGCCGACGTCGCGCTCACGACGCCGCAAAAGCGGCCGGAGCCACGGTCTTGGGGGCGGCCATTTTTTAACTGTGCTCGTCTTAGCTTTAGCCAATTTTTTTGCACGAATATTCCTTGAAGGAGTGCAAAGACTCTTTGCGTACGCACGCCATTTCAGAAAAATAACGTAGGCTGAAATTGCGTACGCAAAGCGCGAAACGTGGTTAGCGTTCGGCGCATGCGCAGTTGCGACGACGCTATTCTTTGCGTACGGAAAGCTTTAGCGTGCGCTCTTCTAAAAGTCCCTAATAAGGACCCAAAAAAGTCTTGTTTTGCGACGCGCTCGACCGCACCCGTCAGTCGACGTGCATTCGGTGCTTTGTTGGGAGACGTACCTTGCTTTTGACAGCTAGGGTATAAAAGGTACTACTCCCTTAGAAAAAGGGGTTCATATAGTCCTCCCTATTAATGGGAAGAATGTTCTTGTAACCTATGTTCCTTCAGAAAAGGAAATACTTTTGTCCTTGAAAGCAGGAAAGCAGAGTTCCTTCGTCTGCATTTCATTATGGCGGCACGGATGGAGCAAATCGAATTCAATGTGGTTCAACGAGACCTCCAGGTCTCTTCTATACGGGGCGAAAGGAGCAGCCAATAAAAGCGTAACATGAGCTTTCCGCGAACCGCATTTATCTCGGAAGCCAGCTTCCCGCTGTTATATACCAGTCGATGTCGGGAGGTGTTCCCTATTTACGGAGTGGGTTCTCGTGACAGAACAATTCGCGTAAGAAATAAAGAATATGATTGCTGTGTTCGGAACCCAATACACGTCTCCATATTGCCTCGTCAGCTCCGGAGTTTCTGGTGCATAACACCCGGCAAGTAAAGGAGCTTCCGCTTCGAAAGTATTCGCGCAGTCGTCTCGTCATCAGCACTACGATGTTAAGTGAAGGCAACCAATACCCAGTTACTTCGCGCAGTTTATGTCTTAACTTTGCTATTCTTCGAGCCGGAGTCCCTTCGTCAGCACCGCACATCACGCCGGAGAGGTAAACCATTCGCAAAACCAAAAGCAGCTCACAAAAAAGAAAAACTCAAAGCAACCTACTTCGCTCATTCTTGAGGGCTACCGCGAAGCGTGAAAGAAGGTTACATCGCTTGCCACGAGAGGGCAGGGTCTAGCAAAATAGTTGCGAGTAGTTTTACAAGGCTAAAAACAGCGCAAAAAGACACGGAGAGGGAAGATGTACTTACGCACACGGAACGCTGACTTTCAACTGTTTAATTTTTGAAAAAGGACACCCCCTATCGTGCCGACATACATCCAATCAAATTACATGACGTACTATCGCGGACTGTGTTGTAAGACGCGAGCGGCGGCCGTCCCATACCCCCAGGGTCGCACAACAGGCGCCTTCCGAAACCCCGCGCATGCGCCGTGGGGCGGACTCGCTCTTCCCGCCAGCGAGCACACCTCCGCTTTGTCGCCTGCTAGGTGCAGGGCAGACAACGTCACAGCGCTCGCCAATGTTCGCTGAACACGGTTTAGTGTTCAGCAAACCACCATGTAAGAGGTGCGTAAGAGGCGCCCAAGGTTTTGTGGGCGCCTCTTACCCGGTGGTTGATTCCCTGATTCACGGATATGCGTCCCCTTGACTGAGGATAATCATCACATTTACTTGTATATATCACGGTATACTACTTTATTTCTCTCGGTCAAACTTGCTGTTGACGGTGTATTTCTAAATCACACCTGCTGCTTTCATGCTGGTTCGAGGGCGCGTATTGTTCAAACATGGATTGCGCAGAACTGCTTCTAAATAAAGCAAAAAAACAAAAAAAAGTAGAGAGGGTTTATGCCACAATGACTCTGCAATATGCCCCAATAAACATTGCCTGCCTAGAATGCGTTGGACACCAGTTCGTTATGGCGAGAGGATCAGGTCTACAGAAACGTTTGACAGTCGATCTGTGTCTAAAGAGTAAATAGGTGCCCACGAAACCGTGTTCAGCGAACATTGGCAGACGATGCTGTGGCGTCGTCTGCTCTACGAGTAGCAGACGACAAAGCGAGGGTGTGCTCGCAGGTGAGAAGAGCGAGTATGCCACACGGCGCATGCGCGGAGTTTTTTTCGGCACTTGCTATGCGGCGTTGGGGGTGCACGAGGGCCGCCGCTGACGTGTTACAGCTAACGGAGTCCACGATATTACGTCACGTCATATCAACTGATTGTACAGTCTAAAACTGCTGATGAACTCAAGTTCACCGTCAAATAAATAAATAGAGGGAGGACTGACTCAAATATTTTTGCACTGAGAAATAAAAGAAATGCTTCCTCAATCTCTCTAGTCATCTTTTGACGATGCGTAGCCAGAATGTTGTTATTGATTAAAACAGGAGTGCATCCGCACCTATCACAGTGCATTACCATTTTTCCTGACGGCGAATAACTCATCGAGCACGCATGTTCCCGCAATCTGTCGTTTACACAACGGCCTCTTTTACGAAGCTTGATTATGCACGATGCTGTCTTTGAACTGACGCCTTGCCACACACGAGAGTGGCAAGGAATTTGCGAATGCCTAAGCGAAGAACCACTTTTTGCAATGATTGATTCGCGTGAAGAAACGAAGGTAACGTCGGATGCATCAATGAATGATCTGCGATAATCCCTTTACAACATTATGGCGACAACTGGCGTCCCGTGGCGTACGCATCGCGGACACTAACCTCAGCCGAGCAGCGTTACTCGCCAATTAAAAAGGAGGCTCTAGCAGCAACCTTTGGGTGTCAAAAATATCAGTACATTGTTTGTGCCGCAAGATAATTTTGGAAACAGATCATCGGCCATTGATTACAATCGCTGAGAAGGTGATTAAAAAGATGCCGCCGAAATCCAAAGGTTTTTTTCAGCGGTTACTAAAATATGACTTCGTTATGAAATATCTTGCAGGGAAGCAGCACCGTTTGGCCGACATGCTCTCAAGGGCCACGCATGACAAGTCACGAAATGACACAGCAAGCGAGGACAAGGTCGAAGTGCACGCCGTGAGTGTAGTAACAGCCTCTGGCAGTGCTACCACAATAAAGAACATTGCCGATGGAACCGCTAAGGACCCGTTTTTCAGCGCTGTAATACAACGCGTCTGCAACGGCACGGGAATAAAAGGAAAAATAAAGCCTTTTTGAGGCAAGCTATCTTTGGTGAAAAGTATTTCGCTGAAAGGTACAAAAGTTGTCGTGCACGAGGCCATGCAACTCGAGATGCTCAAGAGAATTCACCAAGGCTCATGCGGGTCTAAATACGTGCAAAGCGAAATCCCCGTAGGTTTGCCTTTTGGCCGGGTATTAACGCAGATGTTACATCTCCAATGGAACAGTGTTGGATATGCAGACGCTATTTGTAGAGTCAGCGAAGCGAAACACTCATTTTGAGCCCGACACCGTACTTTCCGTGGTAGAGGGTTCGTGTTGATCTGTTTCAGTGCCGAGAAAAATCATACTTATCGGCATATGATGCTCTTCTGAACTTTCTAGAAGTGGAGGAACTAAACGACACGTCGTCAAGCACAGTCATCGAGAAGACGGGGGCCATATTTTCGAGATACGGCATCCCAGTAGAAGTATTCACTGACAATGGACCCCTGTTCTTAAGTCGAGAGTTCACCTTATTTGCTCACAAGTATGACTTCAGACACATAACGTCAAGCCCGGAGTTATTTCGGACAAACGGTTTATCAGAGAAAAGCGTGCAGGTGGTGAAGCGGATCCTCAAGAGGACAGAAGAGACGCGCAAAGATTTTTGTAAGGGTTTGCTTAGCTATGGATCAACCCCACTAGAAGACGGACGTTCGCCAGGGGAGCTGTTGCAAGGATGACGGCTGAGGTCAAGTCTTCGGGACTTCGGTGACCAGCCGCGTTGAAAGGTGAAGAAGCTCGTCCAGATCGAGCATTCCAGAGGTCCACTTCATCCATTCGAAGACGGCCAGGTCGTCAGAGTCAAACAGAGGTGGGGGTCTAAAAAGGTAAAAGTCGCCGCAAACACTCGACCGACGTCGTACTAAGTTCTCACTGAGGACGGCAGGGTAATTCAGAGGAACTGGCAACATCTACTACCGACAAGCGAGCCTTTCAGGCCGAACACACGGCAAGATGACACCTCGGACGAGGAGACTCAAATAGACTTACCGTCGGTGGCATCACCGGGCCGTCAGGATACTTTAGTGTCATTAAGCAGGCATTTGCATCCTCCTACACAGCGGTAAACAAGGCATCCTACGCGACTGCACTATGACTGTAACTTTGATCAAGTGCCTTAAAGGGGCACTGAAGTCAGTTTTGGAAACGGTATTTTTGTATCTTATATTGTTTAAAATGTGTTAGTTCCCAAAGTTACCAAGTTCTATATTACAAAACCGCCTACTCATCTCAGGGCAAGAGAAAAACATGCAGATTCTTTTTTTTTTTTTTTTTCGTGGACTCCACTGTGTGGACCAATGAACGTCCTACAATACATGCAGAATCCGAATGATTTTATTATAACTCATTTCGAAGAAAATCTGATAGGTGCACATTGAGATCAGACTTCTCTTTTTTACCGCGGGCGACGCTATCGCTTGCAACTTGCCGACAAGCGTCCTTCGTTGACTACTTCACTCGAAAGAAAATTCTTCCCAAAAAGGGCGTGTCGCGATCTTTCAACACGCTTTTAACGAGGAAATAAGCTTCGCACGATTGTGATTTCTGGTTTGTTGGGGTGCTCAGAGCATCTAGATTGAGTTGTAACCACAAAATGACGATCTCAGAATCAACTTCAGGGCCCCTTTAATGTGTTCATTTTTTTTTAATTAACGTTATAACAATGTAATAAAATGTTCTACAAAAAAGAATATTGTATTGCGCTTTACAAGAGGGCCACGTGGTGAAGCGCAGAAGTGCTCGCGCTACCAACACGAGCACCAGGGACATCGTTCGGAGTCTTTGGACTGAAAGGACACACAGTGGACACAGCGGAACGTAATGTCGATCGGATAATAATGCCGGAAGATTATAAACAATTCAGATCGTACGCAAGAGCATTGTACTACTAGCGGGAGCTTTTGAAGTCACGTTGAGCACAGAGTGAGCTGGCGACCGCATGATCTAAAATGAATAGTGTATGAGATGAATGAAACGTCGGCGAATAAATTAGGTTTCTTCGCGGAATTCTGCTACGAAGAGGAACGCAATCATTCCAATTTTAATGTACCCGGTTTTCTCCGTTAAAATTGCGTGGTGCACGAACATAGCGACCAAAACCATGCGTTAACGGCAGCACTCCGCCCAAAGCTCGCTGCCACGGTGGCCGCCGCCGTCCCCTCTCCCATGTATCTTGAATCGTTCTTGGAGCGGCGGGTTGGAGTTGAGAAAATCTTTAATATGATTAGCCCTTAATTTAAAGCCTTATGCAGCAATTAAGCATATTTTTATTGCCACCTATAAATGTAACTGTATGAGGTTCGCATAACCACTCGAGACCGGCACCGGAGTGTGATACCCGAAAATACTCCAGCTGTTGAGACTGCGGAAAAGTACGTTTCTGTTCGCCATTTGGAAGTGTGAAGCATCGGGTCGAGGGGTATGCTAAAAACTAGTGTTTTTACATACTTAATGTGAATGCCAATGCACGAAATGTGCAGAGAGAGATAATAAATGATATTCTCTTAAATCATATCATACCCAACACCTTCCTGGAAAAAGGAATACACAGATGCCTGCAGTGATATTTCTAATTACACATAAATAACGCGAAGGATAGACAATGTATTTAGGATATAAATCACGTTTGGACATCGGATTGCGCGAGCTCGAAACTTGGTAAAACACCTGTCTTGGGAGGCTGGTGTTATATTCGCTTTCATGTGCACTAGTTTTGGCCACTCACTTTAAAAATCTGTGCTTCATCAGTAATGTGCGCCCTAAAAGTGTATTAGGCTGCCGGATATCATCCCCAGACTGCTATATATAGTGCACAACTTCACTAATTGGACATCCACGTTTGCTATTGATGAAAACAGTGCATTTCATCAGAAAACTTGCACAATCTAACATGGTGTGCACAGGGCGTGCTGCGAAAATGAAATTCGGTGGTGAAAAATGCGCGTTGCAGAACGCTCGTGTTCAGTGCGAATCATGTATTTGAGGGGCAGAAATTATTCTTGCTTGGTGCAGCACCGTGAGGAACGGTGGGAGCGTCTGGCACCACGAAACGCGTTTTATGGAAGGAGTGATTTTGAAAAGGAAGTAGTTACCGGAACCACGCTTTCTGGTTTGTGCCAAAGGTGCGGAGCAGAGGAACCTTTTCTAAATTCTTCCATGTCTTTTATTTTGCACCCATAAACTGTGAGTTTAAACAAAATAAGGAGGTGCTCAAAGCTTAGGGAAGAACTTAAAAAAGACACTCCTGTGAGACACAAAATCACTATATCTTTACGTCGTGAATCGTCCGTTTTTTTTTTTTTTGCGCTTTTACCCTCACAAACGTGGTGAATGATGTTGATTGGGGCGAAGCTCTGGTGGTACTGACGATACTAATTTTATTTTTCAAAGGTAATGCTGATGGTGCTGATTTGGTTTTTATTGGTCACAGGTAGTGGTGAGTTCCGGGTTGCGTTTCGACTTCATTATTACGGCCCCAGCTCTAGCTGGTGATGTGGTAGTAACCCCAGCTCTTGAGTTACTATAACATCTCAGAGCCCCTACTCGTCCCGCAGTCGTGACCGAGTGGTTAAGGCGATGGACTAGAAATCCATTGGGGTCTCCCCGCACAGGTTTAAATCCTGTCGACTGCGCAAACATTTTTTTTTCTTTTTTTAAGAAGACAGATGGGATGGCAATCGATGTGAGCACGGACGCCGGACAAGGCTCGACCCTAAAAAGCTTCGCCCCTAAAATGACTTAAACGAATATTTGAAAGTTTTTCTGTCGAACTCTCTATAAAAGCAGCGCCGCTCCCCGAGACGTATACGGCGGCAAGCTGCGCGCGCGCGAGACCATATCGAACTTGGCCGAATACAAATTTACTTCTCTCTCGCATCCATTCAGCTACACACTAGGAATTAATTGAGGAAAAAGGTAGCAAGGGCACATTTTCCTCCGTTCCACTGACGCGCCTCCAAGCGGAAAGGAAAAGAAGGGAGGAAAGAGGCGTTTTTATCTTTTTCCAGGCAGACGGCAGAAAGCTTCAGCCCTTCCGACTCATCTTTTGACTTCGTTTTTCGAACACGTGGCGCACGTTCTTTATTATATGTTGTTTAGTTGATTGAGCTTCAGCGGCAGCGAAGGCCACCTGTAATTTCGTATCCCAGTTCAAACATGCAGAACATTTCTGTTGCATTGACGTTTTTACCACTAATTTTATCAAACGAGCAAATTAAGCAGCTAGAAACGGCGAAGTTCCGGGGCAGTGCCAGCAGCGCTACGTACACTGGGCTAAGATAGCCATCTCCGGATTGCGGAACCCACGCGGAACCATACGGACCGCACAGAACGATGTGTCCACAGGGGATGCGTCGACGTTGACGACGTTATGAAAATCGCGGAAACTACGACAAAGACAGGCAGGTTTCGCTGCCGGATGCCTGGGCGCCTTCCGTGCCGAGTTCGGTTCTGTTTTCCGATGCCGAGTGCGAGCCGGCAATAAACGTGGTTCTGTATTTCTGCGAGTCAGCAACATAGCAGCACCATCGCGATGTCAGTGTTGTGCTTTGTGAACGGAAGACTGGAATTATCGCCGATGTGACCGTGTGTTCGCGTATCAGTGGTGTAACAGCAAGATGAGATTACGTAAATTGTCGGGCATTGATGCCGTTGGTCGGGCCGTGACTGGAGGGGGCGGGGTGTCGCAGGTTGGCATTCCGCTGTACATTAAAGAGTTTAAGACCACTTGAGGGGATTAGGTGCAATCGATCGACGTGCGGAAGTCATGTCCGAACGTTGGTCTAAACCGTAGCTCCTATCGTACAGTGGTCTATGTGACTGTCGGTTGTCTTCTCTCTGAGAGCAGTTGCGCTCTGGGGAAAGGACTGAACAGTACGAAAATATAACGGAAAGTATGTATATTTACAGTGGATATTTTAGCATTAAGAAAGAATGGTAGGTAAAATCGACAAGAAACTATTCTTTATTTTGCTGTTTAAATATACTACGGTTCCTGGAGAAACCCCCTCCAAGTGGCGCGCTAGGATGAGTGCTAAACGTTTTCGAGCTCGCCATGGCGTAGCTCCGTACACTTAACACCTGCCGCAAGTCGCGGCTTTGACTGCATTTAGGTTGATCGAAAAGCGTTTTTTCTGCCCGTGAAGCATCGCTTCCAAATGACTGAATATGCAATCGACAGAGATTAATTCAAGGATACAATTGCAGCCCAGCGCGAACAGCACAAATAGAAATCAAACACTACAATAGGTATACTGGCTACGACGTGCCGTGCGGGGAAGCAAACACATGGCTTTACGGTCGGTGAAATGCAAAGCCAGTGGTTCTTCTAGCGAATCAGCTTGGATCCGCTAGAAGCCGCGGGGACGCGTCTCCACCGCTTACGTCAACGGTCCATGTCAGAAAGAGAATGTGTGCTATGGATCATGGTTATATACGCATTTGAGCGTTTGACCGCAGTGCCCTCTCGTCCATAAACGTTGAGCCAATGCATGCAAAGTTTAACGGGATTATATACGGATTTGACCGCAGCGCCCTCTCCTGTATAGACGTTGAGAGGCTACATGCAACGTTTCGTCCATGACATCCCCAGCTCTTGAGTTACTACAACATCTCAGAGCCTTAACCACTCGGCCTGCAGTCGTGGCCGAGCACATTCTTCTTCCGGCCGCCGTAGCGAAAGGACGCAGAATCATGAGTTCCGCAGGAGCGGTGATAACGGCACCCGCCGGCCGCGGTGACTCTGCTTTTTCCGGTGACGAAGAATACCGGATTGCTCTACCCCAGCTGCCTTCAGAAGCGATGAAGCGTGCCGTCGTGCTACACGCGGACATGACATCTCGTCCGTATCGGCTCGAGGACTTCCGTAGACCACTCGGCGATGCAGGTGTCCTCGGGGAAGTGGCCGGGATTTGGGCTTTTCAAATGTCCCATGTCTGGCTGCTCGACCTGAGGACTGATGCGGCTAAGCAGAGGCTTCTCGGGGCCGGGCAACTCGTTGTCAAGGGCCGCAAGTGCCTCATCGTGGACCCGTACAGGCAGGAGCTACGGGTAAAGCTGCATTGGGTGTCGTTCGGCGTCACGAACGACGCCATCCATCGGGCCTTCGCCGACTACGGAGAGGTGAAGGAAGTGGCGCACGAGCGCTGGAAGGTGCCGGGGTTCGACGGCGTCGAGTCAAGCACTCGTGTCGTGCGCCTTGTTCTCCGGGAGGGTGTCAGCTTAGACCGTCTACCGCACCAGCTTCGGCTCGGCGGCGGCATGGTGCTCGTCGTTGTGCCTGGGCGGGCCCCCCTCTGCCTCCGGTGCCGCATGACGGGCCATATCCGACGTGATTGCCGGGCCCCCAGGTGCACAGAGTGCCGTGCCTTCGGGCACGAGAAGGCCGACTGCGTCCGCTCCTACGCCCGTGCTGCCGGTCGAAGGGCGTACGACGACAACACTGACGACCTCATGGACGAGGACGAGGCGGAGAAAGCGGCTGCACCCGCCGGAACCACAACCGAGCAGCCGAAGGAGGTGGACGACTCGACCGACATCGTCCCTACAGTGGGGAACACCCTGTCACTGCAGCAACCGTCGACCACTCCTCCTGCCCCTCCGCAGGCAGTTGAGCCTCAGTCAACTGCGGCCTCGTCCCCTCCGCAAGCAGCTGGGACCCAGTCGGCCGCACCGCCTGGGAGAACCCAGGCGGGCGCGGCTCAGGCTCCTGAGGGAGGACCCACCAAGGAAGAGGTGGACACCGAGCCTGGCTCTGCTAAGCGTCCGCGTGAAGACTTCCCAGCGCCCTCCAAGGACGGACGGCAGCGACAACAAGAGAAGAAATGGAAGGTGGTGGAGGGCTGGAAAGGCTCGGACAGCCAGCCGCCGTCTTCGTCACCGATGGACTGCGACAAACTGGTTCAGTAAGCCACAGTGCGAGCGTACTGCCCCGTGCGACGATGATCTTGAAAGGTAAGCGCCGCGCGCTTGGTCTGGCCCTTCTATAGCTCATGATCTCTATCGAAAGGCCTGTACGACTTGCGACCCTCAACGTGCGCGGGCTCGCGGATCGTCGAAGGCAGAGGCAACTGTACCGCCTAGTCGTAGACCACGACCTCGATATTGTTGCACTACAAGAGACCAAGGTCGAGGGAGAGGACCAGACTGAGCGCATGGTGCGGCCTTTTACGGCCCGCTACAATGTTTGCGTCAGCCGAGCCGTAGGGACGTCCGCGGGGTGTGTCATTTTGGTTCGCCAGTGCCTAGGGGCAGTAGTCCAGGCCGTTACGGCTTGTGAGTCGGGGCGCCTCGTGGTTTGCGATTTTTCCTTTTCGTCGAGTGAATGGCGCATCATCTGTTTGTACGCGCCTACCAGAGTTGGGGAAAGAAGAGCCTTTTTTGAAGCCGTTCAGTACTATTGTAACTGTCCGCGACTTGTTATCCTGCTTGGGGACTTTAATTGTGTGTGCTCGGCAAGCGACAAGACAAGCTCTACACCATACATAGACGCGAGTACTGAATGTTTAAAAGATTTAATTAACGAGTTTGGATTGGAGGACGTTGGCGACTGTATCCGTAATGGTCAAGTTCTAAAATTTACCCACTTTCAAGGGCTCAGTCACGCCCGTCTAGACAGAGTGTATGTGCCTTTGGATTTAGTTCCCCTGTGTCAAGATTATCATGTGAGTCCAGTGTCCTTTAGCGACCATTGTCTGGTTCAGTTTTCCCTACGAAGTAAAAATGATTTTAAAAAACTATTTAATTGAGAATTATGGAAATTAAACGCAAAATTGTTACAAGACGAAATTTTCATGCGACGAGTTCAGGCAGCGATAGAACGAATGACAGACGGGGACAAATCAGTTGGGCATGGGCCAAAATGGGAAATATCTAAAACAGAACATAAAGATAATGGCCATAGAAAGAGCTAGCGTCATTAAAAACGAAGAAAAGAAAATGGAAAAGGCAATGCGCTCGAACTTGCTGACTCTAGTAAAAGAAGAATGCCGATCGCCGGGTGTCTTTAAGGACGATATTTTATTTTTGAAAGAAAAACTCGAGCTGTTAGATAGAGACCGATATCGCGGCGCGCTTGTGCGAGCTAGAGCCGACAGGCTGATAGCGGGCGAGTTGCCTACAAAGCGAGCTCCAGGCATGGAAAAGAAGTACGCCCGTCGTAATGAGATTGCGGAAATAGAACATGATGGGGTCGTCACAAGCGACGGCGCCGAAATCGAAAGGGCCTTTTTTGATTATTACAGCGCATTATTTTCTTCCAATCCTGTCAATCTAGAAGGTTTTAAAAGCGATTTTTTGGCATTCATGCCGAGGCTCGGCGACGAAACAAAATCAATTTTAGAAGGACCCATTACATATGAGGAAGTTAAGACGGCAATTGAAGCTTTGAACCCCGGCAAGTCCCCTGGACCGGACGGGCTCAGTACGGCGTTTTATAAATCGCTCAAGAATACGCTGGCTCCTGTTTTAGTGGATGTTTTTAACGAGGCTTAGGCTTTCGATGCAAAGGCTATTCCGCCTTCTTTCCTAACGGCTCATACCGTCTTAATTCCTAAGACAGAAGATGTCACTAAACTTAGGCAGGTCACATCCTATCGACCCATCAGTCTGACCAACGTGGACTACAAAATCCTCATGAAAATTTTAGCAAGAAGGTTGCAAAGTGTAATAACCGAACTAGTTGGTCCTCACCAAACATGTGGGATAAAGGGAAGAATAATTTTTACAAATACGCACGCAGCGAGGTGTGTCCTCGAGTGTTGCGATGCCATGCATAGTCGCGTTGCCATGCTTCAGGTGGATCTTGAGAAAGCTTTTGATCGGGTACCACATGACGTCCTTTTGGCCGTCCTTGATCATGTAAATGTAGGATCTGTTATACGGGAAGGAGTTAAAATGGCGTACAGTGGCAGTACGACTAGCCTAATAGTAAATAAGTCGGTCGGAAAGCGTATTCAGGTGCAGCGTTCAGTGCGCCAAGGATGTCCTTTATCCCCTCTCCTTTTTTGTATATACATAGAATCATTTTGTTTAAGTATTATTAGAAATAGTGGAATAAGTGGATTTAAGCTACATTCATCCGAAGTGCTGTTTTGGCCTACGCGGATGATATTGCCTTGTTTTGTTCAAACGAAGAAAGCATTGTTGAAGCAGTTAATATAATCAAACGGTTCTGTAACGTCAGTGGGAGCGCAGTAAACTGGGACAAGTGTATAGGTTTTTGGCACGGGGAGTGGTTTTCAACGCCGAGCGTCTTCGCGAATATAAAATGGGTGTGCACTCCAGTAAAGTATTTAGGTGTGCCCCTGGAGTACTACCGCGATAGTGAGCCGTACTGGAGCAGACAGGTATTGGAGCTCCGTGACAAAGCGGAAAAGTGGAAGGGGAGCGGGCTTTCTATTTTTGCACGTGCCACAGTTTGCAATTTGTTTCTTGTGAGCAAGCTGTGGTTCGTGTTGCAAGTGTTACACTGCTCTCGGGTGAATGTACAGAAATTGCACCGCGTTTTCGCAGTATTTATTTGAGGCTCCTCTTGGGAGAAAATGAGCAGAATTAATCTTCTTCGTCGTGTGCGCGAGGGTGGACTAAGCTTGTCGCACTTGTTTCTACGTCAGGTAGTAAATCGTTTTATATTTTTTCGCGATACAAGTGATCCGTTTTTGCGAACCGTATGCCAAGTAAGGCTAGGTCGGGCTCTGCCAGAGTTTATAGTATCTTCGTCAAGTGAGCCAGGCGGCATTCATGGGTATTTCAAAGAGCTAGTGGCGTCATGCCGATTCTTAGCAGCCCGTTTTTCTCTGGACTATTTGAGCGAAGTGACACGCAAAAGATTGAATAAAGATGTTTGTGATGTGGTTTTCCCTGCGCCTATGTACAGAGTTTTGTTTTCCTCGGGAAGAGGCCTGGACGTCTTAAAAAGGGTGAAAAGAATGCAAGTGCCTCCTGGCGTCAAGACTTTTTTCTTTAAGTTGCACACCGGTACTCTGCCAGTAAAGACCTGGATGGAGGAGAAGGGCCTGTTCGTTCCCTGGGGGGTCCACTGTTTTGTCTGTAAAAAGCCGGAGACAGTTGAACACGTGTTCCTGGAGTGCTGGGAGGGTGTCTTCTTGTGGGACGTCCTTCAACGCACCCTGAAAAAGGAGTTACCGCTAGATCCACACGGGATCAGGTACCTGTCGGTAGAAAACGAGGGCGGTGTACCGTACGATCTGGTAATGTTATTATGTTTGCATGGCATCTGGAGATCTCGGATGGCAGTGCGCCATGCTGACAAAGATGCGCGTGAGGCAAAGGAGTACTTTCGGGAAAATATTATTTCATTTGTCGAAGTTTGCAAGGTCCAGCAATATGTCCCTGAGTGGCTGCCGCATATTGAACGGCTCCTGACGATGGAAAAGCTTTAACCGTACAAAGATAGCCAAAGGCTGACTGGCTTTTTTTTTATATTTACGTTGTATTAGTGTGTCGTGTCTGTGCTTGTGCTTTTGCCCGGCAATAAAGAAAAAAAAAAAGCAGTCGTGGCCGAGTGGTTAAGGCGATGGACTAGAAATCCATTGGGGTCTCCCCGAACAGGATCGAATCCTATCGACTGCGCAAACATTTTTTTTTTTAAAAGACAGTTTGGATGGCAATCGATGTGAGCACGGACGTCGGACGGACAAGAATCTTCGCCCCTAATATCAACTTGCTGGGAATATGTTTTATTGTTTAGGCGGCCGCCGAGAAATTCCGTACGTTCAAAACGACCCGTATAAAAGACGGAAACGCAGAGCTAGGAAGTAGTAATCGGACTCATGTGCTGTTGTATTGATGTTTGTATGTGCCATGTCTGTGTATGCGCTCATAGTAATTGTTTAGCTGATGTTTGTAATATCCGTCATGTGTCTATATGTGTTTACAGTTAGGGTTCCCGAAGATCTCTAAGCGCAAGGGTGGCGTAAACAAATAGAAATATTTTTGTAGAACATGAATTGGGCTGTATCTAGCGCCACCTAGCCTACATACTTGCAAGTACTCTGCTTGACCCTGCCATGGTGGCAAGTGATTTAACCTCCTTTCACGCAACGCGACAATTTCTGAGTACCCCGCAACAGCGCCTTCGAGATTGTTCCTTTGAAAGTCGCTTTTGGTTTCGCGAATTGGTTTACAATTCCTCCGTGATGTTCGGTTAACGAAGGAATTGTGGCTCGAGGAATAGCAAAGGTAAGAAGTAAAGTGCGGGAAGTAAATGGGTAGCGGTAGACTCCGTTTAACGTAGCAGCGCTGACGAAGAGAAGACTGAGTAACTGCTTTTGAAACGCAAGTTTCTTTAGCGGTGGGGCGTAGCTGGCTTTGAAATAAATACTGTTCGCGGAAAGCTCGTGTTAGCTTTTATTTGCTGCTCCTCTCGTCCCGTACAAGAGACGTAGCGCCCTCGTTAAGCCTTTTTGGGCTCGATTTGCTCGATTCGGGGCCGCCATATTGAGATGCTGGCGACGGAAGAACGTTGCCCCCCCCTGCTTTCAGGACGGACGTTTCTCCCTTTCCAAAGGAACATATGTTACAAAAGAGTTCCTCACTTTGGGGAGGAGGATATATACCTTTTTTTCCAAGAGTGCACGGCGGGGAGTGGGCATTTTGAACGTCCAGGTTTTAACACGCTGACACCGCCAAGAGGCAAAGCTCTCAACCACATTAATCTTTTTGTAGCCCTGCAAGTCTAGAAAAAAAAGACTAATACAACTAGTAATAATAGTTATAATTCTATTTCAAGTGATATAAAACTCACGAACGCGCTAGAAACTGTAACAGCTGTAACAGTAATGTGTGTGTGTACCACTTGTACTTTTCGTTCGTCTATTGTGTTGTTTTTTCGACTTCAATATGTCCAATTAAATTGTCACACTTCACGCTTTGTTACCACTGCGTTAGCCCCGGAATAGTGTTCGGGAAAGGAGGGGGGGGGGGGCAGAGGTGGCTGACATGTTTACGACTTGAGGTCGAGAAGGCTGTTGGGGGTCAAGATGCATGTGTATATTATAAAAAAGTAGGCTTGATATTCTTTTTGGCGTGGGGGGGGGGGGGGATGGGGGAGGAAGGAGGCTGGAGCCCCATAGCCATAAGCCTCCCCTCTGTCTACGCCGCTGCTTGTTGCGCCAAAGACGCCAAATCTCTGGACACGCATGACCTTGTCTCATATCTCGTGTTCGAGCATCGGTCGTTTGGATCTAAAAATGTAGCGATCTTCTTGAAATACAAAATCGCGATTGTAATTAGCAGGATCCTTTTATCATGATTAACTTGTTTCTGAACATGGGTCTTGTATTTATTTCAGTATTTCTTTAATGTCTGGAACGCATGTTCCACTGATGTGGATACTGTTGTATCCCGCCCATACACTAAGAATGGTCCCGAACCGTCAAGAACTGACGTCACCGAAGCTGGCGTGTCATGAACTCGAATTTGGCGATCCTTGGGGTTGGGGATAGGAGTCTCGGTAGAAAGTACGAGCAAACGAGGATGTCGTTGTTGTCACGGAGTCCCAACACCTGACTGCTAAGACTTCCGTGGGCTCTCAAGTTAGAGTCCGACCTGCATCATTGAAAACCTTTGCGACATCCACCAGTGCTGGTGTGACAGCCCTAGCATGGCGGCCGGCGGCAACAGGACCCTTCAAGACGTCATCCGGCAGATATCAAGGAACCACTTTTTAGGAGGCGGTTAGCGCAGGAAACGGGGACGCGTTCCGGGACTCAAAAAGGAAACGACATCAAGTGGCCCTCAAGCTAATCTGCGAAAAGAGGAAAATGTTGCAGTCGAATTATTTGTATTTAAACAAATTATAAAAAAAAACACTGACACGTCAAAATCAAGTATTTTTTAATTTGCGAAGTGATTGAAAACGATTCCTGGACATTACCATCAAAAGTCGAAACTTAGAAATTCAGTTCTTATGAAGTAAAAAAACAATTTTCAAATGCCGAGTTTGATGTTCCCGCGCGATCCGCGCCAGTGGATTCGCAGAGATGGCTGTAATGACATTACTGCAATGGAATTACAGTAACTAAATTACTTATCGGAGTAACGAGTAATGCAATGAATTACTTCTCTAAGCTAGTAATTCAGTGACGTAATGGTTTACATTTAGGCAGTAATTTCGAGAAAATTATTTATTACTTTTGAAATTACTTTTGTCCTACATCAAAAAGTTTGTTTTCAAGCTTTAATAAAAGAAGAGAAAAAAAGTGGAAGCCGCTTACAATTCCCTGTAACGCCGAATTAGAGCGCAGCTCTTGAGGAGGAGGAGGGAAGGGCACTGGGGGGGGGTTAAATTAACCAGGGGGGGTCACGTGACCTTGGGGGGTCACGTGACCCCCAATGCCGATGATGTCATCACTGACGTCACTGATGACGTCATCAGTGACGATGACGATGCGGGTACCGATGACGCCATTAGTGACGTCACTGATGACTTCACCAGTGATGATGACGATGACGATGCGAATGTCGGTGACGTCATCAGTGACGTCGTTGATGACGTCATCAGTGATGATGACGATGACGATGCGGATGCCGGTGACGACATCAGTGACGTCACTGATGACGTCATCAGTGATGATGACGATGACGATGCGGATGTCGGTAACATCATCAGTGACGATGACGATACGGATGCCGGTGACGTCATCAGTGATGATGACGATGACGATGTGGATGCCGGTGATGTCATCAGTGATGATGACGATGACGATGTGGATGCCGGTGACGTCATCACTGATGATGACGTCATCAGTGATGATGGCGATGACGATGTGGATGCCGGTGACGTCATCAGTGACGATGACGTCATCGGGGGGTCACGCGACATCGGCGGGGGTCACGTGACCTCGGGGGGGGGGTCACGTGCCCCCCCCCCCGAGGTCACGTGACCCCGGTGGGGGGGCTCGCGCGGTGCATTATGGGACATTTCCCAGGATGCACCGCGCGGTCACGTGACCTCGGGGGGGGGTCACGTGCCCCCCACGAGGTCACGTGACCCCGGTGGGGGGCTCGCGCGGTGCATTATGGGACATTTCCCATGATGCACTGCGCGGTTACGCCGACGGCGACGCCGACGGCGACGGCGACGGCGACGCCGACACCGCTCAAGCCGGAAACGGGCCCCTAAGAGCTGCGCTCTAAAATTATTTCACACGGTGAAATGATGTGAAGTCGCATCAGAGGAAATAAACGACGGCCACCTGAGCGCAAAGCCTCGTACGAAGAGCTGGACTGACGAAAAAAAAGGAGGCTGGAAAGGCGAAGGAGAAAAGCTCACATGTGGACATCGCTGGAAGGCAACGGGTTACGAACTCGAGGCACGGGAGACTCACGACGTCGCGTCATCACGAGGATACTGTACTTCGTTTATCCCTAAGCTGACAGTGCAGTGGGAGCCGCAAGCTAACCAGAACCAATCAAACAGCTTCCGTTCCTCTCATGACCTGACTCGTCCCTTTCTCTGCGCGTAGGTATGAACGAAAGCGTGGTTACGTGGCAAACGATAGACGGGTGACTGCTCCAACAAAACGTAGCTTCCACCGTTCATCCCTAAGCCGACAGTTCGTCAGCTTAGGGGTGAACGGCTCATAGGCTACAAGGCGACGGGCAGATCACCAGTGAGTTAAACATAACCTAAAACCCGAGAGGCCAGGACAAACATATCCACATCCTTGTGATTTCGACAAGCAAGGTCAGACCGTAATCTTCGACCATTGTGAACAACAAACGACCGGAATAAATAGTTCATTCCAAATGCCTTTTTCAAAGCTCCAAAACGTTTCGTGCGTCCTCGGGCGAAGCAGGCGCCGCTCGCGTTATGCCTCGCTGCCTTCCCTTGGGAAGTTTATTCGGTAATAAGCCTACGAGCAGATATCACCCCCCGTTTGTTGGGAAAGTACACAATTTAGGAAGCTCGCGCACTTGCTCAACTGGCGAGGCTTCTGCTTAGCATTTATCCGGGCCCTTTGTGTGACAATGCGCAACAACTTGGGCTCTTCGGGTATTTGGGAAAAATGCTTCTTGAAAGGAAGGGCCGAGAATAATCAACTATACTTGCCACCACTTCTCATCGCAATGCAGTGGAGGAAAGAGGCACGCGTTCGCTTCCCTATTTTGAACGCTGAACAAGGGCGCCGGCGGACCAAGAAACCGGTTTCCTGCGTGCGTGCCGTGTTGCCTATCGCTTCGAGCAGACGACTCTGCCGCGGCGGGGTTAACCGAAACTACGATACACAGCTGTTTTGACCGTTTGACGATTTCCTTTTCGAAGTCGGAGAGATCGTCGGGCACCTAAGAAAGACCACTTCGTCCGATTCCCCGACTCACTGATCAACCTCTGCTACATGCGTCGAGCGCCGGCATGTTTTCCGAGGGAGGATAAAAACTCTGAAGGCGACATCACAACGGACTCTAAGTTTTGGTATTTCAAAAAGAAGGGCCGTAGTGCGTTCGCTTTTGCGTTAAAAAACACGTTTTACGATTGACGTTATTAAATGTTACAGAAATGTTGCCTACAAAGCTTCTAAATTTTATGATTTTTGACGTCAGGAGGTAAGGAGTGGGAGAGAAAAACGCCAAAAATAAAAAGGCGCGCGCGCGTACGAAGTTTGGTTTTTTGCGATGCAGAAATTTTTTTTTTTCGCTTCTATGCCTATAATTTGTATCGTTTTAGAAAAGAGCAAGAAAAAAAACGACCTTCAGGGTGTCAGTGCCCCTTCAAGGTCTAGATTCTAGAAGTCTAGATTTATCACTGTTAATCGACGGATGCAGTTATCAGAAACGGTTGCGCCCCGAAGTTTGGAGGGAGGTGAGATCGCCAAGGGTAAAGCAAAGCTTGGTTTCCCTTTTTCTTGCATAATTTCTTTTCTGTGGAACAAAGGGCAAGTCCTCTAGCATAGTTATGTTCTTCTAGCTGTCAAACAATCAACGTACAAAAATTAGGGAAGATTCTTGTTGTGACAGATATAATAACAGTATTAGGATTAATTTCAATTGATTTTTTTTAAGACTAGGCACCGTCGCTTCCTAATAAACAGGGCGAATGTCGTGTAGATGTACCAATATACGGAAGGCCTGCTTTGATTCTGCATATTCGACTTTGAGAGCGATAGTGCGCATGTTTTATAAGAAACACATATTGCAGATACCACTATGCAGTGAAAACAACTTCGACGTTCACCGGGACAACGCAGAATAGCTCCGCCTAAGTAAAAACAAATATTGATTTATACATATATATATATATATATATCCTCAAATTTTGAAGCGCGACGGTACCTGCGAGGAGACAGGGTTCATATATTGACTCGTATATGCGGTAAATTTACGTTTTATCTCTTTCCTCCCCCGGTCCCCAAATGTTACCTTGTTTGGTCCATAAAATCGGCTAGCACGCACATTTCGACGCCCTCCATAGAATACTCCGACCGTGACCATTATTTTAAACTGGGTAGTTTCAGGGTTGCCGTGAACAACTGCAATTATACTGAGACCGTAAGTGCAGAGTGTCCAATGGACAGAGCATTCATTGGTACCGCGACAGACACACACGTGTCAAGGAACCAACGGTCGCGGGCATGAGGAGAACGGCAGGGAGGTAGACGCTGCTACTGTGAATGCGCACCGCTAGCTTTGGCAGCGCAATTCCAGGGATTATTTCCGGAGGCCGTAAGCTAGCGGGATGGCGGGTGTGGTTCCAGCTTTCGACGCCTTTTCAGCTTACAGGTGAACGGAGTGCCCCTACACTCTTTCATTTAAATACAACATTTAATTTCTACAAAGACTACCAAATACGTGCGTATGAAATATAAAAATTAGTGTTGCAGAACACTTGTGAAAAATATCAAAAATTGTTTCTATTCTTTTCTGGTTACGTTTACGGGAAAAAGTAGCTTGAAAGTAATTTTCGACGTAACGAGTGAAGTAATCTGTTATTTTTTAGCGACAGTAATTTGTGACGGGTATCTATTTTATTTGGGGCTCGGTAATTTGTAATTGTAATCCATTACATTTTTTTAAGTAACGAGCACAAGTCTGCCTACGTGTGCGTGCGATACAGCAGGTATACTTCTGCTCTCGTGACTTTGTTGGGCGGCAACTGAATCAACGAAATGGCAAGCCACGTCGCTTCAGCGAAACTAAACATTATATAGATCGGCATACACTGCTCCGCAAACCGACTCCTTGTGGTTAGTTTATTTCGACGTCGACAGACTTCGAGCAGGGCCAGCACTAGGATTGGCATTTGGCTTGCAGAATGTCTTTATGTTTCGTTTTATTTATCGTTCTTAATCCATCTTATTTTTTTACTTTCTTTGCCCCGATTCATTTGGCCACTAGCCGGCACCTCGTCTTCCTTTTTCCCGATTTTTGCGTTCGTTGACTTGACCTTGAATACCTTACCGTCTGACAAGGTCACGAGAAGCGAAGTATTTTTACATCACATGCAGACGTAGGTCAACCTACAAAGACTCGGCGAGGTGCGCTGCGTGGTGTCCACTTGCGTCTGGCCACGGTGCAATGAAGGTAACGGACACATCTTCCTTGACAAATGTTTCTCAGAACACACCTGAGCCGCTAGGGGTGCCTAGGTTTTGCACATTGTCCATTGCGAAAAGAATTAAATTTGTGTTGCTTTGAGTTTTATATGAAATTGATTCTTGCCGGTGCCCATTGCTTGCAGGCACGTGCAGACATGGAGGCGACATAGTGCATCTGTTTAAAATTAAAAAAAAGGGCTCCAGAGTGGTTTCATCCTGAGTGTTTGAGCGTATGGCGCGTGATTTTTTTGCTTTCCGAAGCGACGAACATGCGCTTGCTGGGCTAAGAATATTGCATGCTGGGATGAGGATTTGTAGACATTGGAATGGTGTACACTTGGGGAAAACTTCTCTTGGCAATGAAGCCCAAGCTATGGGTACCCGTGCGCTCGTTCGAACTGAGCGTTGATCACAGCTACGCTTGAGGGGACTTTCCTTCTTTGCAAATGTTAGAAAAAGTTGTACCTAAGCAAAGCTTTGATTTAAAAAGAGCCAATAAAGAGGCCGTTTTGTATACGCTTGCATCCCGGAAGCACTCTCACCCAATCTATGTCCAAACCTCGCCTTCTTCCTGCTTTATGTTTTTCCTCTTATAAGGAACGTGAAAAGACGTTTCCACTTCTTCCTCGTTACCGCTTCTCATCGACTCAAAAGCAAAATAAAAAATTACATGATCGTGACGTATTATTTGACCGGAACCGGAAGTTCTCCCAGCCGCCTAAGGGTCGGCAGTGTTAGCCGTCAGTAGTGAGCCTTGTATGTATTTGCGCATCTACCCGACACTGGCTCTGTTTATTAGGAAGCGATGGCGCCTGGGCTTAAACAAAAAAGCAAAGTTCGGTCTCTAAAGAAACAAATCAATTGATTTTAATTTAAAAAAAAATGTTGTTATAAAATCGGTCATTACAAAACATCTTGCCTGACCTTTGTAAATACCTTGATAATGTGTTTGATGGACCTTGGTGGCGCCAGCGACAGCGTACGTACGCAAAATATTTGTCTGCATTTTACAGCCCACTACTGGTGAACTTCAGCGTTTTCGAAGAAGCTTTGGCTATGTGGCAAGCCGCGTTCGGGGGGCAAGCTTCGGGGGCGGTGCACCTGCTACCGTGTCTTCATACTGCTACGTCAGGACTGCGATCTGTCCCAGCCGTTTGTAACCATTTGATTCGTTATCGCTCGCTTCGAGTGGGCGGAGCCTGCCAGTATGACGGTCACTTTGGTGGCGGCAGCGACAGCGTACAGACGCAAAATAATCATCTCTACATTTTACAGGTTGGTGATTTATTTTACTAAATCCTTGAAGATAGCATTTTCGCTCTCGCTGTTGCTGACACAGGTCTCTTTGTTACTCTGTGTTGTGCCTTGAATAGGTATTGTAGTGTTGCCCAATGCAACTGTTGTAACTGTGGGCTGAAATACGTTTGAGTAATGGGGGAAAAAAACCCGAAGCCCTGGGTGATGTCACTAAGGCCATGGTAAAAAAGTAACCCAAAAGCATAAAGCAAGTCGTTAAAGTCCTAACCTATTTGGTAACTATAGGTTGGACGCATTCGCGATGGACTTAAAAACGGTGCTGCACACTTGTCGATTTCAAGTCAAGAGATCCATACCGACCTTGTTGGTATACTAGAATCCATGACGTTCTTGAACGCGGATGTTGAGCAAGCTTAGAAAGATGTAGCGAACATTCGCCAAGAGTTAATAGAAGTGAAAAAAGGCTAAGTTCTCGGCAAATCAAAGGAAATCCCCAAAGATTTAAGCGAAGCAAAAAGGGAAATAGTACAGCTCAGACAATTGAACAGAAACATAAATGTCGAAGTCAAACGGATTCCTGTTGTCAGGAATGAGAATCTGACAAAGGTTGTTGAGTTAATAGCTGTCTGCCTTGGCACAAAGGAATCTGCAGGAGACATTGACGTTGTGCTTAGCGCGCAATCCAAGCACAAAGCTAAACCTAACATCGTGTTATAGTTCACCGCTCGTGTGGTTCGGGGCAGGCTACTCTAAGCTCTAAGACGACGAGAATGAACACCAGTCGCCTTGGATTTGATGCTAATAATCCAATATACATAAATTAACATCTCCGCATTAAGAACAAGACACTACTAAGCAAAGCTCGCCAGGAAAGGAGGGAGAAGAACTGGAAGTATGCTAGGGTGTCACAGGGCAAGATCCTAATGAGGAAGTCAGAGAACTCGCCTGTCTTGCACATCACTTCTGAGGGGGATTTGATGAGGTGGTGTAATATTTTGATTCTATGATTGTAATTGTGTTCACACATATACCATGTCTCGTACTTTTCAACATGTAGACCAACTTCGACAGAATGATGGTAAGGTCTCAGGTTTTCATTGTAATTTACGTAGTCTTCGATAAATATTGAATCTTTCAACTGCGAATATTTTCCAGCACGTTACTCGTTTTTATGTAGTTGCAATAAGTAAAACTTGGTTAAAAAAATAAAACTGTTATTATGCACGCCTTTAATTTGTTCTATCATAAAAGAAATGCACGAATAAGAGGCAGAGGCGTTGCGTTTTTTTTTCTTTGTTTTTTGTAAAACAAAATATTAACCTTTAGGCCTCTATTAGTGAGGTTGCTTTTGAAGCTCTTTTTATAAAACTTGATTGTGACGCAATTGTCGGAGTAGTGTATCGACCCAAAGTTACATAGTAACATCTTTTCTTGCCAAATTAGAGTCACTTCTTACGATGTTATTTAATAAACAGACCGACCGTGTTGTAATTGTTGGCGATTTTAGTATTGACTTGACCGATAATGATCACAATAGCTATTCTCTTCTTCAAGAATCCTTCAACTTACACAATCATATCACTTAACCCACCCACATCGCTGGCACCTCCAGCACATTATTCGATCATGCTCCCTGCAATATACATATGGGTCTGTATGCTAGTGTGTACTCAAATGCAATAGCAGACCAGTCTTCCATATTTCTCACCTCACAAAAACGGCTTAATACAAAACAAAAACTTCGTCCTGAACGGCATTCTAAATAAGATTATGAACACCTTCGTAGGGTATTAGAAGAGCAAGATATCTACACAGCTTATAATAACAACATTCATATCGAATGTCACAATTTCGTAGCTACACTAATATGCGAGAGAATGCTGATTACTGTAAAAAAGACATTAAGTAAATGTAATATGCCAGTCTGCCTTTTGAATGACTGACTCAATTTTAGCAGTACTAAAAGAAAGAGATAAGTGGGTACCACTTATCTCTTTCTTTTAGTACTATATATGGAAACAGCACAAACATAGTAATTACTATTTAAGTAACTTTATATATTTCGGGAATCAATCGGTATTTTCGACGAAGAAAGGAAAGAAAGAATATTACTCAACAAATTAATATGCAAGAGAATGGAAACGCTAAACTAATCTGGGAGATTGTCAATGACACTATAGGCCTTCGCGCAAAGAAGCATATATTACCTGATCTATTTAAACAAAGTGGGGTAGACATTTTCGACGATTATATTACAAATATAAGGCCCCTCAGAGCAGCCCAGCTGCCATACGTTGATGAACCCCTGCATTCATTGACACAATTGTAAATAGCTTTGGAATGCAGGAAATTTAAATTAATGAAATTATATGAACTGTTAGAAACCTTCAAGTAGGTAAAGCCGCAGGACAAGATAAAGTATGAGTTAAAGTAATTTAAGACAATATCGATTTATTAACTATTAATCTCCTGCATTTGTTCAATCATTCAATAGAAGTCGGAACATACCCTAACAAATTTAAGCTAGCTAAAATAATACCTATTTACAAAAATGGAGACTCTTCTGCACCGTCTAGTTATAGACCAAATCACTTAAGTATAATCAACGCAATGTTTGAAAACATACTTTTCAAACGTATAAAGACTTTTTAAGTACTCTATTTTTTGCCCCAATAAGCACAGGTTCAGCTTTAATAGATCGACGTCTTCAGTTTTTTTTTTTTTTTTTTTTTTTTTTTTTTTAGGGGCGAAGTTTTTTATGGTCTAGCCTTTTCCATCCGTCCGGCGTCCGTGCTCACATCATTGCACTGCCTCCGGGATCAACCCACTTAAAAAAAAAAAGACGTATTCCGGCACGGGGGTTTGAACTTAGCACCACTTGCTTACGAGGCAGACATCTTAACCACTACGCTACACTCTTTTTTTTTTATTACCTGGAAGAGAAAAGTGATATTCACCATCACTCTGTACTTAAATCAACAAGGATAAAAACGAGGACATCAGCCACCTCGGCTGGTGTCAGAAATGCTAAAAGTCTTTTAGGGTAGTTAGCCCCTCAAGAGCAGGCAACCAATCAGGTCGTGGTTCCTGCGCCTTGTACACTTCTATTAGAAAACAGATATTTTCAACGAAATACTTGCGAACAGGGCATACATCAACATCTGCGTGGCGTACAGCCATACGGCACCGCCATATACTGTGCAGGCCCAGGAGCATTATCATGTCATACGGCACATCGTCCGCTCTTTCTGCGGGTAAAACCCTAATTCCCTGAGGCGTTATTGGGTGGTCCTTTTTGAGAGTCCTCTGAAGGACGTCCCAAAAGAAAACCGCGTCCCAACAGTCGATGAAGACGTGTTCAATAGTTTCTCGCTTTTTACACAAAAAACTGTTATCGGACCATGGGACCGGTATACCTTTCTCAGATAACCAAGCTTTAACGGGGAGTGTTTCACTGTGTAACTTAAAGAAAAACGTCTTGGTGTAGGCGGGAACCAGCATTCTTTTAACGCGCTTTAAAACATCTTGCCCTGGGCTGCACTGTACAACAAACGATACAAAGGCATGGGGAAAAGCGCATCCATCAGGTCTCTCGACAACCGTTTACGCGACACACCGGACAAATACTGCAAAGAAAAACGTGCTGTTAAAAACCGATACGCACCAACAACCTCTTTCAAGTATCCGCGTAAACCAGGGCATATGTCTACATTCGTCACCACCACAAAATCTGGCAGGGCACTGCGCAGCCGCGTCTGAAT
Source organism: Ixodes scapularis (assembly GCF_016920785.2). Taxonomy (NCBI): domain Eukaryota; kingdom Metazoa; phylum Arthropoda; class Arachnida; order Ixodida; family Ixodidae; genus Ixodes; species Ixodes scapularis. Next base: position 43,318,178 of record NW_024609879.1, on the reverse strand, counting down.
AACTGTACGCAAAAAAGGGTCTTGCTGGTCTCTAAGAAACATAAACCTGCTAACCAGTTGTCTTATAAACAGGTGTGAAAGACCTATACCACCAGCTTTGACCCAAAGAAAAAGATTTATGCGGCTGGTTCGTTCCCAGGCCGAGCTCCAGATAAAAACGCGAAAACACGATGGATACGCTGAATGTTAATACGTGAACAATACAAAACCTGCAACACATACCAGACTTTTGCAGCCAGAAACAGAGTGCAAACAGTTGCCCGCGCAAAAAGGATAAACCTTCCCCCCCCCCCCTTTCTCGGCCTTTGCACGCAGAACTTCAGTCTCATCCCACCAGTACTGATGATTGACGCGGTACTGATCCAAGGGTACTCCAAGGTAACGCGCCGGCGTGTCGGACCAGACAATACGGCCAAAAATAGTGGGTGCTGAGGGCCAGTCACCGTGCCAAAAACCAACACACTTCTGCCAGTTGACTGCACTACACGTCTGTTCACAAAATAGTTCTGTTAACTCTACAGCCTTGCTCACACCTTCGTGGTCAACACAAAAAATCGCTACATCGTCCGCGTAGGACAAAAGACGGACCTCAGTTTCCTGTAGTCTAAACCCACGTATCTGACTGCTATGAATGATGCTCAAACAAAAAGGCTCCTGAAAGACACGAAAAAGTAGCGGTGAAAGCGGACATCCCTGCCGCACGGAAGAAAGTAGGGGAATGCGCTCACTAACAGATTTATTCACTACAAGACTGGTGGCGCAGTTCTTATACGCCATACGGATGCCGTTGTATAAGAGAAACCCTACATTAACGTGTTCTAAAATCTAAAAAAGAATCTCGTGCGACACACGGTCAAAAGCTTTTTCTAAATCCACTTGTAGCACCGCGACCCTACGGTGCATGGCGTCACAGCACTCTAGAATACTGCGCGCGACGTGCACATTTGTCACAATACTTCGGCCTCTAATGCCGGAAGTTTGGTGCGAACCGACGATGACGTTAATAACCATTTGTAGGCGTTCAGCCAATACCTTCATGAAAATTTTATAATCAACGTTGGTGAGTGTTATCGGTCTATACTCTATACGCTCCAACAGAACGGAGTCGCTCGGGTTCCTCGCTCTTTGGAGTAAAAATCGTATGCGTACACAAAAAGGAAGGTGGCAAACAACCAAGGTCGCACGCCTCAGCGAAAACGCGTTGCAATAAAGGTGCAGCTTGATCTTTCAACGTTTTGTAAAAATCCCCTCCTAAACCATCTGGACCGGGCGACTTTCCAGGCTTTAAATTATCTATCGCTTTTTCAATCTCCCACAGCTCTACTGGTTGTTCTAACCTTTCTCTTGCTTCATCATCGAGTTTCGGCATTAACGGCAAAAAGGACGTTTGGAACTCCGCTATCTTTGAAGCATGATAACTGAAAATCCCTTTGTAATACTCAACAAAAGCACGTACGATGACTTTTCTTTCACTCGTCAAAGACCCTTGATACTGTATCTCGCTTATTTCATTCTTGCTAGCGTATCTCTTTTCTAATCCTAGGGCTCTTTTCGTGGGTAACTCCCCCCGTGATAACGCTGTAAACGTGCCCGAACCATGGCCCCTTGATAACGTTCGGTATCAAGGGCTTCAAGGTGTTTCTTTAAAACACTGATGTCATCGGAAAAGAGCCCGGGTGATATGCTCTCCGCGTTAAGCAAATCTTGTAGCAGCCCCTTTAGTTCCGTAATTTCTTTTCTTTCCCCATATTTTAAGGCAACATATCTTTCAATGGCGCTCATCTTAAATTCTTGTTTTAACAGTTCCCATTTCGCCCCGACACTTTTTCCTTCTTTTACTTTATCTAGTTGTTCCAGACTTTTATGCACCTCACTCGCAAAAATATCGTCTTGTAAAAGCTTCGAATTTAATTTCCACAGATCCCAACTGAAATTATTGGCTTCTTCCTTTGAAGAGCCCAATGTAAAAGAAACAAGACAGTGGTCGCTGAAATACACTGGGTCCACTGCATACGTTTTACAGGACCTGACGAGCTCCAAAGAAACATAAGCTCTATCCAACGGTGCGTGACTAGCACCTTGGAAGTGAGTAAAAAACAGGCAGGTAGGACGTGACGCACACTGACCCACGTCTTCCAATTTACACTTCTGGACCATATCGCTTAGAAAAATGGTACTCGTATCTCTATCCTGCGTGCTGTTCGATCGGTCACGCGGCTCGCAAACCCAGTTAAAGTCCCCTAACATAATGACAAGCCTATCGGTTTGGACAAACTCGAAAATATTTTCAAAGAATACTAACCTTTCTTCCGCCTTATTAGGGGCGTAAACGCATAAAATACGAAACAGTTCACTTGAAATGGTTAAATCGCACAGGACCAGGCGACCAGACTCGCAACTAACAACTCTGGTCACAGACTCAAGATACTTCCTGATAAATAAAAGGCATCCCCCCGACGTTCCCACAGCGTGACTGACGCACACATCGTAACGTGACTCAACGAGCCGCACCATGCTCTCCGTCCGGGCTTCGCTCTCTATCTTCGACTCTTGCACGGCAATTGCCGTCGAGGTCTTTCTCAATAAACAAACGGCTCACTTGGCATTGCCTACGCCTCGCGTTTAAACCTCCCACGTTTAAAGTGCCTACTCTCAAATCTCAAAGGTCTTTGAAACATGAAGAAGGGCTAGAGAAAGACCAGGCGGGGAGCACGGTGCTTACAGTGTGAAGCAGGCGGCAACGTGCCGAAACGACTCACTGTGGCTACTTCTTGTGGCGTACAGGAGACGCGGGCCGGCTCTTGAACCGTCCCACCTTCCCACACCACTCACGCTCGAGGCGTCTTAGCTGTCCTTCCCCACCCCTGGACGGCGCATCATCCAGACGGCGCTTCACTGTAGTGGTTTCGACGACCCTAACGTGGTCGTCGTCGCCACCCTTGGCGACCGCGGGCTCCCTACCTTGGACGGCATCCACTGGTGCTTCCGGAGTCGCCATTCCATCCCTCGCCGAAGCACCACTGGTTCCTTCGGGAGCCGTCTTAAGCGATGGCTCCGTCTGAGAAGCGGCGGCCTCGGTCTCGCTAGGGCCTCCCTTGGCTTCCTCCGAGTCGGACTGCCCTTGAGGCACTGTCGGCGTCGTCGGTGCAGCCGCCTTTTCCGCCTCTTCTTCGTCCATCAGAAGCTCTGTGGACTCCGCATTGGTACTGCCGCCGGCTGCACGGGCGTACGTCTTTGACGCAGTCCTTGGGCTTGTGTCCGAAGCCGCGGCACTCAGCACACCAGGGTGCCCTGCAGTCGTGGCGGATATGCCCAGTGCGACGGCACCGGAGACATTTCGCCGCACGCCGGGGCACCACGACCAAAACGTTTCCACCCCAGAGACGGAGCTGGTGCGGCAGGCTCTCCAGCGAGACTCCCTCGTTGAGGGTGATCCCCACGACGAGGGTCGTGGACTCAACGTCGACGAAACCATCCACCTTTTACTTTTCCCTCGCGACTTCTTTGACGGTCCCAAATGGTTCGAAGGCGCGCCGAATAGAGTCCACCGGCGCGTCGAACGAGACCTAGTGAAGCTTAACGCGAAGCTCCCTCCGGTTCGGGTCGACGAGCTGGCACGTCAAACCTTTCACCTGAAGACTCCCCGCTTCCAAAAGCTTTGCTTACGCTTCCGGAGTTTTCAGTTTAAGCAGCCAGACGGGGCTCATATGGTAGGCGCCCAGACCCGCCACGTCTGACAAAACGCCCACCTGTTGCAACGGCTGCCTGAAGTCTTCAATCTTGTACGGCGCCCGTCGGGGTCAGCGTGCAAAACGACGCTGAGCTTTGCAGCATCACCGGTGGGCAGTGTCGGCAACTGCATACGATATTCCTTAGCAGCAAAAGACCTGTTATCACCGCGGCCGGGTACGGCCGCCACCGCTTGCAAGGAGCGATTCATATCACGTCCGTCCGCTATCGCGACTGGCAGTGGAATCCCACTACGCTACACTCCAACTTTTTTTTTGTAACAAGAACTTTATTTACAGTAAATATGCAAAGCAATATATTACACGCAATTTTACACTCAGCCCTTTTGCACACTGTTCACCGATGTCTAAGGAGGAACGCCAGCTGAAAGTTCCATCCGTTTGAACGCCTGCTCAGGCGGTACCTGACAAAGGACGCACATGGTCTGTTTTCTTTTACCATGGGAACTGCTCACAGCACCTCCGGCTGCTCACGCCGCTCTTCGCGCGTGCTCATACGTGCTCCCGCACACACACGATGCGCGCCACGCTCAGCACATATTACAAATGAAAAAAAAAGAAGAAAAAATTACAAACAGAAAGAGAGAAAAAAAAAAGAAGAAAAAAGGGGCCTCCCACGCAACCGCCCCCCTCACATGATAACCGAACCCTGCCCGTCTGAGGGCAGCCGACAGCCCCGGCCATAGAGTTATTATAATGTACGCTAGAGGTTCAACTGGCGCTAGTGTCTATGCGACTTCCGTGACGCAAATTGAAGCAGACAGCAACCAGTCTACTTTTGCGGTGCTCCTGTGCATTCCTATGGGAAAACGCGCGTGTATTTTGTCTCTTCACCGGAAAATAACATGGAACACTTTGGTTATTTCGGTCGTACTGAATGGTATGTGTCTTAATTAATATTGTAAAAGTGTCATTGCTTTAGTTAGCGCATTTTTCTTCATCAGTGAGCGATGTTTAACTTCGCTGCATTTCAGTCCCAAACTTGTGTTCCGCAGCAGGTGTGTAAAACAAGCAAGGATTCAAAGCAAAATTACGATCGAAACGAATATAGAGTGTGTTCAAGGCTCGCCAGCATTCCGGTGACGCTTGTATATTGATAATATGCCAGTCCTGTCACCATACGAAAATGATCCCGTCGTGTATGAGCGGATAAAAACCTTCAACGTAGAGAATAAAGTTCGTGTAATATGAAAGGTGTCTCTTCGTATTGTTTTCTCTGCCGGGCAGCTTTTATCGCGCACTTGTTCTCGAAGATGTCTAGCGCGCGTGTGATATTTCGAACGTAGAACACGCAGCTTCGCTCAGGACAGAAAGAATAAAGCAGTATACTCACTTATTTAAAATCGGAATAGATAACGTGGCCTTCAATTTATTTTGATCGTACATGCACTGCGATTTACTGATCCGGTGTTGCTGCGTAGTTCTTGCCGCCGCTCTTGATTTTCCAGATGTCCTTCGTTCGTTTGGCATGTATATCCCCCATGCTCCATGGAAATCGCCGACGCCGCATTCGCGCTAACAGTGTCCGACAGTGCACATAAATACACGTACGAAGCCGTTTTAGCACCGTTCTTAGTGCGATGAATTCGAGAGAAAAACGCTGTAACTGACGAATTCTTTCGTCGGCCTGACTGAGAAATGTTCCAAACTACCTAGTACGTACGAATTATTTGGGATATTTGCTCTTTTGATCGAGCGCGGGGAGAAAATGCACTCACTTTTTCGCATAGAAATGCATTACCGGAAGTCAATTTGCGACTGGTTGCTGTCTGCTTCAATTTGCGTCAGCACACTAGCTCCACTTGAACCTCTAGCGTACATTATAATAACTCTATGGCTCAGGCCACCCAGAAGCCGGCGCCCCGGGCTATAATCTCCGGACTCGGTCTGTCTTCTCAGGCCCTTCCACTCGTCCGCCCCTCCCGTGGCCCCCCTGCAGGTCACCGAGACAACCCAGCCCAGTTTAGCCAAGAAGAGGTCCCAGGTTGGGCGCGCATCCAAGTGGCACTGCACCATTGCTGTGCGCGACTGCAAGATGGCGTGTAGTCCCAGCAACACCAACACGCTCGTCACCTCCGTCTTTTCTCCGTCACCGAGGAGGAGGTACTTGAAAGTGCCCCACTCAACGTCACAGGCCGACCTAAGGCGGAAGCACCTCCTCATCTGGTCCCAGAACAAGTAGGCGTTCGAGCACTCGACAAGGACGTGCTGGATGGTCTCGGTGTTCCCGCAGAGGTCGCAGTTGAGAGACCCGGGCAAGAAGACTCCCTTCCCATGCAGCGACGACTTGACGGGGAGCACCTCCATGTGGTTACGGACGAAGAAGTCCTTTGTCGCCGTGGGAGCGGGGAGGTGCCGCACGAATCTGAAGAGACGCGCCGCTCCGTCGGGAAATGGTGGCGGCCTTTACTTAAGTGGCGGGAAAGTCGCTGCAACCGTGTCCCAGTATAGCTTGCTCTTAGTGACGGTTGTCAAGTAATCCCAAGAAAACAGGGCCAAGAAGAACTGTATGGCCTCTGCGATTTCGCTGTAAAAGCGCAGTGCCGCCGCATCGCCGTACGGCCACTCGTGCTCACCATCCACCTCCCCAGGTAAGGGAAACCGAGGTGGTGCAGCGCGCCCAGGAGCGTGGGCTCTTTTGCGTCCCGGAATAGAAGGAACCGCTGCACGTTAAGCTTGATGGCGATGTTAACTAGGCCGAGGCCTCCGCTTTCCTGGTGTAGGAAGAGGTTGTCGCGTCGCGTGCGCTCCCATGGCGACCTCCAAACGAAAGTGGCCCAGCTTCTGTGAATCTTCTTGGCCGTCACCCCCGGGCAGCAGACGGCCTGAGCCTTGTAGAGCACGGCCGGGTAAGTCACGGTGTTGCAGACCTGGACGCGGTTGAAGACGGATATATATCTAGGCTGCCACGGCGATAGCTTCGCAACCATGGAGTTGGCGGCCCTTTTCCACACTGCCGTCGCCGATTGCCCCGGGTTGATAGGGGCGCCAAGGTAGTTCCCGATCGAGGTGCTCCAGCCTATCCCTGCGAATCTTGGGGGAGTTGTGGCCCAACACCCAAGCCAAGCGCCCATCGACTCATCTGGGTTTATCTCCGCGCCCGATGCGGCGGTGTAGACGTCCACGTGCTGCAGGACGGCCTCCACTTGTTTCTTTGACAAGCAGATGAAGGCCATGTCGTCTGCGAATGCCAAGACGCTGACGTCCTTCCCGTCTCCCAGTTGCAGTCCCCTGATGCTCTGGACTTCACTGATGGCGCGGCATAGGGGTTCAAGTTGCAAGGCGAAAAGGATTGGCGAAAGGGGGCACCCCTGCCGGACCGATCTTCCTTTAGGGATGCGCGCACCCTCGACTCCGTTGATGAGCAGCCGCTTGCCGATTTCGCGATAGCACAAGGCTATCCACTCTCGCAGCCTCTCTCCCACGCCGAAGTGATCCAGCGCCGCTAGGAGAAACTTGTGGGATACCCTGTCGAACGCCTGGCGGAGGTCGAGCTGCATCACAGCGAGAGGCTGGTGTCCCTCCGTGGTCGCTTCGCAGGCGGTGCGCATGACTTGAAGGTTCCGCGCGATCGAGCGGTCGCGGATCCCGTAACTCTGATGGGGCCCTATGATCTTTCTAAGCCCGATGTCCAGTCATCTCTCCAGGATTTTCGCCAGGATTTTCGCCAGAATTTTGTAATCTTAACAGAGTAAGCTAATTGGTCGGAAGTCAGTCGTCTCAGCGATGGGGCCCCTCTTGGTTTACTTGGGAATCAAAACCGTAAAGCTTTCCCTCATTGACGGAGGTAGTAGCTTTCGTGACTCTATTTCATTGAACACCTCAGCGAGGGTGGGGCTAAGCCCGTCCGAAAGCATTTTATAAAACACTGCTCCAATGACGTCCGGGCCGGGCGCCTTGTTACGGGAGAGCTTTTTAATGCCCTGCTGCACTTCGGATGGCCTAATGGGGCAGTTCATAACGTCGGTGGTCTCATCAGGTACGGTGGGCAATCCACGTAGGACAGACAGGAAGGCGTCCTCGTCCAGCACCTCCCCCCGAGAAAGCCCCCTGTAGGCCTCCTCAAACATGGCGGCGATCTCTTCTTGCGAGGTCACGACGCCCCCCTCGCCACGCACCTCCCTCAGGGTGTTTTCCTTCACTCTCCGTCTCTCGTGCGTGCGGAAAATCTTGGATGGCTGTATCTCTCCCTCGAGTGCTTCCACCCTGCTCCTCACCTGCGCCCCTTTATAGCGTTCCTCCAGAATTCCGAGCAGCTCACCCTTACAGTTTTTTTATATCCTCCCGAAAGGCCCCGGGGTCTTGTTCTTCTTCTTCTAGGAGAATCTTCAGGGTCCTAGTGAGGTAATCTCGTACCTGGCGTGCCTCGGCAGCCCTCCGACGGCCGAATGCGGAGGCGGACTCTCGGAGCTGCTCCTTAAACTGTTCCCAGGAAACCGCATCCACGCCACACTCGGCAAGCCCCTCCAGTGCGTGCCTCCTTTCCCTCACAAACTCCTCCTCCAAGACCCTGGCGTTCATTTTCCACGTAATGTCTCGTCGTGCCCGCCTGGGCCCGGGTCCGGACCCTCCGGATCGGAGCACGGTGGCGACGAAGCCGTGGTCAGAGAAAGGGAAAGTTTCACGTCGTAAGATTGAATCCGATCGTTGAGTTCGCTCGAGACGTACACTCGATACAGCCTGGCCTGGGAGGGTCCTTGCCATCGGGTGAAGCGTGGCGAAAAAGTGTCCAGCACCTCGGTGACATCCACGATGTCGAAATCACGCACGGCATCGCGAAGCGTGTTGGCGCCCGCGTCGGCTCTGGGGGCTGTTGATCCGCGCACTCTGCCCCGCGCATTAAGCACGCAGTTGAAGTCGCCGCCGACGATGAGCGCCGTAGGGGTCTCGAGGAGGGCCACGAAGCTCCGTGAAAAAAAACTCTCCGCTCGGTCGCGGTGCTCGGTGCATAGGCAGAGATAAGTCGAATTAGTTCGTTTCCGATGACACAGTCGGCCAACACGAACCGGCCGTCCGCGCAAAGGGTGGGCTCAACCATCCTGATGCCCGTGGTTTTTCTTATCAGAATGGCACAGCCTCCGGCGCGGTTCCCCGTTAATGTGTGTACACACCAAAAAACATTTCCGAAAAATTGCACGAAGCTCTTGGCCTTTTCTGGCGAACAGACCGTGGTTTCTTCTAAAAAAAATTATATCGGCCATCTCTTCATTCAGAAGGTCCATTTCAAAGGTTTTGCGCTTTCTTGCAGTGACGCTGACGCAATTAAAGGTCGCTATTTTAAGAGACTTGGTGAAGAGGGCTTATTTGGTGAAAAGAGGACAACTAAGCGGGTTAAACAGAGAGATACTGAAGGGACGAGGAGGAATAATAGATCCTCTTACCGACCGGGAGGGGACCTAATCCTTCTTGTGGAGGGGAACCGCGTCAAGCGACGACACGTTCACCTCCCGGGATGGGAGCGATCCCTGCTCGGTTTTCTTGGTGGGATTCCGGACGCTACTTCGCGTCGGCCTGGCTGTGTCCTTGGGTGCGGCTCCACCCCGTCTCGGCTGCGATTCCTCCATAGGAGCGGCTGTGCACGCTGGCGGGCCGCTTCCCTGCGATTTCTCCGGCGCCGAGCAGGGAACTTTCGTTTTGTCTTCCTGTGTCCCTTCGGTTCCGGTGCTGGCGGCTGGCGCGCCATCCGAGCGTTCTTTCTCGCCGTTCGGGCTCTCCTTTTCTTTTTCCTCTTCGCGGGCTGCCTCAGCCGACTCCTGAGGAATATCTTCTGTTTCTGCCTCTCTCTGCGCGGTGTCCGTGCTGCGCGACTCCAGTGGTTCGGCATTTCGGGGATTCAGTGGCCGGTGTTCGTGCCGCACTCCGTGCTTTCCCCGTCGTCCAGCAGCTCGTTGTCCCGTGCCGCATCCGCGTGGCGCCGGGTCTTCGCGTCTTATGTGGGCACGAATTCCGCCTCCCCATGGCCGTAGCTCCGGGATTGGCGGCACCACGGCGCCCGACATTGCCTCCGCATGTGCCCCAGCTGGTTGCACCGGAGGCACCGCGGCGGTCTGCCTGGCACCAACACCAGCACCGGATAGAGGCTGACGCTTGTCTGGTCTGGTAACTCGTCCTTCGTGGTGCCCTCCTTGAGCACGATGGTGGCGGAGCGGGTCGAAGTTTCCACTTCGTAGTTCCCACTCGGGGATTTCCACATTTCCCTGGTTATCTTCACGATAGTCCCGTAGTCTTGGAACGCCGTGCGGATCTCCCCGTCGGTCACGTAGGTCGGGAGCCAATGGACACAAATCCCAACCTCCGTGACGTTCGGGTCGATCACGAGGCACCTCTTGCCCTTGATGACGAGCTCCTTGGCGGCGACCAGCTTTTCCTTGCTCTCTCTTGAATCCATCGTGCATACCCACACGTGGTTGTACTGGGATGCTCCCAGCCCAACCACGTGCGCCATGCCGATGGCCTCCTCCAGCACGTCAACAAAATCCGAAGTTTTGTAGGGCCTACCTCTCGTGTCTCCGTGGAGGAAAACCGTCGCGGCCAGCCTTCGTCCGCTCGGCAGTGCGGGCAGGATGGTGCGGTATTCAGCGCTCCCAGCAGGCTGCCCGGCATCCGGAGGGGAGGCACTCACTTGATCGAATGACGTTTTAGCGAACGCCCACGTTTCATTGAACGACACTTTAGCGAATAGTCGGACGCCGCGAAGCGGCGTTTTCGGGTGGGCCAAATGAGTTCATATTTTTGTAATGAGTTGCCGTAGACTGTCGCCGCGAAGAGGCGTAAAGCGCAGCGCGACGGATGGGTTAACGCGCGCCACCGTTATTTGCTAAAACGACCATTCGCTCAAATGTCGCCGTTCGCTAAAATGTCATTCGCTCTCGTGATATGGACCCCATCCGGAGCGGGGGCCACCACTCCGTTCGCCATCGCGTCCGAGGAGGATCCGGTCGTTGCGGGAAGCTCGGGAAGCGACGTCCTCCAACGTCGCAGGTAGCCGCTCAACGTCTATACAAGAGAGGGCGCTGCGGTCAAATGCGTATATAATCGCGTTAAATTTTGCATGCTCTGGCTCAACGGTTATCGACGAGAGGGCGCTGCGGTCAAATGCTCAAATGCGTATATAACCACGATCCATATCACGCATTCTGTACTTGACATGGACCGTTCACTTAAGCGGTGGAGATGCGCTCCCACGGCGTCTAGCGGATCCAAGCGGATCCAAGCTGATCTGCTAGAAGAACCACTGGCTCTGCATTCACCGACCATAAAGCTAATAATGAAGTCGAAACGCACCCTGGAACTAAACACTACCTATGAGCAGTAAAAAAAATCAGCACCATCACCATTGCCTATGACCAATAAAATTAGTATCATCAGCACCACCAGAGCTTCGCCCCAATCAACATCATTCACCACGTGGAGATGCGGCCTCTTTTTAATTTTAACTCAACTTATTTACAGAGGTCTTCACGGCAATAAGTTCGCCGTCGTTGTATACCTAGGTATAAAAAAAGCATTTGGCAAAGTTAATCACACTATTTTGCTTAATAAACTTTATAATTTTGGCTCTCGAGGAGATATGTTACAGCTGATAACAAGTTTTTTGTTTCGATCGGAGACAGTGCGCAGTAATGAAATATTTTGTATCTAAACCTCAAAACGGTGTCAAACGGTGTACCACAGGGCTCTGTGCTTGGGTCCATTCTTTTTCTTTTTTCTCTTTATGTAAATGACTTTCCATTGTTTTTTTTTTTAAATATTCAGATTACTAATGTACGCTGACGATACGTCATTTGTTATTTGGCAACACGATAGATGAGCTAGAACATAAGATAAATGAGGAACTCACTACAGTTTTGATATGGTTCACGAGTAATCAGCTCGCACATAATTCAACAAACTCTAAGGGTAGAGTGTTCCACTCTAACAAAGAGGGTTTAAATTACGATGAGTAGGTTATACGTTTAGAAAATACGGAGTTACAGCGAGTTCCGTGTTCTGAATATCTGGGTGTTCTGTTTGATTCTGAAATCCATTAGAAAAACCTAGTCAAATACATTCGCTAAAAAATTGCACGCAGATGTCACACATTAGTAAAGGCGCGCGAATGTTTTTATTTGGTTGTTCTCCGCATACTTTATTTCGCATTGGTGCACAGTCGTCTGACCTGTGGTATAGAGGGGTGTACTTAGATTCGGTCCCTTGTTTACAGAAACGGGCGTTACGATTTGTCATATTCTCAAAAACATCTGACCCTAGTAGACCTCTTTTTGAATTACTGGGTGTGCTGCTAATAAGTTATCTTTACAAACTTCAAATAGTGCAAAAAGTTCGTTAAATCATTGAAACTGATGATCCACTTCCTTTAAGCCTATTTAGATAACCAACTACACAAACAAGAGCTACAGCGAATCACTTGTTTAATTTACCGCCATGCTACAATACATATGGACAAAGGCTGATCGAATTTAATGGCGCTTTAATATAGAACGAAATAACTATAGATATTAAGCTAAAAAATAACTTTTTGCCTTTCTTGAAAACATTTTTCGTTAACTATGAAAAGCGGTTCAGTTAATTATAATGTAAAATGTGACCTTTTCATGTTTCGTGTATTGTATTTGTCTGCTGTATTTCCGCTTTTTGAAGTGTATTTTTACGGCTGGACCCCGGATTGGCCATAAAGCCTATGGGTCTAAAAACAGTTTGTATACTTAAAATAACAATTTGAAAATAAAGCAATCAATTGATAAGTAAATAACTAGAAGAACATAAAAAGCGAAAAATGCTTGCCTTTCCTTCCACAGAAGAACAAAGAAAAAAAAATTGATGAACGGAAAAGGGACTCTACGCTTTGCTCTTACTGCGCAGACCTCACCTCCTTCCAAACCTCGGGGCGCAACCGTCTGTGAGAAGAGCATCCCGCGATGAACAGTAATAAATCTACACTCAAGCCCCAATTAGAAAGGTAACGAAAGTGCCCCCCATACCGCTTTTTGTTCATCTCCGCAGGTTGGCTTGAGTGCCAATTGATAGCGTTTCCTTTTCGAATCCGGTAACGCCTCCCCATTTTTTTGTTAACCGGCTTCTAAAAACTGGTCCCTCGTTATCTGTCGGATGACGTCATCAAAATGTCATGGTGGATGTCGCCGAGGCGTGCGATTCTGCAAGTCTTACTCTAGCTTGAGAGTCCACGGAAGTCTCAGAAGTAAGTTGGTAGGACTCCGCGACAACAGAGAAAACCGCGCTTGCTCGTACGCTCTGCCGAGAGTTCTAGCCCCAACCCCAAGGATCGCGAAATACCGACATCATGACACGCCAACTTCTGCGACGTCATTTGTTGACGATTCGGGACTACTTTTAGTGCATGGGCGAGATAGAACAGTAATCACGCCAGTCGAACATGCGTTCCAGACATCAAAAGAATTCTGAAATTAAGGTTTAAATATACCACTCGCGTTCAGAAATGAATTAAACATGATAAAAAAATTCTGCTAATGACAATCGCGCGTTTGTATTTTGAACGGATCGCTACATTTTTAGTTACAAACTATCGATTCCAGCGTGCGCTCAAAGAGCAGCCATCAGAGAAGGCGATGCGACTCCGGAGATCCTGCATCTCTAGTGCAAAAAGCACAGGCGTAGCCATGGAGGAGAATCATGGGGTTTCAGCCCCCTTCCCCCAAAAAATACAGCCGACCCTCTATAATGTACAGATGCATTTTGACCCCCGCTCCCCCCCCCCCCCCGCCTCTCCATACTCCAAGTCATAAACACCTGAGTAAGCTCAGCCCAACCCCCCCTCGCCCCCCCCCCCTCCCCCCCCCCCAAAAAAAAAGAAATAAAATAAATTATTGGTTACGCCAGGGTCAACAAGTCGTGGAGTTCGGCTAGTTGGTTTCGCATATTGAAGTGGAAATACCAGGGCAAAAGACGAAAGAACAGCAGAAGAGGAACACTCAAAAACAGCGATGTTCCAGCTGTGAACAGTCTCCATTGCGTTCTTGACTTTTATAACGCTGGAAATAAATATTTAACTATCACTACTTGTAGTAAACGTTTTTTTTTTTTCTAGAGTGGCGGGGCAATATGGAGGCTGGCGTGGTTGAGAGACTTGCCACTTGGTGGCGTCAACGTGTTACATCCTGGATCTCTAGTGATAGACTAGAGAAGTAGATAGACTAGAGAAGAGTGGGCTTGGATTCAACCTTTCTTACAGTAAGCTAGGCCAAAAAAATCAGCAATCCTTACCGGGATTGATGTATGCGGATGATATTGTACTAATGGCTAACAACAGGACAGAGTTGCAGGAATTAATGAGCATCTGTAGTAGGGAAGGAGAGGAATCAGGTTTAGAATTCAGTAGCGAAAAATCAGCAGTCATGATTTTTAACGAGGATGAAGTTGAGAGGCTGAAGATAGAGAATATTACAGTTGAGAGAGCTAGTAAATACAAGTGCCTAGGAATATGGATATGTGATGGTGCAGAATATCTCAGAGAGCATGAAAAGTATATAATAGGTAAGGGCAACAGAAATGCAGCTGTAATGAAAAATAGAGCACTTTGGAATTACAACAGGTACGAGGTGGGGAGAGAGATTTGGAAAGGGGTCATGGTGCCTGGCTTGACTTTTGGAAACGCAGTGCTATGCATGAAATCCGAAGTGCATGCGAGACTAGAAATAAAACAGCGTGGAGTAGGTAGACTGGCTTTGGGGGCACATTGCAAAACGCCAAACCAGGGAGTACAAGGAGACATGGGATGGGCATCATTTGAGAGCAGGGAAGCGGTGAGCAAGATAGAATTTGAGGATAGGTTGAGGCAAATGGATGGCGAGCAATGGGCACGAAAGGTTTTCAGCTATTTATACATGAGGAGTGTAGACACAAAGTGGAGACAACGCACTAGGAAATTAAGAGGAAATTTGTTGGGCTACAGCGAAGATACGAGAGAGCAAGTCTCAGTTAAGAAGAAAGTTAAGGCCACAGAAAGAGATCGGTGGCTAGAGAGAATGCAGACAAAGGCGGCTCTGGAAAGCTATAGATTAAACAAAAGAGTTATTGCCAAAGAAAGCATTTATGACAATTCTTGGGGAAGCTCATTGCTGTTTGAGGCCAGGACGGGTGTCCTGCGAACCAGAACATACAGAGTGAAGTACCAGGAAATTGATACAGTGTGCACTGCTTGTGGAGAGGAGGACGAGACGGCTGAGCACTTAATACTCTACTGTAAAGGGCTTCACCCTATGCCTACCGAAGACAACATAGATTTAATAAAGTCATTGGGTTTTAGAGACAGCGAAGGGAGAGTGGATTTCAAGACTGTAGAGATTACCAAGCAGAGATTAAGTGAGTGGTGGCAGAAATCGAGAGAAAACTAGGTATTTTCTTATTCACTGATAGCAAGGGGGTTTCATAGCCTCACTTTCTTTGCACTGCGGAGTGAATATAGATTTCACATTTAAATATTCTAAGCTTAAATGGTAAAACAAAATGGCTAGGTGGCGTAAGCTACCGCCCCATCCAAAGGGCTCAGCCGTGTTCATCCATCCATCCATCCTGGACGTTCAAGATTCCCGCTCCTCGCTGGAGCTGTACGGGTGCGGGAGAGAAGGAAAATACTATTCAGCCAAGTTCGATGGGCTCGCGCGCACGCAGCTTGGCGGTGTTCATTTGAGCGAACGATGGATTAGCGATGCTGTTCTAGCGACACCAATTTACCGAGTCGCTTCCTAACTGCGTTTAGGGAAAATAGCGCCTGCTTCCTTCATCTCATACCGAAGTCGACTTCATCGCGTATTTGAAGCTCATGTGACAGATGTACAAGTGAGGAGATAACTTGAAAGTTGTGCGCTGTTTCTGTTGCCTGTATCTTGTCCTGGCGGTGGCTCTTTTCCGCCATAAATTCGATATGAAATATAATTGAAAATAAAATTCGGGCGGTTTCATTTGGAATCAGGCAACGAGGTGCAGTCTTATTTTTTATTTTGCTCCAATTTTTTTATATTTTGAGGAATATGTTCCAAGAAGAACAATCATTTTTATTTTATTGTCCTGAAATGTTAGGTTTCTGAGAAAAAAAAATCTCAAAGAAGCGGAAAAGAACGACGAAGTTTTGACGATTGTCGTGTGTTGTGTTTTTGAATCACTCTCTACCTGAAATTATTCAAAAGAGACTGTCTGCATTTTTTTAGTGTGATATATATGTAAGTAGGTGAAACGATATCATAACTACTATTTATTATTGGTCGCTTTAATCTTTGTGAAAATCCCCAAACATGCCTCCACGAAAAACTGTGACCTAAATTGTGGATTTTGTTTTAGTCGACTATGTTTAGTATCGCTTTTAAAATATTACCACGCGTAGTACCTTTCATTGCCTTCCAAATTAAGCAAAGTTTGTGTTTTTATCATGTATGAGTACTGAGAAATAAATTATGAAACAGAGAAGGTTCTCACTTTTCGTTCAATTTCAGCACGCTGTATAAAAAACAGATCATTTTTATTTATTTTTTATTTTTCTCGCGTCGCGTTTTTTTCGCATCCTTCTTTTACTCAGAACACATTCCGTTAGAGGTGTTTGCACTGGTTTTGAGTTTTAAGTATATAAATATTCTAAAAAAGAGCAAGAGCCGATGGTGGGTTTTGACGATTGTCCTGTACGTGGCGTTTTTGAACCCACAAATCTCAATCTCAAAGTATTCAAAAGAGAGCTAATTTTTCTATTTTTTTCGCGTCGCGTTTTTTTACATGGTTCTTTTACTCAGCTTACATTCCGTTAGATGTACATCCACTAGTTTTGAGTTCTAAGTCTTTAAATACGATAAAAGAAAGCAAATGCTGATGGTGGTTTTATGGGTTATAGGTGTACATTTCATTCTTCATGATAATAATATAGGGCACATTTAATAAATAATCATATAAAATACATTGATGTCGATAGGCGTATGATAACAAGTTTGCAATTTCAAACATCTAAACACTATAAATTCCCAACTGCCGAAAGCTGGTTTTCAGGCAATTTCCGCCGGTGCCATGATTAGAGAGGCCTCAAGCCTAAACCCTATGCGCCACATAATCGATACTACGTTAGGAATATCAAAGTATAATATTGTAAAACATTAGAGCAAAATGCACTTCCTATTGGAAACCTAGACTTTTAAATTTCGAAATTTTATATTTTTAATGCAAAATTCATGTTGATAACAGAACAGAATAATTTTCTTTGCATATTTAGAGGCTTAAAACTCAAAACCAGTGCATATACTTCTCAGTGATTGTATTCTGGGCAAAAGAAGGGTGTAAAAAGAACGCGACGCGAAAAAAAAAAAGAATGTTTTTTTTTTTTTTTTTGTACAGCTCCTGAAATTGAACGAACAGTGAAAAACTATTTCGACTCATAATTTATTTATCAGTACTCGTTTATGATAAACGCACAAATTTTGCTTAATTTGGAAGGCAATGAAAGGTTCTACACGCGGTTTTATTTTTAAAGCGATACTAAACATAGTAGACTCAAAACAAAATCCGCAGTTTAGGTCATGGTTGTTCGCGGAGGCATGTTTGGGGATTTTTTCAAAAGATTGTATTGACGAATGATAAATAGTAGTTGGAATCTCGTTTTACCGACTTGCATATATATATCAATAAAAATATACAGAAGCTCTCTTTTGAATACTTTGAGATTGAGAGTGGATGGAAACACCACACACGACAGTCGTCAAACCCTACGATCGGCACTTGCTCTTTTTTAACATTATTAGCGGCTGAAAACTCGAAACCAGTGCAAATACCTCTAACGAAATATATTCTGGGTAAAAGAAGGGTGCGAGAAAAACGAAAAGCGAGAAACGAAAAAAAAAGTGGTTTTTCTTATACTGCGTGCTGAAATTGAACGAAAAGTGAAAACCTTTTCTCTTTCATAAATTATTTCTGAATACAAACTTTCCTTAATTTGGAAGGCAATGAAAGGTTCTATACGTGGTAATATTTTAAAAGCGATACTAAACAGTCGACTCAGAAAAAAATCTGCAATTTAGGTCACAGTTGTTCGCAGATGCATGTTTGTGGATTTTTACAAAGATTAGCGCGACGAATAATAAAAAGCCGTTATAATGTCATTTTACCTTTTTTTATATATATCACACTAAAAATATGCACGCTCTCCTTTGATTACTTTGAGATAGAGAGTGATTTCAAAAGGCAACACACGAAAATCCTCAAAACCTTGTCTTTCTTTCTCACTTCTTTGAGATTTTTTTTCTCAGAAAAAAGACATGTCAGGAGATTAAAATAAAAAGGATTTTTCTTCTTGGAGCATGCTCCACCACATATAAAAATTTAAAGCAAAGTAAAAAATACAACTGTCACTTGTTGCCTCAATCTAAATGAAACCACCCCGTTAAAATAGGAAGGCGATGTAACATCACGTATATAATACTGCTTTATTCAAGGAATCGAGCTCAAATTTAGCATTTATCAAAACAAAACATGTTCCGAAAAAAAAAGCAGACTTTTCATTCAACTACCGGAAAAAAAAAGGAGGAAGTTTGAAGTTTTTTGTTTGTCTTCGCGAAGGTTAGGTGCATATGCACTCGACTGATGCGTTTCTTCGTGCGGCCGACGTCTTCTGGGCCCGTCGACGTCAGCAACGGATCTCAGGGCAAAAACGTCAACAAGCGAGTTTCGGCGGTTTCGGCGTGACATGGTAAACAGTGGAAACTGTAGCCTCATTGAACAAATTGGAGCATGGCGATGGGGCGCGTTAGTTCTCAACTTCGATGTGGACACCTCATTTACACCATTAAAGCACATTTAGCGAACTCGTTTTTGTGTGCGCCCTTAGTGTAAAAGGCTTTACTTCATATATTTTCTGACAAATTTGGGGAAAACAAATAAAGAAAGTATCTTCGAAGTAACGGTGCCTGTACCTAGGTACATTGTTAAGCGAGTACCTTATACGTACCTCGGTACCTTTTCGTACGAATAACTGTAATTAGATCTTAAGCAAATTTTTTAGGCAAATTTTGCATCATTGCTGTCAATGGCGAATAAGAGCATGCTTTCAGCTCTTGCGGATCAACAACAGTAAGCAAATCCGGTAACATGGAGGTGTCCAAGGATAGCGTCAACGTTACCGGTATTTTAGGGCGATCCTGCTTGCTTTTCGCGATTTCAGTCAAGTTTGAACCATCGCAGCATCGGAATACCCATCTTAATCTCCCTTTAAACACTCTAAGAAAAAAATGAGAAAAACGGTAACAACAGCGCGGATTGCTCCCTTCTACTGACGCACCCCCGAGCGCACACGAGAAGAAGGAAGGAACGAGACGTTTTTCTCCTTCTCCAGGCAAACGGCAGAAAGTTTACGCCCTCTTTTCTTGGTTTCGTTGTTCAAGCACGTCGCGCACGTTGTTTAATAAACGTTGCTGAGTTGATAGAGCTTCAGTAGCATCGAAGACCGCCTCTAATTGTGCCTTCCAGTCCAAACGTACAGAACTTCTCGGTTGCATTGACGCGTTTACCACTTATTTTGTGCAACGAGCAAACGAATACCTTAGAAACAACGAAGTTCCAGAGCAGTGCCAGCGGGGCTACGCACACTGGGCTAAGATGGCCGCCTCAGCATTGCAGAACTTGTGCGGAACGACGTGTCGACGTTGACAACCTTGTGAAAACTGCGGAAACTGCGTCCAAGACAGGCAGGCTTTTATCTCCGGGTGCCCGCCTACCTTTCTGCCGAGTTTTCATCGGTTTTCTGATTGCGTGTGCCAACCTCCGATCAACGTAGTTTTGTATCTTTGCGTGTCAGTAACATTGCAGCAACATCGTGATGGCAGTGTTGTTTTTTGTGAACGAAGACTGCCATTCTCACCGTGGTGGCCGTGTGTTCCTCCTATCACTGCTGTAACACCAAGTAGAGTTTACCTAAACAGTCGGGCATTGATGCCGCTGTTCGGGCCGTGATGGGACGGGGCGGTCTCTAGGAGGTTGACATTCTGCTTTATATTTTAAGTTTAAGGCCGCTTGCGAGATAACGGAACAACAGATCAACCTTCGGATAGTCATGTTGGAACTTCTTTAAGCCTCAACTTATCAAAAGTAACGTTAGAACGCTGGACTGCACTAGCTCCTATCGTACAGTGGCTAATGTGACTGTCGGTTGTCTCCTCCCCAAGAGCGATTGCACTCTGGGAGAAGGACTGAACGATCTTGAAAGATCAGGAAAAGTACGTATATAATCATATTTTTTGCTGTTTAAATATACAACGATTCCCGGAGAAACTGCCCTCCAAGTGGCGGGCTGAGATACGAGAAACTTTCGAGCTCAGCCCAGCGTAGCTCCGCACACTTAATACCTGACGCAAGTCTTAGTTTTGAAAATATTCATGTTGATCGGAAATCGACTTTCCTATCCATGATCATCGTTTCCAACTGAGTGAATACCCCCTTCACAGAGGTTAATTCAAGACGACAAATGCAGCCGCACGAGAACAGCGCACATAGAAAAAGAAATACTACCCTAGAAACGCTGGCTACGATATGCTGTACTGGGAAGCAAACACATGGCTTGGAACGTCAGTAAAGCGAATTCTTTTATTGGTTTCTCAAAAAAATAACTGCATGCACATTTACTATTTACTAAGATATTCAGCCCCTGAGCCGTTCAAAATAGTTTCAGGGTATGGCATTACTGAAAACAAATCAACAAGCTGGGAATATAATTTATTTGTCACGTGGTCACCGAGAAAATCCGTACCTTCAAAATGACGAGTATAAAAGGCGAAAACGCAGAGTTATGAAGTACTAATCAGGTAAGTGTGCTGTTCTATGGTCCGTTGCAAATCAAGAAGGTAGGGCGAGAGAAACGAACGCGAGGGAGGAAGAAGCAGAGGTAACGCTGGAGAGAGGAAGATTTTTCCCCTTCTCTCCTCCAGAGCTTCGTCTGCTTTCTCCTCCCCGGCCTTTTTTTCTCTCGCCCTACTTTCATGATTTGCTACGGACTATAGTGATGTTTGTATGTTCCGTGTATGTGTATGCGCTGGTTGTATATATTCAGCTGACATTTGTTTGTGGTACATGTGATGTATCCAGATGTGTGACAATGAAGGCAATAAAGGTGCCCGAATCGCAATAGTGGTGGTAGCATGTAAAAATACTTTTGTAGCGCATTAATTGGGCGGTATTTAGCGCTACCTAACCAAGTTTCTGGCAACTACTCCGCTAAACCCTGCCATCTTGTAGCGAGCGATTTAACCTTCTTTCACGCTCGCGATACCGCGCAATAATCAGCCAAGCAGGTTGCTTCAAATTTGCACTTTTGAGAGCGGCTTTTGGTTTCGCGAAGGATTTACCTCTCCTCCGTGATGTGCGGTACTGGCGAAGGGATTGCAGCTCGAGAAATAGCAAAGATAAGACGTAAAGTGCGCGAAGTAATTGGGTATCGGTTGTCTCTGTTTAAGAGCTGTCGACCAGAAGACTGAGCTACGGCTTTCGAAACGCGAGTTTCTTTACCTCCGGAGATGCTGGTTTAGGAAATAAATGCAATTTGCTGAAAGCTCGTCTGATGCTTTTGTTGGCTGCTCCTCTCGCCCCGTATAGAAGAGACCTAGAGTTCTCGTTCTCGTTGAGCCATATTGAACTCGATTTGCTTGATTCGTGCCGCCATAATGAGATGCAGACGACCGAGGAACTTTGATACCTTGCTTTCAGGGACAAAAGTTTCTCCTTTTCTGAAAGTACCTAGGTTCCGAGCGCATTCCCCCCTTTAGGGAGAACAATATGAACCCCTTTTTCTAAGGGTGTAGTCCCTTCCATACCGCAGCGATCAAAAGGAAGATCCGTCTTTAAACAAGGAACCGGATGCACGTCGACTGAGGGGCGCGGTCGAGCACGGAACAAAACAATACTTTTTAGTTTCTTTATTCATGCTCGGCTTTCAGCGCCAACGTCGAGGAACCAAATCACTCCCGAAGAAACCGCCTTAAGCAGTCTTTCATATAAAGTAGACTATAGGAGATAGAGTAACGCAGTACATTATAATAGCTTAAAATGTCAACTTCAACATTTAAAATTATTTCGACTAAGCTTGGAAACAAATTATTGATTTATAAAAAAATATGTCTTTAATATATACAAGGTGCAGCTCTATTGCCAATAAATTGGGTCAAAAATTCAAATTTACTACTCATGATATTAAAGATATGATCACTATTCTAGTATCACATTAAAGAAAGGCTATCTTGTTTGTACAAGAAATAAAACAGGGCGTGCATTTTTACGTATAATTTAGAATATGCGAACCGCAACAATGTCTAGTATACCGTATTGAATACATCAACAATCACGTGACGAGACTAATTTAAGTAGTGGAATAATATCAGGGTTTCGGTATACTGCTGCAATTACATTAAGACTTTAGGTGGAGGAACCGAGCACATATTCACGCAGCGACAGTCTGATAGCGTTCAACGAGCCTACTCCCTGGGCTCATAAACTGCATCGTTCGGAAAGAGGAGGCCATACACCAAGACTTCTGGCTGCGCCTACCAATAAGTTATTTTGATTCAAAACTGTCTGCAAGAACGATTGTTGGGAAGACTCTGAGAAAAACAAAACTCCGTTTGTTGAGAGTTACGAAATATAATAGAGACCTTGGGTTACATGTAAATCTCAACAACTGCCAGAAATGATGTCATTATTGCAAGGAACCATGTGTCTGCTTCTGGTTCTGGAAAAACCTACGCGCTCGGACAGTTTGAAGTATGAAGACAGTGTGCTCAAGTTGTTTAAAGACATACCCAACGAGTTCATCCTCTCATTTGAGTCGAGGAACGGCTTCATGGACGTCTTTGTGCCTACAGACAGCCTCAAGGACAACACTGCGCTGTTCAAGGCCTTCCTGGACTCCCGAGAGACACCGGTGACGTTCTGGACTGACGGCAAGTTGCACTCAAGGTATTGCGAGGACAAGATATGTTGCATAATTAGGAGGTCGCTTTTTTTTTTTTTAAATAGATTATTTTTTGTGTGGAAAATACGATATAAATAACCTATGGAATAGCCTTCAGACAGATTATTTCAAGTCTGCTTTCATCGTAGCGGAATATGGGAGACATTCCTCGGAATGTTCTACAAAGGTTTTTGCGTGGCCATTTCAGCCACCATACCCTGGAGGCAGTGGTAGATACGTTAGGAGTCCCAACAACGGCAGTCTCATTTTGACTAGCGAGTTCGAACGGAAAGTAATCGAACAGAAAACTCTTGCGAGCGGTCAGTTAGAACGGCAACGGGCGCTTAATGGGAGCTTCATACTCATCGAATGTGTAGGCACTTACGACTGCCTGTATCCAAGTATGAACGTTACATTACAGCTGTTGACGCACCGCAACGCTTCGGTTCGATTTGGCAGTAAAGTCCAGACTCATGAGCTAATTTTCAGTGGATATATCAATATTTTAACAATTGTTCGGACAGAGACAGCGATGGCCTATTTCTCGCACTTTATCATTTCGGATCGGCAGGTTTTTCATTTTATGTTTGCAAGCGTGATCCGGTTCTCAAGGAAAAAATATTTATATTACCATTTTGTTGGGACATATGGGTAAGGCTTTTGGCGTCTTGCCTATTCTTAGTCTTGACGTAAGGCTTCATTGCGAAGTTTACGCTAACGGAGGATATGAATATTGCCGTCATTGTATTTCCGATGATTGCGGCATTTTTTCGGCAGAGCACTCTGCTCCACACACGACCTTTGAATACGTATCAGTCCCGATTGTTATACGGCATAATGGCATTAATGTTCGTCGTGATGTTGACAGCATTCAAAGGCCGCCTCATTTTGCTTTTGAACGATCTACCGCTCGATGGAGAAGCAGTCCACCTCGTTTCATTTCAGCACCTTGTTGGAACTGGACATCGGCTGTGCTTCCTTGAATGTCCTGGCATCCTTATTGCACTCGGACCACTAATCCTCTTTAGAAAAAACAACCTAATCCGGAATCATGGACAATGCTACCAAACCTCGAACTCGGCTCGAAGTAGTCCTCGCTCGATTAAAATTGACGCTGACGGAAGGGACACCTTCTTCACCTACAACTCGCGAACAGTTCCCAGCGAGGCTTTGAGTCGAGAGCTTCCCGGAAGAGGCTATGTTCAGACCAAAGGCGCCGAGCTGTCGCACCCCGTAGGGCAAGAAATGAGGTCATCATCCGTCTACCGACAGGAATTCGGCGCAACATTGAGTCGGGCGATCTAGGCGGGCTTATACGAAAGATGCGCTGCCCTTGCCGAATACAGAAGCCGATTCTATCATGAAAATAATTTGGAACATACCGAAGAATTTGTTTTGAATTTAGACGCTCTGAGACCGTTCTTTCTGGCTTGGGTCTTGGGTTTGTCCTGCTCAGTTCTTGTGTTTATTTTTGAGGCGCTCTTATCGCGTGTGGAATGCGTGAATCACGCGGATAGCGTCAGGATGAAACCGAAACAACTTTCAAGATATGTAATATCAGCCACGCGCCTTATGAAAAAAAGGTCGTCTTCGCCTTCTTGAAAGAAAGTAAAGAAAAGTTTCCTGTTTTTTTTCTTTTTTTCAAATGTTAACTTAGATGGCGTTTATCCTTTTGGCCAAATTATGAAATTTCAATGCTCGAAACATTTTAAAATGTGTAGTGATTTGTTTTATTCACTCGATAGATTTGTGCACAACTTTAAAGATTAAATACGCATTTATACTTGTAATTTGTTAGATTAGTTGATTCGTATTTGTCTTATTCTTTTAAAAAAATCATAACTTTTATGTACAGATTTTAATGTTTTTGAAATATTGAATATCGGCCTATGGAAATCATAATCGAGGATTCGCTCGGCAGAACTATTTGTGCATCGTGTGACGAAGACTGTATGATATTTTGTAGACCGAATTCCTTTCTATTCTATTGAAACCTGATAATGAATTTTATTATACTGTGAACGTGTCGGTGTTTTTATATAAAAACTCATATTTCATCAGAGTGCCGTAGGACTTTGTTTTTTTATTTTTATTTTTTTAAGTTGATTTTCAATTAGATTTTAATGCGCACTGAAGCAACAGATATTTTATAAAACGGATATTTTATAAAAATCGAAAGAACTGAACGTTGGAGATATTCGACGAAGTTTCAGGCCGTACTTATTTTCCAAATAGACAGAACGTTGAAATCCCCATAAGACCTGAGCTTCAATCGGTTTCCATAGTTTATAATAGACAATCGTTACCTTCAATTTCAGTATAAGCCATAGTCTCTCTTCGAGTTAAAATTGTTCTCACTTCCGCGTGTTACTTTGAGTGGTCGAGATCTTGTAAGGGAAATTTTTAGAATGCGTCATAATTTAATAAACTGCACTACGCGATAACCTATTCGGCACCATAAAAGTGCAACCAAAGATGATTTTAATTACACGCGGATTGAGGTGGTACTTTATTCCCTGGCTGTGTTTTAGCATAACATTTTCACTCACAGATACAGCTGTTATTTCGAATCAAGTTGAAAAGCTCTGGAGGAGTGTTCAGAATCATATTTTCTGAAGAGCGTTCTGACGACCTGACGCTAGCCGCCATGTGAGACGCTGAAGTTTTGTGCAAGACTAATCCGAGACAGTGAACATATCTATCATATATGCGGAAAATTATTTTGGGTCAGTTCGTGGAACATACGTATTGAATATGGACTTCATGAATGAAGAAATGTTTGCAACACCCCCACCCTCCGTGCAGTTTGCGGGTTTTTGTCACGTTTAGCATTGAGCCTTATTTCCGAACAGCCTTGAAGTTTAATATGTAGCCGCTCTGAAAAAGTTGTCGCCGAAATTGAGTGAGATCTGTGATTATATATATCACATTGGAAATTGCTGTACCCAAAAATTTATGTTAATAAATATAGTGTTTCTGTGTTGGACATTTTTATGGCTCTGTTTCGTGTAATTATTCTCTTAAACGAAGTTTTGATGTTGTACACTTTAGCTATTTCTCATTGTCTGGGATTTCGACCGTATATTCAATACGAGAATATACCATCATGTCTCCTGCTCCCAATCGATCGAGACATACTTCATCACACTGGTGTACACAACTTTGATAGGGACAGGCGATTCAAAAAGTGACTCTAAATCAATCCCCGAGCACATCTATTTATAGCCCTTTAAAGGAAATCTCTATGCGAGCATCTCAACCTTTGCGTTGTCATGTTATGGCTGACTAGACTCCATGCCCATGCATAATTTAAAAAAGTACTTAATAAAATTTAAAAAAATAACAGTCCGCTCTTGTGTAATTGACAGGTAAAACTTGTTACTGCGTATCATCAGCGACCCCCCCCCCCTTTTTTTTCAGCTGTTCTTCTATCCCTTAGCATGATCGACCATCAGGAAATTTTTGAATTTAAACTAAGAGTGATACAATGTTTCGAATAAAAAGTATTTAAATAGAACCCTTGTTGGCTCCAGATGAATGCGTGGAGTGAGAGGAAGTGGTTTCAGTCGGAAATGTCAGATGTGCCGAAGAGATGAACTGTTCCTGGGGAAGATGTATGTTTAAGTCGGCTACGGATTTTCAAACTGTTCCTGTTGTAACCACAAAGTCAAAGGCGCAACCACGCAAAAAAAAAAAAAAAATCAGGCGCGGCATGTGTTTCATCAGCTGTCGGTTCTTGTTATTTGTCGATCAGCAAATTTGCAACTCCTAGGAGTTCATTCCTGTCAGAGGTCTTGCGGTTCGCCCAAACATGTTAGCTTTGGATGAACGATCTGACAAGTCGCGGCCATGCTCTTCGCCCTAAAGAGTTTTGCTTGGCATGCCCTATGAGTTGGTTATGGCGACATTTCAAGGCTGCCAAGAGAGACGACTTTTCTTCAAGAACCGTTTCCGGACATAAGAAATACCAGACGACTCATTTGTTGACCCCTGGATTACCAACACATTATTGCTGGAGGTCCCCGCGTGCTTCTTAAAGGCACACGAGGCAACAAAGTGTTATTTACCGTAGGCATTTTATATGCTGGATGCGAGACAACCAATGGACCTTCCGTGCATTCTCGTCCCGTTCATGATAATAGGTTCCGAGACATCTAAACGTGCCGCTTTAAATGTATGCAGCATCTCTCCTACTTTCTTTGCTTACGGTACAAATGTAAATATTTGCAGCAGCTTATCATGATCCTGAAACCACCCAGTTGTCAAGAATTATGGTGGTTCAGGTAATCTCATGTGGGCGTCGAAAGGCGTCGATGTAGGCGAAACAGCAGGATCCAGCGCTGGGGCGAACTGACTCCGCACGCCATGCGGAGCCCCTTATGTAGGCGCGTGGGTTTCTGGAGCATTGGAAGTACAAGTTTCGGCGCCCAGAATATTCGGAACTCAATCAGACGAGAATGTTCTCGAGCTTACGAGAACGCAAAATTGAAAGAATAAATAAAAGAACATTCCATCACTGGAATCGAACCTAGACCTTCTGCGCGACAGCCCAGAGCGGTAACCATTCGGTCACGTACGCGCTCGCTCGGCGACTCGCGTGGCATTACTCCCCTCTTCAGGAAGGGCATCGTCTCGATGCAACTTGCCAGGAAATGAATCAGAAATACAAACCAAAATAATGGCGAACTACGGAGGCTCGTAAAACACAGTCCTATCTATCGTAGTACGGCTTGAGGTGCACGACCTGGAGGACTTCCGGACGTGAACGACTTCCGGTCGTGGAGTGCGGCGTGATGATATCCGTGTTCCGTCAGGCGTCACCTCCTAGATCAGATCCCCGAGTCGACGAAGCCCTTCGTAGGGTCCGAAGTAGCACTTCAGGAGTTTCTCGCTTAGACCGCAGCGGCGAATCGGTGTCCACACCCACACCCTGTCTCCGGGCTGGAAGTGCACGTCCCGACGACGACGTTTGTAGCGGTTAGTGTCGACACGTTGTTATGCTTCAGTCCGGAATTGAGCGTGATCAATCTGCAATCTGCATCTAGTCGATGAATCAGAGAAATGCTCTGGGTGTTCCTTTCTGGTACTCGCTGTTATGGTCCCTGCTCCGGTTACTCATTGGTAAACGTTTTTATCAATTATAAGCCCATGCATCTCCCTCACTCAGATGCTGCCACACCGGCTGTGCTCAATGAAGATACTACGATAAACTCTCGCGATCTTCCAAACCAGGCTTGTATGTTGCTCGTGACAAGCAGTGCTTCCTCAAAATATTCAGGGGAAATTTGTTCTTGGGAGTCTGTGTTAAAATGGTGATTTGACAATTTTATGTATAACCTTACAGGCCAAATGCCTTCTCCTGTGGAAGGGTCTTCAATGAAGGAAGGACAGGTTACCCCAAAGAAAACTAAGTAATGCTGGCTGTAAGTGATGTCATTGTAGTTACTTTTTCCCCCGCTTGACTAGAGAAAGGAGGCAGAACATCGGGCAGATTGATTCTTCGGGGTCATGCTGGCATAAAAAGCTATGTCCAGATTCCAATTCAAAAATCTAATTTTCCCGAAGAAAGCCAGGTCACGCAATGATGTCCTCATTTCAGCTTTTTATTCAGGGCTTGCATGTTGAATGAAGGGGGAATGTGGAGGGGTGGCAAAATGAGCAGGCACGAAAGAGTCCAGGCTGGAGCCATAAAAATGCCATGTGGATACCTTGAGCTGCGTTAAGTGTGTGTCACTTGGCTGTCGGCTCATCTTGCACCGGCGTCTGTACATATTCGCAGATCCAGATAAGCAAACGGCACCACGCGTTCTATATTGGAGCCTGATTATTGATGATCTTCCGCTGTTTTGCACTTTAGAAAAATCTTCGGTCGCGTGGCGTACAACGCATAAACCTTAAGCTTGACTGCCTAAAAGCACATTAATGGAGTCGCGAACACCCACCTTGAAAACAGAGCATACAAGTTGTGCTTAAAAGCTTTTCGCTGCGTAGAAAACTAATTTTTCTACGCAGTCGGTTTCGAATAAGTTGGTTTCGAATAACAAACCAAATAACAAATAAAATAAATAAAAATCCATTAACAAATAAGTTGGTTTCAAATAACAAACCAAATAACAAATCAAATAAATAAAAATCAAATAACAAATAAGTCGGTTTCAAATAAGAAAGTCAAAAGTCGGTTTCAAATGAGAAAATTAACGCCAAAGTCAACTTCAAAACCTGGGATGTGTCGAAGTGATTTTTGGTCTTAGTTCTCGAAAGGATACGTCATCGGCTTGGTGGCCAGGAAGTAAAACCATTGCATGCTTAAGATCATACTATCAGTGTGACCTTTAGTGTTCTCTCACTGAATCAATTCTGCCTTTATGTGCAGGAGGGAACTATCCCAACGACACCCTACGTTGCCTTCTCAGGGTACGATGTGGAGGCAGCGAAGAGCATGAACATACACGTTGATACAGTTTGGCTTTTCGAAGTGCAAAGATGCGGAGGATGGCTTGACTGTGGTCATGGCGGCCTACTGGCTTTTCGGCGTCGCCCATGGTCAGAAGACATACAATACAAGCTGCCTTGTTGAGGTGCTTTGTCTTATTCTAACCTACTTACAGCTACGGCCCTTTGCAATCAAGGTGATTAATACAATCAAGAAAACACCTGTAGCATGATCGCTGATCACATAGTGCGATCACCAAAGCTTGGTTAAGCTTCTGCCAGGATTGTTTCGATTTTCCAAATCGCTAAAGGCTTTGTTTGTTTTTCTTGAGATGGCAGCTGCAAGTTGTGTGGCTCACATACCTAAGTATGCTTCAATTCATGACCAGCTTTATTTATTTATATCCATCACATTTCTCGAGTCCTATGTGTTGTTTCCTAGTCATCAAACTACTAGGCACCTGTATGGAGTAGTTTTATTTTTTTTACCTTTTTATTAAAACGGTTCGTGTCACCATGTCAGGAATTCAGCACCCTTACTACGAAATGTGGAATTAATCTTATGTTGAGATAGTTTCCTAAAAGTGGAGGTGACCGGCATTAAATGTTGCGTTGCTTTATCGCTCCTGTTTATACTTTGCATATTACTTCAGTCAAACGACAGCACCAGTTTTCAACATTCTTTTGTAAGTTAAATTCTTTGGTTCATTTTGTTCATAGACCGCTCATTTTTAATAGGGCAGTAGAGTGCTATATGTAAAACTTCCTGGATTACTATTCATTAAGAACTTGTTTTAAATTTTTTTTTTTTTAATTTAAGGCTTCCTTTTTTTAGAGGAAAAAGTCAGATATAAAATTGTGCGACGCATCTGGAAATTAAAGATATAGCAAATAACCAACTGTTGACTTTACATTTGTTTTTGTTAGTGCCTCCGTTTGAGATGTCCGTACCCCATGCTTGAATTTACACTAACCTTTTGTGTTCCTTCGAAATTTGAGAAATGGGCAGTTAAGGAGAAAAAAATGAGACCCCGGTTTTAATTGATTTGATGGACGTGCATCGACTGTTAGCCCCGTCCCAGCATGAGCTTTTCAGCCAAGATAAGGTGAGAATGCGCGAGCACGTACTAAGCAGTACCAAAGGTAATGATCGTGCACTGCTTTTGTTGTATTGCAAAAGACTATTCCTTCCCTCAGAGTATATAGCATTTCCAAAAATTCAAAAATGCTTTTTTTTAAAATAAAAACCAGGCATTCTTGTGGTATATTCGTAACATTTTGACTTTCTTAAAGAATGCGGGCATTCTGAAAGTGTTGCCGAAGGCTTGCCAGGGTGACAGCGCGGTCGAAGGCGAAAAGTGCGAGCCAACACCATCGTAAGGGTTTTCTCTAACCAATGGTTCGCAAGATGGATTTCTATTTATCTATTTATGTATTTATTTTTGCCACCCGACAACTAGCCAAGGCAGGAGTGGCTACATCAGGAAAAAAGGGACATAACCAAAATTTGTAATAATGCATCACAAAACAAAATACGAGGATATGTTTTTTGCAACTACAGATGCGCATGACCTATCTACAATTCTTTCTGGCAAACAGTTTCTGTCATCTAAAGACCTAATAAATTACGAAAATTTAAATCATCAGAAAATTAAATTTAAGGTTCTATATTCCTGTTTAGCCTAAGCCAAATAATTTGCGGAAATGAGAATTGCATATATTTTTGTTTGTACGTTGACTTGGGATCGCTACCAACTACAAACACGTTTTAGGGCGATTAGTGCGCTTCGATAGTTTAAAATCCAGCTCTTTTTCGCAATTCGGTAGCCGATGTGGTTGTTTTGTAATCATCAAATATAAAGCGGATTGCCCTGTTTTGTACTCACTGATGTTTTTCTATATTTTGATGGGTGTAGGGTTAACAAACTTGGTTGGCCTAGTAAACAACTCTTAGAACTAGGCTTGTGAAGGTAGCTATTTTTACTTGGGAAGAATCCTCTCGTCAAGCTCGTCGGAGGGTCCACAGTCGTTGAATGGTCTTCCTACGTATTTTATTAACATGAATGTTCCAACAAAGAATCGAACAGTATTATGCTCCTTGATATTTATACTATATCACTTTTGTGAGCGACTCCTCCTGAATGTGGTAGTCAAAAACTAAAGGGGTTAGCTTCTTAGTGATTGTACAAAAACAGTTTTATTCATGTTTAGCGACATGTGACATCTGGCACACAATATGTTTTTAATTTTGTTTGGCAAATAGTGATTTAGTTTTTGCAAGTCAGACAGTTCAGATTCCGCTATAAAATACAGTATTGTTTTGGAAGTGCTTAATGCATACCGTTTCTTTGAAATCTTCACCCATGTAACTCATAAAAAAAAAAAGAAAAAGCTCAGGTGTAACTTGGTGTAACTTTCAGCTCAGGAACTGACATAAGACGACCAGTTCGAGCCATCTTTATTTCGTTCTCTTACGCAGCTCCTCGGTACTCATCACATTCGCCTGACGTCACACCATCCTATAGCCAATGGCATGTGTAGTGTTTTGAAGATACCTCCGAGATGTAGAAAATTTAAACATATTTAATAGCGTAAGGGAAAAGAACAACAGAGATAAAAGGTAAGGGTACAGACATGCATCGTGGCAGTCGGGTCGCCGATGGAATGCCAGGCGCCAGAAAACAGGCCACATTGGCGTGCGTGCGCGCTGGTGCTGTCGTCAATAGTTCAACAATACAGCACTCCTTCACCTCACTTGAAAACTACATCTCAAAATCTTGATGTCAGTTTGGTACACGCCGCGTTCTTGATGGATAGCGAGGTTGGGGCTGACATAGTGTAGGTGCTTGACTTACACCAGTTGGCGCACTGACACACACGTCCCCTTCCGTAGCCGCGGAGTCACTTGCCAGCTCTGACACTCGATCTGGAGGTCCCAATCCCGGAAGCATCAGCTCGTAGTCGTCCATGTCAGGAACGGTAGACGCACGGTCCCTCAAGTGGTCCAGGGGCCCTATGTTGCGCTTTTTGGACTCCCACGGCGACTAGGGTGAAGGAAGTGACGTCAACAACGCCGCAAACGCAGATCGATTGTTGATTTGTGAGAGTCGCTAATGAATAAGTTCCGCAGAATAAAACAAAGCTCACTTTTTTCTTGTTTTCTTCTGCGGAAACTCGTCATCAGTGACTCTGACCAATCAACATCAAATCTGCGTTTGCTTCGTTGTTGATGTCAATTCTTCCTCCCTAGTCGCCTTGGGAGTCCAAAAAGCGCAACATAGGGCCCCAGGTGTCTTCGCCAAATAAAAATACCACCAGGTGTTTCACCTTCCACCCGGTATAACACTGGCCATGTGCGAGAGATGATGACTCCCTGCAACCAATCCCAGCTTCGTCGCCTCTATGTAGTGCTTTGAGGATACCTCGGAGCAGTAAAAAGGTTAAACATGTTTAATAGCGTAGGGGAACAAAACAACAGAGGTAAAACGTAAGAGTACCGACATGCATCGTAGCAGTCGGGTCGCCGATGGAATGCGAGGCGTGAGCAATCAGGCCACGTTGACGAGCGCGCACGCTGGTGCTGTCGTGAATAGTTCAACAATACAACCGGATGGTTGAAAGTTTCTGAAAGGGATACTTGAACGAAATTTGAAATATACCCGTCGTGTTCAGAAATAGGCTGAATATGATCCAACATATTCAGAAATGACAGTCACAGGTTTGTATTTTGAGCTTACTGGCTGGATTTGTTGTTCTAAACGGCCCACTCTGCTAGGCTCACGGAGAGCAGCCAGCGGAGACCACGTGACATCCGGCGATATTGTGACTTAGCCTGTCTCGGGACAAACAAAGCTACGGCGAGGATGACGCGGTTATGAGCTTCGT
Source organism: Ixodes scapularis (assembly GCF_016920785.2). Classification (NCBI taxonomy): domain Eukaryota; kingdom Metazoa; phylum Arthropoda; class Arachnida; order Ixodida; family Ixodidae; genus Ixodes; species Ixodes scapularis. The sequence goes on along the minus strand of NW_024609879.1, from coordinate 43,285,169 downwards.
CACTTCGTGGCGTCAACGTGTTAAGCATGTTATAACTAGGGCTCCGTGTTTTCGGATAAATCCGAAAAACTCCGAAAAACACCCGCCGGTGTAATTTTTGTCAATTCCGATTTATCCGATAAACTCCGAATTGTTATGTGCCCATGCCCACCCCCTCCCCCCTTTTCCCACAAAAAAAAAATATATTTTTTTTTTACAATTCGAGCAGCGCAGGATCAATGGTCCTGGGAAAAAGACACCATGATTATCTTTCAAGCCTCGGACCGTTGTCAAAAGGGGGTCTTACGGCTTGTCTCGTCAAGGTTGGTTCAGGGAAACAGGTCATCGTACCATTCGTGTTACGACAAAAGCCACTCTTTTGGCTTCCAGATTGGGCCATGGGATTTGGGTTTTAAAGAAAGGAGAGGGTGTGTTTCTGGGGGTAACAGTGAAAACTATGGACCATAGAGTTTGTATAAAATAAGGAAGAGGGGCAGTTGAAACTTCTCTATTACATCCTTAACCACTCCACTTCGCGCGGCCGCGGGATAGATTGATGGGATGAGTACGAGCTTCCTTGCGGCTACCTCCGGCAGTTTATTGATTTTAAAGTATCGACGCTTATTCAAGCCACGCTTGCGTGTGACTTTTGTCATGGGACAAATTAGTATTGCCAATGACACCAGCGCCAAATTCAACTGAAGAAATCTTAATTGATACAAGCGCGTTTTATTTTTTATCTGGCATACATTCACATCCGGTTATTATTTATTATTTTTAATAAGAAACACTGCGAAATTAATCTCCGAATTTCGGAGAATTGGGGATTTACGAAAAATGAACTCCGATAAACACCGAATTTTCGCTAAAAAATAAACTCCAAAAAACACCCTCCGAATTTCACGAAAAATGAACTCCGAAAACACGGAGCCCTAGTTATAACCTATCCGTTCGATATGCCCGTGGACTCAACTTTCTCACCACCACGCACTAGGGTGACGCACGTGACCTCAGTGTGCGTGATTCCACTGGTGTAACGGACACTGGGGTCATGCCACGCTGAGTAGTCGAGTTTGCGTGATGTCTTCTGTCGCGACGGCGTGTCGGCGAGGAAGAAGAAAAGTGTGTAGCAACACCAGCTAGGACGAGGACATCGTGTGTTCGTGGACAACAGACCGGCGATTCGGTCTACAGCCACATATCTACGACCCCTCCGCGCCATTATCATCTGAAGAAGACGGGAACGGTCCGACACGCCAACACCAGTCCAGCGTGTGGGCCCCGCGATTTTTTAAGTTTCCTATTTCATTCGTTATCATGAATTGTATTTTCCTCCGTCCGACAGGCATAGAGAATAGAGTAGGCGTTGTCAGGAATAGAGTGCAGGCATGGTGAGCCGTACTTCAGCAGAACGGAGTCACTCCATTGTTAGCCTCTAGTTCTAGGCGAAACAGGCATCGTCACTACCTGTAAGTATTCATAGACGGACATTACAAACAAGACTTTAGCGGAAACTACCAAATCCGATTCGGTAATCATTTATTTCGTTTTAAAATTCGTTGGTATTTTTTTCAACAAGAGATTGGTGTGTCCGAGTGTGATGCTGCTCAGTGGAACAGTTATAGACCAAATAATGCGCGTTAAAATAAAATTTCGTTGAAGTATCCTTTTAAGGCGTCATTCAGGGCACAGACAGCTACCATGTATCTTCGTACACAAGTCGTCCTCGTTCTCCTTGAACTCCAATCAGCGTTCAAATGTTACGTCGTTTGTAGCTCCGTGGAGCTCGTACACGGAATGAATCTGCGTGTTCACGAAAATATTTCTTTTGACCGGGTGGTACAAATGTCGTTACCGACCCCGCGAACTCCGAACTAAAAGCTTACGTGCGCCAAATCCGCGCAGTTCAACCAAGACGACAGAAACTGCTACCTATGTATGTACGAGAAGCTTTAAAAACGTCCACTTAACGCCTCTTATGTCGTAGAACGACACACAAAATATTTTGTCCTGCCCTTCGGTGGCCGTACAGACAAAGCGTCCGTCGACCGACTGAAGCCTGCTTATCTCGTCACGACCACCAAAGTACGAAATCTGCACTAAGCCCATCTTCACTCATTCTACGCGTCATCCAAGTTAGGTTACGGGGCTACGCCTTTCTGCCGTCTATATCACCAGGAGAGGGCAGTCTGTAGCAGTCAAGAGAAGATGAAGACGCCAAGTGAAGAAGGGGACGGGAGCACGTGCAAGAGAACAAAGCTCGAGCGAGAATCTCATAACGGCTGTCAACCAGTTGGCGCGTCTATATACTCACTATGAAATAATTTTTAACTATAAACAACTTCAATGGGAAGCTTGTTTCATATATATATATATATATGGTATGCGTCAAAATAATTGTTTAAGGCTATTATTCGTACCGTAACCATCGGTAGCATATTTAAATAACGCAAGAGTTTAGAAAAGAAAGCTCTTGCTGTTAGGTATTTTGCAGCTATACATTTAGGAAGTATATTATAAATAAAAAAATAATATTGCGGTCGCATCCACTTTTTGTATTTGGTGTCGTAGATTTGTGGAAGTTTGATGTACCTTTACCAATGTTGATCGACTGAATTTGAGGAAACCACCTGCGCCGCCAGCTATAGGGCATCATCTAGCTCTTTAACACGGTTCCCCTACCAGGGATCCTAGGTTTTAGAGGTGTTTTTGCGTTTGGATACAACATCAGTTTTATATGTTTTACAACCGAAGTATATAAACAACCGATATAAACAACTCTGCAAAGTGTTATTCTCAAAAAGAAATTTGTTGGTTGCTGGCTTCCATTTTAAATAATTCGAAACATCATACTCCGTAAATTATAGCTGCTGACTTTTTAAACTATTCCTTGTGCCTGAATTCTTTTTTTTTTAATTTTGGACATTTGTTAGTTTCGAAGTATGTATTAACACAGTGGGTTAACGGAAGTCAACAAAGGCCACAACGTGATGCCAGATATTCTGCTGCGTGCATTGATGTGATCTCTCACTAAACGTAACTGCGGTGTAAATTTACGTTCATCAGATAACATTTGTAGTTCCACAGGGCCCTTCTAAGACACTGAAAAAAAAAGGAAGACGTTTACAACTTCCTGTAACGCCGATTTAGAGCGCAGCTCTTGAGGAGGTGGGGAGGAGGGTACTGAGGGGAGAGTATGCTCCTCCTCCTCATCCGTAGCCTCCCTCTCCTCCTCCCCTTCTCCTCCTTTCACGCTCGAAGCACGCGTCCTCACGCGACGTATCGGCGCGGTGCCGAAACGTCACGGTGACGTTTCGGCACCGTCCCGTATTGCACCGCGCTGTTACGCCGACGCCGACGCTGCTTAAGAAGTTAAGACGGAAACGGGCGCCTTTCAGCTAGGCTCTAAAACGGTTAACTTCAACCCCGAAAAACATGTTGCCCAAAAGAGAACCTAGGCATAGGCATAAAAAGAAAAATAAAACAAAACCTTGAACGGGTGCTGTTGATATCTACAAACTGTAGGAGATCCGTGAGTTATGCTTCAATCTAACTGATTAAATATGAAAACATGTGTTTATTAACACTTCAACCACTTTCGCGGGAGGTGCTCGGTTGATAGTTTTCGACAGGTCTAAGTAGTCTGCATGCACCTGTTTAAAATCATCTATATTGGTCAACGTTTTATGATTAAATTCAATGAACGTATTCACTACTGACAAGCGTCCACCGGTTATCGCCTAGCACAGCATTTTCTTCTAGAAAAAAACACTGTTTGTTTACGATGTGTTCTAATAATTTACGTTCTGTACCTAAAAAAACAAAAAAAATAAAAAAAAATGATTGCGCCGTTTATTTTGGAGCAAGTACATTAAGACATAGCCTATCAAGCAGCCACAAAAGTGTTCTATCATGGCGCCTACGGGATTGCTATCACTGGCCAAGCGAAGCGCGCACAAATATCGTGGGATCTCGTCGCCTCTATTGCGCCTGATTGGTTCAGTCATTGATAGCAAACGCACAAATTTTATAAGTGCCGTGACTATTCATTCTTGAGCCACCTCGTTGGCTGCATCAGGCCGTGGTCGCACTTCCATAAATTGAAGTACAGCGGCTAATTAGTCATTTGGAAATTCTCCATGTCTGCTTGAATTGTAGAGCAGAAACGTCTCACAAAATGTGTATAAGTGGCGTTGGCTTTTAAGGTATGGATTTGGTAAAGCGTCCGACCTAAATGAATATCTAAAGTAAGGTTATAGTATAGACTAAACGATATGTCTTTTATATATAATAATTTTCACGGGAACGCAACGTGGAACTAGACTATTTTGACTCTCCTCTTTTGTAAACACAGGTTGTAAGCGGTGGTTAAATGCAGCGGTCATTTCTGCTTGGTCGCTCACTGAATTTCTATAAATGCAAAACTGAATAATGCTGCTTTTTCTTCGGAGAATGGTAACGTCAGTACCTTTGGGGGGCAGATAGCAAACAATCGGCAGGGTATTTGTGAAGAGGCTAATTGAAGTGGTTAATAACTCCACACTAAGTGGCGTATTTTTCTGAGGAGAGCTTGACTGGTGACTACCGTAACCGCTCATTCCCACTGGAAGCGGATCCGCGTTTGCAAAGCGGTTGCGAACGCGGTTATATAAATATCCAGTACAATTGCACGCGCACTCGATGTCATCGAGTGCGCGTGCAATTGTACTGAATCATTATACAACTGCGATCGTAACCGCTCTGCGAACGCGGATCCGCTTCCAGTATGAATGAGCGGATAGACTTTGTGCTACGGTAAAGGGCTCGTCCACGTGAAGTAGACGCGGGGGACAAGAATCCCTTTAACAGAAACGAACTTCCAACATCATTTGTGTCTTGGTCATAGTTGTCTGAGTGAACGAAGGGAAGGATTCGCATGGTCATGAATGGTGGGCACACACACACACAAAAAAAAAATACAAATTGTGGACAAAATAAAAAGTTAAAGCGGCAAACGGCGTTCTATACTTCGTTTCATCTTAGGTCCGAGCTCGGCCAATGTTTTGAACCGAAGGGCCAATCAAACAGCGCAAAAAGCGAACGTCATGGCGTGTTCTCTGCGCTTAATAGGACCAGCCGGCGGAGGAGCACGCACAGAGAGACGGCGAATAGCGGCTGGTCCTATCAACTGCAGAGAGCACGCCATGACCTTGTGCCTCCCTCGCTATTTGATTCGCCCTTCGGCTCAAAACATCGGCCGGGTTCGTACCTAAGCTGAAATGAGGTACACTCTAAAAAAAGTATGTGCGTCTACTTTCTCGCACAACAGTCGGAGAACCAATCAGCGCAACTTACGGAGGCAGCTCAGCGAATGACGATGCGGAAACATCTGTTTAGACCAAAAAACGCAGAATGAGTTGTGACATTAGGCAATGCAAGCGTGATGTTTTGCATTGCTTAATGTCACAACTCAGACTGCGTGTTTTGGTCTAAACATATGTTTCGGCATCGTCATTCGCTGAGCTGCCTCCGTAAGTTACGCTGATTGGCTCTCCGAGTGTTGTGCGTGAAAGTAGACTCACAGACTTTTTTTAGAGTGTATAGAAAGCGACTTATTATTTACCCTAGCATGAGAGATTACCGCACTTGCCCTTTTCGGAATCCCCTCCCTCCTTTTGTTCACGCGACGGTGACACAGACAGAGTGAGTGAAAAGGGCAGACTGTTATCACTGACGGGTTCTACCGATCTGCTTCGTAGAAAGAAACCCGTGACGTCGGCAGTCGGCACTAGTTCGAGCGCCAGCCGCCAGTCAAGCGCTCCTCAAAAGAAAACGCCCACTTGCAGCGTTATGTTTGGTTATTGCGTATAGAAGCAAACGAAATATTTGTGATTTTGCGTTAATGTTACCTGCACAACGCTGCGTATGCGCGACGTCGCCATGCGCCACTCCAAGACCACAGTGGGAAGTCTACGCATGCGCAGTGTGGAGCATCCAGCGCTAAACCAAACGCAAAGTGCTTCCATTCACTCGTGCACGCAATAATAAAATTAATTAGTCTGAGTATTCGGAGCTTCCATGACCTATAGGGGGCGCACTGGCGCTTATGAAAATGGTTGTCATCTGGATGATTGTCGTAGAACAGCATTCCGAGGCTGGGTCTGCGACGCGTAAGTACTTCTAGTTTTGCTATGAGTGAGCAACATTGAAGCCTTGCTTTATTTTTTTTATTTGTTTTCACGCCAGGAAGGTATAGGCAAGCACCTTTATTGTGAAGCCGATCGTCCAGGAGCTAGAAAGCGCGATTCTCACATCGCGGTACCACCATCGCTGAAAGTTGCGAATTGCGTATCGGAGCCAGCGCCAGTACTGCATGTTTGCGTTAGCGTTGCGTGGTCGACACTGCGGTTCCTCCATATAGGTAGGCAACGCCACCAGCTTTTCGAACGTGGGCTCGCTATCGAAATTTCCGTGTGTACGAAGCTGCCATCTGAGTTCACGTTTCGTTGCTCTCGTCGTGCGTGGGGACAGCGGGAGACTTAGATTGTCTTGATGCATGGAGGTAGGAAGCTTCTGGAGGTGACATGAAGGCACCAGAGGTAAAACCAGAAGTGTGAAGGCACACGTTTCCAACGATGACCAAAAGCAAGAGACGCTATTGGAAGGAAAGGGGAGCCGACTTGGTCGCCAACAGCGTCTCTTGGTTTTGGTCAGCGTTGTGGGTGTGTCCCTCCACACTTCTGGCATCACCTTTCGTGGCCACATGTCGCCCCGAGAAGCCTCCTACCTCCATGGTTTGATCTAATGACGGCCTTAGAATTTTTGAAGCAGTTTGCATTGGCAGATCTAGATGCCGCTGCAACCTCTGGCATATGCTTTAAAGTTCGGCTGAACTAAAAACGCTGGTTCGACGGGCTCCGCAGCTTTCCGCTAAGAACTTGCGTGCAGCGAACGCAGTACGAACGCAAGGGTTGTTACTAAGACTCTCTATTGTATTCTTGCCTGGCTCTACGCTTGATTGGTTGTAGTCACCTTTAGTTTTAAGCGGTGAGTATGTTCTTTCTCAATAACCGACCTCCGCTTACAAAGTACATTCATTTTCTATTATGCGTTCAATATTTTTTGGCTGATTCATGGATTCTAGAGTTAAATTTGTTTTTGTACTAACCGCACGAAAAGCAACCTAAAATGTCACGTTACAAAAAACGTTCCGATAAATAAACGGTAGTCAAAGTTGCGGGAATTTAAATTGAGTGCCTTTCAAATGAGAAGTGAATGCTCTGCCACTTCACTTCATCCATTTTTTTTTAATTTTGTTTTTCTGTATTGGCCCGCTTTTGTTTTTCATTACAAAAAGTGAGAAAAAAAGAACGGTTGATCATTTGGCTTGAAATGTTCTTCAAATATTATTGGAAAAAAAAATACAAAACTTCAATGAGGAAGAGTGGTTGTTTGGGCAAGTTGGTTTGACATCTTATACAATCTTGTGCGCAACAAAGAGGAGGACAAAAGCAGAGAGGAGGAAACAACAAGGCGCAACTTTCAACTGAATTTTATTGAAAACGTGGTCCGGTATATATAGTCTCAACCAGCGTTACAATGACAACAAAAAGACAAAAGTAACAGAAAAACACCATGACAGAGCATAACTGGGAAACAACACTATCTTGTTCTCGGGAAAAACAATTCCTTCTCCGATAATGCAATCGACGGCATAGCAACACACGTGTCCCCTAAATAGGAGTTTTGAAATTCATAACGACTGTGACTGAGGCCCACGGTTTAAACAGACACTGCGCTTATGTAACAAGAGTACTAATGCTAATTAACTTCTGTCTCATTGAGGTGAGCATATCACATTTGCCATAGGTGACCTCCGGATGCTGCACAATCTCAATAACAGAAACAGTTAAAAGAAACGCTATCTTGTTTCCTGCATAAAATAATGGGCTGGGAACTTGGTGGATTAACATGCCAATTAATCATTTAATGCGTTAATCAAGATCATTTGTTAACCGGTGAATTGTTTAAATTGAAAAATACAAAAATGTCAAAATTTAACGCCTTCATTATGCAGAAGTAGACGAGTACACCTGTTTGGAGGCAAACTATAGCATACATTTTGACCTGTAGGGGCGAAGAGATACTATAGTGAATAATGAAAGGAGTTCGCTATTGCCAGATAATATCAATGAACCCCTTCGCCTCTGCTGCTGAAGTAATCATCTGTGAATGTGGGTGCCTTTCAATTGTTTTCTACTACATATCAAGTTTGATTTACCATCTGGAATTGTACATTACGCAGTTGATCACATCAGTGAAGGCAGGATATGTAATTTTTATTTTTATACTTTTATGAATGAGAATGAACGAACCCTATTAAAGGTTACCGATTAATCAGGTCAAAGTTTTTTAAGCGACGCCCAGTCCTAGACGACACGCGAATGCCTGTGTCATCAGTTGGCATTCCAAGTCCCTCTTTCGTTATCGTAAATTAGAAACCAAGAGGCCCAACCATCCACCTGATTAGGTAATAGTCAGGGGTTTCTTCACTGTGCGCTTAAGTATATCCCAGATAAGCACAACACCCCAGCAAAAAAAAAAAAAAAGAAAGTCCCAGAGTATTTTGCGTTACTCCTAAGACGACTTCAAGGCGAACGCCCAAGCGCCGATGTAAATATGACACTACACTTCGGAAGACAGCGCGCACTCTGCCGACGCACTTTTGGCGCGGTTTCATTGGCACCTTTCGTATCGCCGACGTGTTTTCGTATGTTTTGTTTTGCCGACGTGTTTTCGCTCAAGGGCTTTGGAAGTCGACTGAACGATTAGGGGTGTAATGTTTTCGCCTTATTAAATTCATGTTCAATTATTTCCGGCTGTTTACACAAGTTGCTGTCAACCAACCATTACAGATGGACACATTTCACCCTAAGCAACACTTTGACTGGCACCGTGTTAGTGTGTAACAAAGAGAAACAATTTCAACAGGTAGAATCACACGTTTCCCTCAACTATGCATACATTCGCATTCGGTGCAAACCACTGCTCTATGCAATATATATGAAAGAAATACTGAATAACAAATCAGGAGTAAGAGATTTCTTACTGACGCCCGACAAGTACTCAAATGGGAAACGGGAGGATGAAACTGCACCTCGTCATCCATATATTTTTTGAAACCTAGAAAGTCTTGTCGGTTCGCCACCATGGGACCAAATAAAAAGCAAAATGAGGACGCAATTTGGTTTGAATCGATGTTACCACAAGAGATGTTCTTGCTTCCTAACAAAACAAAAACGCGACACAAAATCTCTCACAACCAAACAGGAGAACTCGAGTCTACCGTGACGTGTGCGGTGAAAGACATCGTCTCTCAATGTCGGTTCCCACGTCAAATTTGAGATGAACGCCCCAAATACACGGTGACACTTTTTTTTACACTTACGCGGACACTGTGTATAACTTGCAGCATTTACAACAACTTCAATAGCACTGCTCATTTATACGCACGGTACGTTCAGGAATATTGTGAACCAGCACCGACAATTGCAGACAAGAATAGGCCGAAACTTTTTCAGAACAAAGATTTATATTAAAAAAAAAAAATCCGTCTCGGTGGGTTTCATGTAAATGGTTGAGCGTGTTGGTTACTAATTTACGGTTAGAAAAGAGGGACATTCAAGACAAACAGACAATATACAATATTTCCTCGTTGTTGGAGCCGTTTCCGTCATAAATTCCACGCCATTATATTTCTGATAACTTGAGAAATATAATACTATAGTCATTATAGAAATGAGCTTTACAGTGCTCTGGACAACCTACGCGCGCATTTGATTGAGTCTTTTCGAAACACCAGGTCTTTCGATAGCATAACTTACTTACATTTGACCGGGATACACTTATTTTGTGCGATATGTATTCATCACCAACAACGAAATGTCTTGAGCTTGCCAATACGACTGCGAAAACTTTAAAAGCTTGTTTGAAAATCGGACAACAGTGTTGTGCTCAAATGTACATGTGCACATTTATTCGTTTCTGCTTAGCGTTACACATGTTTGCTGTTTATTTTTTTTTTAATTTTATTTCGGCGGTGCTCACGAAACAACCTAGTAGAAGAAATGAAGAGGTGACAAACTCAGACTTTGAAAACTTTATGCCTTAGGCGGCAACTCTGGTCGAAAACAAAAACAAAAGAAATGAATAATATACCTTTAATGACACGAACAAAGATCACAGCCGAAATATTACGTCAGCGTGAAGCCGCTTACTCCACTAAAACCGATTTTAAAGATTCGAGCAGCTGCTCGTTAGCGGGAGCTATGCGGGTTTACTGTTAGTCAAGTAACAGTGGCGCAGCACCACCGTGACGTCACGTCGCAGTGTAGCCAATGTTACTAAATTACCTCGCTTGTGGAACTCGCCAGGAAGCGGGTACCCCCCTCACTCACTTAAGTTTGCTTCTCGTCGTTTGAAGCGCCATCTAGATTTTTATTTCAAAACTCCGTGTTTCATAGAGTACGTTGGAACGCGATCTATACGCTGTGCTTCGAAACATACGCATTTTATAGAATACAGTGCAATTCCCGTAGCAGCTGTACGGCGCTTCGAAAGATGGGAGGCGAGTAGTGGTGATTGTGGGTAATACTGCTCGTTCAAGCTGCGCTTCTCAGTAGTTCCTTAACTCAGCTAATCTAATCACATTTATTCGAGCTGAAGTTGATTTCGCACGTTCTGATGCGTACCGCGGCGCCTCGGTGACGTAAAATCGCGGCGGTGCGGCAGATCATCAGTGTTGCCATCCCTTTAACAGATAGTTTCGGTTTTTGCCGTAGACGCCCAAACTCGGGCCTTGAACCGGGATATTTATTAAACTACACAGAATGTAGAAAGACAAGAGTATACCTTGCAATTCAGGGGCACTGCCTCAGCTGATGACAGTCGTAATCTCAAGTTCTAAACTCTTAAACAAGTTGCCGTCTAACAAGATGGGGTCACGCAGTCCCCCAGTTCCGTAAGAGCTTTCTCGAGGGCGTCCTTTAGCTTGGCGGCGTTCTTGTTGGGAAAAGACTTGCTGGAACTGATGCCGAAAATGAAGGATTCTGGTCGGATGTTGTACGGGGTCAGGCACATATTGGGAAGACTGGGATCCTCGAAAGTAGTGCCGTCGCATTGAATATTCGCCTTGGGGAAAGTAAGAAGAACAGTTAGGGTAAAAAGATCACATCGACAATTGAATCAACTGTATAGTGCATTTGTACATGCCCAAGCGGCTAAGCCTGAATTGTCTGATAATTGTGCTTCATGCGCGTGTAGTTTTTTTACTTGAGGTCTGTATGAGAGAGTCAGAATATACCGCACCCAAAGGGTATAAAAGAACGCTCAAGAATATTGCCAGTGTGTCCTTTTGACCCAAGCACACTCCGCAAATAATGTTTGTAACAGTAGGGTCAAGTGATTTGGTTTTTGTATCGTCGATGTAATAAAACAAAAACGTTACACAATATCAGTTTGGCACCCTCATACCGTACCTGGCTGTTCATGAAGATATCACTTCCGCCAAGAAGACGGTCTTTGAAAAAAGGATGCATTGGGATTCCATTTTCAAGAGCAATGCGCAGCATTGCATGTATAGGGAGCCTCACACCAAGGCCGTCCGCAGTCTTTCAGGAGGAAACGAAAAGAGATGCAAAACACTTAGATTTTTAGATATTATTTAAAAATTATAAACTAATTTTTTCTTTATATTTATGTTTAGTTTGACACGTTCCGTTTTTCTCATTGCGACGGAAAGCAAAAAAGAACAGAATACATGACGTACCCAAAAGGCAATTGACGTGACAACACACTGTACATATTCTGACCCGTCAGTGTTCGGAATTTAGCTGATATCATCACTCGAAAGCCGAAGAACCACATAAAAAACTTTTTTGTATCTTTCGTTCACTTTAATCCGTTTCACATTAAGTCTGATCTTATACCCGCACTACGTTCAGATGTAACCGACCGAGAAGCGCGAAAAGTGCTCCATCACGGCCTAAAGTCCCGAGATTAGAGCTTCCTAGAAGTAGCGACATTCTTCGAAGCGCCGACTGCGTGACGGTGCGGATTTTAGGAAGCGAATGCCGGCGCACAGCAGAGATTTGAACTGAATGCGGCCATTTTGTTCCAACAGAACTTGCTTTGCCATTTGTATTGGTTTTGCTTACTTGTAAAAGAAGTATCAAGGGACTTTATTACGTCCCAGTTGGATTTGCCGATTTGCTATCATCGGCTGAAGCAATCAAGAACAAAAAAAAGTCGCAGGATCGCGGCGTTTTCATGCTGCGCGCATGGTTTTGTCGTGACTCGACAAAGCAGAGCGTGGTGGTATAGTTACAGGGATAAATGGAAGGCAACATGAACGGCAAAATGGACCAGGATAGGACGAGAGCCTTACTAATCCTACACGAACACTCCGAATGTAAGGTTACATTACGCTGAAAAAAAAAATATATATAAATATATATATATAAATATATATATATAAATATATATATATATATATATATATATATATATATATATATATATATATATATATATATATATATATATATATATATATATATATATATATATATATATATACATATATATACATGTTTTGTCCTGTCCTCGTTCGTTTTGTGGTTGATGTTTCCTTCCTTTGTTCCCTGGTTCAGACGGTGACACCGCACGAAGGCGATCAGCACCTCGTCTGTGTACTCTTGGCGCTGCTTTGTTGAATCCGTAGGAGCGTTGTCCCGGCTGCGGCATTACTTAAAGTGAGACGGAGAATAGAATTTGTTGCAGCGGCAAATTACTAATGCCCGAGTCCCACTAGAGCAACACACAGACACAAACGACAGCGACAGCTTGAAACCAGGTTAATCTGCGATTTGACAGGCTTTGTAAAGTCAAGGACGCTACGCTCAAACACGAGCATCATGCACGCGAGATGTATCTTTGGCAGACGTGCAGGCACTCGTGCTTACTTCACAAGCACCGAACGACTAAACGCCTGACAAAAGTACCATCGCCAGCATACTGCATGTCTTTGAGGCTTGTTGCTGTGGTTCGTTTCTTTTTCTCACTCTGGAATGACACTTAGACTCAACTGAAGCTGATCCTTTGTTTGGCAGGAAAAGCGGCATATGCTTGATCTAAAACCAGTGTAATTCACTTGGCTTCTTCGCCTTTCTGCTACGAGCATTTAGATTAAATACGACACTTGACAGCCCTGGGAAGGAGTAACTACAGCAATTATGTGTACAACTGTTTTGTCTCGATCTTTTGTAGTGAAATTGCTGACGCGGATACGCCAGATCAGTTTGATGAAGAAGGTGAAAGAGAAACTGAGCTCGAATTAGTATACATGTGCCTACTGAAAAAAAAAAACACAAAAAAACAGTGAAATTCTTTATGATTGGCACGAAAACAATAAAATCAGTAGCGAGCTATTGAGGTGGCAGGTGACAGCGCGAATGGGCACTTCGCCATTTATGTTAGTGCAGTTTGCGACAAAAAACTTCTTTGGGTTCAATGGTAACGTGGAATTTGTGAATGCATTTGTTTACAAAATATATATATGTATATAAACAAAATATAGCTCTCGACGTACGAGAGCTATGCTAATAACCTACAAACACTCCGAATGGAAAATTACATTACACAGAAATATTTTAAAGCGGGCTATACCGTGAGCAAGTGCTCCAAGTTGCGTCCACTATGCGTTTGGAGGAACGCAATAAAATGCTAACATGGAGAACTAGCAATGATCTGTTAACCAAGCACGCGCCAACTTTGGTTTAGATTGGGGGCAAACGATAGCACATTCGTGCAATTAGGGGTAAAAAAAAGTCGCGATGTGTGCAAGGAGCAAACGAATTTGCACGCCATATACATAATCGCGCGGCTGTACAGTCAAGTTGTCACGCATGCTTAGATGCGTCAACTCTCCTGAATCTGGGTCCTGCGCACGCGCATTGCCCACATCTGGTGCAGGCAAATGTTGATCTGTTTGTAATCGTCGTAGTGGTATATAGTAAAACAAAATAAGTTTTTTTTTTTTTCACAACCGAGATCTGTTTGTCTGCTTAAAAAACATACAAACTCACAAGAACGGCGTTTTGCTTGGTTCTTGCCACCGCTTTCCTTAAGCTCTGCTCTTTCTCTGCCCAGCTTGATCGGGGGCTGTCAAAGACCCTGCAGAAGGTTCGGCTTTCTTCAGAGATGGTATTATATAGTTCAACTCGTCCGTGAAGGAACTTGCGAGCCGAAGCCGCTCCAAACATGAAGAAGTGAGAGCCCCAAGTCCTGATAAAAAAAAAAAAAAAGAAACCAAAATGGTGTAATTATATTTTCACCTTTCACAGGAATCAATTTGAACTGCTCAAAAAGCAGATACGTCGAAATTGAGTTCATTCAATACAAATACTGTAGATAATTATTAACCACATCACTATCGAAAACCTCCAGTATAACTTTTCGCTATGTGGATTATGCACATGGAAACCAATCTGGATTCTATCTAGCTTTCAGGTGTTCAGAATTTATTAATTTGCCTGGAATCTGTATGTTAGGTTTCCAAAAAGAATTCTAATTATTAATCCAGTTCCATATTCCAGATAGTGAAAATTAATAATGGGATTTTCATTAGGGATAAATTTAAATTAAACAGAATTATCTCTTTTTTTGGTTCTCGTTTTTTTTATGTCGACAGTGTTAGTAGATCCTGAATCTAACGCTGTCCACATATGTTGACAGAGTTAAATTCAGGGTGCTCTTACTCCTCGGTGGGGATATTGAGTCTAACCCTGGCCCAATGACCAAGGAACAAGAAGCTCTTTTAAATAAAGTTCTTGATATTGTAACGAAACTTCAGGCAGGTCAAAATAACATCCTCCAGGAAGTTAGAGATGTAAAAGTAAAACAAAGCGGCACCGAAGAATCACTAAATGCGCTCACAGTGCGGGTCAACCAGTCAGAAAATGACATTTCCGCTGCAAAGTCAACCGGCGTAAACAGGAGCGTCAGTTCTGCTGAGTTGATGGAGTTTGCCGCCGCTGAGATATCTAAGCTAAGAACACGCTGTGATGGAGGTGAGAGCCAAGCACGCCGGGCTAACCTTCTTTTCTTTGGCTTCCGCGATACTGAGAGAGAGACTTGGGTACAATCCGAGAAGGCTGTCCTTGTTGTATGCCACGAAAGATTAGGTTTACAACTTCCCGCGTCATGTATCGAAAGAGATCATCGCCTTGGCCAGTTCAATCAGCAACGGTGTCACCCAAATATTGTTAAAATGGCTTCTTTGAAAGACAAAGGGGCGGTGCTTTCAAATTCCGATAAATTCAAGGGCACCAACTTCTCAGTAAGTGAAGATTTTATCCCCTTGGTGCGTCTAGCTCGGCGTAAACTACTCGAGTTTGCGAGGACAGGGGGACAGCATTTTAAACTGCGGTTTGACAAGTTACTCACTGGAAACAAATGCTGTGTTATTGTACCCGCCTCTGACACTCTTATTCAAGTGAACTCCGAGGAGCCGGAGCACAGTTTATTTGAACATAATACCGGAGCTTCCAACTCTCGTTCAGCTCCTCAACCTTACTTTAATTTGCCCTCCATATAATACCTCTAATCCCAATCACACTTCGCAATAACATGCAGCGAGGGGTGGAAGCAGTGATGTTATCACTTCTACTAATATTATTGCTGTAATTTCTACTAACATTAGAAACGTCATGAACAATAACGATGACTTATCTTCTAATATTGATTATTTTAATGCTGAGGTTGTTGTTTATTTATTTATTTATTTATTGTACCCTCAGGGCCCGAAGGCATTACAGAGGGGGAGAGCGTAGGCAGGGAAAAAATATAACAATTCAGCAATACTAAAACAAATAAAAAGTGAACAAACAGGTCAGAAATCAGCGCAAAAATGGTTATTTATGGCACTTCGAAAAAGATTAGAGTCTGTTATGGCAGCAATTAAACCGGGAAGGTGGTTCCATTCTTGAGCTGTGCGTGGTAGAAAAGATGAATGAAATGTGTTGGTTAATGAGCTTGGGACTCCAACTTTGTGCTGGTGATCTACACGAGGCGAGATGTAATAGGGGGAGTTATGAAATGGTCGCGTAATAGGGGATTATGAAAATAAATTTTATGAAAAAGGCATAAGCGTGAAATTTTACGGCGAAGTGAAAGAGATGGTAAAGATAAATTATTCTTCATTGACGAGACACTGGCGGTGCGGTGATAGTTCGATAGAATGAAACGAGCTGATCTATTTTGAATGGATTCTAAAGCAGTGATGAGGGTAATATGATCGGGATCCCAGATGGATGCTGCATACTCAAGCTTAGGTCTTATTAATGTTTTATAGAGGACCAATTTAAGTGAAACAGGTGCTAAAGAAAAATTCCGTTTTAAATAACCCAGCATGCAGTTAGTACGATTAGTGACATATTCTATATGGGGTTTCCATGAAAGGTTAGAAGTTAAGTTAACACCAAGATACTTGTATGACGACACTTGTTCCAAGGAGTTGCCATCAAGGTAGTAAGAAGGACTCTCACTAAACTGACGGGTTACTCTCATGTGTTTACATTTACTAGTGTTTAGTTTCATTAGCCACAACTCACACCAACGAGACACAGAGTTAATATCAGACTGAAGTGTGAGCGTGTCTTGGTTACTTCGGATTTCACGGTATATTACGCAATCATCGGCATAGAGACAGACGGATGATGACATATTAACTGGTAGGTCGTTAATATAAATTAAGAATAGTAAGGGGCCTAGAACAGACCCCTGGGGAACACCAGAGTTTACTGACGCAAGTGGAGAGTTTTCATTATTGACTGTTACAAATTGCGAACGATTAGTAAGAAAAGAATGAATCCATGCAAGAACGTTAGGGTAAATGTTAAGTTTAGCAAGTTTCAATAGTAATAGTTTATGACACACTTTATCAAAAGCTTTTGCAAAATCCAAGAAGATGCAGTCCACCTGGGAGCCTTGGTCAATGAGAGAATGAATGTCGTGAGTGAAAGATAGAAGCTGAGTTTCACATGACAATGATTTACGAAATCCGTGCTGAGCTGTGGTGAAAAAATTATTCATTTCTAGGAAGTTTACAAGATGGGAAAATATGATGTGCTCGAGAAGTTTACATGGGATGCTGGTTAACGAAATGGGACGATAGTTATGAGGAGAATGTTTGTCACCAGCTTTTGGAATAGGGACCACCTTCCCCACCTTCCAGTCCGAGGGTAGGTCACCCTCTTGGAGTGACTGTTCGAATAATTTAGCAAGAATAATTGAAGAATATAACTTGGTGCTTTTAAGAAATTTTGAATTAATGCCGTCCACTCCTGAAGAAGAAGACAATTTCAGCCCATCTATAATCTTAACTATACCAATAGGGTCAACAAGAATAGCATCCATTGGTAAATAACCGGCACACACAATTGAAGGGTAGCTTATGTTACTAATATTGGAAAATGATTCAATAAACACATTATTTAGTATATTAGCGCAGTCATCACTAGAGGCACTATCACTACTTGACGTTTTGAGTAAAATTGAAAAAGTGTCTTTCTTGCTGACAGTGTTCCAAAACCTTTTGGGGTCATTTATTAACATATTTGGGAGAGTATTTGACAAAAAAATTGATTTCGCATCTGCAATCGCCTTTTTATATACTTCTGCAGACAACTGATACGCAGCCCAGCGATGCCCACACGTTGAAAACTTCGCAGCACGATATAAGCGTTTTTTTTTTATTTGATAACCGTTTTAGGGCTTTCGTAAACCATGGTGACTGGGTATTTTCGAATATATTTCTTAGTGGGATATGCTTGTTGATAAGAGAGATAAATTTCAACTTTATGATATTCCAGTTATCTTCGACAGAACGCCCCGAAGAAGTTGTTAGATACTGGTTCAAGAAAATGGCAAGGTCATTATTAATTTGCTCAAAGTTGGCCTTTCCGTAATCACGAATTTGTTTTGGCTGAAAAGTGGGTCTCGTTGCCGACGCTTTTAGAGAAAAATGCAGCACTTTGTGATCACTAATCTCGGGCAGATATGTTATGGGAGTTGCATACTCAGGATGATTGGTCAAAATGAGGTCTAATACATTGGCTGTCGACTGGGTAACTCTGGTGGGATGGAGAACAAGTTGTGAAAGGCTAAAATCTAGACATAGGTTAATAAACGAAATACATTCCTCAGAATGTACATTTACACAAGG
Organism: Ixodes scapularis; assembly: GCF_016920785.2. Taxonomy (NCBI): domain Eukaryota; kingdom Metazoa; phylum Arthropoda; class Arachnida; order Ixodida; family Ixodidae; genus Ixodes; species Ixodes scapularis. Next base: position 43,266,928 of record NW_024609879.1, on the reverse strand, counting down.
AACGTCGTTTGACCATGATATAGATGGGAAATTGAAGTCGCCGAGAAGAAAAATTGGAGCACCCGGAAAACGCACCATAATGGTGTTAAGTGTATTATGTAACGCTTCGACAAATGGCAACGAATACGAGGGTGGCCGATAACAAACTCCCATAATCCACTTCTTATGGTTAACAAGCAGGCCAACCCACGTTATTTCCAACTCGCATATAACGTCCACAGAAAAGGATTTGATATGATCAGCGATTGCAATTAACACTCCACCGCCACATCTTTCCTGTCTATCATGTCTGTAAACATTGAACGTTTTGTTTCCATCGAACAGTTCACAGTTTTGTATTTTCCCGGAAAGCCACGTTTCGGTTAGTACAATGACATCAGCATCGGTGGTATCTACAATGGAACACAATTCGTCGCGTTTTTTCAGGACACTTCTTATGTTGGTGAAAACAACAGAAATATCCGAAGACCGTGACACGCATGCCCTACCCCTCGACAGATCCTATGTCGGCGAGGGCGCCTGATTAGAACTCCGAGCAAATGATGACGGTGATTGAGGGGCGGTTGGCTGCGCGTTGGGGGCTGCAGACAGTCGAGAAGGACCTAGCTCATAAATTTCTTTAGTTGTTTGATCGATCGCGTAACACTTGTTATTAATATGCAATTTGTTGTAGCGTAGTTTAAATACTCCTCCGTTTGCTTTACCAAATTCAATTAACTGCTTTCTGGCATTACGTGTGGCGAGCGAGAAATCCTCGCTGACTGAGATACGGAGTGCTTTTAATCCAGTTCTAGCGAGTAGTATTTGATCTCTTAGTTTGAATGACGCAAACTTTACAATGATTGGTCGGCATTTGTTTTGTGTAAAGTTTCCTAGCCGATGAGCACGAACTATCGAGTCACCCGTGATTTGTACATTGAGTGATGTTTGAAAAATACTCAAAATTCGTGCTTCAGTCTGCGCCCACGTCTCAGATACGGTGTCGCTAACCCCAAAAAATATCAAGTTATCTCGACGAGATTGGTCTTCCGCCTCGTCAAGCCGTGCCTGCAAGACGCGGTTTTCCTTTTGTGCGTTATTAGCAACACCTCTCACCTCGACTACCGCGGCTTTAAGCTGCTCTACATTTAAGGCATTGGATTCCACTGTGACGAGTCTCAAGTTCATATCAGCTACAGTAGCACGCAGTGATTCCTGGTTTTGTTTAATTTCGTTGATGGATGATAGGATTCCTGATTGGGATTCTTGAATTTGTACCGATCGTGTATTAAGATCGACCAGCATTCCATGCATTTCGTTAAACAGTTTTAGCTGGCTGTCACTCATTGGGCCTGGGTTAGTTTCCACATCCCCGGAAGTTAGTAGAAGCAGACTAATGACGTCAACACACTCATACAAGGTAACAAGCAGCACTTTTGAGCACGGGAACACCAGCAAAAAAACGACGCTAGATCGCTTTGCGTGTAGTGAAGGGGTTGTACCAACCTGTACGAACAAGAAGAGCGTTCCATGAGTTGTTTGCATGTTGGCGGTGCCCCCGTGCTCACTCCGAGTAGCGAGGTGATGCCAGGCGTATATAGCCGCGCTAAATGATGGTCGCGATGTCGTTGTGGCTGTTGACGATGACGGGAGGTCGAACAATTGGCCAATGTTCGTACGGCGACTTGTCAGCAGAATAGACGTACTTTCACGAAGTAGGGAATCACCGTCACTGTGATTGAAGAAACTCGCCACGCGTACTTGACGAAATGTTGGCGCCGCTCCATCCACGGTTGTTATCGGCCCGAAAGCCGAGACTGAGATGCTTGCCATGACCTGTACGAACAAGAAGAGCGTTCCATGAGTTGTTTGCATGTTGGCGGTGCCCCCGTGCTCACTCCGAGTAGCGAGGTGATGCCAGGCGTATATAGCCGCGCTAAATGATGGTCGCGATGTCGTTGTGGCTGTTGACGATGACGGGAGGTCGAACAATTGGCCAATGTTCGTACGGCGACTTGTCAGCAGAATAGACGTACTTTCACGAAGTAGGGAATCACCGTCACTGTGATTGAAGAAACTCGCCACGCGTACTTGACGAAATGTTGGCGCCGCTCCATCCACGGTTGTTATCGGCCCGAAAGCCGAGACTGAGATGCTTGCCATGACCTGTACGAACAAGAAGAGCGTTCCATGAGTTGTTTGCATGTTGGCGGTGCCCCCGTGCTCACTCCGAGTAGCGAGGTGATGCCAGGCGTATATAGCCGCGCTAAATGATGGTCGCGATGTCGTTGTGGCTGTTGACGATGACGGGAGGTCGAACAATTGGCCAATGTTCGTACGGCGACTTGTCAGCAGAATAGACGTACTTTCACGAAGTAGGGAATCACCGTCACTGTGATTGAAGAAACTCGCCACGCGTACTTGACGAAATGTTGGCGCCGCTCCATCCACGGTTGTTATCGGCCCGAAAGCCGAGACTGAGATGCTTGCCATGACCTGTACGAACAAGAAGAGCGTTCCATGAGTTGTTTGCATGTTGGCGGTGCCCCCGTGCTCACTCCGAGTAGCGAGGTGATGCCAGGCGTATATAGCCGCGCTAAATGATGGTCGCGATGTCGTTGTGGCTGTTGACGATGACGGGAGGTCGAACAATTGGCCAATGTTCGTACGGCGACTTGTCAGCAGAATAGACGTACTTTCACGAAGTAGGGAATCACCGTCACTGTGATTGAAGAAACTCGCCACGCGTACTTGACGAAATGTTGGCGCCGCTCCATCCACGGTTGTTATCGGCCCGAAAGCCGAGACTGAGATGCTTGCCATGACCTGTACGAACAAGAAGAGCGTTCCATGAGTTGTTTGCATGTTGGCGGTGCCCCCGTGCTCACTCCGAGTAGCGAGGTGATGCCAGGCGTATATAACCGCGCTAAATGATGGTCGCGATGTCGTTGTGTTGTTCTTACTGAGACCTGGCTGTCAGGCAAGATACGTAACAGCGAGATATTAACTTGTCAGAAATATGTTCATATATACCTTCATGACAGGGGTGAATGAAGCGGTGGTGGCGTATTGATTGCGGTATCGGAAAACCCACCGTAATTGCATATCAACATGGTATCTGAATTGGAGCTAGTGTGGGTTGGTCTCAACTTAAATAAACAAGAAATGCATTTTAGGCGCGTTTTATCGCCCTCCCCCTAGAAGTGACACTTTTGTTTCTAAACTTCAAGATGCAATCAACACAGCCATTGTTCGCTTTCCAAATGCTCCAGTCATTCTTTTGGGCGATTTTAATTATCCTTCCGTTGTTTGGCCCAAATGTTTCTACTCATCATATTTCTTTCTCGTCTGAGTGCAAGAATTCGTAAACTTGTGTATTTATTCTAATCTCTCACAAATGGTTACCCAACCTACGCGTATTGTTGCTTCGAGCTCTTCTGTTTTAGGCCTCATGTTAACAACATCGTCTGAGCTCGTCTCTTCGTTAACTTATCTGCCAGGTCTTAGCGAACATTCCTTATTGCCTTTTTCCTTAGATCTACCTACATTGTTTAGGTCAAAAGAAATTAAGCGAATTTCTGAGTATGCACGAGCTGATTTTGATTCCACTAATAAGAACCTTTGCCTTTTGCTTGATTCTTACTTGGGTTGTTTCGATGAGCGCTCAGTTGAAAATAGCTGGTGTTTATTTAAAGAACAAGTTGCGTACCTCATGAAAGCGCACGTGCCACTTCGCATTATTTTGTCCTCTCCTGAATCGCCTTGGTATAACGCGTTTTAAAAAAAGAAGGCTAGCAAACAAGAAAAAAAGAACATTTCGTGCTGCAAAGCTGAAAGACATCAAACAGCGATGGTCAGCGTACCGTACTGCAGGTGCTGTGCATTAAAAAGCGCCTCTAGATGCAGAATTCCATTATTTTAATAATACGTTACCCTCCTTGTTGTTAAATAACCCGCGTCAATTTTGGAAGGTTAATAATCCCTCTTTCTCTTCCAACATAACGCTTAGGGATGCTGACGTAGATGAATTATCCAATGATCAGTGTTCTTTCGTTTTAACTGAAATGTTTACTAAATTTTTCTCTATTCAAGTTAGTTCTTGTTTCCCTATCTTTACCGCCTGTGGTTTCCTGCCTATGTATCCTGTTGATGTAGATAGTAAAGGAATTGCTAAGATTGGTCGATAACCTAAAATATCTTCTGCGGTAGGTACTGATAACATTAACACAACATTTTTGAAAAACACTAAAATGTATTCCAGCATTATCCTGTCCAAGAGTTTTGCTCAGTCCCTTCAACAAGGTGTCTTGCCATTGAATTGGAAGGTGGGGAAGGTGGTTTCTGTCACAAAGGTGGCGATAAACAAAATCTATTTAACTACCATCCCATCTCCATAACGAGTATGCCATGCAAAATTCTTGTACACGTAACTTACTCTCAACTTGAAAACATTCTGGATTCTAACTCTTTCCTTAAGAAATCCCAACAAGGTTTTCCGAAGTTTACTCATGCGAAAAAAACTTCTCACCTTCACTCATAATCTCCATGTCACACTTTACCAGGGTTCCAGAACTAACTGCATACTCCTTGATTTTTCCAAAGCTTTTGACAAAGTTCCTCACGCCCTTCTCCATAAACTTAGTAGGCTTAACATGCGTCCAAATGTTCTCACTTGGATAGACGCCTTTCTGACTAACGGTCTACAGTTTGACCAAGCCAAAGGAACTAATCCTCCATACTCGCCTGTCAACTCCAGTGTCCCACAAGGTTCTGCACTCGGTCCACTACTATTTATTATATATATGAATTATCTCCCGACCCGTATCTCCTCTTCTATTAGCCTTTTTGCTGACGACTGTGTTATTTAAAAAGAAATCTTTAACGACTCTGACATCTGTGCTCTTCAAAACGATATTAACAATGTAACCCAAAGGTGCAACGACTGGCTTATGGAACTTAATATAAATCTAGATGTACATCCATGTGTGTCTCTCGTCAAATTAACATTTACCCTTCCTACTCCCTCAATAACTTTACCCTTCTTCCTGTGTCCTCCTACAAATACCTCGGTGTTCACATTTCAAATGAACTGTCCTGGAATATTCATGTCGACTATGTCACGAACAGCGCTAATCAATTATTCGGGTACATCAAAAGAAACTTTTTTCTTGCCCCTCTTTTATTAAAGCTCCTCATTTATAAAACTTTATTTCGCCCTAAACTGAAATATGCCGCCTCAATCTGGAACCCTGGTATCACCCTTGCATCTGCCGTAGAATCCATTCAAAACCGCTCCGCACGTTTTATACTTTCTAACTACCACCGCACACCTAGCACCACTTTAGTGAAAGAAAGCATTTCTGTCCTTGCCCACTCTTTCTCTTGTTCGAAAGATATCCCGCCTATGCCTGTTCCATAAGATTTATCACTCTAACCCTATTCTCCGCCAAGCACTATTTTCTGAACCATTTTACATATCATCACGCAGCGATCATCAACTAAATGTTGGGATTCCTCATTGCAGCATCTACATTTAATGCCTCTTCTTTTGCCTCGAACCTCTATTGACTGGAACCGCCTTCCCGCAGCCATTGTCACAATCACTGCCTCAGATAAATTTAAGATTGCCACTACTATCCTGTTACATGATTTTTAGTAGTAAGTTTGCGTATTGTTCGCATTTTCATCGATATTTGTTTTATTCGATGTACAGTGTCATTAGAAACCTGTTAAATGATGTTTAGTAGTTATTTTGTGTAGTTTTTGTCTTTCCATTGTTATTTGCTTTGTTCTATTTACTGTGCCCCACTCCTCTCTGTAGTGCCTCCGGGCCCAAGAGACATAATAAATGAAATGAAATGAAATTAGGCCCTGAAAGCTACGTTAATGCAGTCTTTTCTGATGGGTCGTATGACCAGGAAAACAATTATCAGCGCATAATCATACGATAAGTGGAACGTTCAATCGCTAATATTTTTCATTACCTTTTTGAGCATTTAAAATATATATACATGGCTCCAGTTAGAAGCCTGCCGGGCGTCATCGAAAATGAAACTATTTGAGTGCGTGGAGAGCGCGTCGGTACGTTGAAGTTACCCCACGTACACCAGCCCTGTCGGCACGACGGTCCGAGAAAGCTATAGCAGTGTTTTTCAATATCTTACTATGCGCCTACTCGCACCGCAAGCCTTGAGCCTTGTGCACAAGTGGTAACCTTAGCGTACTGCTGCGCTTGACACGCGAAAAAAGGCTTCCTAAAATGTACTGATTTACTGATTTATTCGTTTTTGTTGACGCATAGCAAGTCATGAACTCCATCCTTACCTTTGTTTCACTGCTTAAGAAGTTGATCACATTGTTGGTAATTATCCTACTTATCGTAGAAAGTATCCTGATAAAATATGTCCCCCTTGAACCCTGTGCAGACAGAATCATTGTAGCTTTCGCGGATTTTCTAAAGCCCCCCCCCCCCCCCCCCCTTCGTTCTGCAAAGCCATAAAGAAAAAAAAAAAAAAAAACAGCATGCGAAGAAAAGCCTGGGTCCTTGTTTCAATATGCCGATTGACCTGAACACGTACCCCTTATATTGGGTCAGTGCATATTAATTGCGTTAGTCGACCGAGTGATGAAAAATAAAATGTGTCATGGTGATACAGATGGGCATCTAAATACTTGACGGCGATGTAGCTAAACCTCGATTGTCAAAGGAAGCTCTCCGCCGCTCTTGCGCGTTTGTAGTTAGTAGTAGATTGGGTTTTTATGGCGCAAAAACAACTTAGGCGATGTGTCTTTTTTTTTTTTTACTCTTTACATTGAAACATCTTCCGGATACGTGCAACGAGTCTTGGTCTTGTGTAGGTGATGTTTGTGCGATTAATGAATGATTCTGAAAGACATTGTTGCGAACCATATAAGTTTGTTTTCAAACTCCCTCATGTCAGATGTTGGGGGACGTATAAACATGGCGTAGAGAGCTGGGGAACAGCGCATTTTCGGACTTTCTCGGTCGTGTAGGACGCGACAATGGTGCTACAATCAGTGAATGGCGTGAATGTTTTTTACTAGAGTCTTCTCCTGCTTTGTTATTCTAGCTCAATCCAAGTTTTACAGCGAAGCTGTTCATAGTTAGGGCTTTGTGGATTTTTCATGTGCGTCAACAAAAACTTTACGCTCGCACCAACGCACGCCCCGCGCACGCACGCCCCGCGCGCGCACGCCTTACCCGCATAAAAGATTCGAAGTAAATAATTAAAATAAAGCGTTGACGAACGCACGAGCAAGATTCCATTTGTTTCAGGCCTTGGCTTTATAAACAGATTCTGCTGCAGACACCGGCACGAGCGGTGCGTAGGACACCATTCTCTGTATTCTTTTTGGTGCTTGGGCAATTTAGCAATACGTCTATTCAAAAAGATTAGTTACCATTAGGCACCATTTTCAGGATCAGGAGACTTTCGGGTAGATTAAAAAAGTTTCTCAGAGATTTGCCACTCTTCGACCCTCGTCGGCCATGTCTACCACCGCACCGCTTACTCTCTGTCATCGTTCCAAGTGCTTGCGTGCCTAGTTTCCTTTCCTTCCGCTCTCCCGGGGTGGCGGTCCCGTCGCGCGTGTTTAGTTTCATCCTACTCCTCGTGTCGGCGATAGCCGTCTACGCGAAATAAAGACCACCGATCAAAACAACAATAAATGTGAGTGCGTTCCTTTCGTCACCATGACCACCGATCAACACACTAAATGTCTTCGTATTTTTGTTCAAAATTCTGTGGCACGTGTGTGTCGTGTGCTAAACAACTTCGCTGGTCATCCATCTTCACGGAATGGAATATCTTAAGTTTTTTTTTTCAATGAATCTCCATTGTAAAAGTTTTGGGAAGTGATCGCGCGTATACACAACGAGTGCGGGCACTATTATCTCGCTTTAAACCTGTCACTCATGAGCTCTTCAACGCGAAACCGTTTTTCTGATTATTTCTGTATAGCAAACCGCTGTTATCTCTCTCCCAGCGACTCATTGGCTGACGATCACGCTGAGTCTTATTTTGTCGCCGGTTCCGTTACGCGATGTCCTCGGAAGTTCGCTCCTTCTTAGGAGATATTGTGAAGATGACATCATTTCATGCAAGCCTATGTATTGCACCATAGAATAGATCATTGTATGGGCGATAGCTTGTTCCATAGCCTAGAAACAGTGATACACATTCGTTTTCAATTTTATAAAAATTCTGGCTCTCATTAAATTATCTACTCTACCAGTGTTGTGTATTAACACGCTTCTCCAGACATTCATCACGAATTTTCATACCTCCTGTTTTTGATTGTGAATCTTTATTCTTCCGTCCTTCCACTTGCTAAAGCCAAAACCCGATTCTCCAGCAGTTTCCGTTACCTTTTCAGGGAGGGTTATATGAAGCCCCGTGCACTTAAACTGTCACTCTGGCATACGGTGCATAAGTGTCTATTTCGGCATTCAGCCCTATACATCTGTGTGCCTAACACTCTCGTTTTCGCCTCAAACAATGAAGAACTTCCCGTGAATTTTCGAACCACCTGTTCCATTCTAATTTAAAAGGTTCAAAGAGCGCAAACGACGAAGGCCGTGAAGAAGACTGACACATACAGAGCGCTGACTCTCAACTGAATTTTTGTTCATCGTGACTGCACAATGAATACTTGTTCACTCGAAACCACAAAAATATAAAACAGTCATGCACCAGCACCACAGATCCACCGTATGGTACGCGCGCATTTCACACTATACTCCGCGACAACTTTTCTTGGCAATGCAGTGGAAGGTACGTCCCGCGTCCCCTCTTCCATTTTGAGTGTACGCAGGCTCTCCTCCACTCCCCGGAAATGGGCGAGGAGGAGAGCCTGCGTACACTCAAAATGGGAGAGGGGACGCGGGCCTGTACCTTCCACTGCATTGCCAAGAAAAGTTGTCGCGGAGTATAGTGACAAGCAAGACAATCTGTTTCTCTGTTAGATAGGGCAATAGACGTTCAGCTAAAACACTCGGCGCTTATCCTAGATATCTCCAACGCTTCGATTATTTCGCGGGTTAGTTGGTCGTAATAGCGTTTCTCGATTTTACTTTGCTGGAAATCTGGATGACAGCCAGAATCGCGGCAATGAATGCCAAGATAGTCAGATACCGCAAAGGTCACATAAAATGCGCGTTCCTTTAATCATTTATTCAGGCAGCGGTCAGTCTGGCCTACATAACGCCGCTCACGGGACAAAGGGATAGAAATCTGAATGTGGTTTCCCTCTACCAGTATTCTTTTCTTCATAATTGAAATACCCTAAAACACGCGGAAAGGGAGGCACAAACACAACCAAGTCCGTTTGCCCCTTCCTTTTTCCCGTTGGTTGTGTTTGTCCCTTAGTTTTCTCTTGTCTCGGTGTTCTCCAAGTATGAACGTTCACCAGCAAGCCTGCGCGACAACTTTTGTTTCTCCTTATTCTCTTCACGTTCATCTAGATATTTATGATCCTTATTGAGCCGTACTTCCAGATATTTGTATATTTTGAGATGATTACTACAGTGTATTTTAAGTGTTTTTTTTTTGTCGTAGAGAGAGGTGCTTTCTTTTAGGTTTTTTTTTTTGCCATAAAATCTGGAGAAACACCGTTTCTCCAGATTGCTCACTGCGTAATACCCAGGTTAATGATATCCTTTTCCTCCTCAGATATCACACTCCGTCGCTGCACTGCATTTCGGATATGTGCCGCGTGTAGTATTTACAATAACCCCTTTTGGAAGTGAGTATTCTGCTAGAAGCAGCGCAATAGCTGCAAAGCATCGGACTAAAGCGCAAGCTCCTTGCATGCGATTGCGCCAAGGCTCCCGAGACTTCGTTCATCGCGAGCAAAATGTCGGAGCTATATGAAGCGCAAGCTCGTCCCTTTCTTCTGCAGCAGGGGTTCTGTTGACGTCAGAACGCCGAGCTCTGATCCAAGGATAGTGGGTAAACCTCAAAGCATGCCGCCTCGAGGTCTACCCACTATCCTTCCCTCAGAACGAACGAGAAGCTCGGCGTTGTGACGTCACCACAACCCCTGCAGAAGAAGCAGACCACCTTGCCCACCGCGTTGGCTTTGTTCTCACGAGCGCGCCCCTCACAGTTCTCCCTGAGACGAACGCCGAGAAGCGTCTGCGTCGCCGACAGTGCGTGTTTCAGCGTCTCCCAAAAAGCGCGACGCCAGCACGTGGCGTCGCCCGGACGCCGGCGTCTGTCGCTTTGCGCTGTCATAGCCTCCTCTATACTCACAAAGCCTGGCAGTTTGACGAAGGAGCCATAAAGTGCCCGGTCGCAAATTTGGAGCGCGAGTGTCTGGTTGCACAGAGCATCAAAGCGTCATTCTTCGGGAGACCTGGACGTCAGCGCACAACTTTTGCAGCGGTGGGGACCCGAAACACACTTGTTCGCTCGGGAGTAGTGTGTTTCGTTGTCTCGCCGCAGTGGGGCGCCAGTAACGTCTCTCTCTTCTCATCCCTTGTCTGCCGTTCCAACTTTTTCCATTTCGGCGGCCGCTTCTAGTGGCGATCTCCCAGGCTTTGTCAGTATATAGGAGGCTATGGGGCTCCATACTCTCGTCCAGTATCAGCTCATTTGCCGCTCGGGGACGCTTAGGGATCTACTAATGATGACAAAATGAGCAGGCCCTTCTTCTAGGTTGTTTGCGCCGAGAAACTAAGGCAGAGGAGGAGAGGTTTGAATGGGAAAGCCACAAGCCACACGCCGGGTTTCTAACGCGTTCGACGAGTGCAGTGGAGGCAAAGGGTCAACCCACTAAGCTTTAGGTCAACCCACTAATCTATCCAAACAGAACTTGGCGTACTGACGTTCCCTATCGTCTTCCCCTCTCCCACCGTTTCTCGCCACGTGGGATGGATCACTGATATCTATTGTAGTAGGCTGGACGGCGGACGGAGGCTCGTTTTGTTAAAGTCGAGTGTCACCACCTGCGGTCATTGCATGACACCAGAGGATGCCTTGAACTTTATAGGGAAAACGTGAAGAAGTGAAAATTTTTCGGTATGTCTTAAGTTTTGGCCAACCAAAGCAACGAAGTTTTCTAGGAATTGTGAGAAAAGTGTGTCTTGCGACGTCAATGCTTCCTACACTAAACTTTTAAAGCTTACAGTTGAAAACGAGCGTGTTGGTTAATAGATACAAAACTTGAAAGTATAAAACAGAGAGGACGAGGACGGGAACGGGACATCTTTCAAGTTTTGTATCTTTTAAAGCGGAAATGCCTTTCTGTCCTAAGGTGGCTTCTTCAACGTACACCACAAGCAACCAATATAAGCCTCGGCGTCATACAAGCAGCCAGAAAGTTTTCATCCGATGCCATGCTTAGTTTCATATTTTTACCTCCGAAGGGTTGGGGATTGCGTTTGAGCCACGATTTTTTTCAAATTGAAAGCAGGCGATGTCTCATGACAAGTCTACTTTTTGCTCGCTAAAGTGACTTTTTTTATTACATTCTCACAAAAAGTTGTGTTCGTTTGGTGAGCAGTTTTACGCAAAAAAACTTGGCTTTTGTAGCATTACTAGGGTGATTCGTAACAGAACAGTCGATTTCCCTCGATGCCAGTAGACGCCCTAGATGAGCATGATTGTAAACCTGAGACTCGGGCAGAAAAGAGAACACAACCGAAGGTAGTAAAACAGGAGGCAACGTCTCAAACTCAGCTGCAAAGTTTATTCCGCCCCATCTTATATACCCCATCTCCAACGCCGTCTCTACAAAAAAAAAAAAAGAAAAGGGACAGACATGACTACAGGACAATGACACTTGGGTAAACTTTCTCTTATCTCCCTTGACCTCGGCTGTGGGACACTCACACAAAGGGTCACATTCTAGCATAACCACCGCCACACGGCGAACGTAGGTGAAATCACTACTTAACACAAAGAAAGGGTTTGACCTTGAAAGGTGCGTTTCCTCTAACAAATCGCTCAGTCCAAAGAAACAATACTATACACTGCTAACAGCCGGAACTGGGGCCATCTCCAAAAATGAGAACGACATTGGGCGCGTTAAGTTAACGCGCTCGAGCGCGCTCCAGCGGTCAGAGTGCAGTCGAGCTAAACTAAACGACATCGTCCCACTTCCGGTGCACGGTGGCGGAGCGCGCTCCGCGAGCTCCGTCGTCGGAGGTGGTGCGCGAGAGCTCGAACAGGCCGGTTTCCGGTGAGATGATGGCGTTTCCGCTCTCGCGGCCAGTCTCGCGGTTACTCGCGGCGGTTTCACAAGGTGGTCGCGGTGGCCTCGCACGGGACGGAAGAAACATCAAAACCCAAGCGTTTTGGGCTCCGGGCCGGGCCGCCGGGCCACTCTGGACCAGAGGCGTCGGGTGTGCGCAATCCCTGGCGAGCGAGTTCGCTTCCGAACGCTCAGAGGATGCCACCGCGTTCGCCTCGCCAAACCTCGCCGACCGCGACCGCATCAACTGAACCCCGCGGCCAAAAGGCTCCGGCCTAGCCAGGAACGGCACCGAGGTAGGCTGGTCGGGGGTAGGAGCTGCTCGTTCTGCGCTACCATGGAGTGCTCGGAGCTCTCGGCGTCGTTTCTGCCAAAGCCTTTAGGGACTCTCTCGGACGCGCAAGTCGCGCCTGCTTGGATGCGTGGATACTTCGACGGCGATCGCTTGGCAGGTCGTGCAATCTTTCCGTCATATTGGAAAATAAAAAAAAACAAACATGGTGCCTGGTGTAGAAACGTATGCATACATCCTTCAAATGCTTGTCAAAGTTGTTCGTGTACCTTACCGCAACTTCAGGATCGGGCGAGCCAATAAATTCGGCCATTCAGCCGTCATTCTTTTAGGTGGAAATTCGGAAGGCGTTCGGCGTGCCTTTAATCGCCGCACCAACAGCGTGCAGCACAAATACAAGCTCTTGCTGTTGCTGCCGTTTCCGCGCACTTATTTCATCGAAGTCGTCGTTGAACAAACACTTTTTCGACGTTTCGACGAGACGGGGCCATGTTTAAGCGCGCGCCGGAAAACCGGAACCGGAAACGCTAAAAAAAATAGGCGTCAGATGTCGCCTCGGTAACAAAGTGCGCCGTTAAGCTACGCTCCGAACACGCGCGCTCGAGCGCAGATGTCCGGAGTCTGGAGCTCACTAACTTAACGCGCCCATTGCTTTCCTACCACGAACCACAAATGGATAACACTGCGACTTTCTCGAACAAGTCGAAGGATACACATATAAACAAAACTAGTACTACAAAAAAAAAAAAAAAAAAAAAAACCTTTACAAGCGTAGAAATTGTTCACATTCGTTCCCAAACTGCAATGACGCCTGACTTATACAGTTGCCAGACGTTTTTATACGAATCGTTTCTTGGGCTACACGTTTCATATCATTGCGTTCTTTGTGAATTACTTCCGTTTCAGACCAGTTGACTTTACGATTATTACACTCTAGAAGGTGCCTGGCTAACTCGGAATTGGACGCGTTGTTTCTCACATTCCATTTGTGTTCCGTCAGTCTATCAGTTAGACATCTGGACGTCTGACCTACGTATTTAAATCCACACTCCAAAGGAATCTCATAAACCACAGAATTCTCACACGGTACCGACTTCTCGCGATGTGCCTTTTGGCAAACTTCTTGTTTCGATTCAAAAGGTGTAAGCTTGCATAACGTAAAATCGGATGTGAACACTGTTTCTACGCAAAACCTTTTCGCCGACGCTTTTATGTTATGGGAAATATTGTGAAAATACGGTACAGCAACTCGTCGGTTCCTTATAGTTGGTTCATTCCGCTTGTCTCTGATTTGAATGGAAAGTTGCCGTTTTAGAAAAGTTTCCTCATACCCCGCGTCCTCCAGTCTACCCCATTTTCTTTTTAAAGCTTGACTCATGAAATAGGTAAATGACCTTTTTAGCGCATTATCAATTAATGATTTCGCAGACTCCCGCCTTAATAATTTTAGAGTGACAACTTTGTCTGGGAAGCACCGGTTTAGCCATCTTCTTACCATATTCCCAACACAAGCCATTTTGTACCTGAATGCGCAAGTCCAAAAACTGCAACATGTTCTCCTCTGGCTTTTCTACTGTGAAATGCAACTCCGGGGCTTTTTTACTGTGAAATGCAACTTTCACAGTAGAAAAGCCAGAGGAGAACGTGTTGCAGTTTATACACTTGCGCATTCAGGTAAAAAATGGCTTGTGTTGGGAATATGGTAAGAAGATCGCTAAACCGGTGCTTCCCAGACAAAGTTGTAACTCTAAAATTATTAAGGCGGGAGTTGCGCAATCATTAATTGGTAATGCGCTAAGAAGGTCATGTACCCATTTCATGAGTCAAGCTTTAAAAAGACAATGGGGTAGACTGGAGGACGCGGGGTATGAGGAGACTTTTCTAAAACGGCAACTTTCTATTCAAATCAGAGACAAGCGGAATGAACCAACTATAAGGAACCGACGAGTTGCTATACCGTATTTTCACGATATTTCCCATAACATAAAAGCGTCGGCGAAAAGGTTTGGCGTAGAAACAGTGTTCACATCCGATTTTAAGTTATGCAAGCTTACACCTTTTGAACCGAAACTGGAAGTTTGCCAGAAGGCACATCGCGAGAAGTCGGTACCGTGTGAGAATTCTGTGGTTTATGAGATTCCTTTGGAGTGTGGATTTAAATACGTAGGTCAGACGTCGAGATGTCTAAATGATAGACTGACGGAACACAAACGAATGTGAAAAACAACGCGTCCAATTCCGAGTTAGCCAGGCACCTTCTAGAGTGTAATAATTGTAAAGTCAACTGGTCTGAAACGGAAGTAATTCACAAAGAACGCAATGATAAGAAACGTGTAGTCCAAGAAACGATTCGTAAAAAAAAAAATGAAGGCCGTTTACAACTCCCTATAACGCCGAATTAGAGCGCAGCTCTTGAGGAGGAGGAGGGAAGGGTACTGAGGTTCATCTGTTTTCGGGGGGGGGGGGGAAGTCAAGTGACGTCGGGGGGGGGGGGTCACGTGACCTTGGTGGTGTCACATGACCCCCTCCCCAAGGTCACGTGACCTGAGGGGTGTCACGTGACCTCGGGGGGTCACGTGACCCCGAGAGAAATTGTTTCGCTAGATTTAGCGGGGAAATTTTTTCCGCTAGATTTAGCGGGGAAATTTTTCCGCCAGATTTAGCGGTGAAATTTTTTCCGCTAGATTTAGCGGGGAAATTTTTCCGCTAGATTTAGCGGGGAAGTTGTTCCGCTAAATTTAGTGGGGAATTTTTCCGCTAGATTTAGTGGGAAAATGTTTCCGCTAGATTTAGCGGGGAAATTTTTCCGCTAGATGTAGCGGGGAAATTTTTCAGCTAAATTTAGTAGAGAATTTTTTCCGATAGATTTAGCAGGGAAATTTTTCCGCTAGATTTAGTGGCGAAATTTTTCCGCTAAATTTAGCGGGGAAATTCTTCCGCTAGATTTAGCGGGGAAATTTACCCATAATGCACCGCGCGGTTACGCCGACGGCGACGGCGACGGCGACGCCGACGGCGCTCAAGCCGGAAACGGGTGCCTAAGAGCTGCGCTCTAAAACGTCTGGCAACTGTATAATTCAGGCGTCATTGCAGTTTGGGAACGAATGTAAACAATTTCTACGCTTGTAAAGTTTTTTTTTTTTTTTATTTTGCAGTACTAGTGTTGTTTATATGTGTATCCTTGGACTTGTTCGAGAAAGTCGCAGTGTTATCCAATAGTGGTTCGTGGTTGGAGGGCAATGTCGTTCTCAATTTTGGAGATGGCCCCAGTTCCGGCTGTTAGCAGTGTATAGTATTGTTTCTTTGGACTGAGTGATTTGTTAGAGGAAACGCACCTTTCAAGGTCAAACCCTTTCTTTGTTAACCATTTTGTTCTCAGCCCGAGACTGAGGCAGGAAAAAAAGGAAGTTTCAAAGTAGAAGAAAAATGAACAGTCGAGGACACGTCTCTAACACAGCTAAAAAAGCTGGATGGGAAAGCGGGTTGTGAATGCCGTGCTGTGGCTCTCTGGTAACGCGTCCGCTTCACACGTTCGATTCACGGAAGCGGCAGGCTATCTTTTTTTTAAGCAGTTGGCAATATTGCCACGGACGCCTTCAATTCTATTGTGTAAAATACAACGAACACTACAACGACAACGAAGGTCATTTCCACTGGGGAAAAAGCCAGTAGCATCTATCGCTGTAAAAAAACAAAACAACAACAACAAAAAAAAACATGCATCTCGTTGTCTTGGCGTTGTATCGAAACGCCAGCAATGTTATCGTACCTGTTTTTTTTTGTTTTTTTTTTTTGTTTTTGCAAAGCTTTTTTGAGCAATGTAGGGAAGCGTAATAACGCGCAATATAAACGCGACCTAAATAAAATAAAATATAACGTTTTCTTTGCCAGTGGCGCTGCTGGAAATATAGATTGCTACAGGACCTCTCTCCGCTGGCGTAACCTTCACGTTCCGCGTTGCCGGTTGAAAAACAAAATGTTACCGCACTTAATAACTACATATTAAAAATCCTCCCCGTCGGCAAATTAGTTGTACGTCGGTCTCGCAATCCTGAGACTTTCAGGAGTCGGTGACCCCATGGGGAACTCCGGAGTTTTTTTCTGCCATTTCAATGCATCCACTTACCACTCAAGCCGCGCATGCGTATTCGTTTTTTGAAACAAAACAGCATTTTTTTTTCTAATTTGGCTGCTACGAAAAATGATATTACATTTAAAAAGGTGCATTTCCACGCGGCATTCACTGCGCATGATTCCTTTAGGCGTTGATTGCAAGACAACAAATACGACAAGCGCCATGACGATACCCTCTTTGCGCGGCCTTAGTGCAACCATTCGATTTTAAACGTACGGCCGCGGTCGGCCGTACGGGGCGGCGGAGAAAAGCTCACCGGAGAAAAGCTCACCGGAGAAAAGCTCACCGGTGATAAGCTCACCGGAGAAAAGCTCACCGCAAAACCGGCAGATGCGGAGAAAAGCTCACCGATTTTTTTTTTTTTTTAACTTAGCGGATTCTGCGTTAAACGTGGCAATTTCACACAATTCTCATTCGCCACTTCATTAAAAAATATATATATATATATATATGTCCTCTTCCTTGTAATATTCTTGATAGTCATTGGGCATATTTACTAATTCCTCAGAAATTAGTAATCACCTATTCGGTATATTAATGAAGCCGCAAAAATGATATCAGAACATCGTACACCGGTAAAAAAGACAACAATTTATTGACAACTGAGGGTGCGCCACCGGTATAGCTCTGTCATATAAAGAGGTTTGTTCTTTGTGAGCTAATATGAATAGCGGTGTGTGAACCGTTTCAGCTCCAAATATTCTGTAGTACCTAATAGTTAAGTAGGTATTTGTTGATGCAGTTAGTGTCGGCTACGCTGTTTTCTCTCTGTTAATTTCACTAAGAAAACTTTAGTTGCGAGAACAGCTTCGTCCTGTCGTGTTTCTTGTCTTCATTTTGTCGTCGTCGTTTGAGCGGTTTTCATCATTTATAACGTTTACCAACTCGCTCTATTCACTACCTTACAGAAGACTATTTCTTATATAGGTCACGAGTAACAACGGTGCCAGTGTGCAGCTCTGAAAGTCATGAGTGGCTCACCATAGAAGGGCACTATCATACAAAGGCAACGTGCGGAAACATCAGCACGAGCAGCTAGAAAACGTGCATGTTCGTGGAAGAAAGCAGCCTCGATATCCTACTGACTGTTTTATCCTGTTTTCAAGGGTTAATAAAAGCTTCAAAAAGAATTTCAGGCACCGCGTTGTTGCACACGCGCTTTCGGATTTTCGGTGTTTACAGTTTTGATTTTTAGGTTTTGGGGAGACATAAGTTTTCGAACTCTTTCATGTTATTCAAGTTCATAAAATTTTCAGTTAGGTTTTAGTTGCCTAGAGAGTAAGCCGCAGAAAACACTGGCCCGCCATTTTTAATTTGGGAGCAATATGCTTAATAAGCTTGGCAAATAATACAAAAAAGAACCTTTTCTTTTTGACAAAGTTGACGAACTTTAATGATAATAAATTGATATATGTTACGCATGATCCAACAGCCTCCATAAACAAGAAAAGAAAAATCGGTGAGCTTTTCTCCGCACCCGCCGGTTTTGCGGTGAGCTTTTCTCCGGTGAGCTTATCTCCGGTGAGCTTTTCTCCGGTGAGCTTTTCTCCGGTGAGCTTTTCTCCGGGATTCGGCCGTACGTCTACCCGTTGCGATCGTAATATTCCCAGCGAAATGCATTACGCGTGCAAGAGACGTATTGCTTACCTGAAAACCGCCAGTTGCATGGCCATCTGCACGTAGCCTTCGGGACTCATGTTGCACGACTTTACGAACTTCTTTCCGTAGTTCGGAAATTGATAATATAGCCGGTCGGTGTCATCGGAGTGTCTGTGGCGTTTGGAAACATCAGGCTGCATTACGTCACCCGAAACCGATAATGGCAATTGGACTTCGATTTGTTTTTGTTGGCCTACACTTTCCAAGAACAGCTCTAAGAAAATCCTTCCGACGTTCTTCATTTTTTTACGTTAATTCGAAATATTAAATAAGGGCAAACAAACAACACGATGGCAACTACAATTGAGCAAACAAACTACGCGTTGTAAACTTATATTAGGACCATACGAGTTTATCGTAGAGCTGCGAATTAATTGTTAACTACAGTATCCTCATGATGAATCTATTTCGAGAAAGCTATGTTCATAAAGTCGGCGCACGACTCAGCCTGCGTCTGAACGTTTCGATAGGAAAACTTTATTTTTACGGGTAGTAATCCCGTCATACTTTGTGGAGATATATGCGTTGCAGGATTTTTAGAATGTATGATAGATAAAAGTCCGCGTTGGTGTCCCGAATGCTTTGTTGATATGTGGGTTTTGACCGTCCTAATCTCATTGAGAAAAGGGAGTTAAAAGTGGTGAAAGATAAATTAAACTTTCAAATATTTACTTTTTTGTGTGTTATATTACCAGCGGGTAATCTTTCGGGAGCTGTACCAGGTAAAAAAAAGACTTGAACAAAATGGATTCTTCCTTTTGATTTTTGTTTGAGTTCGCGGCTTACAAACTTACCTAATTTGAAAAGACGTCGCCTTCTCTAGGTCGTGTAAGGTGTCGGATCCGAGGACGAATTCCAGCTTTTGAGGAACAACTTCCGCGTTCCCATCAGATGCCTCGAAGCTCCCTGCTTTTATGCTGCGATATAACCCATTTATGTAAATGACAAACGTTTAGCAGACGTGCAAATATTGACACTGACTTAGTGAGCAGTGCGTTCAAAACTGGAGTGCACAAGTGGCTCCGTCCAACCAACAGTCACCAGTGACCGAGGAACCTAACTGGTTCCGAGACATCTGGGAATGTTTGGTTAGTAAACTTTGGTTAGATTTTAAAATTTGCGTCAGTAAAATATTATCATAGGGGGTAAACCTTGGCCTTCAAAAACCATAGGTTGATCCAAAACACTGTGCTAATCGGATAGAAAGTGGCGACAGTGTCAGGATAAACATCCGAAGCTGTATCATGTTCTACTGCATTTTCGGTCTTAATGACTTGGCGGGTCCGATATTAGTTTCGGCGAACGTCATATTTGTTTGTATCTGAACGCACTGCAGTTTTGTTATCAATACTTAGGTTTTTTACAGATAGCGTAGTCGGAAATAAGAAAACACACAATCCCTAGCGCGAGGCCACGGCGCCTGTCCTACGCGTTGTGTTGGTTTATACGGAGAAGACATCCGCTTTCAAAAACAACGAGAGCCGCGAAGTTGTTTTTCTACTATTGCTCAGGCTGCGTCGGCTCATGCCGCCGGATCCGTTCTGACATAAGATAATACAAAGTAGGATAACATTTGTTTGCAAGGTTACTGCGCTCTGACTCAAAATACTTAGTTAGTCCATCAACGGATAAAATGAAATTAACTTTGATTTATCTTTTAACAGTAATCAACCACAGTACCGGCGAAAATATTCCCAACAAAGAAACAATCTCAGAGGTAAAAACAAATCCCCTTAACTCTTTCACAAGATTACGTTACGAAGTGGCAAAATCTCCAAGTACGATTAGCGTCCGGAATGAGATCTCTCTTGCCTTCTCCGCGACTCATGCGAATTGCAGGGGAGGCACGAGTGGTAGAGCAACGTCCCCTTCCGAAGACTCAGTTCGAGCTTCCGGCACTGCGGCAGGTGAAACTGCACTTGTGCAGAACTCCCTTTGGAAAGGGTCCTTCGATTACCGTTGAGAGCACACTCACGCGTAATTGTAGCAGTGACTTGTGATTCTGGCCATCACGGTGCCGTCGCAAACTGTGTGATCAAACAGAAAGGCGGACCCTCCGTCTTCACCCAGGACAATCTGAAACAAGCAGTGAATTGTGTCAGTTGACCTACGGGCTCCTAAAACGCGTCTTCGACTGGCGTGTTTAGCGTCCTATCCACGCCCGACCATAAGAATTGGTCCCGAAGTCCCAAACAATGACGTCACGGAAGTCGGCGTGATATGCTGTCGGATGACGCGATCCTCGCGGTTGAGCTAGAAGACCTCGTAAAAGTACGAGATTTCGGGATTGCAGTAGTCGTGGCGTTCGATTCACCACTGGCAGCTGAAGCTCCCGTGAACTGACACACTCGAGGGCGACCTGCAGTAGATCAGGCGTCTGCTCCATCCACCACCGCTGCTGCGACAAATGCTAGGATCGCGACCGGCGAGAGCATAAAATTTTTATGACGCCATCAGGCGTAGATTGAGGGACCACTTTTTTGAACGCGGTGAACACACCAGCGGCGGACTCGTCGGCGCCATATTTGAGCTTTCTTGTAAAGGGCGCGGTGTTGCTTTGCGAGATAATTCTTAATGGCAAAGATAAGTATGAATATAAAACAAGAGTTTGTTCCTGGTTCCAAGAGATGTTTAAATGGGAGGAGGAACGTTATTCAGTTGGAATGTTTCTTTACATTACACGAGCTTACTGGCCCTAGTGGGACCCAAGTATACTCGCACGCAACGCCATTTACCGATAAATCAATTTGTTGATTGGTAACTTCAAAGATCAGAGAAACCGTTCTCAATCCATCTTTCCTTGGCAAAACTTGATTACGTAGTTTTGAAGTCGCAATGTTGGCATAGTCCTAGTGTGTAGACATTTGAATATGGCTCATAGATCAGATCTTAGAATTGCGTGAGCACTTTATTTGGGCTCGCGATAATCAATTGCTCAATAACAATCCATTTAGGAGCTAGTGTCCAATTGATAAGATGACGATAATAGCCAAACGCTAACAACGTCTGGGACACCGTGCCTGCCCTCTCCTTTGCCAACCCCAGCGCGTGGCTATGATCAACGTTGGCGGCATATAATCGCCTCCAGGTCATTTGGCCGCTTGTTTTTTGGCTGCGAGGTAAGGAAAAGAAGGCTGTTCGTTCTTAATTATATATTTGCTGCGACTCTACTCTGTTCACCGTCAAGCTGAGACTACAAGTTCTGCCTTCAGAGCGAGCTTTCTGCCTTTACTAACAGAAGTGAGAACGCTCGGGCACGCGCAACCGAAGCACTGCGGAAGTCAGCGAGTTCGTGCTGAAAGCGGAGCTTTTAGCCTCAGCTAAAGGGTGAAGGGGGGTTACCATTCCACGAGGATAAAAGCTAGCGCGTGTTTCATAGGCTATACACGTCAAGGATTGCTTCTAAGTGGCATTTGTGGCGAGTAAAGTAATCATTGCACCGCCCCTCTTATTATGCTCGGAATGGTAGAGCAGAATATGTGTGTGACACTGTCGATATGTTCAAAGTCACGAAAGACTTGGAAGAATAAATTTTTATTTTTAAACGTTTCAATCTTAATAGTGAGCGCGGTGTTGTCATAAAAAAATATACTGCAAATATAGGTGTCTTCAACTTCACCTTAGAAACCTGGCTTTCTGTATAACATCGAGCCAAATATTTATGTATTGTACGTAGGACTCTCTGATTCCTCGCTTGATTAACTTAGTGTTCAAGTATTCATTGATGATTACTGATACTTCTTTAAAGGTTACATTTTTGTATCGATTGTTGACGCGTGTTTTTGTTTCTCCAATTCGGATGCGTGTTTAGTGTGGTCGACAAACTCAAAGACGACATCACCCGAGAGTGTTGTTAAAGATGGACGACCAGTTCGCGCTTTCCACTTTTCCCCCGCTTCCTCCTTTCCCCCTTCTACCCTGCCGACCGTTGCCCGTTTGCTCCTCCCCCCTGGTTAAGAGGATTCTCTGCCTTGCAGAATCTAAAGTCTGGTCGTCGGCCTTCAAAATGAAAAAAATACCGTTCGGCAACGACCGTTCCGCAACGATCGAAAGTACATCTGCGATCTATCACAGATCTACTTTCTCAAGCTTTTTTCCCAGTCCAGTCCTATTCTAGATTTTCCTTGTCAAGGTGGAAGGAGAGACCGGCGTATGAGTGGCACCGACTCTCCGCAGTCGTTGTTTTCTTTTTTTTTTTATGAGGTATCAGGAGGGGGGGGGGGAAACCATTGGATGTGTGACAATCAATTAATGGGCAAGCCGCTACCTGGCTGTTGGCAAAAAAGGGTGGAAAGAGAAAAAACAAAAACTATACTCAAAAAGAAGGAGTTAAATTGCCAATTTTTAGCAACTAAACTAATTTAAATTGCCGCCCAGTTAACTGGCAAAATAGTTCAAAATCCTTTGGGTAGGTAGCAATCTGGAAGAAAATCACAGTCTATTCGCCAGCCCAGTGTCACAAACAAAGCGGAGGACTGCGCGGAAGGCTTTCTCTGCTGTTCCTCTGGTTCTTCTGGGGTACAAAAGTTATGTAATAGTCCATATGTCAGGCCAGATAGTTTGAAGTGGCAGAAACTAGTTTTTTTGGACCCTTGATATGTGGAACAAACCGGAAATGCATGTTTTGTGTCCTCTGGGTCGCCGCAGGTGGGGCAGTTAGGATCTGCTTTGCGTCGCATTATGTGGAGCCGCATTGCAGTGTATGGGCGACCAGCCCGAAGCCAGTGGAGGAATTGTCTCAGCCTTAAGAAGCTTGCGGGGAACCACGAAGGGTGGCCTCCCGGTTGCAACTCCAGGATGTGGATGTCGTTCTGTAATGAGCTCACGGATGAATCGATGAACCCCTTTAAAGACATCCAGTAAGAAGGTTTGGACTGTATCTTCGTGTGCCTTTGCAGCGAGCGGGTCAGCTCGTTCGCTGCCAGGAATCCCGACATGAGACGGGATTTATTGCAAAGTAAAGCATCATTTCATGTCTTCAACTGCCGCTGCCTCAGACGTGACCCTCGACAGCAGGGGGTTGCATTATTAAGTCTCTGAAGGGGCTGAAAAGCACCTCTTGAAAGGTGTGAGTATGAAGGGTTTTGTTTGTGACGAGGCGTTCTTAATAGGCCAAAGAGTGGCCCAGATTGCAACGAGTTCTGCCGTGGTTGATGAGGAAACAGAATTTAGCCTTCCCGATATATCATAGCCCATTTCGGAAATAGGAATCCCTACCGTGGAAGTCCGCTTGGTAAGGTTAATTGAGGCGTCCGTATAAACATCAATCCAACCTTTGTACGCTTCTATGCGCTCAAGTGCGATTGAGCGAGCGACAAACGCTGGGACATTCATCTTGCGCTGTGGGATTGGGAGTGTCTCATGTTTCCCCAAGGGAGGACGCGTGGAATCTGGTGGTTGAGGAAGGATAAATTCGCTAGGAGTTCCAACCTGGAAGTCGAATCGTCTCTCCTGGCGCTTTAGGTGAGAGTTCGGCCGGGCAAAAAGATGTTTACGGATTGTGTCCGCAGGAGGGAGACTGCTCATAAGAGCGATATTGTGCAGCGTTCTCTCTTCAAGTCTCAAAGACAGGGGCGACTCTTCCACTGCAACATTTGTCGCCCCGTTCTCTGCTGGAGGAGGGAGTCCCAAACAGCTTCGTAGTGCGGACCGGTGAAAAGTATCAATTTTTCGAATTTGAGCCCTTGCATCAGCCCGTAGTGGCAGTGAATAGAGCAGCCTGGACATGATGAGCCCTTGGTAAATTTGAAGTAGTGCACGTTGTGATGCACCGCAGGAGGAGCCTCCAAGCTGCCTAAAGGCACGTAGCAGTTAACGGCAACGTTCAAGTCTCTTACGTACTTAAGGTCTTCATGTCAAACGGTCATCGATAATAACGCCGAGATAGATATAAATTTTCACCCTTTTAACTTGCGTTCCAGCAAGTTTTAGCCTTAGCGCATTCTGCGGTGCTCGGCCTGTGGGTTGGTAGAGGAGTAAGGCGGTCTTTTCCGCTGATAGCGTAAGGCCTGGTTGCGCTATTACCAGGTCAGTAGAGTCCAAGGCCACCTGGAGTCGGTTTTGGATTCCTATAGCGTTTCTTGAGGTCCCGACACTCCACAATGCACCATCATCCGCGTAGATTTCCATGCTTATTCGAAGAGCTTGCTTTTTGGTTTTGCAAACTCATAACGAGTTTGAAAAGAAGAAGAGTCAATTCACTTCCTTGGGGTACTGTTTGAACAATATGCCTAGAAGTGCTAGTAACACCTACAGTTTGACGCCAAGAGACCGTCCAGAAAAAAAAAGTCTCAATAAAAGATAAGTCAGCCACAATCCCCAAAATGATTTAGTCTCTGGATGATGGATGGATCTGAAAATTATCCAAATGCACGACTGATGTCGAGGAACACGCAGTGTACCATATGGCCTGTTGCCTTGGCTTCTTCTAGGGTCGAGGCAAGGCCTCCTAATGCTGCAGCAGTGCACCTCTTGCCTCTAAAGCAAGCAAATTCGTGCGAGAAGGCATCCACTCTTTCCAAAAGCCAGGTTAGACGCTGGAGAACCATTCGTTGAAGAACTTTTCCAAAGCAACTTGTCAAGAAAACGGGCCTGTAGGATGTTTTTTTTTCAATCGGTTTTCCTTTTTTGTGTATGGGACTTACCATCGATTCTTTCCATGAATCCGGAAATTTTCCTGTCCTTCCATTGTCGTTGAGCTTTTTAAGTATGGCTGGATGGTGTATAGGATCCGCGTTCCTCAGCGACTGGTAGGTTATGCCATCGGGCCCGTAGTGATTTTCTTTCGACAGTGATGGAGTGCTCGAGTGAGTTCCTTTAGGGTGAAGTCTGAATAAGTAGCCAATGATGTCTCTTTGTCTTGAGATTCACTAGGCTGGCTTGGCGTTAGATTCATTAGTCTTTATTGGTATTCACATGGTGGAATAGTGGAGCAGGAAGATTCCTCCGCTAATAGCTGCGCAACTTCCGTCATACACATACCAGAACTGATTGCAAGCCCTACAATAGGGTGTCGTGGAACTTTGCGCAGGAGAGGGCTCGAGCGATCTTCAAAGCGCGCCTCCCTCAACCTGGACCATCAAGGGATGCGCAGTCCTGGCTCCATTGCCACCGCTGAAGTCTCTTGGTGTGTCGCATGAATTTAGCGTCAATTCGGTTGAAGCGAGTCCAGTCCCATGAGACGTTTGTGTTAAGCGCCCTTCGTTGTTCCTGCCGTCGTACCGCTGGTAGTTTAAGCCATTCAAGGTCAGGAGAGAGGCTCGTTACTGGAAGTGTGCCGGATCGCGTTGAAAACCGCAGGCACTCCGCAATGCATGTAGTAAGATCGTCATAATTGCTGTCTACAATCCCTGAAGAGAGGTTGCTTGCGGAACAGGTTTCAGTTAGTAACTCTGCAGACCTTAAGGATCTTTAAGGTTGCGATGGAGTGTGTCAATCTGATGGGAACATGATCACTCCCTCCAGTGTCCGGTTGGGCTGCCCACAAGGTGACACCCTGCGACGATACCCACGCAAGGTCTATTATGCTGGAGTTAGTTCCACGACTACAAAATGTCTTTGACCCGTCAATGAAGGATGGAAATTGTAGAGCTACAGCAGTATCTTCAAACTGTCGTCTCCCGGCGTTCGTTCAAGTACCGCCACAGCATTCGTTTTGCGGGTTGAAATCTGCACATATAATAAGCTGCCCTAGACTACATTTGTGAATTCCTTCTGGCACCTTCGCATTCCATACACCATGCGCGGCAATATATACAGAAATAACCATTGTGACGTGCCGGCCAATTGAGATTGTCACCACGGCGTGTTATTCAATCTACGAAGACAACCCTGAAAGGTCAAGGGGGCATGGCGTACCTCGGCAAGGACCAGTACTGTAACTCTCGATCTTCCAATGGTGCTTCGAGTTGCACTGTAATGAAAGACATAGGGAGAAAGACGGACATCTACAGGGATCAAATACGTTTTTTGTTGAGCCAGTACATCATTTCCTCGGTTGCAAGAGTTTGGCGGAGAACGGGAAAATATATGCGTAAAGCACTCACGTTCCACTAAAGGAGAGAAGGAAAAACTGGGCTACGTTTTTCTTTATGTGGCGTTTTTTTTTTCTATTTCTTTTACACTGTTACCGGGTTTACTTGATTGTTAGCAGCGTTGGTCATTCGAAAGTCCTATTAACATACCCAAGAAGAGAAATCATAATTTGCAAAAACGTCGAGACTGTGCAGGCCCATGATGACTCAATGATTCTCAATATAGCAAAGGCTATGCTCGCAGCTGCTCTGATCGTGGACGTCCATCCTGGGGCTTCGCCAGCAGAGGTACTTTTGTCCTCAGCGGCTCCCCCTTGTGTGGAAAAGGGCCCTCTTGTTTGTGGCAGTTGTTTGAATGTTTTCTACGGAGGTTTTGACGTAGCCGTTGCAAGTGCTCCGTTCCCAGCAGTTCTGTGGGCTGGTTTTGTGCCAGGAGACAAAGAAAGGGTGCCTCCAGTCAAGATGCGTAGGTAACAGCTCTTGACATCGAGAGGTTTTTTGCTTGTTGACTTAGTCTCTCTTTCTGGGCATCCTCTTCGCCAGACTTAGATGCCGTCTGGTCCTCCGAGGCTTACCTTGCCGCACAAAATACAATCCAATTGGTCTTGTAGTAAGTTAGTATCTTCCGCTCTTTGATCCAATTCGGGCGACTCACCGCGGAGCAAGTTTGTCGAAGGTTGGCTCCCATTTTTGACAAAAACCTCGAGATGGCGCAGCATGAAAAGTGCTCGCGGAACCGCCTTTGTTCGCCCAGACGTTTTAAAGCTCTCTAGGGGCGCGACCTCTACATCGAGGAAGCCGCGCGGAGATATAGATGTCCCTATACGCGCAGAGCCCCAAGCCGGCAGTGCACCTCCGGAAGATAATCGAAACCCGCGTTAAATTTCAACCATATTTATGGCCTCGTTCCAACATCTTTCTATCTCTATCATCGGCTCAAAGATTCGGGCATAGAAAAAAAAAAAAAAACGCGGGATCACGACGCCTATACTGTACGTGATTACTTTAGAAGAAGATAGCAAACGTAAAAAGAGGGCTAGCGCCGTGATAATGAAATCTTCGAGCTGCTTGATTGGCTCCGCCAGTCGTAGCGTTGTCCTTGGTCGGACCTAATGTAAAACAGAGAATACCCGTCCCGCTGCTTACCTGTACCGGCTTGTCCCACCAGCGATTGGCTGCATGCTCGGCCTTCGGGCCTCCTCTGTATACTTGCCGAGGCCAGGCCACTTCGAAGGGCTCCGCGTCTTCCAGCCCGCCATCTAGGCACACCACGACAGCGGCCTTCTTGATCGCTTCCAGAGACGCCGCGTTTTGGGTATCTGCGAGCCAATCATCAGAAACACGAATGTGCTAACCTGTGTTCAACGTTGTGGTTTTCGCTTTGTCGTTTCAACTGGTCAAAACCCTGTTTTCAAACAGTTAGTCTAACCGCGTCCTATTTTTCTCGAGAGATATGTCTTTCGTTAGGATCGAGGCAGAATATCTGCGGCTGTCTTTCAGGGTATTATTTTTTTCTTATTATTATTGGCGGCGTGCCCCCGACCAAAGACGTCCATGTGCCCGACAATTCCGATTGACGAAACTCTCACTCAGTCGTTTTTAATAGAAGTAAATCTGCTTTTATCGACGGAAATAACAGAGGAAGACTACAAACTTTCAAGGTGTAGGTTTAAGAATCCTAGAACTCCAAGATTCCCCCGGGTGTTTACGCACAATAGGTTGCTACAATTCGGACGAAGTGGCTGAACTAGTTCAGCAGTGCAGTATTTGGTACATTCGATTCATCCGGAATTTGCACGACAGCTTCACTGGCACGCTAGACACATCTGAGTTCTGAACGAGTCCAGACCCAGTTCCTCGAAACCTTGCACCTGCTCCAGAGTCAGATTGAGTGTCTGTGCAGAAAGAGACGACTAGAGCGGACAACACTGCTCGTCCGTTTCTGCTAGCGGTGCCATTTCACAGAGGTCTCGTTGGAATATCTGCGATGTTTAACAATAACACCGAGACCGAGGTTACATTTCCAATCATTTATGGTAATAATGTACCCGTGGTGGACGCGGAAGCAAGATCCTAACGGAAGGTTGGAATTAGCTCGAATATGATATTCTCTAATATAAAATCGAAAAAACGTAAAACGCGAATACAAGCAGAGGACAACTACATTCTTTTATTCGGTGGTCTTGAACTTGTCCTCCGCGCTTCATTCTTTGGATATTAAGTATTCATTTGCAACTCGGTCACTTTTACCAGTCCAATGATATTCTTAATGCGCCTTACGGAGCTGCTGGGTAGGTTTGGCTAAAGACCACATATCCTGGGAAACGTGGCTCCATACACTGTTGCGGAAATGCTCGAGACACGTGCCATGCGCCTCTTCTGGGAAGAACATGGTGTCTAAAATCTAGCTCAGTGATGCGCTGTGCCACACTGATATTCCCACGGGTTGTACGTTGCATATGCCTCGTACATCGATGTACGCTACGCTACTTTTGAAACGTGAAGTGGCTTTAGCATCGGCTCACTGTGGCAGCTGTTGAAAGACTGGCTCCCGCATTTTTTTTATCATTGATGCTATGCGAGTATTTACAGACCTGATATTCTTAAAAGACCCGGAAAACATATTACACACTTGATAGCCCCCTCCGATAGCCCACAGCTTATAGCCCCCGCCTGATAGCCCCGGCTGATAGCCCCCAAGTGTGATTTGGTCTGTTTTATCCACCGCTTTAAAATAACCGGCGTCATTTGGCAGAAAATGGGGTACGTAAATTCCGCGGATAAAACAATGCGCGGATTGGGAAAGGGAAGAAACATCCACTTAGAACAAACTGAGTGCAAAAAAGTAAGCCACCATAGGAACAAAATTGTTATTGGGGGAACCAATTTATATTCCGCGACAACTTTTTTTGGCAATGCCTTGGAAGGTACAGGCCCGCGTCCCCTCTCCAATTTTCAGTGTACGCAGGCTCTCCTCCTCCCCCATTGCCGGGGAGAGGAGGAGAGCCAGCGCACGCTCAAAATGGGAGAGGGGACGCGGGCCTGTACCTTCCACTGCATTGCCAAGAAAAGTTGTCGCGGAGTATAGTGGCGAATTCGCGTGGTTCTTTCTGCGCCCTCTCAAGCTCTTTTTTCTAGAGCTCAAGCGATAGGGTGGTGGAAAAGAAGTGCGTTGGCTTGATTGCCTCGTGCTTTCTGAGGGCTGCACTCCCACTCAGAGCGCTTCCTAGCACTGCGTCTCTAGCCGTCGTAGTGTGGAGCAAAGCGGAGCGGCGCAGGCGTCACGTGGTGTTTGAACGGCCATTACGTGTTTTTGCTGACGATGGCAGGTGTGCGGTGTGCGCTGTACGGCAAGACGGCGATGGATATCTGGTTCTACAATCGGGCTGTGCGTTCGATGGTACGAGGATTACAAAAGTCCGGCAACATTCGCTTTTGACCGTGAGAGGAAAACTCGACATGGGATGCATTCCCAGTGCTTTCACTGGAGAGTTCATCTCACCGCGGAGAACCGGCTAAGCCTAACCGATAAAGAAACAGCTCGCATAGCTTGACGCTGTTTTACTTGGTTTTGTGGACGCATTAAGAAATGTTCAGGTTTAGTTAAAGTGCATTCAAAGTTTTGAGTTGGAAATTAAAGGCAGAGCCACTAAAATGCATTTCGATTTGTGTCACATGGCGATGCGGGCTATATCCTGTGGGTGATGTTTGCATAATATTCTGCAGTGAAAAAAAATTTGGTTCAGTATTAACCATTTCATATTTTCCACTTATGCAGTAAGCATGACCGATATTCCATCGCGATCACTGTCAAAAGAGCAATAAGTTGAATAACTATTTCCAAAGATTGGCGTTTCTTTCCGTCCTGCAAAGATTAATGCGCATGCTTCTGATTTTGATCATTTTTTTTAACATACCGATGCGTAGAACTGTTCATCGTCCGTCACAGCCAGGTCATTCCATCTCCAACGTAACAAGGTGTGCGCTCGGCAATCTCGGATCAATTCGCAAAAAAATCTTAGCTTTTACTTGCAACTTGAACAGCCACTTGCCCAAACATTTTTTGTAAAAAAAAAAAAAAAAAAAAATTTGCCGACATGAGCGCAACTGTATTTCGGCAGTTGTGTGTAAAAATGAGTAGTACAAGAAAAACAAAGATCGAGACCTACTGAGATTTTCTCTTTTTTTTTTTGTTTGTTAGATTCTAAAACGGTTGGGGGCAATATTATTTAGTAACTTCGGCTATGTATTTGAATGTTTTTGTTTCGGTATCATTTGCATCAAAGGCACAAAAATTGGATGATTTGCGACTTTTTGTAAAAAAGAAACAGTAACACCATTTTGGCCATTCTAGAATTATTTATGCACGGTCGCCGAGCTGTACTTCCGAAAAAAAGAAGTTTGAATGACAAAACATTTTGTGGTGTGCCAATAAAGAAATATCAAATCTCTGCAAAACGTGCTTTTAGCTCATGTTCGGCCATCAATGGCGCCTTAAAGCGGTCCAAGAAAAAATGCACTGTATAGCTTATATGATAGAACGCTTTATTTACATTCAATTCTGCAAATTTAAGGAGAGTAACTTTTTTTCTAAGAGAAAATTTTTTTTTTTTTTTAATTTGGCAAGTTATAGCGCGTCTCAGCCGTTCCGCGCAACCTCTTCACTTTATAGCACGCCGCCGCTCGCGCTGTCGTCCACCGGTGAAACTTCGCGCTTTTCTTGGGTGCTTTAAGTCGCACTTCAAGGTGCATGGGGTAAGTAAGAGTCGAGCTGACATGTGTGGCTGTGAACCCTTTTTTGTTTTCCGAACTGCTCAGGGGGGTCGAAGGGTAGTCAGGCTGGCAGATTAAAACGCAGACGCAAGGGGGTCCCTGACCGTTGTCGAACCCAGAGCCATATGTACTGGGAGAGTTTGGCCAAGAGCGCGGCACCGCTCTGAGTCGGCTCCGCCTGTAAAGCGTACGCCATATTGTGTTGTTGGTTTCACAATGGGCGCGTGTTGGTTTGCATGCAGCAACTGCGTGGTGTACGCGAAGAAAACGAAGAGTCGAGCTGTATATCGTCCCAGTGATGAAATTTGTCCCAGTTTTGAAACTCGTGTGGCTTAGGGCGGGATCTTCGAACGACGTGATAACGTGGTTTAGTTTAGCCTTTTGAAGCTTTTATGTTTTCTGTACTTGAGTAAGAGGTAAGCCCCGCGCAAAGTGTAGATATAGAGTTTTGTTTGAAACAGTGAAACTTCCGGCTGCCTTTGATGGTAACTGCAGTGCTGAAACTTTGCGCAAGCTCAGATTCTCTTTCTTCCACAACGCGAGCGGGCACCAAGAGGACCTTAATACCTTTCATATTTTTGTCTGCAAATGAGAAGAGCTGGTACGGTGTCATTATCTGATTTTCAAAAGGCTGCTGCAAACTTGCCTTCGCCCATAGGCGGCTTAGTGTTTCTCCGACACCGTCGCAGGCCCTCTTTCCGTAAGAGGTAGCGAAGAAATTTCATTCTGCTGCAATGTTGTAGTCCAGTTGATGGCAACGAAGGTTCACAAAATTATTTTTGGTTTTTATACTGCGACGAATCACCATCAGAAAAGTAGTATACCTTTTCAATTTGAGGCAAGTTGTGCTTCACTATTTTCAGTACCTCGGCTTGGAATGCAGAAACCGCCGCTGTGTCGTGCTACAAGCAGTCGGAAATTACGGTGAAAGATTTCACTGAAATATCCACGCCGCTTTTATCTGGACGGAAATATATCACAATGGAGTGGATCGAGGCCTGAATGTTCACCCAGTGGTAGGACTGCGGAAAATCTTGGACAATAAAGCTATAGTTTTCCGCGAAGTCCATCAGCACAATAATTTCGTTGCTCTTTAGCCTGGTCTTCAGTTCTCGCAAGTCGCGGGCTTGCTGCTTGCTCACGAAATGGTGCACTTTAATCTGCAATAACATATCTAAAAACCTGTCAATGAAATCTTCATCCCTAAATTTTTTATTGTGAACTTTGAAGTATTGGTTTTTAAGATAGCTCGTCACATGTCCAGTCGTCACAGGTCAACTGGTCATAGGTGAAAGGGCGCGGTAGGCCAACTCGTCCCAGGGCACCTCGTACAAGAACGTTTTGTCATGCCGGAATACGCCTCACACAAAACAATAGTATTAGGACTTGGTTATTTTATACCATGTGACGCGGGATTTTTTTTTTAAAGAGCACTACATTGGTTTTGTAATAGATTCGTCGTTATCTTAAAATGTGCGTCACCTTCAACAATTCAGATACAAGAGAAATAATTAGAGACATACATTCATACTTATCTTACATTGACATTAAGTAAAAACCGTAAAATAATTTATATACTTCGCAACAGAAACTACAAGCTAGGTGTGGAGATTTGTCGAAGGAATGTTTTCACATAAGCCCTCGCACCAATACGCGTCTCCTAAAGCTGCTCGATCCCCACTCTGACTTTCATAACTCTAGGAGCACAGCTGTGGCTGTTTTGTTTCTTTTGAATCAATGATTATTATATTAACAACCTTCAGAACTGCAGCATGCCAGGTGCCGAGAATGTTAGGTATGACCGTAGGAGATATTCAAGGGCAAGTAAATCAGGAAACAAGGTCTGCTTTATTGAACCTTTAGAGATCATAGAAATATCTCGGTTAGATAAGTGAACGCTTCTTGCAATATTACGAAGTGCGTTGATTGCGGAAACGATTTTGAATGCCAAGAATTGTCTGGCATCAAGTAAAATTCGATGGAGATGACTCTTGAAAGAAATGTGGAACAAAAAATAGCTAAGTAAACGAGTTGAAGAATAAGTAAAGGAAGTTCAAACTCTCACCCTCCAACCTAAAATAAATGACGTACTTTTCGCCCACAGAGTACGAAGAAACGAAAGCGATAGTTGTAGAACAGTCGCGCAATGCAGCTGAAATAGTGCCGTCCCGTGCCTAGGACGGAGGTATGACGTAGATACTTCTCATAAGCGGCGTGGTTGGCGTCGGGGGTGTTAGTGACGACTGTCAACAGTGATCCGTGAAGCCAGTGGGTAAGCACAGTGTAAGTTTCTAAAACCATCCAAGGTTACGCATAGCAACTAGATGTCGCCAAATACGAATTTCGCATAACGCTAGTAATGTTTGAAAATAAGAATTTTCAGCAGGCGACACGATGATCCTCTCTTCGTCGAGTAGGGGGATCGGTGGCCGAGTGCTCTAGCACACACCAGCTCGGAGCGTGTGGAGCAACAGCTCGCGCTGCAGAGCCCAGGATCCTGGGTTCAATCCCCGCCCCGGCCCGTTTTGATCTGGATGAGCATTGTACCGGGGTGTGGTCGTGTATGACTACTGCGTGGTGCACGTTAAAGACCCCAGGTTAGCGGTTGTACCGCATTGGCTAAATTGCTCATCTACAGCTGAGACACCAGACGCCGCCTGAGGCAGACTAACTTCCGGCTGAATAAACATACACACAACAATTTCCTTGCCTTCCTCGAGCAATTTTTGGTGGAACTCTAGGGCTGCCCTCTTCGCTCGCATCGCGCGGCACGGTGGACGGGGAGTCCCGACTTCCCTCTCCTCGCGGTAAGAGGAGAGGTATAAAAAAAGTTTTTTCCACTTTTCTCGCCCGCGGCGATGACAAGGAACGAGCACGAAATCTCTACAAACTATCGACTATAAACCAATCTCTTAAAAAACAAAAAAAGATACGACCTTTCCGGTTTTGTTTTCACGCTCCGACCAACCCAGAGTGGTTTGTGTATTCCCTAAGATAACTATGGGTGCCATTAACGGCCAAAGTCCTAACGAAATCGTTAAATGTTATTTATTGACTTGCAGTGCTTCTTATTTTAACCTACCCAATAAATAGCAGAACTGCGTTTCCTGCAAGCTGTGTAAAAAAAATGTAACAATGGCACGAACATGTCTGGTACAACAGCATCGATGTCCCGCACCTCGACTATTTGCTTGTTTCAAACTCCCCTAAACGTAGTCTCATCAACCATTGCCGTACTAAGCCTATATCTAAGTCGGGCTCAAATACATTTTGTTAGCAAAAAAAAAAAAAAATGGGACTAATTCCAGGCGTTCAGTTTCTGCCGTGTGAAGCATGGGTTGACCCAGTTCTCACAAAAACACAGACTACTTGGCAAGCAGTGTTCCGGTGACGAACGGTCCCCTGTGCCAAGTGTTCCCATGACGAAATAACCCAAGTCCGGTGTGACCATTTTTCCTTAGGTGAGCTTTCCGGTGACGACTTAGGTTTTGACAAATGTGCCGGTTCCCGAATTTGTGCTACCAGCAGTGTCTGTTTCTTACACATACGAATATTCCTTCAAAAAGGGACTCTATATCATGTTAAGGCCGCTCGATGGTGAACTAGATTCAGCTCCCGAGACATCGCTTATGTGTCCATTATGACTTAACTTGCACCCCCAAGTTCGCACGAAGAAGCTTATTCCATCTCCTTTTTAGAGGCGCTTTGGTTTCCACCCATACTAACCCTCCGACACCGGGCGCCACTTCTGCGAAAGAGGTTAGACTGTCTTTAAGGTTACATGACATGTAAATTACTCCGGAGCTGATGGAAATGGACTTTTGAGGCGTTAGTTCTGTTCTACAATGCTATATTGCCTTCTTAATTATTTTTACGCGTGTAAAATTTATGTTATCGGTTAGACAAATTCTTCCGCTGTGCCTGGCACTGAAAAGGAGGGTTTTCCAGAAGGTCAGCGTAGTGAACTTGGCTTTTTTTTTTTTTTTCATTGCGTCGGTCAATACTGGCAGTGAATATTTTCGTTGTTCCAGTCTGTGATTCAGATTTTTAGCGATGGATTGAAAGTCCTCTAGCCTTGAGCATATACATTTGAAGCGGTGGGCCGGGCTGCAAGGTATACACTAGTCTTAGAATGCCGTGGATCGTCGTTTTTGTAGTGAATAGCCAATTTCTTGGCTTACGACCAAGATTCGTAATAAGGTTTTCATTTTTCAGTATTAGAGTGACAACTAAAAAGTTTATAACGTCCCTCAGATGTTCCAGTAGTTTCTGAGAGCCTATTGTCACGGGTTGTGACCAAAATAACGATAAACAGAAAGGAAGAAATAAACGTTAAAAATGGCAAACTTGTTCCCAAAAACAAAATAAAATGAAAAAAAAAAATAGCGTCGCAGGCGTCGATGGCGGCGAAACAGCTGGATCGAATGCTGGGGCGAGACTGACTCCGCTCGCCTTGCTGAGTCCCTTATGTACACTCGTGGGGTTCTGGATCATTTGGCGTATAACTTTTGGTGCGTAGAATATTCGGAACTCGATCAGACGAGAATGTTCTCGAACTTACAGAAGGCCAAGTTGAAAGAGTCTGTCAGACCCTTGACTGTCAAGCGTGGTAACCACTCGGCCACGCACGCGCTTGCTCGCCAACGTGCGGGACATTACTCCCCCCTTTAAAAGTGCATCGTCTCGATGCGACGTGCGGGGAAAACAAAGCTGCAAAACAAACAGAAATAACGGCAAACTATGTAAAGTTGTGCAACATAACCCTATCGAGCGTATTACAAAACACAATTCACAGTCCAATTGCTGTAGTACGGCTTGAGGCGCACGACGTGGACGACTTCCGGTCGTGAAGGGCGGCGTGATGAAGTGCGTGTTCCGTCGG
Organism: Ixodes scapularis; assembly: GCF_016920785.2. Taxonomy (NCBI): domain Eukaryota; kingdom Metazoa; phylum Arthropoda; class Arachnida; order Ixodida; family Ixodidae; genus Ixodes; species Ixodes scapularis. The sequence goes on along the minus strand of NW_024609879.1, from coordinate 43,230,959 downwards.
GCATCACCTCGTGGTTCAGATCCCCGAGTCGACGAAACACTCTGTAGGGTCCGAAGTAGCGCTTCAGGACTTTCTCGCTGAGACAACGGTGGCGAATCGGTGTCCACACCCACACCCTGTCTCCGGGCTGGAAGTGGACGTCGCGACGACGAAGGTTGTAGCGTCCAGTGTCGACACATTGTCGGACTTTAATCCAAAGTCTGGCGAACTGACGGACGTCTTCTGCCTGTTGCGCAACCACCTGGGCGTCGTCGCTTCCGTCGACAGCCAGTTTGCGGGGTAACATAGCGTCCAGCGTTTTCGTTACTTTGCGCCCATGCACCAGTTGAAAGGGTGTCACACCGGTGGTCACTTGTACAGCCTTGTTGTAGGCAAATGTGACGTACGGCAACACCTCGTCCCATGTCTTGTGCTCCACGTCGACGTACATGGAGATCATGTCGGCGATGGTCTTGTTTAGGCGTTCTGCCAGCCCATTAGTCTGAGGATGGTATGCTGTCCTTCGCCGGTGGTTGGTGTAGCTAAGACGGAGGATCTCCTGCGGCAGCTGGGTCATGAACGATGATCCACAGTCTGTAATGAGGACCTCGGGGCGCCGTGCCGGAGGACAATGAACTCAATGACAAACTTGGAGACTTCAACCGCCGTACATGATGAAAGCGCTTTAGTCTCGGCGTAGCGTGCAAGATAATCGGTTGAGACGATTATCCATTGTTTCCTTGCGTCGATTGTGGGAATGGTCCAAGGAAATCCATTCCGATTCGCTGGAATGGGTCAGACGGCGGCGCAAGAGGCAGAAAGAAGTCCCGCTGGTCTCGTCGGTGCTTTCTTACGTCGTTGACGCTCGTGGCAAGATCGGGTGTAGTGGTGGATTGTCTTCGCAAGCTTGGGCCAGTAATACTTTTCGCGTATCCTGGCAAGGGTCCTGCTCCAGCCAAGGTGTCCCACCGTCGGGTCATCGTGGCAGGTTTGAAATATTTGCTCTTGAAGACTGGAAGAGATCACCAACAGCCACGCCGTGTTGTTGTCACTGAAGTTCTCCTTGTAGAGCACACCTTGTCGGATGGAGAAGGTTGGCAGTGTTCGTACGAAAACTTGAAGAACGGCGCTTCCTTGTCCTTCTAAGTCCTCGATGAGTGCTCGCAGCTCAGGGTCGTCTCGTTGTAGTGCTGCCATGTCGCTGACATTCAGGGCGCCTACGAAACACTCATCGTCGTCGTCTTTGGGGCGGGTAGGACCGGCCTCGCCCGGGGCCCTTTATAGGCAGTCGGTGTCATTGTGCTTCCGGCCGGACTTGTACGCCAAAGTCATGTCGTACTCTTGCAGCCGTAAGCTCCACCGGGCGAGGCGTCCGCAGACGTCCTTCAGATTCGCGAGCCAGTAGAGCCAGTAATGGCCTGTGACCAGGCGATAACGACTTCCGTACAAATATGGGCGAAACTTTGTTATTGCCCGGACGACAGCGAGGCATTCCTGTTCAGTCGCTGAGTAGTTCCTCTCCGCGTCATACAGCGTCCGACTTGCGTATGCGGTGACTCGCTCTGCACCGTCCCACATTTAAACTAGTGCCGCACCCCGTCCGGTGTTACAGGGTGTTGGTGTGGATCGCTGTTTCAGCAAACTGGTCGAAATGGCCAAGAATCGGGGGCGTCGAGAGTCTTCTTTTGAGCTCGTCGAATAACCGCTGGTGTTCTTCTGTCCACTAGAGCTCTACGGCGTCCTTCGCAAGGTGTGTCAGCGGTGCGGACAGCTTGGCGAAATCTCGAACAAAGTGCCTGTAGTTGGCACAGAGTCCGAGTAAATGCAGCTACGGCGCGGGTCTTCTCGGGGTCAGGGGGAACACCTTTTGTTGTTCACGACGGGGCCAAGGAACTTTAGTTCCCCATAGGCGAACCGACACTTTGTTGGCTTGAGTGACAGGCCGGCGATCTTGATCGCTTGAAGCACGGTTCGAAGTCGTTTCAGGTTCGCGTCGAAATCTCGTGATAATACCACGTCATCGTACAGGTAGACGAGGCAGGTCTGCCATTTCAGACCTGCCAGCACGGTGTTCATTACACGCTGGAAGGTGGCTGCTGATGTACAAAGTCCGAACGGCACCACTTTGAACTCGTACAGTCCGTCGGGAGAGACAAAGGCAGTTTCCTCGCGGTCTCGTCCGTCGACTTCGATCTGCCAGTAGCCACTCTTCAGGTCCATCGACGAAAAGTATCTGGAGTAGAGCAGTCGGTCTAGCCTATCGTCAATGCGGGAGAGCGGATAGACGTCATTGTTAGTCACAGCGTTCAGTCGACGATAGTCTACGCAGAACCTCAGGGTTTCGTCCTTCTTATTTACACGGGCGACTGGGGACGCCAACGGGCTTCTTGAGGGATGAATGATGTCGTCGTTGAGCACTTCCTGGACTTTATCTTAATCACCTTCCTTTCCTTTAAGGAGACTCTGTACGGCGATTGGTGGACAGGGAGCGCGTCGTCGTCGGTAACAATGCGATGTTTCGCCATTGGTGTTTTGCGAACTTTCGACGACGTGGCGAAAGTCACTGTATTCGGCAAGGAGATTAACCAGTTGCCGGCGCTTAGGAGCCGGGAACTCGGGGTCCATGTCGAGCTGCAGCGGCGACGTGCTCTTCTGCTGGGACGACGAGGTTTCTTCAGCGATTCCGGTGACCACGGCTGGCGCCTGAAGCTCCTCGACGTGTCCCACGATAGTACCCTTCGTTAGGTGCTGCGACTCCTCTCTAAAATTTCTAACGAGAACACGTCCTTCTTGGAGATCCGTTACGCCTCGTGCGATGCCAATTCCTTTTTCAAGGAGCAGTTTGGTGCTGCCTTCCAGAAGAGCTTCACCGTGTGTGGCTGCATCGGTTATGACGATTACGAAAACACTCGCCCGCGGCAGCAGGTTCACATGGTTGGCAATAACTCGGATCGCGATTGACGTCGTGTCCGTCTCCACCGCCGGCAGAACAGGCTTTCGCAGCGTCAGCTGGTTTGCCGCGATGACGATGACGGCGCCATGCTAGCAAAGAAAGTCCATTCCGAGGATGACGGCCGTTGAACACTCTTGCAGAACGACGAACTTCACAGGGCATGTCTCACCGTGGATATTGATCTCCCGACTGGTGTGATGAGGTGTCCACCGGCGGTTCGTATTTGAATGCCTTCCCACGGCGTCATGACTTTTCTTAGGCGGCGGGAGAGCCTCCCACTCAAGACATAGTATTCTGCTCCGGTGTCCACGAATGCTGATACGTCGTGGCCGTCCATAATAAAGTTTAGGTTGTCGGACACCGAAGCAGGAGCGTCGTTGCAAGGCGCAGCGTCGGGAGACTGGGAGCGCTCCGTCGTTCTTGGAGGCACTTTACTTCGGTCGTCTTCGGCAACGCCACCTCTAGGCGTTGCCGCACTTAGTTTTCCCGGCGACGCAGGGGAGACAGGCTCTCTTGGCGGGGTCGTGGCGCTGGAGGTGCTGAACGTCTGGGCGACGTTGAGCGGGATCGACTGCGTAGAGGCGATGCTGAGGATGGCGAATGTCGAAGGTACTCCTGAATGTCGTGACGGCGTTCGCCGTACCTCGGTTTTGGGTCGTTCGGGTGGAACCCACCTAGCCCAAGTCGGCGGTAGTGGCATCCACGATAGACGCAGTTGGCTTCCGCGCAGTGGTATGAGAGAGGGCGTCGATCGGCCGTTCGCCACAGGTCGGTCTTTCTTGAGACCGACCTGTGGCCCGATCTTCCTGGTGTCGGGGATGCTGCGGTTCTGGAGGCTCACGTCGGGGGGCCGCCATGTACGGGTGTGGGGCTGGTGGCGCTCGTCGGACCATTGCGGCGTAACTAAGGCCGGGCTCCTCCGGTGTTGCTACGGTGACAGGAGTCTCCGGCTGGAAGGCTCGGTGAACCTACTCTCGCACGACTTCGAGAAGACGAGCGACCTGCAGTAGGTAGGATCTTGCGGAGCTCTTCTCGCATGATATCCCGGACGATCTCCCGAAGGCTTTCGACACCGCTGGTATTTGGGTCAGTAGGGAAGCTGCGGCGTTTGGAGCAGTAGGCGCGCCAGCGAGTCGGTTGTAGTTACTTGCTGGGCCGTCAGTGCGCGCTTGATGTTGGTGGCTTCAGTCACAAAAGCATCGACGGTCACCGGGGGATTGTGGACCAGGCCTCCGAAAATTTCTGCCTTGACGCCACGCGTGGGGACTCGAAGTTTCTTTTCCTCGGCGGCCTCCGGATCGGCTCAGGCACTTAGACGGAGGGCATCATCAACAAAGCTGTTCACGCCTTCGTTGGGGCCCTGCACTCTTGTTTAAAGAAGGTCCTCTTCTCTCTGGCGACGGTAATGGTTAACGATCGCCCGCTTCTGTTCGGCGACGCAGGACTTCCATGTAGTTAACGAGGCTTCGTGGGTTTCAAACCAGTGTTTCGCGGTGCCTTCAAGCGAAAAGTAGAAGTTGTGGAGGCACTGCTATGCCGTCCATTCGTTGTGGCGGGTCACTCATTCGTAGTGTCACAGCCAGTCTTCAATGTCCTTGTGGACCTCCCCGTGGAAAGGCGTTGGAGATCAAGGTACGACAGGCAGGACGACGACAGACGGGGTGGTTATGGTCGAGATCTTCCTCTTTCGGTTCTCAGGCAAGAGACCGATATCGGGAGACTGACCTTTGGTACGACGGCTTCGTCGGACTTCGGCGTCTTCGGCGAAGGGCAGCGTTCAGGGGCTGAGCAAGTCGTTTGGCCGAGATGTCTTCCGAGGGGTACGCTCAACGGGCGTAGAATGCAATACCCCGCATCTCCACCAAAATGTCACGGATGGTGACCAAAAGAACAGTAAATACACAGGAAGAAATAAACGTTTAATGTGGCAAACTTGTGCCCAAAAACATAATAGAAAAAAAAACCGCATCTCCACGTGGTGAATGATGTTGATTGGGGCGAAGCTTTGGTGGTGCTTGTGTGCGTAGACGCTGAGCCGCAGCATCCCGAGCCTTTCGTTCGTTTTCATCCATGTCACGCTGCGGTCAAGTGCTCAAATGCGTATATAACCACGTTCCATACCACATATTCTCTTTCTGACATGGATGAAAAGGAACGAAAGGCTCGGCATGCTGCGGCTCACCGTCTACGTAGACACGCACCACCAGAGCTTCACCCCAATCAACATCATTCACCGCGTGGAGATGCGGTTGTTTTTTGTTGCCTTGCACGAGCACGGCAGCACGTGCTCACGTGCTCGTGAGCACGAGCTCCCGACGCCAGACATCGGATGGACATACGGACATCCCCGTTTCACCTTATGTTGTACCGCAGAGAAGGCTATAATCGCGAGCTCATAGCGTTGGGAGCTGGTCTTAACGCACGAGAGCTTGTGCCGCCGAGATGTGCCTTATAGCAAGGAGCTGGCGCTTGTAGCCTTTCCAGCAGTACATCATAAGGTGAAACAGAGTATAAGGAGCTTCGCCCCTAAAAATGATAGCGTCGCAGGTGTCGATGACGGCGAAACAGCAGGATCGAACGCTGGGGCGAGACTGACTCCGCTCACCTTGCGGAGTCCCTTATGTACACTCGTCGATTTCTGGATCATTCGGAGTAGAACTTTCGTTGCGTAGAACATTCCGAACTTGATCAGACAAGAATGTTCTCGAACTTACGAGAAGCCCAAGTTGAAAGAGTGAATAAAAGGAAAGTCCGCTGACTTTCAGACGCGGAAATTACTCGGCCACGCACGCGCTTGCTCGCCAACGTGTGTGGCAATATATGACAGCAAAACAACTTACGGCAAAGCAGCTTCCGAAAACCGCTGTTATTATTGAGGCGGCCTGGGTCATTGCAGTGAAATCAGCATAGTTGTACCAAGGATTGAGAGACGGGCCTAAAGTTATCTAATACCCCTGTCAGACGGGAAAGTAAATGTCATTTTCATCGAATGTCATTCACCGCTCGGCGAATCAGCTCGTGATCCTGTTACTGCGCGTGGCGCGTGCACGCGCCGCGTGGCGTGTTAAACACGAGGATTGGCCGACCTGTAATGTCATTTTGCTTAAATCTCATTTAACGTGCCCATCTGACAGGGGTATTACTTATGCGGTTGTTTCTAAAATACAACACTGATATCCCACCCAAGATTTATATCCGGGATTTTTTTTAACTTACGGGTTATTAAGAAAAAAGTAAAAATTAAATAAAAAAAGTGTTGAAATTCACACAACCGATTTTAAATACTTGAAAAGTGTACATATTTAAAAAAATGTTTGGCGTCAGCAATAAATATTTAATCAAAGAATAGGAAGACAAAATATATAAAAATATCTAGCTTGCACTGATACATGTTTCACGTCCTTGTATTGAACGGTTCGTTTAATGAGAGAATTCAAAGTCGAGGCGAAACTGCTCCAGGTAGCATATTTGCTAGTTTATACGAAAATAACAATAAAACCTTAAATTACAGCTTTAATAATAGGGAGTTTTAGTAGAACGTTTTTTTTTCCTCCGCTAACCCTCCGCAGCGAAGAAACCGCCATTGCGCCTGCGTGCCGATGGCCTTGGCTGTAGATTTCCGGGTAGCGGAGGGGCTTAGTGGAGGGGGAAACACGGTCTACTAAAACTCCCTGATAAAAAAAGGTCTATAACATTCCCTGCATCGTTAAACTATATTAAAAGTTAAACAAAGCCATCTGTTCAAAATTGGCGTCCAAAAACTAAAAACAAAACTTTTTTTTGACACACTTGTCGTTCTGCTACTTCGAAATTTATTTTTGTGAGAATATTTTGTTAAGTATTTGTCTAAATAAAAATCATCGAAGGAATAGAAGTTCGACTAATAATACGCCTACATCAACGGCCTTTATATTTTGTTACTGTTTTTGAGACATGAGCCTAATTTCCTGCACATTTTGAAACGAAGTCGGCCAGCTTCGAAAAATATGTATTGTAATACAGCAATTCAATTTTCGAGCTCGAATGAACGGGTAACGTTTCGCCGATAAATATAGCTCGAAAACCTTGCTCTACAGATACACAAAAATTAAATTTTCTTCTTGGGACTCGGGACTATTATTTTCATCACAACCTACGCTAGGCAGCTCGACCTCAAGGACTGCCCGAAACTCCCACGGGCGCATTCTCTCTCCAGACCCCACTTTCACGTTGTATTTTATACGATAGAATAAACGCGCCCCCTATTTGATCAGTGTGTACTTTTACATAACGCATAAATTAAATTTTAAAAAATGCGCAAAAAGGGCGCCGCGCTGATGCTGATCGAGAACGCCGAACCCGAAGGACATCTGAAGAGGTGCAGGGGATTCCTTTTTAGCAAGCTTGTTTGAAGAAGAAAAAAGGGAGTGAAGAAAAACTTATATTCGACATAAGACTCACTCTGGCCAAGTCTGCCGTACGCCTCAGCCCAGACGTCTCTCTCGGCAGTCGTCAGAATGCCCACACCAACGTCCTTCTCGGGCGACATCTCCACGACTCTGATGAGTTGAGTCAGGATCCTTCTTTCGTCGTGGGGCATTCCTCGCGCATCGCACGCGTTGAAGGTGAACATCTGTGCGGAACAAAACTCGGACTCAGCCTCAGGGTTCGAATAACGAAAATGATAGTGAAAAAATTGTAAGGGTGCAGGCGAGCTGGTGGAAGTTAACCATAGTTTTGTTTAACCCGAGACTGGGGTATTTCGGAAAAGGGACGAGAAGAAAAGAGGCCACAAGGAGGCGACGTCTCAATCGAGAGTTGAGACGTCGCCTCCTTGTGGCCTCTTTTCTTCTCGTCCCTTTTCCGAAATACCCCAGTCTCGGGGTAAACAAAACTATGGTTAACGAAAATGAATAGGCGGTGTGTCACTCCGTTTTGCAAAGATCTATTTCGACGTAAAAATATGCCGTTGATGTTCCCAACCGTAGCCAGCCGCTCGCTCTCTTTTGGACAGAGGAGCCAAAGAAGTGTGGACGGCGGCGGTGACGGTGAATTTCAGCCTTCGTGCTGCTGTTAGGGCATGGCTCTGTACGGCGTGTTCGTGTACCATGCTGTTGTATTAGAAAAAGTGAGTGTGTTAAAATATAAACTGTGATCGGGGGTTTAGCAAACTGAAAAAAAAAAAATAGCGTGCTCATTTTGTTTAACGCATATCAACATCTCATCACCTGTGACATGCTCATGACCCTATCTACTTTGCATTTACATTCAAATAAATTAATTTTAGAACTTTGACCAGCGACAGTGAGCACGCACATTAAAAAAATCTGGAGAATCTTTTTATGTTTCTACCGCCGTATTGGTTCCGGCCCGCCCTCTACAGGGCGTTGTGTTTGCGAGTAAGCTATAAAATATCCAAGTCGGGAGAGACGATTGAATTTGTTTGTTTGGTCCGCATGAAGAAACTAAGCATCTAATAAGGCTGAAACTACATGTGAATGTGACGTTGCACCTGGCGATAGAATTCGAGAGTTCTGAGAACAGTGCGCTATATGATTCCAAAATTAAAACCAATAAAACTGCATATCTCTTCGGCCCCACGGCGCTCTGAGTGCACAAGATTTACAGGCCATCTGTGACGTCAATGTGTCTCCTAACGTTATTTTAAGTCCCTTGACCTTGTCATGTGACGTCTCGTAATATCGACGACCAATAGAGAAAAACGTGGTCACGTGACGAAAGGTAACCTGGCCACGTACTTCGCTAATCGTCACTTGGACTTTCTGACGCTCACTCAGTGCACGTGGCACTGACGTCACGGGATACTATGATATCCGTTTATGTGAAGTATAAGTGTGCTACAAGACACTGCGACGTCAGGACACAGCGTAGCGCCACATAAGATGTAAGGTTACGTCACGTCGCGACGTTACATAACCAAGCGACTTGACGCTAGGTGACGTCACACGTTGCATGACATAAGTGGCACGTTACGTCACAGTATATTGTAATGATAGCGTCGCGCGGCTTCAATGTATGATGCGGCACGCATGGCGTCAAAGCGTTACGCAGAGAAATGTGACCCGGGGTTATACTTTGCTAGGACTCGTCATGGTAAGACACAATTAACAAACTGTTGTGAACTCCATGATGTTATCAGCGATATGTCACCATCGATACTACATGCGAGCAGAAACCATATAGACCCGAAAGAGCTCGCACTATAAATGTCGTGCAATTGAAACTAAATGTGTCCATGAGTCGGCTTCTGCTTAGGCTAAATATTCGTCAAAACTGAAGAAACCGCATTTCCGGATCCTGCGGAATTTACTTCAGTGCGACAATCGTCGGAACGAGGAACACTTTTTTTTTCTGGCTAACTGCTGTATTTATTTTTTTTTACGGCAATAAATGTTGCAGGCACTCGAAATACGTTTTCTCGTTTTACAAACATTTGACTGGGGTCGACGTCGGCTAATAAAAAATATCGTTTTTCAGCTTCACCTTATGATCAAGGTGAGTTCCTGTACACAGCATTACGCGTTTTATCGCCATCGCAAGAGTAAATTCACAGAGAGTTTCAGCGTTCTAAAACATAATTTATTTTTGCGGGAAGAAAAACTAGTCTTTTACATTGTTTCCAGGCCGCGGTATGTGGAGGTTCCGATACAATCGTCACATTACCGGCAGTTTTCCTGCGATACGGGCAGTTTTCTTCGGACGTCTAGTCAAAGCTGAAAGGCACTCATTGGTTAAATTTTGTTTTAGGCTCGATACTAGTTTGAAGAAAAAAATTGGGTTGTGTGTAAGTTTATACAGCCTAACAGGAAGAACCATTTTCTGATGCTCCTCCTGTAAGTTTGAATTTTTTCGATTTTCGCTAATTTTCTCGTCATGGAGGCTCCTATTGCAAAGGACGCGTCAGCCAGTGCTCCACGAAAAGATCAATGTGGATCCTGTGCAGCTCGCTTGTACCCAAAGCAGCAATACCTTGTCTGCTCTGCTGGCTGCGACAGAAAATTCCACTGCAGATGCTTAAACGTCGGCCTCGAAGAATACAATATCTTCATGAAATCTGGAACCAGCACCTTTAAATGCATGGGTTGTACCCGGCGGCACAGTAAGCCACCAAAAGACTAGGTTGACCAACCAGATACGCCAAATGACAACTTGACGAACGCTTCCACGGGTGAGCCAGCGGCAGCACACGATGACCTTTACGTCCCCGCCGGTTTGCTGCGCGTGATCGACAGTATGACAAGAAAAATGAATATCCTGACCGCCGAGTTGAAATGCCTCAGAACTGAAAACCAACACCTTCGCTCCGAAGTGCAGCAACTCCGGAAGAACGTAGTGGATCGTCTCCAATTCCCGTCTTCACCGCCTCAGCTTTATGCTACTACTGCCGCCCCGACATCCCGCGTGCCTTCGGCGGCGAGCAAGGCGTCGTTTGCACCACCCGCCCTTGCACACCCGAACAACTGGCCTTCTCTTCCACGCTCGAACTTTACACCTCTCGAGGAACCTGTCCTTCTTCCACCACCGTCAGGTTCTCGTGGTGGGAACGATCCGCATCCCGTGAGCTTGACGAATGACGGCTTCACAGAGGTCAAGCCTCGACGACGTGGCAAGCCTTCTACTGGCACTGCTAAATCAGACACTGTGCAGGCTGTTGCTAGGCCCCAGCGACGAATGGCACATTTTGTATCTCAACTTCGACCGAATACGTCGGTTGCCGATGTCCAGGCGCTTGTCGAGCCGTTCCTAGACGGGAAGTCAATTGTCTGTTCCAAAATGGTAACTCGATTTCCCTCGTATTCTTCCTCTCATTTGTCTTGTGAGCAGGCCGTGTTTGAAGCCATTAACAAACCGGAAGTTTGGCCGGAGGGCAGCATTTTCCACCAGTTCGTTGGCCAGCTTGACCATGCTCGTACTTATCCCCTCGAAACGACATCAGATGTAAATGTCGGAAGTGCTCAGTATTTTTTTCCAAAATGCTCGAGGACTTCGCACAAAGGCTGATGAGTTTATGTCTAATCTTATTACTGCACACTTTGACGTTATTTATTTATCGGAAACGTGGCTCTGCGATGGCATTCCGAATTTGAATTACTTCACACCCAACTACAATGTCTACCGCCGCGACAGAGACTACATAAGCACGGGGCAAAAGCTAGGTGGTGGCGTATTGATTGCGCTTCACTCTTCGTTTGGGTCACATCGAAGGTTCGACCTAGAATCATACTCAGAATGCTTATGGGTAGAAATTAAAAACGCGAATGGTTTTAATTACCTTTTTGGAAACTACTATTTTCCACCACTATGCGATCCCTCAATTTTTATCAAACAACTTGAAACGCTGGAACAACAAGTAAACTTCGATAGGTACAGAGTTCAAATGTACGGGGACTTTAACCTTCCGGAATTAGATTGTTCATTGGACGCTATAAACGGTGGCGACTTAATCACATAAAATAAGGCAGCTGGGTTGTTATCGTTTATACATTTTTGTGGGCTGAATCAGCTTAACAGTTTCGAAAACTCCGCGAAAACAGACCCTCCGCTACAGTTACCCTAAAGGAGATTATTTGCGAATGTATAAATACCTTCACAATTATAACTGGAGCGCTGTTCTTTCAACAGATGACACCAATCTCGCAACAGAAGCGTTTACGTCAGTTGCGCAAGACGCGATTAGCCTTTTTGTTCCAAAACGCAATTCTCAACTTTCCAAATACCCGGACTGGTTTTCTCATGATTTAAAAATGTACCTTAAGAAAAAAGATAATTTTTATAGAATTAAAAAAAAAAAAACAGGCTCTAGCTTCTGGTACACTCAATTTAGTATTTATCGTTCACTCGTGAAAAAATTGCACTCGAGCGATAAGCAGTTACATCTTGATGATGTCGAGCGCAGTCTGAACCGCCGCCCCGAAATTTTCTGGAAGTTTGCAAAGCAGCACACTCGTAACAATTCACATAAAATTTCACTGCGGGATTGTTCTACTAGAAACACTACGTATTTTTCGTCCCCACCAGAGGTGGCAGACCGTTTTGCAGACTATTTTAGTCAATGCTATACAGTTGGTCAGTCAACTATTCAGCCTATTGACAGAAAAGTAAACTGTCTGGATGTTTTATCGGGCTTCAGAGTCGATACGGATGAAATTGAGGAAGGTATCAGAAAACTTAAACCGAAGTTATCTACTGGAGTAGATTGTATTCCGAGCTCTATAATCAAAGGTTGTGGTGCCCTATTCGCACCGATTTTAAAACACATTTTCAACTTGTCACTTCACTCTGGAGTGTTCCCATCGTTATGGAAGAAAGCGGTTGTCCTGCCAATATTAAAGGGGGGCGATTATCGGTTGTCAGTAATTATCGGCCTGTTTCTTTATTGTGCGGCTTTTCTACGGTGTTTGAGAAAGTTATTTATAAACGAATAACTCATTACTTTCATCAAAAATTAACGCCTTCGCAGCACGGGTTAATTACGGGACGGTCAGTTGAATCCAACTTGTGCTCCTTTTTAGATTTCGCTGCACCAATTGTTACCAACAGGGGACAGGTCATTTGACATGTCTAAAGCATTCGATAAAGTTGATCATGAACTATTGCTCCACAAATTATCGTTATACGGTTGTTGTTCTGAACTACTTCGCTGGTTTCAAAGCTACTTGTCATGTCATACGAGTCATGTTCGAATTTCTAGTGTCCCTTCTAAACTATTTTACTCAACTTCAGGTGTCCCCCAGGGGTCTATTCTTGGGCCTCTTTTGTTTCTGATATTTGTTAATGACATAACCTCATGTGTAAAAAAAGCTGAGCTTCTACTCTTTGCGGATGATATTAAGATTTTTATGCGCATTGCTACTCCTCTTGATTGTAATGCTCTTCAGCACGAAGTGAACAACATACTGCAATGGTCTTTGGCGAATAATTTACTCCTAAATCCTTCCAAAACTAAGGTTCTTTCTTTAAGCAGAAGACGCACTGTTATGCATTTTACCTACCCTCTGGGAGGAACTCCAATCGAACGCGTGACTGTGATGAAAGATCTCGGTGTGTGCCTTGATAGCGCATTGTCATTTAATGCTCATGTTTCTTTTATTGTTGGCCGTGCGATGAAAACTCTTGGTATCATATCTCGTATAACTAAAATTTCAGACGCCCTGCTTGTATGATTCGTTTATTTTGTGCTTTAGTTCGTTCACGGCTTGAATTTGCCTCTGTTGTTGGGAATTCTCTAACAAGTACACAGTCTTTAAGTATTGAATCAGTGCAAAAAAGAATGATACGCATTCTATATGATAGACACTTTCAGCGTCGCTTTTATTATGATTATGAATTTCTTCTTAAGAGCGTTTTACTTAAGTCTTTGTCAAATAGAAGATTTGAGCGTGATCTGATTTTTTTGCACAGGGTGGTAAATGGTTGGACTGATGCTAACCAACTTTTGAATTCTGTCGCTTTTCATGTTCCTTGTCGCGTTACAAGAAATTTTACTGTCTTTTATACTAAATTCATGTCTAAACTCTCACCACTGTCCCGTATGCAAATTTCATTTAATACAATCGCATCGTCTAGCTTGGACATCTTTACAGATCTCGTAGTTTTTCGCCGGAACTTGCGAAGTCTAGTTAAAAGTTGATACTATTACATTTTGTGTGAAGTGTGCGACCTATTTGTTGTCATGCTAATTTGTACATTTTAAGCTGTGCGTGTGTTGTATTTCTTCTTTTGTTTTGTGTGCGCCAATATGAAGACCCCCGTGGTCGTTTTTGGGCACATCAAATAAACAAATTATTATTATTATTATTATGATTATTAAACTTGGTCTGCCTCAACGAACGAGGAGCCCCCTACCTGTAGATGAGCAATTTAGCCAGTGCAATACAACCGCTAGCCTTGGGTTTTTAACGTGCATCACGCATTAGTGATACACGACCGGATGCCGGTACGATGCTCATCCAGATCGAAACGGGCAGGGGGGGGGGGGGGGGGGGGATTGAACCAAGGATCCTTGGGTTCTGCAGTGCGAGCTTTCACTCCACGTGCTCTGAGCTGGTATGCACGATACTAGATTGCAAAATAAGAAATATTGGGCATGCATGAGTCACGTATTTGTAGTTTTACTCAAGGGGAGTTTGATTGTACTGTGCGGTCGGTATACTGGAGGACAAACCCACGCGCTAACTTAAAACTCTTCTTCTTTTATTATTTCGGAAAAAAATGCAAGCGAGGTTAGACAGAAAATGCATTCAGGCTGGCTACCCCGCATGAGAATGGAAAGGAAAAAAGATTGCACTAGAAGGCATGCTCTTTGTATTCCGCTACTTTTTTGTTCTCTTCATTGCGTTGGCTCTCAAAATCTTTATGACCAGCAACAATAGCACGAATGCAGGAAACACTCCTAAATATGGCTCTCACTCCTCACAGTTATTATGAGGAGAAAAATATGAGTTATTCTTGAGACAGTGTTAAGGATGGACTGCTAGCACACTTGTCATCGAGAAGCGCTATTTTTTGAGCTTCCATTATCTCTCTGGTCAGCTGGTTTCGACTTTTTTCCTATTGCAGAACAATTTTCGAAATTCGCAACAGATCCACAATTCCAACAGTGTATATCCTGGTGTCCTGAAACGATTTTGTGGGTATTATAAAAGTGCTTTTTAAAGAGATAATTTAAACACCTGCCGGTTTTTCCCGTATAGTGTCTACCACATGAGAGGGTAATAGAATAAACTACTCCCTCAGTGGAAGTAACAAAGCTCTTTTATTCCACTCTCATATGGTTGAGAATATTTAAAACAAACCGGCAGTTGTTTAAATGATCGCTTAATAGAGCATTTCCATAACACCTACAAAAATCGTTAATGGACAGCTGGGCATACGCAGAGAGTTATTACAATAAACTCTAGAAGTTCACGTGGCGCTAGTGTGCTGTTGCATTTTGAAGCAGTCAGCAAAGAGTCTAAATTGGACTTCCAGTAATGCATTCCTATGGGAAAACGCAAATGCGTTTTCTGTTCGCGCTCGATTATAAGAGCAAATTGTGCTTGGTGTTGTGAGAGAATGAACCGTTCGGGACGTTTTACAATCGGATGTACAAAAATATGTGTCAGAGCGTTTTTTTCTTTAGAACTCATGGCTTTGAAAACTGCGCTAAAATAGCCCAATTTGCATGTGCAATACATGTTGACGTCGCAGACTGCTATTATTGGGCACGTATTTACCCATATAGCTAATGCTGTGAAGCACCCAGAGAGAACCAGCTCGACAAAACAAAAAAAAAGGATGGTGATATATGCCAGATAAAACAATCCAAACGAATAGAACAAAGCATGGAGTTGTTGAAGGAAGTACATGCACCAGATTGGACAAAAATTGTGCATTAGCAACAAACTGCGTTTCCGTCATCTCAATTCTATTATAGCTTGAATAAATTCTACGCACATTTTAACAACTCTTTTTGGAGCGCAGCTCTTAGGCGCCCATTGGCGGGCTGAGCGGCGTCGGCGTCGCCGTCGCCGTAACCCCGCGTTGCATTATGGGCCGTATCACGTCACACGTGACGTCACGAGGGTTACTCTTGTGAGTGTAACCTTCTTAAGAGTAACCTTCACGAGGGTTACTCTCATGAAGCTAACCCTTGTGCGGGTAATATGACCCCCCTGAGGGTTACCCTCACGATTACCCTTACGAGGGTTATCCTCACCCCCGTGAGGGTAACGTAACCCCCATGAGGGTTACCCTCATGGTTACACTCACGAAGGTTACATCGCGCTCACGCCTGTGAGGGCAACCCTTACGGGGGTGACCCACGTAAAGGCGACCGTCGTGAGGGTAACCCCCGTGAGGAGCACGAGGGTAATGTAAAAACGTTACCCTCGTGACGCCGCGTGTGACGTCATTAAGTAAAACACGTGACGTGTCACCTCACGTGTGACGTCACGTGACGTCTACGCATCTAACATTAGCAATATTTCAACTCAATTTAGCTTGAAAGGAGGAGGCGTATACCCTTCCCAATGTACTCTCCCCTTCTCCTCCTCAAGAGCTGCGCTCTATTTTGGCGTTACAGAGAATTGTAAACGTCTTGCATGTTTTTGCTTGAATGATAGGTTGTATTGACATATCACGCAGTACAACATAGACCTCTTGGCCTCAATTTTCGCAAACTTAAACATCGCTCAGTAATAAACAAAAAAAACTATACTAAATAAATTACACTTTTTTAATGTGAATAAAGCTACATAATATCTGTTACCAGTAAGGAAACAGCGCTGATTTCTATTATTCCGCGGCGAAGAGAAAAATATCACGTACGTTTTCCTATAGGAATACACAGGAAGACTTGAAAAGTAGAGTGTTTGCTGTCTGCTTCAATTTGGAACTGGAAGTCCCGTAGATACCAGCGCCCGCTGAGCCTCTAGTGTTACTTGTAATAACTCTATGGACATACAGTGTAGGGATTATGGATGTGTAGCGAACTTTGAAAATTGTTTTTTTAGTAGAAAGAAGTAGAGACCAGCTGACCAGAGAGATAATGGAAGCCAAAAAAATAGCAGTTCTTCATGACAAGTCTATTAGAAGTCCATCGTGAACACTGTCTCAATAAGAGGTCGAACTTTTATCCTGATAATTACGGTGAGGATTGAGAAGCATATTTAGAAGTGTTTACTGCATTCCTGTTATTGTTGCTGGTCAAGGAGATTTCGAGAGTCAACCCAAGGAAGAGAACAAAGAAGTAGTAGAATTCGGAGTTGTAAGTCGGCGCGCGTGTTTCTCCTTCTGCGTGTCGTGTTTTGTGATTAATCTTGCGCTGTTACCTAAAGATATGAATCGCCAACTCGCCCAAGTTTTTTATATTAGCGCATACTAACAGCCTCAGAAACACTTGCATGAAGGACTTAGCGATCAGTTCAAGCTCCACTCAAGTCGGCTTTCTGCAAAAAAAAAAAATGATTGAGTTGTGTGTATCTTTATACAGCCTACAACTTGGTCAGCCTCAACAAGCGACGAGCCTCCCAGCTGTAGGTGAGCAATTTAGCCAGTGCAGTACAACCGCTAGCCTGGGGTCTTTAATTTTCACCACGCAGTAGTGATACACGACCGCACGCCGGTACGATGCCCATCCAGATCGAAACGGGCAGGGGTGGGGATTGAATTTTAATCCACTTAAAATATATCTTGTATGGTAATGGCTTGGCAGTTTTAGGCTGGTATTAATTAGTAAAAGAAAATGTACGCAAAACATTTTTTTTCCTAGATAGTTCGAAAATGCACGCATACTTACAAGCACGCGGTAACTCGGGTGCGGTCGAAAATCGGGACGGACAATACAAATCTCCAACGTAGACTTCTCAGCGAACAAGAGCTTTTTTTAGTGCAGTAGAGGCCATTATGCGGGCGGAGATGTTCAGTAATGATTTATGTTCAAAGTATAAGGTCTGTACCATGTCTACTTATGACACCAAGGAGCCAACCGCATCAATACTGATCCATAGACCATGAGATCTCCACCAATGACAACGGACAGTAAGTACGGCACTATGCTGAACTTTAACTGAACGCTTTTCTTTTTGTAGATCTTCAGAACATTACTTCGCGTATAAAGTAATGAAGAGGACACATTATCGTACATCAGAAGCACTGACGTACCTGGCCGTTGTGTATGACAAGGACGTGTTCCCTACATTTCTGGTTGGGATTCAACTCCAGTGCATCGCAGCCTTTGGAAGGCGCGCGATAAGCACTAAAAATATTTTGGTACTGCGACATGTCCAAGGGAGTTGTTCCACGAAAGTCAGGCTGGAGACGTCCCCTGCTGAGAAGCAAACATGATATATTAATAAGATTGAGTTACTGCATCGATATACTCGCTTTAAAACCCCAGCGAACAAATTGGCGGTTTCCATTTTGTTTGGCCCGAATCGTTGATATATGATAGCAGTCCTCATCGAACACTCACGCGGGCGCTCATTTTTGATAAGTGTTGAGTTTACGCCAAATGCAGACGCTGCACTCGTGCCTATTATAGGGTGAATGTTCGTGAACAAGCTATGGCCAACTCGGATAAATGGCACACAGCTACCATAATCCGACTTTCCGTAATTGGTCAAACTGCAAAGGCTAACGTCCCAGCAAACCGCTTCGTGCGTCGGAAGCAGACTTGTGCGGTTTTCATTGCAAGTAATCAAACTAACTTGAATCGATTGCCTTTAAAAGTAGTTTTGTAATAACATGTTATTTTTATTATGCAGTAATCACAAGACTAATTCAATTACTTTTAGAAACAATACACTGACTAGTAGGGAATACTTGTTTTTTTTTTCTACTTCCGCCTTTACCCCTTTTTTGGGGATTTGATATACGCTTTTTATTCACAGCAGGTCAAAATGTCCAAATTAACAGCTTCTAAATATTGCCGACAACAAGAAACGAATCAATTGTTACCGAGCTGTAATAAATAGGTCAGAATTTCTCTGTACTCATTTTATAAAGTGTTTAATTAATGGCTTGAATCCGTCGGGGAGAAGGGGGGAAGGCGGGTGAATTCTGAGTTCTTGATAAATGCCTTTCGGTTCGAAGGTTGGCGGTTAATGCAGCTGCTTCGGTGTCATTCACCGTGGAAAAAATCTTCCCCTTTCTTCTGAAAAATATCTAAATGAGGCTCACTGCACTTTTAGAGTTTGGTGCCCCTCCTCTGCCAAGATAACCAAACCAGATAATACCACGTACATGTCAAGTGTAATAAGAAGGGCAATTTCTTTGTTAAACGTAATGATGCGCTGGTCGCCATTCCACAAGATTGCACCATCTTCCGAATTCATGTTTTGAATGTTTTTCTTTTGGAAGTTGCGTGGGCGTGGCACAAGCGCAGTTCCTTTGAGCAACAAAGCTATACCCTGTTTGCTCCTGTTACCAAAAATTGGGAAGTACTTTAAGCAAATTGTATTTAAAGTTCTACTTCACCGAGGTTTACAACACTTTTAATTCGCTTGGAGTGCATTCTTTGAATATGTACTTGTCGCTTATCTAAAGTGTTTTTCATTAGTATTTTGGAAGGAAAGTAACACTCCCCACTCAATAGTTCACTCTAAAGATTTTTTCTTGTTAATTGTATATACAAAATAATATTTTGTCAACTCTGAAGCCACATGTCTTTACTCAATATTCACCAAAACTTCCTAGCATACATGATGTACCCCCGATTCCCCATGGGTCAATGCACACCAGTTAAAAATTATCATATGGGACAAGCAAGTGTTCCAAAATGCGTCTTCGGTGCACCAAAGCTCAAGGAGATGCACATCAATCAGAGATTAGTTTAAATGTGCACGCAAGGAGCGCAATGACGATCGAACCGCGCCAAAGATAGGTTCAGGTTGGCGTGAAAAAAAAGCACATGGTCACATTTAGCACCTCATAGATAGCTTTCAATCCTTCGCGTCACCTGACATGACGTAAAGTCCTGGAGATCTGCGCAGGCGCTGATTGGATGCGAGCGCCGCGTCAGTGCTCGAGTGTGACTATGACAGGGAACGAGTCCCACGCGAACCCTGACGCGGCACTTGCATCCAGTCAGCGGCCGTGCAGCGCTCCGGAACTTGACGTGAAGTCACGTGACGCGCTGCTTGAAAGCTGTCTAGGAGGTGGTCTCACACCTCGAGGGTAAACAAACGCACAAGATGTGTAAAGAGCAGACAAATTTGCACGCCGTATAGGAGAATGGAAGGACATCATGAAAGGCTGTGTTAACACGTAGTTGTACATTACTTTCAAATGTCGCTATAATATTTTCCTCCAAGTACATTGCACCCGATGTACTTCCTTCTTAAACTTGAAATACATAACCCCTCCTTTACCAGTGCCTCCTATATAAGTTACACTATGCCTGTCAGCTTCTCTCCAAGCGGTGTCCAGGCCCGATGCTTCACCTCACAACACGCACGTTCGGCTAGGTAGCGCCGCCTGGCGGACGTTCGTTTTTTTTCTATTTTTCTAGCATGTTGTATTTACAATAATATTCAAGATATGTCATATATATATATATATATTCTTTTTTAACAACATGTGGAACACTGTTCTAGGTGTGACCGCCCTGATTCAAACGAGTTTCGCCGAGACAAAATACGAAACTACGGAGCAAGCACGGCCAGCGTTTGCAGCGCGAAGTGGCCAAGCGTTCTTCGCACGCGCGTAGAACGCTCGGCCGCTTGACCTTCTGCTTTGCGCTTTGGCGGCAGTTTGTGGCGTCGGCGATCACCCTGATCGCGCGCATAGAAATAGTTGGCGCCGGGTCGTGTGTGGGTGAAAAGGTAAGAAAATAAGAAGTCATATTCCGTTGAAAACGGCGAGCTAGTTCCGAGCTGTCAGTCAAAAACATTTAGATTTCTTGCTGTCGGTGCTGCTGGGGCGACATCACTGAACCTCCTACGGAAGGGATGGTTGACCTCACTGCACGACAGGTTTGTACGCCTAGGCGGCTCCACCGCACGGCAACCACACGTACTATTTGCCCTCTCCCTTCCGCTTGGCAGTGCTCGGAGCTGATAGGCAAAGTGTAACTTATATAGGAGGCACTGCCTTTACTTTGTACTTTACTTCATGACTTCTCAGATGTACTTTACCCCACACTGCAATTCATCCACTAGTCCTAAGTTGAGCTCCCAAAACATCGCTCTTGCGCCCCATTGTGGCTTACCTATCTTCCCCTAGTTCGCACAAAGATGCTTTTATCTTCACTTTCTAATTCGCCCCCTGTTTCTGCAAGATTCTTACCAAGGGATCCTGGAATATAGTCTTCGACAGCGGAATGGTGTACCAAAAATGGTCGTTTAAGAAGGTGAGTAGTTTTTGGATGTTATGATTCTAATCCAATAATCGACAGCACGAAATGTTTGCCTTGAAACCTGCCGTAAAATCTGCCGTTTTCAAAAAATGGGAAGTCATGGAGCAATAAAAAGAAGTACTGTTTACTTCTCCAAGTGCTGGCGAGTTATTTCCCTTTCAGGTAATCAAATGACCTAACTGAATATTTTTTTTATGCAGGAGAAAGTCTTATTGTCATCGAATACTATTTTCAGAAGCGTGTACAAGACTAACTCTCCTTAGAGGAGGGCAGTCCTTTCGCAGTTACGAGCTTTAAACACAGCAAAGCCAATTACATACGAATATTTATGAACGGGCTAATCTAAGGGCACAAAAGCGACTTCCGAGGCACACAAAAAGAGGATAAGGGTAAGAGGGAATCATCTCTTTCCCCTCTTCTTCGGCTGTTTGGGTTACGCTCTCACATCTGCACCCTTGGCTAGGGCTTTTACGCACTTCGCCTGCACCCTTGGTTAGGTCTGTCATACGCTTCGCATCCATCACTTTGGTTGGCTCCAAGGATCTGAGCGTTCGCTGTAGCCAATGTGCGGTAAAACTAGCTTGCCTGATCTTTAAAGAAAATATATGGCATATTGTGTTTCTATGTGAATGGTGTTGCTACATGAAACGTTCTTGGTTTGGCCCTAGTAACCTTCAGGCATTTCTTCGCAAGAAGAAATGCCTGGAGAAGAGTGGGGACACCATTTCGGTGTCTCCACTCTTCTCCACCCCCATTGACACCACCCACTCCCTTTCGCCTCATTGACTCACTGACCCGTTGACGTTCCCCGTCGGGAAGGCCTGTGTCCACAGAGTATAGGGAATGACGGGCTGCGGCCTGGCACCTGTTAATATTCCTGCTAAATTTACCGGAGGAACCCAATTTGCGTATAGGTCACTTTAGATCATATCACGTGATGTAAACTTTTCCGCTAAGCGTGGAAACTGAATTTGCTTATAGGTCACCTGACATCAAGTCAGGTGAAATCATTGTCGCCGCTAAGTTTAGCGTGAAAACTGAATTGCTGCCGAGGTGATGTGTCGTCATTTTTCCCGCCAAATATAGCGGAGAAACTGAACTTCAGTATACATAACGTGACATCATGTGACCTCATTTTCCCCGCTAAATCTAGAGGGCCAATTTAATTTGTTTATAGGTCAGGTGAGATAAGAGATGTGACGTAATTTTCCTCGCTATATTTCGTGAAACCTGGGTTAAGGATAAGGTCACATGACCTCAATTACCACCGCCATATTTATAGCGGAAGCTGAGTTAGTGTATATGTAACGTGGCACGAAGTAATGTGACGGACTTTGCCCGTCAAATTTAACCCGGAAGGTGAATGGGCGTTGAGGTCACTCGACGTCGATTTTTCCGTTACATCTAGCGGGGAACTTTAGGTTACGCTTTTTCTGGCTTCACTTAGTCTGAAAGCCTAGCCTATGAACGTTTCCCGTTAAAGCGGAGTACTCTAATAGCCGTAATTAAAGTGTAACTTTGCCTAGGAGTGGACTCTCTCACCGTTCGATTAGATGCTTGAATTCCAGCGCTCCCGCTGCGAGTCCGGCTGCCTGTCTGCAAACACATCCCCGATTCTGTCAGTCTTAGGTTAAACATACGGTAATGAAACGCACGTATTCTAAAAAAAAATAGAAATACCTGAGTTGGTATATTTTCGTTGCAAATGTTTGCTTCATAAGACACATTGCAGCTGTGGTGTTTGGCAGTGGGACCCTAGCTTTCAAATAATTTTCGATAAGCCAGTCTGAAAACTTTAAAATGTCACATTAGCCCGACACCAGCGCGCATCTCTTTTTTTTTTTTTTTACATGCAAACTCGAAAATATTTTTAGGAAAGTGGCAAGGCTTACCCAGTTCGGGTTACAAGAAGCTTTCTCTAAGAGTAGCTTGTGCAGAAGTTCTCCGTCACCCCCAGGCTTTCCGAAGTCGTGAACAACCTGCGAATAGCGTTATAACTTTAAGATGGGATTCTGCGTAGAAACGATTCGTTTCATCATAAATTACAAGACCAAGAGACATGGGCGCGCGCTCGTAACTCCCGGAGGTTTCCGTTCGTGTGGTTGGAGAAAAAAAAATACCGGACTACAGAAAGAATGCAGACTCACCTCAATGTATACCCATGATTGTCTTTTTTTTTTTCTTTTTAAAGCGGTTTCTTTTTTTTTTGTATGCTCAGTAAGAACCGATTGCAGTCTGTCAGAGAAACTACTCATGCGAACTCGCTTGCGTAGTGAAACGTCAAGTTGGAACAGGAATCACCGAGCTTAGAATCGTACGACTCGAGATTTTCTTTGAAAATTGTCTCTTGTGTTGACTTCTTTGGGACTTTTAGTGAGTCGTTTCGCCACAAACGGTTGGTTTCTGAACGCTTTTGTTGAAGACCCATTGCATGCGCATGCCAGTCGTTAGGCTCTTTTCGCTGTGTTTCACCTTCGTTTTCCCTACTCCGGCCGCTGGAGTGGTCGGCGGTTTGCGGCGGGCAACCTTGACGAAAAGGAAAAAAATACTACATGGTTTGTTCGACGACTGCCTCAGCCGGCGCAGCCGAGCGGTAGGCTCAGTGTCAGCGGGAGATGGTTTTCTATGTTGATACTCTGCTTCATGGCGCAGTTCGAATAGAACCATTTTGATGGCTGCACAGAGTAGAAGGGATTGGGAATGCAGTAAACTATGCTCGCAAGTAATTCTTTTGTGATTCGGACTATCTAGTCGCCGTCAGAACAGGGAGCAGACAACGGGGACGGCACACGACATGAATGGTCGCTCAAGTTCAAGGTTGTAGAGGCACATTACCTAATGGCCTATGTGTTCGCTCAGAAACCTTGTACTATGTCTAGCTTCAGGGCTGTTCAAATTCCGGCCACGGCCGCCTGGGTTACATGACTGGCACGCCGTCAGATGCGAGCACACTGAAGCGCACGCTCCAGGAGGTTTGAGACGTTTACTACAAGATGCCGCGTCCGATCAAATGCAATCATTACCATCGTTTACACGTCTTTGCCAATTGTACAATTAATTAAAGCTCGTTAAATTTTACATACGGTTTCACGAAATATGGCAGCTGCACCGTTCACTATTTTTCAACATCCTGCTCTAAAAACAACATTACTAAAACTTCTTGTTTCTCTACGGTAAAACCCTCCATAAAAGACCCGGAAGCCCATAGGATTACACTCGTCTAAGAAGCAGTAGTGACCCGCCAACGGGCCTCCTTATCCACACGGAGTTCACACGGGCGAGTCTGGTGCAAGGTAAATTTTGCAAACTAATATTGCGGTATACTCCGAAACACGGACTTCACGTTACCTAAGAGCAATAAGCGCATCACCTTTTACAGATTCAAATACCAGTCATACTATTTTGGTCATTTTTTTAGTTGAAGTTATTAATTTCTGGTAGGCAGCCAGGAAAGAGATTCGGTACGAAGAGAGAAAAAAAAAAGTCATCAAAGGCCGACCAAACAAGCGATAGTGACTATACTCGGTTTCACTTTCATTCCGACTGTAGTGGAAACAATCCTTGGTAGCACACCAGAGAAACGCCTAGCTTGGCACAGACTCGGATAATTTAGGGGCCGATCTTGGGCATATTACTACTTTGCTGCAATTTGTTAGTTGGTGCCAGGGTACTTACTTTTCACCGGCGTTGTGTGGATTACTTTTTTTTCTTCTCTATCTGCGTATTTTTGAGTGCCAATCTTGAGCCAAAGATGTAACGAAGAACCGGCCGCGAAGCCCAAATGTAGCCCTAGTTCGGCGATTTGTGCTTAAAGTAACCGCATGAAAGCAAATGTGCAAAAGTGAAGCCCGAACAGTCAAGCTGGTTTAGCGATATAAGCCGAAATATGCCAGACGAAAACCAGACCTCAGGCGGTGATGCCCGTTATTTGCACTTGTCTGAAGAATTAGGGCCAATATAGCACTGACAAGTTCCAGCTCTACCTTGGCCTCTTTGAGCTATTTAAGGCCGTAATGTCCGAACAGGAACCACAGTTTAGAACCCCCTCAATAAAAAGCAAACAAACAAAAAATCTGTGCTGTGTGAAACGATATGTTGGAAGAAATCAAGCTGCTCAAATAGTGCATAGTCACGGGTATTGTCGTATTTGTGCATTTTCTATCACTAAACAATGACGCAGAGCGAATTAGCAATGGTGAGGAGATTTTGTTTTGTGCGTGGTTCATTTTTACGTAGGATACCGAATCAAGGAACACCATGAGCACCTTGATGATGCAATTTGGACGATGCCTCAGTGACTCCTTTGGATTGTAATATCATCTATTCTCAGGACAAAAACCGAGTTCCCGGGAGAAGTAAAGCTGAGCAAAAAAAAAATAATAATAAAATTGAGCGCAAGAATACGAAGTGTTGGACCATCGCCAGCAGGCAACTTGGCAGCACACTGTGATAGGTGCGGTTGCCATCCTGTTCTTTATGGAACGAGTATCTTTGACGACACAGTGAACAGACGACAAAAAAAACTGTTAGACATTTTATTTTTCGAAGCAAAAAAATAGGAGCGTCAGTTCGCCTTGGATAGCTTTATCTGACAAAGATTTGGCATTTTTGAGCAGGTTTGACACATGCGTGGGGTGGTGACTTTATGGCCTTTGATGATCCGGGATGCTTGTCGATTGGTGTTTTCTTCCAACAAGTTGGCTGAGAGTCAGTGCTCGATTTGTACTGTCGGGTTCAAATGTAATGCGGACAGCGTAGCGCGTGGCCGTCGACACATGAGCCCATCCTCGAGGCCGAACAAACTAATACAACTGCGGTGTAGAGTTATGCGCTGCGAGGGTGTACGCCCTACTCCGATGCTTTTGACCCTCGAACAGCACAACCCAAGCTTTGACGCCGCGCCGGTGGTGCGCTGAAAGTTCAATGATAATCACTTTCGATGGCTTGACACGAGCCATTCGAGGAAATTCGCCGCTCGCAGTAGGGGCATCCTGCTTGTGCGCGTCCGTGTAGTACGACCGCAGCGTTATGCTGCCTCCTAACTTGCGCCGTTTCTTTCTTTTTCGTCGGCTCGTCAGGGGCTATGACGGAACTTCCAGTGCAGCACCGGCGCAGAGTCAAAGCTTGGGTAGTGCTTGGCGAGAGTCAAAGAGATCGGGGTAGGATGCACACCCTCGCTGTGCCACACTCTCCAACCGGCAGTTTTATTAGTTTCCAGGGGCCTCCAGGAGGCACAGCATGTGTCGACGGCCACGCAGTTTGGTGTTCCGATTTCATTTGAGCTCGATAGTACACTTCGTCTTCTTGTCCTCTGTTTTTTGTTCTGTTTTACTTTTGTTAAACATGTACACTCGACCTTAAAAAAAAGATGAACACAAGTGATTCGTGGCTAGCGCTCGAGCTGAAAATTGCGGAGCGTTGCAGCAAATGGACTGCGTCAACGGGGGCACGTCGACGCCGGCATCTACTGCAAACCAATATGGGCAAGTCACCAAACGGAACGGTATCGGTAGCAGCATCCGCTGACCAATAGGGGCACGCGCATTCGCTTGGGGCAGAGCCATAGTTAGGGGAAGGGTGTGGCCATTTACGGTCCTCGTTGACATCTTGCTTAGTCTTGGCTCCTCCCAATGGAGTGAAGTCGCGCCGTGCAACCACGTAGCAATGGGGTACAGCATGCGAACGACGCGCGCCTGCCCGCCGTTACCGATCCTGCACCTCTCACACACGCATATAGGGCCAAATCTTAACCTGTGTACGGACCTCAGTTTCTGGGTGTTCTGCACTCTTAGAAAAAAGGGTCAGTATAGTCCTCCCTAAAGGGAGGAACGGTCTTGACACATATGTTCCTTCAGAAAGGGAGAAACTTTCGTCCCTTAGGCAGGGGAGCAAAAGTTCCTCCGTCGACTGCATCTCATTATGGCGGCCACGAATCGAGCAAATGGAGCTCGATAAGGCTTAACAAGAACACTATGTCTATTGTACTAAGCCAGAGGAGCAGCAAATAAAAACGTAACAGGAGCTTTCCGCGAACTGTATTTATTTCCGAAGTTTCTTTACCCCTGCAGATAAATAAACTTAGGTTTCGAAAGCATGCAGTCACTCAATCTTCTCATCGTCAGCACTGCGATGTTCAACGGAGACAACCGGCACCCAGTTCGCGCACTTTATGTGTTACCTTTGCTATTCCTCGAGCCACAATTCCTTCGTCAACCGTTGGGTCAACTGCACATCACAGAGGAGTGAAAATCATTCGCCCGCAAAACCAAAAGCCGCTATCACAAAAAAAGCAAATCCGAAGCCACCTCTTGGCTTACCTCAGTACGGTAACACGAAATTATGGCGTAGCCGCGTAGCGTGAAAGGATGTTAAATCGCTTGCCACCAGATGGCACGGTCAAGCAGAGTAATCGCAAGTAGCTAGGCTAGGTGGCGCTAGGTACCGCCCAATTCATGTTTTACAAAAAAATATTTTTATTCTTTTACGCCACAATTGCGTTTTCTTTTCTTCTCCAATCACTAACACATGTAGACACGTTACGCAGGTGAACATATATTGAGCGCATGCACAGGCATCGCACATACAAACATCAATACAACCGCACGCTTCCCCGATCACTACTCCCGAGCAGTCAGTGAGAGTCTTGCGAAAAGGAAATCAAATGAAGTGTTGCTGAGCCGGAAGTACTCCGGAGCCCTGCGTTTCCGTCTTTTGTAATGGTCGTTTTGAAGGTACCGAAATTTTCGGTGGCTCCCTAAGCAATAAAATATATTCCGAACATGTTCATTTTTTTCCAGCAATGTCATATATCTGAGACTATTTTTAATGGCTCAGGGGATGAATCTCTTATTTAAGAAAAACGCTCCATCATGCCGTAATTATTTTAAAGCCAATAAATCGAGCCGCTCCAATGTGGTTCCAAGCCATGAGTTTGTTTTCCCGCACGGCCCTTCGTAGCCAGTATTTATGTTGTAGTGCTTGTTTTTCTATTTGTGCTGTTCGCACACGGCTGCAATTGCCGTCTTGAATTAATCTTTGTAGAGCGGATATTCACTCAGCTGGAAGTGATGCTTCACGGGCAGAGAAATCGCTTTTCTATCAACTTGAATGCAGTTAAAGCTACGCCGTTGCGAGCTCAAAAACTTTTAGCGCTCATCCCAGCGCGCCAATTGGAGGGCAGTTTCCACAGGAACCGTAATATATTTAAACAGTAAAATAAAGGATAGCGTTTTTTTTTCGATTTTACCTGTTTTTTTTTATGCTAAACTTCCATTGTAAGTATACGTACTTTCCGTCATACTTTCGTACTGTTCAGTCTTTTCCCCAGAGCGAAATCGCTCTCGGGGACCGACAGTCACATTGGCCACTGTAGGATAGGAGCTTACCGTCCTGACCAGCGTTCAACATGACTATCCACACGTCGATCGACTGCACCTAATCCCTGAAGTGGTTTTAAACTCTTTAATGTAAAGCGCAATGTCATCCTGCTACACCCCGCCCCCTCCGATCACGGCCTGACCAGCGGCATCAATGCCCGACAGTTTACGTCATCTCATCTTGTTGTTACACCACTGATACGCGAACACACGGTCACATCGGCGATAATTCCAGTCTTCTGTTCACAACCCACAACACTGACATCACGATGTCGCTGACACGCAGAAATACAGAACCACGTTGACGATGTTGCTGATACGCAGAAATACAAAATCACGTTCAACGCAGGTTGGCACTCGGCACGGACAACAGAACCGAACTCAGCACGGAAGCAGTGTTGCCAGGTCTACTGATTTATCAGTAGATCTACTGATTTCGTTCCGGGTCTACTGATTCACTGAAAATAAAGAAAATCTACTGACTTTTTTTAGTAAACATATTAAAAATTTATTATATGGCCCCTTCAGTTACCAGTGTCGCCTATCAAAGGAAACTCATAATGTCCCAGAATTAAAAACGAAGCACTGGCTAGATGGCCCAGAAGCCCGTCCTATTCGAGTAACGTAGCCGTATATTCACCTATCTATTCACCCAGAGCAGGTTCGGCAGGTTCGACGGTGAAATCCGGGCGAGAGCGATATATGGAGAGAGTTTGGCTAGTCTATGATCTCGCCGTAACGTCCCTCTCCCGAGTGAGCCAATCAGCCCGCGGCGCAGAGCGAGAGGTGTTTGCGCATGCGCCTGAACTCTCGGCTGCTCCTATACAATCTACTAGAATAGCTTCAAGTCAACGTTACTAAAACACTCAGTTGGGAAACTCGGCGTCGAAACCTGGGCCGCTGGCGTCCACCGAGACCGAGCTAAATGCGACAACAGCGCCACTCTTTATCATTTGTCTGTACTTAGTCACCTTGAGCTTTTTGAAAGCCTGTTTTTGCGTAAAAACAAACGGAAAAGACTCTTTTTGTATGAAATTTATTGAAGTTTAGAACCAAATGATGGGCGCGTGATGTTTTTATGATATTTAGTTCGCAAGGTTTTGCGGAACAATTAATATTGTTTTTATAAAACCATGCCTCAGCGGGCCTTTCAGGTAGCGCGTCCCGACCTAGATGCATTTTAACTTCGGTAGTCGAACGCGGCGCGTCCGCCGGGGAGACGGGGGTGGCACCCCTGTAACCCCTACCGCTGTATCTGTTCTGAAAGCCAAAATAGAAGTCACGTGCAGTTTCAGGAGTGGCCGCTGCGGGAGAAATGTTGGCGTTGTGTTCGTCATTAGCTCGCTGCTCCGAGACAGATTGGGGCCACTTTTCGAAAGCTGTCTCTATGGGAGTTTCCCAACTGAGTGTTTTAGTAACGTTGCTTCAAGTTGAGCGGAGAGAGCCGCAATTTTCATTCATTCGTTCGGCGGAATGCATGAGATCGACATCCAAATTTCAGTTATTTTCTTTTATTTGGCAGGCTGTGGCAAGAAAATGATATAATTCTATTCCTCGGTGGCTTAAAAAGCTAACGAATGAAGTTTCTCCACGTTTGAACGCAAACTTTGGGTCAGGCGAAAAAGAAATAAGCCCGTAGCAGACGACGCGTAGCCTCAACAGTGCTCCGGACCAACAGCGTTGCTTCAAAAACCTTCCACAGCCCAGTAAGGAAAGATGGCAGCATGCAGAGGACTTCCATTGGACATGTTCGCGCGCACTTGCCGGAGCGTCTTGTTTCGGTTTCGTTTCAATAATAGCGGCCGACAGGTGAACGTCGCACTGTCGCCTTCATCTGTGATCCCAAAAGTGCCCTCAGTCTCGATTTCAAAGAATAATCCTCGAAATAGTCAATAATGACTAAAACAAAAACATTTATGGTGCCATTTTAATTTTTCCGTCATATAAAGTTACTCGAGAACTGGTCTTGTTTTTTTCTTTCATTTTTATTTGTGTTTATTACCATGTTATTTGCTACTCTATACTATTACTTTGAAGTGTGTATTAATGAAGATAGCAAAACATGGCAAAACACATATTTCGTGGAATCTACTGATTTTTTTGCAAATCTACTGACTTTTTGGGGATCAATCTGCTGACTTTTTTTTTCTCCATCTGGCAACACTGCACGGAAGGCACCCAGGCAGCCGGCAGGAAAACCTGCCTGCCTTGGACGCAGTTCCCGCGATTTCCATCATGTCGCAAACGTCGACACAGTTCTTCGTGGTTTCGCTGTTGTAGTTCCACGTGCCTCCCGCAAATCGGAGACGGCCGTCTTACCCAGTGTATGCAGCGCTGCTGGCACTGCTCCGGAACTTCGCTGTTTCTAGCGGCTTCGATAGCTCGTTTGATAAAATTAGTGGTGAAAACGTCAATGCAACCGAAATGTTCTGCACGTTTGGACTAGAAGACGAAATTACAGGCGGCCTTCGCTGCCGCTGAAGCTCAATCAACTCAACATTAATTTATTAAACAACGTGCGCGATGTGCTCGAAAAACGAAACCGAAAGAAGATGAGTCGGGAGGGCGAAAGCTTTCTCCGGTCTGCCTGGAGAAGGAGGAAAACGTCTCGGTGAATAATAAGGACTTTAATTTTCCTTTCATCGGTCTGGGTTTGTTTATGTGTTTTGGTAAATAAAAAAAATAAAAAAAAAACTTTACGAAAAAAAAAAAAAAAAAAACGGTTCTCTGGGGATCGAAGCTTTGACCACTTGGTCAGTAGCGCGATGTTTTACCCCTGCGCCAATTGAACAAGGAGGAACTCGCCCTCTTCCTTTTATGTGAACTGCCGGTCCTCCCTTTTCTGGGCAACTTGTCCGCAACGAGGAGGAACAGTCGCTGTTGCTACCTTTCTACTCCATGTTTTCTTAGAGTGTGGTTTATAATAGATGTTTGTTTGTTGGGTCCTACGATTATGGAACCTTAGCCGTCAAGGTTTTTCTTTTCTTGGACTACATCAAACGAAAAAGGCTCGAGGTACACCCAAGCACTTCTTATGAGTCGCTCTTTCGGACCCTTGTTTCGTCTGCGACGTATTTGCGTCAGCCACGCGCGCGCTCTCCCAGCTCTCTTTGCACCTCTGACCTTGGCACACTCGAGGCGCGGACACACAGCACCATGGGTCATTGGAACTGAAGTCGAAATCCATCGCCTTCACTCCGCTCCTTTTGGATCGGGGGAACTAGGTGCCGTTTGGCTAGGCTTTTCGCGTGGTTTCAAAGTTGGGAGATCGCGGCTTCACTTAGAGAAAGGAGATTAGGTTCCGTTGGGCGCCGCTTCAAAGCTGATGACGTCGGCTCGCTTCATGGCATTGTTAATACTTCCGGATTAATAAACAAATACACTCAAGACAGCTTACTTGTGGGAATGCAAAAGCATTCCTTCGCGCAGCGCATTCCTACCAGCGGCGCACCACGTCTTCCCTTTTGACACGGCTCTCCGGCGGTGATATCTCGCTTTCCCAATCCACAGGCGCGGCGCGTCCGCCGGCTCTACGGCTTCCGTCGCCATGCATCTGCGCTGCTGTACTTTTCTTTGTGTTCTATTTCTGAGGCACTTTCGCTTTCACCTTGCGCGCCCCACCGGATTCCGTGACGAAGAAACTGCGTTGCTGTGCTTGTGGCCAATGAGAATTCAGGTGGAGTTTCGCTCAGCCAATGGGAATTTAGGTACCATTTCTTGCTGCTGCAGACAACGGTTACAGACAGCGCCGGCTTCGCTCAATGGGATATTTAATGTGCTCGCATTAATGTCACGTCAAAATATATATTTGATAAACATTAGGTGGACGCTCACGACATGCTCTCGACTGAGAGAGGAAAGAATGCTTCTCTTGACTTGAAACATGTATTTATAGACTAGAGCTGTCGTCTCTGTTTCGATCATTAGTTTAAGGGTTAGTAGCTTCGATCTCAGGGCACATGCGTTTGACCTGGTCTTTCTTATGAGGTTATGATGGTGATCTTGAAACGATCTGGACCTTATTGCGAGTGTTTCTGGCGGGAAACAGGGGCGTCCTATGCTACGTGATGTTCAGCATTTATTTGGTGAGAAAGGCGGGGAGCTTTCGTCTCCAAACCATGAAGTGAATGAATCGAAGATTTAATTGGTGACTTCCAGAAATTGTTATTTTACGTATGAAAAAGTCTGTTTGTTGTTTTTAGGTTTTTAATATTTTTTTAGGTACTGATGGCGTTGACAGATGCTGGAATATCTGTCCAGTTGGAAACGGCGAGACGGTTGATTGAAATACTATACTATTTCTAACCCGGCTAGCTTAGTATTTGTGAATAGTTGTTTAACGCTGAGCTGCTGGAAATTTATTCCATAAGTTCCGGCTTTCTCGAAGGCGTTCAGATAACAATCGCTGTCTCATTGACGAAACAGCTCGGTTGAGGCTGTTGGTACACATGCACGGCTCAATCAATCTATATATCAGGAGTATCCCCTCTCACAGGCCATCTCATTTGACAAAATGATGTGTGACGGAGAGGAAATGCCAATAAAAGTATGAAAGATCCATAAAACTTACATTTTGAATGAATGAACTTAGCTTATTGTATATTTAAACGAACGTGTTTTCTAGAACATAACCAACAATCAGGGAAGTTTCGCGGAATAAAAGGGTTTCAAGGAAATACAAAAGTTACGATTGCTTTGTGTTTTATGATACCCAGGCAATTACAGTACCGTGAACATTACTGTATTTAGTAAAGAAAATAAGACATTTACAATTTACTAAATGTGACCAAACATAAAACTAAATAAAAAAAAAAAACACGTAGATTTGTGGATTCTGAGCTATACGCGTCCGAAGTTTAGTTACGGCTTATTGATATTTTATGACTTGTATATCAAGTAGTCCCGGGAAACCTTGCGATGTCTGTATTTGTCCAGGTGACATTCTAATTTTTGTACATGCGCCGAAGCGTAGATGTCCTACAAATTTGGTGACAAATACGGGTGAACTGCAGAGGATAGCGTGTGATGATGGCATACTTTAAAGCCTTGACCACCAGCCTATGCTCGCTAGCACAAAAATTCTGCCGAATAGTTTTCAGTTGAGAGTTAGACGTTATCGTTGTACTCCGCTCAGAAACGAGATATGTCAAGTAAAGCTGAAAATATCTCAATTAGCGCGACGCACTGGTAACTATCTTACTCCAGCTCCCAAATAGCAGAGAGACAGCATAAATATTGCTAGTGGCGGACATAAAACAGAATTTTATAGTCATGCGTTGACATAAACCGAGATCCAAGCATGCAAGAACAGGTCCCTCACGTCGGTTGGGCTCGAAGTTGGCTAACTGGGCTGTGACCATGGCATGAGCGTGACATGTCTGTGACGTAGTTGATGGCAGGGTCCGCTAGTTGGCCGAACTCTTCTCCTATATCTGGTTCTGCTTGTGGAATGCGCCATGAACCAAAAGGGGGATGCGTCAGCACTATCAGTGGAGGGTATTCATTGGAGGCCATATTTGAGGCCGACGTTTAGAACGCATGTTTAGAACGAGCTCACATTAATAGGATGCTAAGACCGGCAATCTTGATGGTGAGGAATGCATGTCGCAGAAGGGCTGTGGAAGCTCGCCGTGAGGACGAGATCAGCAGTCGCGCACCCATCTATGGTTGCTAGTGAACACTCCATATACACATTTTCCACAAGGGTGCAGTCATCTTGAAAGTCGTCAATTCTGTTGTGCGGTAAAGCTGCGTTTCCATCTCTACACGCCGCTGGTAATTGTATGCGAAACATGCCTGATTGTCTCATATGCTTGTTTTGCCTCACCTATATTTTATCGCATATTCCAGGTTAAATACTTTATTATATTTTCGTATCGCACACCACAAACGGAACGCACGTAAGTGAGAACAACAGGAAACAGAAAACAGCTATAGTGAATATTCACTGAACGTAATGTTTGAGGGTCATGTTTAGAGCGCGTAGTCAGAACAAGCTAACATTAATAAGTTGGTAAGACCTGTGATCTTAATATTGCAAAATGCACGTTGCGAAAAAAAAAAAGTGTGGAAGCCCGCCGTCAAAACGCTGAAGCACCATGGAGCATGCTACAAGTTTAGTTACACGCGCTACACGTGCTGGCGTCTGCGGCACCATAGCCTCCTCTATAAAGAGGCCGCCGAAATCGAAAAGGTACACCGGCAGACAACAGATGAAGGGAGAGTCACGTGATAGGCGCCCAGCTGCGGCGAGACACCGAAACACAGTTCTTTCCGAGAGAAGGAATGTCCGCTTTTGCCCCTTGCGTTCCTCGCGCTACCGCTTCTTTTGTCGTCGGGTTTGAAAAGTATGTTTCTCGTCTACTCCGGTACAAAGGCATACGCTGACGACCAGGTTCCTCAAGAAATACTATGTGCTACCAGATCCTCGCGCTCTAAATCTGAGACTGGACACTCCATGACTCCGTCGTCGAACTGCCAGGCGTTGTGAGTATAGAGCAGGCTATGGGAACCCTAACTGTTATAAACCAAAAGCCAAAAACACATTACATCTTTCGTGCGCGTTCGTGAACTCCTTATTTTGGTATTTGCTTTTCATTTGTTATTTTCGCTGAGAAGTTTGCTACTGGCGCTTGTGTGTTCTTCAGTTTGGAATGAGCCACCACACCGCTAGATCCGGTCACGTGTATTGGCGGACTCAAACGCCCTGCAGGAAAGTAGACGTTGCGCACGCCCCAGCGTAAGTTTTCCCGATTTTGAGCCTGACGCGCCCCTCGAACGCGCGGCACCGCTATTCGCTGAAATCAGTCACGTCAGGAGCAGACACCGAATGCCGTGCTGGAAAGTCGCTGTACGGGAATGAACGCCCAACTCTTGCACACGTAGGGAGCCCATACAGGAATTCTACCTCGCTCTAAATCCCCTTGATGTTTTGTTTGGATTTTACAAAGGGACTTTACCTGACTCGGATGGGGCACGTGCTACCCATGCGGTTATGTTTCAATTTTCACAGTGTATAGAAGCTTGGCATTGAACGTACCTGCTTCAGCAGAGGAAGTTGAAGTATCCTCATCCTTGGTTGTAAAAACATTCTACCAGGCAAAGATACCCAAACTTCTCGCCTTGAATACAGGTAATGCGAATGCGTGCGACGCGTAGACTTACATTCCCGCCATTCTCGTTTATGCTTGAGTAAGTTTAGCATAATATCTCTTGTTCATGATATTTGGAGTCTAATCGAAGTATTCGCAACTTTCACGACCTAGAGGGGGTCTACTGGTGCCCGACAAAAAGGCTATCACATGGATTATCGTCGTAAAGCAGAAGTTCTATGCTGGGTCTACGACGCGTAAGTTATTTTAGTTTTGCGTTATACGAGCAGTATTCTAGCGTTACATTAATTTTTTTTCCGCCAGCAACGTGTAGCTAAACGCATTCTTTGCAAAGCCGATCATCCAGGAACTGGAGAGCGTGCGAATCCAGCACTTTAAACTAGGAGCGCGTGAAGCGCTATCTCTCGCTGCAAAATCCAGCGATCCTTGGCTAAACCGACATACCAGCCCGTTCCGAACTTATTGCTCATCGCATCTGAAGGCGATCGTAGTTCACTGGTGCGTGACGCACGCTCAAGTGCTGAGGCTGCATGATGTACTATACTTGTAAAAGTTTCCAACTACAGCACGAACTATAGCGTCGAGGACAGATATTAATTTGTTTAAAGATCTGAAGAATAGACTGTACTGTCCAAACTTGTGTCGGGCTTTCGAAGAGTTTTGAAGTTTGGAGCTGTTTAACTATTGCACCGTCATCAAGCAAACGAGAAGGAATAAAATATTGTGTCGCAGATAGTTTCTAGTTTCTTTTATTGTTACCTCGGTCAACGAGTTGCTGAAAAGCTTTGCAGGAGTGTTTTGAAAAAAAAAAAAAAAAAGGTAATCAACCTGTGTTTGTGATTCTTCTAATATAATATTTATCACTTTAAAATTGATATAAACCTAAAAGGTCGGCTGAAAAAAGCTCAAACTAATGAGAAATCCTTCTGATTCTGCAAATATTTCAAAAATATCCTACCGTAAAACGACAAATGTATTGTTGTGCGTGTATCATATTTAGTGGAAGAACCTGTGTGCACATTGCTGGAATGGGGCAACTACTTTAGGCCAGCGCAAATGTTTCTACGGACAAGATATGTTCTGAAGCGTTCACATATACACATATACATGTCAATCAGCATTAAAAATCTGACTATATTGATGGAATGTTGTGTAGTCCAATAATGTGGCTAAAGTCACGTGACAACCGACCTGGAGCTTTGAATGTGCATCGCGCTATCGAAATTCCTGAACATTGTGGATAGTTAAAATGCTAAAACGTACTGGGTGATCGGTGCGTGCAAAATTTAACTCCCCCACGCGGTACCTAATTTTCGGTGGCTATTGCTTAGTGGGATTTTTCTTCTCCACAACAACAACCCAATATTGTTTTTGGATTTTTGTGGTGTCATTAAATAAAGAATATTAGAATACATTTGAAATGGAAACAGAAAGTAAAACTTGTGTTTACATACGCTGCTCTAAAAAGAAGGGTGCGTGTATTAAAAAAAAATCATAGTGTTTTAGAGTAATATGTATACAATCTAGCATCGCACCATGAGTTGAGCATTTACATCAATAATTAACAATACAACACAAACATAAGAGCGAAGAATAACATGGCTGGCATCCCTTTTTGACGGGAATCAACAGCGACGTTTTAAGTCTGGTCGCGGTGGTCAGAGCAAAAAACATGAATCGAAACCATTTTTCACCTTTTGAAATTCGTCCTGCTCATGATCTGTCAACGCTGGCTTCACCCACTCCATGTGTCTGCGAAGCAGATCTCGCAGAGGCGGCACAGGCAAGTGGGGCAGTTCTTTCTGCCTGGACATCATGATACCTTCATTCATCCGCAGTTGGCCAGCGAAAATCTGAGACGAATGCATTCTGCGGCAAGCTGCCCTCAGAAAATGCGCTGCCGATGCGTTGATTAAGAGTTTCATCTTCGGAGGAAAACGCGTCCGCCTCACTAAACTCGACTCCGCTGAATAAGCTCATCGCGTTCTTTTATACTACTAAGAGCCCACCAGCTGACCTCTCCCGACACTAGATGGCGAAAATGTCCTCAGAGTATGATTTCCTCTGCATGTCGCCCACTGCTCTGCCAGCGAAACCTAGAAAAATACGCACCTGCACTGACACGTAGATATCGCCACAGCGCGACACAAAGAGGATACAGATGTACACGGGTGCAGCGTTTTCTGGGTTCAATCACCGCCCCCGCCTGGTTTGAGGTGGAGGACTGTCGTACCGGCGTGCTGTAGTATATCACCACCGCGTGACGCACGTTAAAGTAGACAGGCTTCGGTGGTACTGAACTAGTTAGATTTCTCATCTACGGCGTACACGAGTGTCGCCGCACCTCAAAGGCGGACCGAACTTAAGCTGTCTAAAGACGAACGTCAAATTTGGTTTTGAAATGCAGTGTTTGTGTTCGGCTGGAACTCGCCTCCAGCCAGCGTGTCGATTTTTGACTCGATCGCAATCATTCAGTTTTATTTTTTCATTTATTTTGAAAAGGATAAAAAAAAGTGAAAGCCGTTTACAACTCCCCGTAACGCCGAATTGGAGCGCAGCTCTTGAGGAGGAGGAGGAGGGAAGGGTGCTGAGGGGAGGGTAGACCCCTCCTCCTCCTCCTCCTCCTCCTCCCCTCATTCTTTAATATGCTCCGGGGGGGGGGCACCTGACCTGGGGGGGGTCACGTGACTTGGGGGAGAGGGGGTCACGTGACCTCGGGAAGGAGGGCCACGTGACCTCGAGGGGTCACGTGACCTGGGGGTCACGTGACCTTGGGGTGACCTTGGGAGGGGTCGTGTCTTTGGGGGGTCACGTGACCTTGGGAGGGATTACGTGACCTCCGGGGTGACATGACCTTGTGGTGACCTTGAAGTGACCTTGGGGGGTCACGTGGCCTTGAGGTGACCTTGGTTACGCCGACGTCGACGGGCACACTGCCAGCCGAATGAACTGCGCAGCTGAAACATTTCTTTAATCACATCATCATCCAACAACAGTCCCGATCCTGCACAGGAAGCAGAATGTT
This sequence comes from Ixodes scapularis, assembly GCF_016920785.2. Taxonomy (NCBI): domain Eukaryota; kingdom Metazoa; phylum Arthropoda; class Arachnida; order Ixodida; family Ixodidae; genus Ixodes; species Ixodes scapularis. The sequence continues at coordinate 43,192,678 of NW_024609879.1, read as the reverse complement.
TTTTCAATGCACAGGGTAGCTGCAATTGGACGTATCCTGTAATCCATGCTCCCTCGGTTTTTCGCATGACATATTTTCTTTACCTTTATATAGACCGACATTGAAACTGTAGGCGCAATCCTTGATATTAGGCGTTCAAGTTTCTTACAATGTTAAAATTACTAGGAAGTATTTGGGAGGATACGACACCTACACGTTTCATCTGGAGCTAGATATTAGGCCAGTTATTACCGTGACAAATTAGGTCTAACTTGTCACAGGTATAACCGGCCTTTTATCCTTAATGATTTTACTTGGACCGTTATATCCGGCACGTTGTATCCGACCCGCAGTATCCGGCTCGCTCTCTACGGACCGCTCTAACGGCTCTCTTTATCCAACGTTTTACGGCTATCCCCAGCCTTTTTCCAGGCGGCGTTTTTTAAACGACCCTTCTAGATTACTGAAGATGCCAGTGCGCTTATGTTTCCTTGATTGCGTTCAATGGGTAAAGCGCTGGTATCTACAAAATCGGGTTCGGTTATTGACGAGGTCGAAAATGTTTCGAGGTAAATATAAAAACGGCGATTGCGCAATGAGTTTGGCGTTAGCGTGTGAAACGTGTTGCCTACGGTAACATAGACTAAATTTTTAAGGCCAACATATTTTTGACCCTATCATGATACATGCTCTTTTTGTAGACATAATTCGCTTACCAAGCGGTCGGCGGATAGGACGGTGCACAGGCATATTTTAATTGTTCCGTATTTATTTAGTTGTCCTTTTAATCACATCAAAAATTAGTCATGTTGCAAGCTATGGTACTACATTTATAATCGATAAGAAAAGGTTTGTCAAAATATAAATATATTTTTTTTTAAATACCATAATGAGGTATAGGTACGAGGGTAATCATTTCTGTAGCAAAAAGTTTATTTAACCTATAACATGCAGAAATGTTTATGCAACGTTATGTACAATCAGCACGAAATGAAACCCGAACGCCGGAACGCGTGGCCGTTGATGCAGGCTGCTCCGCCTGGAGGGCCCCTGAGAACTAATGAAAATGCGCAGGGGTGCGAGGGCGCGGGTCCTACTAAGATGAGCTCGACCCTCGCGCGGCTCGTCTGGAAGTCTCGCGTTTCGCCCGTGGCACGCTGTAAGCGCCGTCACATCCGATAGAAAAAGCACTGTCACTCGCTTTGCGTATCGGATTCCCAGCGATATCTCTTCAGCGCTGTCATTCATTATCGCGTTGTGTATCGCAAGGGCGAAATGAAAGTTGAAACATTTCGTGCACAGAACACCCGCAGTGCTTGATGACATGTCACCGGAACCATGCTGCGATGAAGAACGTGCAACGCGCGGTTTCTGAGAAATAGCGAAACGTCATAAACGCGAAATAAAATTCGTTTGTTCGCACGACCATACTCTTAATGAAAAAAAAAAAAAAAGGACGCAACACACTGACGCGGATGCCTCGGGATTTATGAGCAATGCGCATTTTTTCGTGCGAGGTTATCAGTCAATTTTTAAAAAGAAAGGAATTGCTTGCTGACACTCTCTTTGGTAACCACCGATATGCCAGGTGTATCAATTCGGGAGCGGAATAAATTCATCACCCTGTCTGAGCAGGGCGTATCGGAAAGAGCTATAGTCAGGATGAGCGGCCGAACGGTGTCGACCGGGCGATATGGGGCGACAGTGCGGCGACAGAAAAGCACCCCACGTGATGACGCTTTCAGCACGCCACCGGCGAAACGCGGAAGTCCCAAAGGAGCCACGCGAGGGTTGAGGACATCCTAGTAGGACCCGCACCCTCGCACCCAGGTGCGTTTTCATTAGTTTTCAGGGGCCCTCCAGGGGTAGCAGCCTGTATCGGTGGCCACGCGTTCCGGCGTTCGGGTTTCATTCCGTGCCGATTGTACATGCATCCAGATATCGGAAGAGTACGCATAGTGATGATATGCCACATACCGGAATAAGATGTCAGAAGCAAAAAGCAAGGCATCTCACTTAATAATTAGTTGTATAAGTGACCGCAGTTTAGGTGAATAAACATAAAAGGCAAAATCTCGACAAAGAATCTGGTCAGCGATTTCATAATTTATGAAAGATGAAATGAGGCAGCGTGCGCTTATGATACGAGCTTACAATACGAATACAAAGAAATGGTCGCAAAACAGAATACCGTCTGAGCATCCCATAGCTGTTACTGTAAAAACCTCTTGAGAGACGTTCTTTCAGCTCGCTAAAGCAGAAATAAAAAAAATAAAAAATGAAGCGAAATCGCTTTTGCCCTTACGCTGATTATTGAAACGACAGAGCCATTTCATTGTTTTGCATTCATGTTGTGATTACAGGGGCGATAAAACCCTGAGGTTACGAGCCGGTGACATAGTAATTGCATTTCAAGAACGGCGCGGCAGACCGAAGAACGGAACCTCATCTCGTTTGCGTGTTCGTATCTCCAAAGCTTGCGGCAGGAGCTTCCTAGGGTGTCGAAAGCGCACAGTTGCCCCCTGGCCGCTTATTTGGGAGGCCTAGGGGATGGGACGCATAGCAACGACGCCCGCATAGAATCGGCCGGTTACAGTCCCTTTAATTCCTTTTGGTACTAGAAACGTTTCATTTCGAATTAGCAGAGGTACCTCGCCAGCTCCACGGCAGTGTGTTGACTACACATTTAGGCTCACGTTTCTATCGGCCTTCCTGTCGGTCATGCACGGTGTCAAAAGCTTTTAGTAGTTCAATCAAAGGCATAAAAAACTGTCGTTTCGGTCGGTAGGGGGCGGCTTCTGGTGTTCTACGGGCAAAGAAAAACAAAGCACGACAGCGACGAGCTTTGGCAGCCCGAATAATGAACAAGCTAGCTTATCCGAACCACACCAGCGGGGCGAAGCCTGTTATAATTACGAGAGAGTAATTTTCGCGGCGGATTGAGGTCACGGACGTGAACATCACGTTTCATTGTTTATTTGTCGTCTGCAACGCTAGGACTATACAGCGACGGGGCGCCTCACCAGCGGCAGATCTTGTATCGAAAGCCACCGACATCACGTGAGCGTTGCGTTGGAATTGGTTGCCGCTTCGTGGTTTTCGAAAGCGTTTGGGACCAATCGGTCCTGAAGCAGTTTTCAAGAACGTTCCCCAAACGATCAAGCCCAGCCGCAACGCGCTTGAGATCGCGCGGATCCGCTTCGCGGTTGCGAATTCCTTCCATTGTGAACGCGCCATTAGAAAGCGTCTCTTTGTATACAGTTGGCCATTGCAGTCTGTGTGTTCCGCTTTTTGAAAAAAGGTCCACACTCTGGGGACAGACTTTGGGGGCGATGGCTCCCGCGGTGCACGGAGTGACGTCATTGGGGCTTGGTCGGCAAGGACTGTTATTACGGCTTTGGAAGGGTGTCCGGGGCACATTCCGCACCTCCACCAGATGTCGCGTTGTAAAGGCGACGGTGAAGACAGAATCGAAGTAGTTCAATTAGTAAAATGAAAAATAAGATATTTACAGGAGCGGCGGACCGTCCTGCTTACTCCTTTCAGAAACAGCGGTAATGCGACAGCCTGAGAGGCGAGACACGAGCTTCAACCAGAACTGAAATCCGGGTGACAGTACGCCGGCAAGCTTGAGCAACAAAAGGGATCTGGTGCAATATTTTCTTTGTATATTCGTAAAATGCGTTAAATATTGTCTATTTTATATATTTTGCGCCATTTTATATAAAGTATATTTTTTTGGCAAATGTTTCGTGAATGCATCTCGAATGTATCTCAATTACACTTGCGACTGCGTAAATGAAATAAAAAACCAAATGAACAAAATACGAAAAGAAGTACAGGAACTTACACAAAAAAAAAAACGAAGAGCTTACCTCCGAAAATCGCAGATTGAGCGAAAAAATTGAAGAACTGGAGCAATATGAGAGGAGCAACAACATTGAGATCGAGGGCTTGCCCGAAACAGGTGACGTGTAGGATGTCGTTAAACGAATCGGGAACATTGTCCACGAGCCGATTCTTGACTGGGACATCGACATCTGCCACCGCGTCCCCACTTTGAGGCCTGTAGAGAAAAACGTAATTGTCCGCTTCGTGCAACGTACTAAACGAGAGACAATCCTGCAGAAATGCAAAAAGCAAAGGTTGAACTCAAAAGCCCTTGATTATGGCGGGAACAGCAACGCTGTGTACGTAAATGAGCATCTAATTAGCTCAAAAAAAAAAAAAAAGCTACTGGGCTCTGGGGTTGCCAAAAAGAAAAGCGTTGGATGGGAGCTTGTCTGGTCTGCAGGTGGGAAGATCTTTGCGCGAAAGGACGAGCACGCAACCATTCTCCCAATCACTTACATGCTGTACATGACTAAATAGTCAGGACTTCGCGGACCCCTAGAAAGCCTTCGCGGAACCCTAAGGGTCCGCAGATCCCCATTTGAGAACCACTGAACTAGCAGATGAAATGAATTGGCACTTCGTGAACATAGGAACGTATACAGGGGAAATCGCAGATATGGAGAAATGCGTGCGCAGAAAAAAATCAACTAGAATCAATTATGTTTTATTTCCAACGACGCCGGTGGAAATCGACAGAATCATAAGAAATTTAGAAAATAATGTTGCCACTAGGATGACGAAATAAAAGTCTTACCAATCAAGCACACCGTGAGCATTATTAGCCCCATAATATGCTATCTAATAATTATCACACTTGCCCCTGGCGAATTTCCTAATGAGTTAAAAATAGCCCAAGTTATTTCCGTGTACAAGGGAGGTAGTGTGACCACCATAAATAATTATGGACCAGTTTCAGTCCTACCAGTTTTTTCGAAGATCTTTGAGATGGTTATTAATGATAGGGTAACCAGTGTTTTTTCAGAAGCATCAAATAATAACACAGTCTCAGTATGAATTTAAACAAAAGAGTCCGCAGAACTAGCACTGATTGAAATAAAAGACAAAATTATTGAAAATATTGAAAATAAGTTGTATATACTTGTCCTATTCCCATACATACGAAAAGCTTTTGATACTGTGCAACACACCATTCAACTAGAAACGCTTCAAACTTGCGGAGTTCAAGCTATCGCATTAAAACTAATAAAATGCTCTCTTACAGATCACTATCAATACGTTTATATCAATAGTCAATCTTCTAATAAATGGAAAATACAAAACGGCGTTCGTCAGGGTTCTATCTTGGGGCCTCTGTTGTTCCTTGTATATATTATTGATATAACAAATATACCAAGCTCTCGTTAGTTAAAAATGTATGCAGACGATGCAAATGTGTTTTTCTCTGGCTTTACAAAAAGTGTTTAGAAATTTCTGCAATTGCCTACCCCGTAATCCTATCAAATTGGCTACAAATCAATCGTTTAAATTTATATAAAATTAAAATTAAGTATGTAATTTTTAATCCAGTAAATAAACTAGATTGCAGTTTTTTCAATATAACGTTTGATGGCACCCTATCAGAGCATGTAAGAGATCCACAATTTTTGGGTGTACGGTTTTCCAAGGACCTATCGTGGAATACTCATGTCAATAAACTTAAAACTGAATTATCTCGAGTTACTGGCAGCTTATATCAAATTCAAAACTTAGTACCTACCTGTTTAAGTCAAATGATTTACTATTCCTTATTTTAGTCTAAAATTAGTTACGGTATATTGGTGTGGGGAACAGCAACAGCTACGAACTACAAAAAACTAGTTATATTACAAAAGAGAATACTACGTATATGTGAAAACTATGAAGGTGATAAAAGAAACATAAGCACACTGCCACTTTTTGTAAAATATAATATGCTCCAGGTTGAGCAGGTTTACTACTTTATACCGCTACAATGGATATATAAGAACGAACTGCACACCACCCCAACAAATAGCGTTAGCGCATATACGCCCCGAGATCCAAAGATAAAATTGTCCAAGATAAGAACTAATTACGGCTGACAAACTTTAACTTTTCGAATAATTAGGGAATAATTAAAATTCTTAACAATACAGCTATGAACATAGACTATAACACAATTTTCTATAAATTCAAAAGTAAATGCAGAACGCTTCTGTTTGGTGGTGCTATTACATTTTAATTGTGAAGTTTTCTTTTCCACTTCTAGTTTCTGAACTTATCTTATTCGTGATCTCTATGTGTATGAATTTAGACGGATCCGGCCAACTCGTCAACGGCCAACTCGTCGACGGCCCATTCGTCGAATATGGCAATTCGTATTAGGGCAATTCGTCGAAGGGCAACTTGTCGAAAAAGAAAATTGGTCGAAGGGCGATTCGTCGAATGGGTTGAATGACGGTCCAAGGTAAAAATTAGTGGTTCCTTTTTTATCTTTTGACCTAAATTTCTATTTTTGTTTGAACTAGGCTCAGCGCCTTCGTTAAGTTAGGAGAGAACCTTAAGACAAGTTGAAAAATGTGTCAGCTCAGGATCGTCCCTTTGTTACCCTTTTTATTACTTATTTTGTAATGAGCCGCCGCAGACTATCGCCGCGAATGGCGTGAACGGGTGGGCCAGGTGGGGCGACAATTTTGCAATGAGCCGCCGCAAACTGTCGCCGCAAAGCGGCGTTAGATGATGGGCCGGGTAGGCCGGGTAGGTTAACTTGCGCCCCATTGAATCACCAGCGACACAGTTACCCTGCCCCACCGCACCGTGAAAGTGGCGAAAGCGGCAAGTTGACCTTCGACAAGAAAGAGCAGACTGTAGGTCAGTTTTTTTTAAGGTGTGCGCTAATTGCACACAGAACACGGATTATTATAGGGCAATACTTACTTTAAAATTTCAAGAAGAAAATTATAGATTTGGCTTTAAAAAAGCAGCGACCAGTTAGACTCTTCGACGAGTTTTCCTTCCACGAGTTGCCCTATGACGAATGGGCCTATTCGACGAATGGGCCGCCGACGAGTTGGCCGTCGACAAGTTGGCTTTCGACGAGTTGGCCTACACCCGAATTTAGAACACTCTTCTTTTGGTCAAAGTTTTATATTAGCTACCTACCTGAATGTAGATTTCTTTGTTGTTGTTGTTTTATTTTTTTATTTTTTTTTGCATACAGCATGAATTACTTTACTGATGTCCAATGTTATTAGGTTCTTAATGTGGTGTGTCACGCAAAGGATTTTACTATTTCAGCTGATTGCCTGTGTATAATCTAATCTTCACTCTGCTTTGTTGCCCTGTTGCTTTGTAGTCATTGAGGGGTTCGTTTTGCCTGGCTTGTGTGATCCTGTGATTGCGGCTTCCGGAGTGTTTATTTTCTGCTTTGTTACATTGTTGTTGCATATGACACCCATATCTTTTTTTGCCACGGCTGAACTGTTGGGGTGTAGAGGCTCAGTCAGGCACTTGTGCCATTATCTGTGCCCCCCCCCCCCCCATGCGTAAAAATGTCCGCAAAAAAAAATATAGAAAAAAAACTGTTTAATGACGTTAGTTATTTAGTAAGCATTCATGTCCTGTCTTTCTGTAGAACATATTTTATAGAATAAGTATGAAAAAGTGTTGTACGAGTATGCTTCGATGCGAAATTGACACCTAAACAAAGTAGCGCCTTAAAACCTCGTCCATCTCCAAGCATCGAGCTTCGAAATTTAGGATGTCCAGCAGAAAATCAGCAACAACATTCAAAAGAGCTGAATGCTAGTTCCAAGAGACTTGGCTTTCACATAAAGATTTACATGACTATAAAATATATATGACCAGGACACGCGGGAACGCAATCCCATAAATTGTTTTAAATAGGTCATCCATAAGGACTTGGAATCTTTCCGATCAAGAAAAAATTTACAGGATTAAACAATATTTTCTTATTCAAATTTTTATTTAATTAAGTGACCTTAATAAAATGCATTCTGAGAGTGTTATAAAAAAGTCGAGCGCAGTAATTAGAGAAGTGACAAAATACCGAACGATCAGCAATGCGAATCTAGACATGTAAAAGAAAACGTGCTTTTATATCAGTTAAAACACAGTTTTGGGGTGTTCCCTTTAAATTTTGACAAAACATTTAGGTTTAAAAACATTCCTCAGGTAAAAAAGAACGTAAATGGCAGGGTTTGCGGATATTCTTAGGGTAATATTATTTTGAATCGCCCAAGCAACAACTGGCACATGCCTCCCAGCTGCCGGGAATCAAATATTTGACCGCTTCATGAAGCTCAATTTCTTCATGAAGCTGAATGACTTAGGGAAATACTGATTTTTTTTTTAATTTTTTATATGTTGACTTGGTTTTTTTTCCTCCAAAAGCCTGCAAAATCCTATGTGCAAAAAATTAGATCTTTGAATTGCTTTCGGTTAACTAGTAAGCCCACACTGAGCTTTTTATTGCAAACAAATTTAATATTATATGTACAAAATGAAATTTGTTGCATACGATTTGTGTTTGCTTTAATCTTGTTTGTGTACAGTAGCCTAACTTCTGTTTGGTGGAAAAACAAAACACGGGATTAATTGACATATTGATTGAATGATAGCTTCGTTTAGTGATTGAGTATATGATTAATTGATAGATTGAGTGATTGACTTTGGTGAACTAATGTCTTGTAGTATAGCAATGTTAAAATTAATTTTCTCAGATGTCAAACTATTTTTTTTTTCCATTTTCATTAGTAGCAAGGTATGATTGTGACTCATTAGAAAATATAAATACAACTATACTATTTTGTTTTCATTACCAGAATTAACCTTATATCTTGTCAGTTTTGCGTTCTGACTGCGTCCTCTCATAAGTACTCTTCTGGCCGATATTGTGTAATATTTAATTTGCTAAAATTAGTACTTAGGACGTAAGCTTAAAAGAAACGGAAGTTCTACGTATTTGATTGTAAAATGTATTTTACTTTGCAAAAAATATCACCTTTTACAACGCAAATCCTAGAAGCTTTAAGAATTATTTCCCGTCCTGTAATCAAATTACTCTATTTTATATTTATATTGACTGATAAACCACGATCGTTGCTACAGCTAAACCGAAAGGGAAAAAATCCGCTGGATTTTCTTATGAAATATATTGCCAACGTCTAAATATTTTATATATGCGCTCATTTAAATGCTTGAGATATTTTATTTCATGCTGTGGCATTCTACTTCCGCCACCCGCCGCAGGTGACCGACGAGACAACTCGTTCAGCGAACTTAGGAAGCGTTTATCACCATGGCGTTTCTGGGAAAGAATTCTGGACAACAACCCGGGCGACCAATACCAATGGCAGGCCCAGACTGTCCTATTTGAGAGCGGCAGCGGGAATCGCCCCCCGTAAGTTGGTGACTCGCCGCTGCGTGGCGGTCCGAGTGCTCCACAATACGTAAAATATATAATTTGTACGAAATGAAAATAGCTAAGTTTGAGGTTTGTGGTTATATCAGGTAAATTAAACCAGCTTAAGTATGATTAAAAGAAACGCCATTTCTCGCATTGTAAACATTAATAGTAAATAATTTGAAAAAAAAATAATATCCGCCAGGCTTGCCGCTTGCCACCTTTTTCATTTCAAGCATGGCTTCAAAAATATATTATAGGGGAGAATATAAAAGGTTGACTTAAGAAAGTGAACTGAGTTTATATAAAAACACCCATCGTTTGACCTCCACGTTGCTATGAATATCGATCAGGGAGAAAGGAGGGGTATTACTCTAAAAACAAACTATAACGCACAACTGCTGATATGCTCGATCCTAAAAGTACTCAACATATACGTAGCTGAAAACTTGGTTCGAGATAATCTCTCTAACGGAAAGGTTCCATCGATTACCTTTAACGAGTGCTCATAAATGTATGTTACTTGTTTTAGTTTAGTTTCTGACTTTCGATGCATAATATCTCTGTTTTGCAGAAAAAAATAAAAGTGCTCGTCAAGTACACGCTTAAATACATCTGCTACATCTGCGATAGCCGTTGTTTATCTATATTTTTTTGTTCATGTGTGAGTGCTTTAGATCCCTGCTGTGTTGACTGACCCAGTACCTCTTACGTTGCCGGGGAAAAAAGTGTGTACATGGTTAGTCTGCGGGAAACTCTACTAAGTTTCTCTTTAATGGAGACATCACACTGGCGGTTGAGTTGCGTTTGCGAAACAGTTGAGGATGTTGTTTTTGAGTGACCCTGTTCGGACACACCGATACGCGGTTGGCGGTTTCTCGGCGCTCAGATGTGAAATTTTCGGACTTTCGTTTACAGTAAAATGCCAGTTGATTCTAGGATCCAAATCGAAAACTTAGCTCTCTTAGTACAGAAAATTTTTTTGTGCTTTTCACGCGTGCCCCGATTTCAGGTAAAAGAAGAAGAAGAAGCATGGAACGGCAAAACCATGCCGGCCATTCCCAAGAGCTTACTCTCAGCCAAAGTCCAGAAAGTCGAGCCCTACTGAACCGTACAGAGGGATGCCCCTGACCTTTTCCTTTTTTTTTAAAGTGTATCCTTTTTGTATAAGTAGCTGACTTCATTTTTTGCGACATGACCGGCAGTTTTTAGGGGCGAAGCTCCTTAGGGGCTAGCCATGTCTGTATGTCCGTCCGCCGTCAGGTCACGAGCACGGGAGCACGTGCTCCCGTGCTCGTGTAGGGAAAAAAAAAACAACAACCGCATCTCTACGTGGTGAATGATGTTGATTGGGCGAAGCTCTGGTGGTCCTTGTCTGCGTAGACAGTGAGCCGCAGCATGCCGAGCCTTTCGTTCGTTTTCATCCATGTCAGAAAGAGAATGTGTGGTATGGAACGAGGTTATATACGCATTTGAGCGTTTGAACGCAGCGTGTTATGGATGAAAACGAACGAAAGGGTCGGCATGCTGCGGCTCAGCGTCTCCGCAGACAAGCACCACCAGAGCTTCGCCCCAATCAACATCATTCACCACGTGGAGATGCGGTTGTTTTTTGCTTTAGCGTTTTTTTCTTTAATGTATGATGCTGCCGTCCCACCAAAGCATATGTCGGGCGTCAGGACCTCGTCAAACTGTGAAGCACCTTTTTCCACTGTCGTTCACTTTTACGTTTTGGGAGAACGTCATTGATGGTGCCGGGAATGTGTTCGGTGCTAGCCAGTCGTGGTTTGGTTGATGGCGGACGCGCCACTCGTCACAGGTCGATCGGTTGTGAAGTTTGACATTACTAAAACACTTACACCCCTTAGAAAGAAGAAACATTTTTCCTAGGTGATTTAAAATGGCGTCAGCAGACTTCACAATTAATATTTTGCTACGGAGTCACAATCGCGCATACTCTTAAGAAAGCCAAGAAAAGCAACTTCTTGAAACCGAAACTGAAGCCTGCGCAAGGAGTTCGAAGAAATATAGAGGAGTGCCAGAAGTCACGTGGCTACACCCGACCTCTCTTCTATATTTTCCTTCTTCCGTTTTTCTCTTCGGCCGAGCACAGCAGACGACGTGGCTACCGTTTGCCGTGCGATAGCTTTGCTGTTATGTTTGTTCCGCTGGCTGTTCTGCACTTCAAGATCAGTTGTTTTGTTCATTTAAAGGGATACTACAACGAAATTTCGGTGCTCATTTTTTGGTCTTATGTGTTCAAAAAAGCAGCATCACATCGAGCATAACAATATCTTGTTAAAAAAGTTACGAAAAGCAATTTTAAAACGAATTAAACGATTAGCAAAGAGCACCTAATTGATGTCGCTAACGCCTCGTTTGTAATGCCCGTCTGGGAACCTTGACAGTTAGTGACGGAGGTTGTCTCGTCTCCGGCCACGACGAGAGAAGAGGTGCAGGAGGAACTCCCTTCTTCCCGAGAATGCTTTTTGTGTGTCCCAGAAGTCGCTATTGTCCCCCTACATGACTACAGAAGATTAACCCGGCACTCAAAATTCGTACAAAAGCAGCCACTTCGGTGAGTGGAACGACTATGCCATCCTCTCGACGTCAGCCTCGCCGTAGCTTTGCTCGTCTTGAGACGACCTACGTCACGATTGCGTTGGATGTCACGTGGTCTCCGCTGGGCCTTCTCCGAGCGCTTGCCAGAGTGAGCCGTTTATAGCGAAGAATACAGCCACCAGGCTCAAAATACAAACGTGCGATTGTCATTTACGGATATTGTGGATCATATTCAACCTATTTTTGAACACGACGGGAATATTTCAAATTTCGTTGAAGTATCCCTTTAAGAGTTGGAAATCAGTGGTGAATGCCAGTGATCGGCTCAGAAAAGAATGCCCAGAAGAGGTTCCGTGGGAAGTTGCCTCACAGGATCTGCATACAAAAGTGTCATTGTGCCGCATAGTCTGCACAAGTTCCCGAAAGATCAACGGGATCAGGACCCATGACTGCCTGCAATGCCGGCAGAATACTTATGGGAACCACGGAAATCGGACGCGACCCCATTTATATGCTGCTTGCATTTTGTGGAAAGCGACTATTTGGAGTTCGCAGGAGTCGAAAAGGAAGTGCCATACCATTTAGTTCAGCGACGTTTCGTCCACAACTTGTTTTTAGTGATAATTGTAAAGAGAATTGCGTAAATATCAGAAAATGTTGACAAACAAAACTGTATGCCCATACTCGGGATTGAACCTGGGTCCGCTGCGTAGGAAGCAGACCTTTTTCTACTGATCTACTCTAAAACATGAAATAAAACACGAAAACATGAAATAGCTTCGTATCGTGGAGCTCGAAGTACGATAGTCTTAACATCATAATATTCAGGAAGACCAGGCGGAACTCCTCATTCGTAGTAATGCAGCCCGTCGAGTGTTGGTCACAAAGTTTCCTTCCGATTTCCCAGCAGCACAAGCACTCGCCAGGATTAAAATCTGGCATCCCCACGAATTGGCCACATTCGCACCTAGTAGAGAATTGAAGATAGAGTGAGTAGGGCAGGTGAGCTGGTTGACGATAGACATTTTTGAAAAACCAAAGATGACGGACGAAAAAGGGGACAACACACAAGACGTTTTATGTGTTGTCCACTTTTTCGTCCGCCTTCACAGGTTTTTCAAAAATGCGTAGTAAAGAAATTGTACGTATGCATATTCAACACGAAGCACGCACTTTGTGCTTTATGTTTGCGAGTTCTTCAAGCTCTTACTAATTCGTGGTTCTAAGACGAGCGATGTCTTTGAGTTACGAGAAGGGGTGACAACTCGGCGACCTTTTCTTGCGAATCTGCTTGGTGGCTGGTCGTGTCGTGCGCAATGAATCCAAATTGTTTTGATAGGTCAAAAATTTATCTTCCGAAGAATGACAGATTTGCCGGAACAACGAACGACTGTTTTAAAGTAGAGGTCCCACGACCGTCGTTCGCTGACATCGCCGTCCAGCCCACGAGTCGCACGATACGCGATACGACGCCATGTTGAGAATTGCGCAATGAACGCATAAAATGCTTCCGGTTGTCTGTTCAACTTTTTTTTCAATCAACGTATTTGCAGTTTTTTAAAAGCCTAAAAAAATTAGTTTCATATTTCTTTTCTAGTTTTAATATTGAGTTTGTGCCTCCAATGACCCACGACTTTGATTAAATGTGGTGGTTGTGTCTAAACCTCAGAAAATGGCCCATGACCACAGAAAACAAAGTGAGCGCGACTCAAACCGGCCAGTTCTCAATCGGCGGTGTTCGGGTGGAAAGAAACCGAATTTCGAGCGGAAACGTCTGTTCTAGGTAGTTGGGCTTTCATTTGTCATGTACAACAGAAAACATCTGCGAGCATAAATAACTTTTCAGTGTATTTTTAAACCAAAATAAGCGCCATGTGTATTACCTATGCATTATATAGTGTACACTTTATTTCTTACGTAGGTGTAATTTAGTGGTTTTCGCGGTAGAAACGTCACGTGTCGAGCTAGTGTAGCAATCTTTGGTTCTACACCAGATCCAGGTTAGTGTTGTTGGATACACAATTATGGTCACAACATCGATATCGACTTTCGTGGTGGTCATGTACGGTGTGGCCATCTCGTGAGTACCGGAGAAGGTACAAACGCTGTCATCTAGATAGTGTGATAGGAGGCGTGTTCTGAAGTTTTACGGGCCAATATGAACAAGGCAGCGCAGCCACGCACTTTAACACCTAAAAAAAAAAAAAGCGGACTTACTTGATACAAACCACCCGGGCGGAAGCCCCTTCAGATTACGAGTTAATTATTTTCGTGGCGGATTCGAGTACCCAACGTGAACATTTCGTTCCTTCGCTGATTTGTTCGCACCAACGCAAGAACTACAGATCTTAGGACGGCTCAGCAGCGACGGCAGTGTCGCGTTGCGATTGGTAGGCACTTAGCGGTTTGCAAGATCGGTTTGGAGAAGTCGGTTCCAAACGGGTTGGGGAAAAACGATCGCTGACTGTTCGATGTCAACCGTTTTACGGTTGAACATGTGCTGATTCGATTCGCGCCTGCGTATTCGGTTTCAATTTGAGTGGGTCATACATTCAAGTTACCCTGTCGCTACGATACGGTACAACTAATTAAGCAACACAAAAAGTCGCATCATCCCGGCGCTCGTTGTCTTTGAGGGTTTGCTAACACTTGCTTAACCAATCGTGAACCAAAAATAACAACAAAAAATCCCACGATCACGGCGTTTTAAGAAAAGTGGTTGGTTGAGTAGCTGATAGAAACCGCACATAGACGACAAGCGCTGTGATGACGCAATGTTGGCATTGCCTGATTTGCTCTGTTGAATGGTTGCGTCGGTTGCCGTGGAACTTAAATTGAAGGGGAGTTTATCCATCCTCAATGAGGGTTATGTGTTTCCTGCGAAGCTGTAGACATTAGTCAGTGCTAGCCTGGGGTCGCTAACGTGCTCTCCACAGAAATGATTTCGCGTACACACGCTGCTACGACATTCATCAAGGTCGCAACGGGAAAGGCAAAACATTCTCGAGGGTGGACTCCCACTCTACGTGCACGGAATTTTCACGTGCTGCGGCGCGTCAACGCACTCGACCGCCAATCCTTCTTGTTTTTTTAATTTTTTTACCGGATCCTGACAAGTCAGAAACACACACAAAAAATGCAAAACAGATCCACACACATTAGAGTAAATGTCATATTAGAGACCAGATTTTTAAGCAGATGCCTATTCCGTTCCTTGCTTCATCTTCAAGCCTACTCATTATATGAGCAATAAATGGGTGCTAATAAGTTGCTTATTACTGTTTTTATACTGCCTACATACGCCCATTACTGGCGTTAGCGCATATAAATGTCTATTTCGAACATCACCTATTTGGATCCTCTCTAGCCCCTGGGTCCGCTTTGGGTGCAGTTTCAGATTGTTTTTTATGTTGCCTGGCAACACTGACTGCGCTGTACTCTAAGGGCCTTCAAGGACGATAGAAAGGACGCTTCCACGTTGATTTATACAAGGCCGTAGTGACTGCAAATATTCCTTTGGTCAAGTGAGCATTCTATGCTGAGGCAATTCCTACATAAATACTTGAACCACAACGTGTCGTCTGAGTCCATATTGCGGAAGAACTACGCCTGGCCTTTCTATGAAGAAACATTGAGAAAAATCAGAAAGGAGCTTAGCGACTCATGCATTCGAATTTCTTAAACAACAGACATGAAGGGCGCTTCTTCGCCCACTTTTTAGCTGGGAAGCTTGAAGCAGACGTGAAGACTAGGGCTTTCCTTGTGTGCTTGAAATCATTGGAGAGGACCAATGGGGAGTCCGTAGCGTATTTTGTAAACGAATCCCTGAAAGTTGCTTACCCTGTAGGCGACGAAGACACCAAGGTTTGTTGCTCTACACAGACACCGCAGCCGACATGCACAAAGCTGCTCATCTGCTGAATACCTTCTAGCCGCAAATGGTGCATGTCAAATGCCTAGCACATGTGCTCCACCGTCTTTGTGAACAACTTAGGAAGTACTTCATGGACGTCAACAAGCTTATTGCTTCAACCAAGGCCGTGTTTCTAAAGACGTTTTCTCGCGTACGCTCGTTCAGTGAGGAGTTGTCGGATGTGCCCTGTTCCGCAGAGCCATCGTCACACGTTGAGGAACATGGTTAATTACTGTTGAGTTATACAATTGCTACTTTTCGGACGTCAAGGCCGTGGTCAACGGATTTTCAGGTGATGAGAGGGGTTCAGTCACGAAGGCTCAAGCTGCCTTCTCTTCGGATAGCCTCCAAGGAGACCCCGCATACTTGTGCGCCAACCTCGCGTTCCTCATAAACACTACCAAGAAACTTTAATAAAAGTCGGGCGAAACTCTAATTAGAAACATTGCGCTAATTCGCGATCACAGCAAAGAATTCCCGCCGTTCCTAAAGGAACATTATCCGAGAAGGCATGTGCGATCAGGCTTGAACACTCGGACAGAAACGACGAATTTTCTGTCTTTAAAGAAGTTTTCGTTGTTCTTGCTGGTGAGTGCTCTAGGGTTCTGCTGTCGGTTAAAGCATCGCATGTCCCCAAGTACAAAGTCGCTCCAATGATATGTGTCGATGTCGAGTTTTCCTTTTCAGCGTACAAGCATAGTCTATGTGACAAGAGGCACAATTTTAAATTAAAAAAAAAAAATCTAGAGATAATGGTGGTCTGCTATTGTTTCATTAATTTTCAGTGATTTTTAGACTACGTTCGGCGTGCTCTCCAAGCAGATTTTCGCAAACATATGCAGTCGCATCACCGTGTCCAACACCATGCTCAAATCCAAGCCTATTTTCAAAACAACGGCAGAGCATCCGACACGCATTTTTTTAGCAGATCACTGCCATATTAAAAAGCCAAAGTCAAAACAAAACATGACTGTGCACCTGCATTTCCTTTCACCTTAAAATGCTCACAGTCGTCGAAAATACGCTTTTCTATCAAAAATCTGTGCAGCTACTTAGCACCTTTTCAAAAATGCTCTTCAAATGTGTGGAAGCGTATTTGGTAGTATTGGAGCGTTCCCCGAGTATAATTAGGATAGCATTATTTGTATATGAGAAAGTTATTAAAATTGCATTTATCAGTCTTCGTGTAACAATTTGTTAATTTTGTTAAAGCAATCGCTGTCGCTCTTACTTTTTTTTATTTGTGTATGTTTCTGTTGTGTCGTAATTTATCTGCGTCAGGCATGCATGAAATAGCGCTTCTTTTAATCAGTATTTCCGTATTTAAGTATTATTTTGCATTCCCGTTTTACTATACCAGCTACAGTGGCCATTGAATAAGAATGTGAGCAGTGCGCTGGTTTAATTAAGTCAATTGACTGTCGTTAGTTGCGCACTATTATGGGGTAACTTTAGGGCTATGTTAAACTGTTGACGCCTTTGTGTCATCATAAATAATCACGTTTTCTTTTTTTTCTGCCGTGAATACAAGTGCAGCACGTCTCCGAATTGAAACTATTTGCATTTATGTAAAAATTAAATGTGCCTATATTCACGACGTTGGAGGCCTAAAACGTTGTTTTGCCATGTCTATTTTTTGGCGCCTACAGGGTGTTTTTAATGGCTAAAAATCCGGCCTCTGGTCATAATATTATCTGCAGCCTAGTAGCATTCTTGGAGTTAAAATCAACTTTTTGTCAAGAGCGCTTCAACCTGTCTCCAGTACTCCCTCGTTAAGAACGCGCAGAAATAATAAAACAAAACATAAAAAAGAAACCTCTCGAATATTACGTCCATCACGACTTCTCCGTACACGGTTTAGATTTTACGCGTAGTAGGGTGACCGGGTTGCTACAGACAGAAGAAAAGCTAAAATTTCGAATAAATATGTACTATTCTTCATTTCAAGGCGATCATAACACACTCCTAAGCAATATGTAGACAGATTACATATATGTTCATTATATTATATGGAAAAGAAATAGGCCAGCGTGCCCACGAATCTGGATGAATCATTTAAAGTGAGCGCATAAATCGTCTTGGCAACGTATCGCGCTACGATATACCAGACTGGTGCCCGAATGTAGTGGCAGCATCGCATCAGTTGTTCAAAGGAGAATCTTACCCAAGTAAAATAACAAAAAAAAAAAAGAAATAAAGATATTAGGTTTACATACCTATGGCACCCGTCGACTATCCATGCATTCTCTGCACAGAAGGGCCTAAGTAGTCTTTGAAAATTTGCTTTTTTTTTAATTTGTTGAGGATAAAAATACACATCCCAAATGAGTGCCGTCACCGAATGCTTTCAAAACCCCTAAAAACGATTGTTTATAAAAAAGAAAAACCTATTGGAAACTATGCCCAGTCACGCCAAACATTAAAGATTCAAAAAAAGGAAAACTTAGTTGATTAATTGACTAAAACTTAATAATCATCATTTTAAGTATTGAAAATAAACATGCGCTTCCAATTATAATCCACTGGGCATAATTCAAAACCGCTAAATGACCTAATTTTAAAAACACATGGGGCAGGGGCAGCTTTTGGCTATATTGTGAGAAAAAAGCTCAATTTGGAGGTGTTTCTAGGTTTTGGACCCCAGCGCGAAGATGTGTTTCGATAGTAATCCAACGCACCCTCAGAAATAGGGGGTGCGGTACTTACACTCCTTGTCCCATGTATAACAGTTCAAAAACTTCACTTTGGCGTTTAGTCAGCTGATATTGAACCGACGATTTCAACTTTCACGAGTGGCTTGATCCTCGAGTGATACAACTTAATATTATAGCGAATGTGTGCATTAAAAAGCACAGGAAACCACTCTAGGTTTTGTTAACCCAGCCGCAAACTCTCATTTTTTTTTTCTGTAGCTTTGAAACGTACATTAGCTATTTAGTTAGTTATATTACACAGCTATCTTGCCGCTCGTAAACGTTGGTATCGTCAGTTCCACGTCTGGGGACTGAACCTCAAAACGTAGTTTTGGGATCATGTATATGGGACAAAGGGTGTAACTACTACACCTATTATTTCGGAGTCCACAAAGGGACGCGTCCAAATTAAGCATCACATTCGAACGCCGTATAAGGCTATAGAACATTATGTCTTTCTAAAATGAGCTAATGTATTGTTGTTCGATGATACGCAGAAAGTTTGTAGTTCGAACCATCTCACTAGATTGGTTAGCTAAAAGAATATTTTGTTGCATTTCGTTAATTATCTAGCTATTCGGTATTGTTTTCAATTCCTCACCTCTTAGGTGGCTGGCAGTTTATTCACGTGAACTGTTTCTTTCCTCCGAGACCAAACGTGTTTGCTAATGGGCCAGATTGGGGTCATTTCGCTGCCTGGAGAGTCGGAGAGTAAATAAAAATAAAAATAAGAAAATGCTAAGTAATTCGACGAACAAAAGTTTAACAAAAAAGTAGAAGTAAAATAAAATATTAAAAATACAATGTGGATACACAAAAATACATTTTATTCTTTATTAGTATGTTGCTAATCATTGCATGTAAAAACCGTGCGCCTGCAAACTGACAAAGAATGAATCCAAGCGCATTAAATCTTAACCATATGCACACATGGCAGAATACTAATGATCACGGTAAAAATGTACGATATGCAAATATTTTGACACAGGACAC
Organism: Ixodes scapularis; assembly: GCF_016920785.2. NCBI lineage: Eukaryota > Metazoa > Arthropoda > Arachnida > Ixodida > Ixodidae > Ixodes > Ixodes scapularis. The sequence goes on along the minus strand of NW_024609879.1, from coordinate 43,173,261 downwards.
TAATGATGATATACATGACAAGGCAAAGGACGCTTAACATAGTTACAGAGGCATAAAACAGTAGACAGCAAATACTAATGCTGGTGATGAAAATGAACTATATATAATATGACGATAGAACCTATGTGTTGGTATAGTGTTGTCATTATTTCTGATATTGTTGATTGCACTTTAGGTGCGTGTCGCAGCGCCGTCGATGGAAAAATTATGTCCATCCGCTGACCCACGAGAACCCCTCCACGGGAAGAATTCGGCCCGCGGGCATGTGTTTGGAGACACTTCCTTTAAACAAACCTAAGTTTATGGGCGTCTTGGATGAAAAGCCCATTGTAGAATGTCTATACAATGGAGTTTGTTTTTAACTGAAAAATGGTTTCTTTTTAGAGGGAGTTACAACAGTGTATAGTGTGCGAGGAAACAGGGTTTGAGGGCGTCACGCGCTCCTACAATATGCTTTCCAGCGATCGCGGCTTTCATTCAATGGTACGTTTGAGCGGAAGTTATTTAAGATGTTGTTCACCAAAAAGCGTTCTAGTAGAAAGCCACATGTGCGCAAAATTCGAGTGAACATGGACAAAGCGGCCTGTGCAAACGTTTTTGCTTCTTTAGTTTTGGGTTAATGACATTGTTCAAAATGAAAGTGGCGGTGTTGGTAAGGCATGATGATTAGAAACGTAACAGAAAGCGATGGAAAGAGGAAAGAGGACAAATAATCGCTGAACTTCGAACCGAAATTCATTCGTCTATTCGCAACCTTGTGTTCACAGACCAACCAAGAAACATAGTTGAATCTTTACCCCTGCCGATTTTGATCTGGGGCTTTAAACTCGTCAACTGCAAAGTTGGGTCTGAAAGTTTGCTAATCGCGCCAATTGGACGTCGTAAAAAAAAAGAAGCGAAGTTATTGTTGTGCTCGCTTTTATCTTCGGCCCCAACTTTGTGTTTGACGAGTTCCGAGACCCAGGATGAGCATTGTACAGGCGTGAGGTCATGCAGCACTACTGTGGGATGCATGTTGAAGACCCCTGGGCAGCGTTTGTTCTGCACTCTCAAATTTTTCATCTAGAGCTGAGACACCAGACGACCATTGAGGCTGACTACTTCCTGCTGTAGAAATCTAAACACAATATTTTATTATTATTAGGAAATACACACCCTTCAATTGCATACCAGAAGATTTCAGCACTCGCGTAACGGCCACCTTAGCGCGTTGAAAAAAAGTTCTGGTGCCGTGCAACGAAATTCGTAAATGTGAATTTCACTGATTACACGAATGTATTATTCCTCTTTACATTTGGTTTTAGGACTAACTGGTTTTTAACAAAATCCTTCATCCAAGAACTTCGACCGTTTCAGCGATAATCCGTCTGTCTCTGCATTTTGTCGCTAAATATCGCAGGCAAAGTGACGTCACGTCACGTCATGATATCACGTGACTCCGGAACTTTGACACCGCAACGTCACGTCACCACGTCGAGTGACGTCAGCTCAAGTGAAATCCACTTCCTCACAAAAAAAAAAAAATTTGGAGTAAATTGAGTGGGAATGTTTTCGCTAAGTATGGGCCGAAATTGACGTCGAGAGACTTAACATCACTGGGCGTCATGTTGTGGCACCGCTGCTCCGCTTAATGTACCGGAAAGGATGACGTCATGGAGTAGTCCTGATGTCAGGTGACACTATGAAGTCACGTTAGGTAGGATAACGATAATTCCCGTCGAACAACGTTAGTTTCCTCTATAAATTTTGCGGAAAATCACTAAACAACAAGTACTACACGCCCTAAAAGCACTGCTTATTGCCTTCAAAACAAAATTAGAAGACCTCTTGTTACACGCTGCATTGTGTGCATTGTACACTCTGTTTCTCACGAGGTCCGACACAAGCAAACCCTATGATTCAACGGAAACAATCAAGTGACCCCGAAATTCCATTGTCATGGCGCTCGTCGCCTTTGCGCGTTTGGTTTTTTGATCCGTCGCTTTTTTTTCTGCGTGAGATTTGTTTAGTCGGTGATAGCACCATGGCGACGCACGTTTTGCGCTGCTTGCTTGGCTTCGCCGGAACATTGTTTAGGCTGCTGTCAGACCTGTGGTTAAAGTGAGCTTAAAAGCTGCATAAAAACCATGGTAAAAAGTATGTTCGGTGCCAGCTACAAGATCGCACCTGCTGTGAGGCTTCTGTGAAACGAGATGGTCGCAGATGGTCAGCGTTTACGGATCGCGCCTTGGCTCCACGAATTGTGTAAACAACGATTTCACCCTCGTCACCTTAGCGTGGAACCACGCTACCATATCACCGTGCACGGAATGCATAAAAAGGTAACGATCCTCAGTAGAAGCTTTCGGCGCAGATCTCCGCGTTTAGGTAAATATTTTCATACAATGTACTCTTTATCACTTCCCGCGACCAATGCGCGTGTCACTGCGCCTCTCTGCAACTTGAGTGTTAAAAACAATTAGCCGAGTGCCTTCCCCGTAAACGTCTGCAAACTTCTTTGGTAAGAAGGAACAAGGTTATAAATTCTGAGTTGTAGCAACATTATACTGCCCCTTTTTGCCATCTAACAACCGCTCGAGCACGCTTTTTAACGCACAACGTGTTTTGTCAGCCAAATGCCACGAAAATACTGTCATGACGAAGAAGTCACGAACTACTGTCACGAAGAACAACAATAAAGGCTCGTCACTTCAAGCGACGTGGTCACAAGACGTGATCCCGTCATACTACCTTGAATTACGTGACCATGTCATGAGATCTGAAGTCACTTGACGTTAATTTTCCCCTAAATTGAACGGGCTACCTAATGTGACGTGGCCATTTCACGGGAACCCAAGACACAATGACAGTTTGCCAACTAGATACAGCGAGCAATTCGATGTCACGTGATGTGACCACGTCGTGGGACGCCAAGTCACGCGGCTTCCATTTCCGCAAGGTGGCACCTTTTTCGCTCAACCCAACCAGTGCTCCCCTGTCTTTGTCAGCTTAATCAAGCTTACATAATGTTTAGTTGTTCCTATCGTATGCTCCGCTGCTTCATTTCATGGCAGACAATAAAATATCGAAATCGTAAAGCAATATTGATGCGTGCCTTTAAATAGATGCTTAACCGATATTAAAATTTGACAAAATGAGGCAGCAGGAGTGTTCAACGGGGCGCCACAAACCCCAACACATCACTCAAAGAGCGATATCTCAAACAGATAGCCGTATTTTTGTAAAATAATGACGCGCTTGAGTGAGAATCGCGACATTGCATTTCCTGCAGAATGGTTAAGTAAGAGAGCAAACAGCCTTGATTTCTTCCCTCTTCGCGTCCTCGGCAAGTCAAAGCGAGAAGAGGAGGGAAAGAAAATCGCGACGCCACGAGCCTTTCTGGCCTTGTTCGAGCGCCGCTCTTCTTTCACAAAAATACTACCATCTGTTGAAGATATCGCGTTATGAGTGATGCTTTCGGGTTTGTAGCGTCCCGCCTAGCGCTTCAGCGTTGTTCTCTGAAATCGAAATTTCGGTTCATAATTCCTTTAAAACATCCTCAATCTTTATGGTTAGAAACTATGGCAATATTATGCGCATATTTATGTCTTTATCTCGCAAGTGTAACACACAGCTGGACATTAATAGAGAAAGATGTATACGAGCGCTCAAAACTACTAGCACACATTTCAAGATATCATGAGGTAAGGCGGAGAAACATACAAGATTTTATACGAAAAAAAAAGTTATACAATTCAACCGAACACATTTTACCTCTTTCGTGGTAGCTCATGCTATTCAAACTCGCTACGTACGTTTGAAACCATAAATATATTAGGTTGGCAGATTGAGCAAAAGCTGCATGTGATTAAACAAATAAAAATAAGTTATACCTCCCAGTTTATTTTTAAACGAGATGTTTCTAAAACATAATGCGTATTTTATTAACATTATCAATACAAGTAAGCGTCCCGGCTCTAAAAAAAATTAACTAATAAACTAGCCGCCAAGACTGCGCGCTTACTGCACTGATACTTTAATTCTCTGATAAAAAGAGAGTCCAAAACTGAATGCAACAGCCGTTTAGCAAAGAGAGTGAAATATGCAATCGTGTGTTAATATTACCTAGCTTCTGCATTAAACGTAACTTGTAAATACATGGGTGGTTTCATCTCAAATCGTGCAGGCAAAAAGGGTCGAATTTTTAATTTCGATGAAAAAAATATATGTTATGGCGCCGTTTCTAAAACCGCAGTCGACACAAACCGCAAGTTCGTCGAAAGTTTTTGTTCTCGACTTATGCATTTTTAAAGAGGCCGCGGCGAAAAGCAGTGTTTTTCACACCCGTCGTGGGTCGGATGTTTCGCTTGACCTCCCGCCATGGATTTTCAATCCACATTATATTATCTTTTTTGAAGCACTCTGTGGACACATTTAAAAGGCTCCAATACCATGAAATAATTTTAGGCCTTTTGCTTTTTTTCTGTAAAAATGTCAAAAACGTCTCCTTGGTCAATTCTTGACGAACTTTGACAATTAATTACTGGCGATCTACTTGGGTTACACCGATATTTTTTACGTCCACGGAGAGCCCAAACACGTTCTTTATATTTATTATAAAATTCCTTGGCTGTATAAAATATCCTTTGCGGTACGTTTACGTTAATATTATGCAAAAACCAGAAAGTACCATATTTGAAATTGATTTTCTCAAAAAACCCAGTTTTTATTTTTTTTATTTTTTGTTAAAATGTATATATGATAGTTGTCTACACGAAAATCAAGCCTAGAAAGTGTATATTTTGTTTGCATGTTTTATATTTAGGCCTCAATATCGGAAAAAGACGTCTTTGTTTTGCAAGACCTAAGTCAGACATAGCGACCCATGCGTCTTTATGAATTGTGAAAAAGTTTTCTTGAATTTTCTTCTCATTTTGTAATCAATTATAAACTAATTTTGTGGTATTGAATATTTATGTATGTTTTGATAAGAGCGGGAACCATGAGATACATATCTAACCAAATCAGCAGGCCTAGTAGACTTTCAATAACCAAAAGGCACAAACGTTGTATTGTTTCCATTTATAAACCTTTCAAAGTAAATTAGCACGACTAGCTATTAGCTGTCATATTACTAAGACAAAGAAAGTCACCACATCGTCGATATATTATATACAATTCTTTACGAAACCAAATACTGGGGCCTGTTCACCGCACACCGCACAGGTCACCAGGGAATGTTATTTCACTTCCGTAATACACAAAAGTGGTGACACAGAAACGGTCCGAAACACACAGAGAGTGTGTGATGGAGAGGGGTAGGAAATAAAAATAAATAAATAGGAATTAAATTGCCCAACTCCGATCTTAACGAAAATTGCGTTAAAAGAAAAAAAAAGTATTTAGGTTCGAGCGGTGGCAAGGCGATAGGTTCACGCCTGGTGGAGAGTCAGACAAAGAACTCGACGGCACGTGAAGGTAAAACAAAAAAAAATCAATATTTTAATAAAGACGGGAAAACTCAGCCGCACATGGCAAGAACAAAAACCAACTCCCCCTGGCATTCGCTAAATGGGACGCAACCAAATGCATGCGAACACGCTCTCTACATCACCGCCAGACCGCTACGCCATGACGAAATAAACCCAACAACTGAACACTGCTAACAAACAGTTAGTAAAAAAACATTGAAAAAAAAAAAAGTTAAGAAAAAACCGCACCCGATAAACAAAGTTCAGCGGGGCGAGGAAACACACACGAGTCGGTCCCACGACATTGAACTCTGGCAGGATGACGGCGTCCAGATGATGCTCGAATCTGTTCCTCCCTCTATTACGCACATCCACGACGGCTGTGCGGAACAGTGGCTGTACGAAAGAAAGTGAAGAATAGATTCGAGCAGGCGATGCGCGAGAAGGTAACCGAGACTATGCTTCTAGCTTCATATCGGGAGAGGAGCTTTCGAGGTAGTTTCTGCAGTTACTCAAACTTTCTCTTTCCCCTTCCCTTTTTCAAAAGAACACGTGAGCCGGCGCTAACGTTTCATCTCGGGAGAAGCCCACTCTTCGCAAACGGTTATAGTTGACAAGGAGGCTGATTTCGACCCAACTAGCCTCCGGGCAGAATACAAACACAAGTATATTTACCAACACGCTCGTTTTAATGTCAGTCTCCGGACTTCGCTGTTTCCAAAAGATATAACCCTTTATAAGGACAGAACGAGCGGGTTGGTGGGGATAATTAAACTTAAACACTCCCTTCTCGTTTTCTTCCTCAAGTTTAATAGATAACCCTTCGGTGCTATCGGATCTCCCCGGAGAGAGAGAGTGAGCACGGCCGTTTCAAGGTGAGGATAGGGCGCTCTAAGCTAGGGCAAACAGGCGGTATCGTTTCACGCATGCACGGATGGCTGGTTTCAAATTTCCCCACATCCCTAACGAAACCGGCCTATCTTCGTGTGTGCGTCTGCAAGATTTCTGTCCCGCGCCGTCGGTTTTAGCGCGCACGCGGCGTTGTTTTGGCTGGCAGAACAGTTGTTGACCGTCGACATTGTAAGGCTGTGGTGTCCTCATCCTTTCAGGCAACGATTCCTTCGCTTTCCCTTGTGCACTACTCTGACAGACTCCTCCTGGGTAGCTGTCAGTGTCCGCCACGTCAACGACACAATCGTACCATTTCACTCCTCCTGACACAGGGTGCGCTGCTCGCTTTACTGTCACGGGCCATCCTATCTAACACAACTAGCGCGAAAGGTCGTGGTCATCTGCTGGCTCCGAAAGGGCGGGACGTTCATGCAGGCCAATGAGGGCCCCGAATCAATAAGACGTCTGCCGACTCCTACACTTTAAAAATTTACGACACCTGCTGGTCTGTTAAGAAGTGTTGCTTTCTCTTCTTGGAACTCCTCCGATGTAGCTTGCCGCCTATAATAAAATTTAAATAATCAATAAACATATCAGGGTGGAAATACTGTATTTCATTTTTATGTGGGAACGTTGAAAAAAAGAAAAAAAACTATTTCCAAGCTTGTGAAGACGCGCAATTCGCAAGTCCATTTCGAGCCGTAAAAACACGTTTTTGTACGATAGTGATGCTTAAATGTAGAACATACAAACTAAATATACACTTTCTAGGATTGATTTTCGTGTAGATAACTATCATATCTACATTTGAACAAAAATAAAAAAAATAAAAAATGGGTTTTTTGAGAAAATCAATTTCAAAAGTGGTACTTTTGTTTTCGTATGATGTTAACGTAAACGTACGGCAAAGGATATTTTATACAGCCCAGGCATTTTATAATAATTATAAAGAGCGTGTTTTGGGCTCTCCGTGGACATAAAAAAATATCGATATAACCCAAGTAGATCGCCAGTAATTAATTGTCAAAGTTCGTCAACAATTGACCAAGGAGGCGTTTTTGACATTTTTACAGAAAAAAAGCAAAAGGCCTAAAATTATTTCATGGTATTGGAGCCTTTTAAATGTGTCCACAGAGTGCTTCAAAAAAGATAATATAATGTGGACTGAAAATCCATGGCGGGAGATCAAGCGAAACATCCGACCCACGACGGGTGTGAAAAACACTGCTTTTCGCCGCGGCCTCTTTAAAAATTCATAAGTCGAGAACGAAAAATCCGACGAACTTGCGGTTTGTGTCGACTGCGGTTTTAGAAACGGCGCCATAACATAAATTTTTTTCATCGAAATTAAAAATTCGACCCTTTTTATATATATATATATATATTTTTTTTTTTTTTAAGTGATGGAGCACCCGAATTTTTTATTGTAGCGTTAAACTTGGCCATGCACGCATCTAACGAATTACACGCAACTGCCGCAACCCTCCGAAGAACTGAGCATTCATTTGGATCGTGTGGAACTTTTACATGCAGCCAAACCTTGCACAGAGCCTCTTTATTTGGCATTCGAACCTGCCTACTATATATCGGTATTTTGTTATGCGACTTGGGGGAACAGCTATCTTCGATTGGAGATACAAAATCGGCATTTTGGCGTGAGCAGAATATCAAGGCAACGACCCCCCCCCCCCCCCCTCTCTTTGAAGCTCTTATGACGTCGCAAAACTAGACCATAATGAGTGAGATGGGTCCCTCCCCGAATATTCGAGGCGGGTCCCACCCTGCATACCCCAAATGGAATCCACGGGAGCATTACATGGTAAGCCCATGTTGGGCATGCCCACGCGGTACCCCCTTTAAGTCCAACTCTCTGCCTAATATGGCTCCTGTATGACCGAGGTGGGACACATGAGGCATTGCGCGGGTAGCCAAAGTTGGGCAGGCCCACGCGTATCCGGACTGGGGCCCACAAGGGTATTGATTCGGATCTAAGCTAAATATTCATCTCCTAACCGAGATGGGACCACAGGTGTAATACAGGGGCTGCCTCAAGCCACTCTGCCAACGTGAGTCCACGTGGGCCCTATTCAAGTGCTAGCATGGTTCACGTGAAGAGCAGTCAATTAGAGGTTTTCGATACCACGGCGGGGAGTAGGGCTGCCGCCATGGATATGCCCCTCTCCACCTTGAACAGATATTGATTGTCTCCCTTGTCGCCTTTCTCCCAGAACGCGAAGCTTTGAAAGAGCCGAGATTTAATCACAGCGCCCACCACGCATGCGGTCGCAGAGAATCACAGAAGTTATACCCGCATCAAGGGAAAGACTCTTCTATTGTAAGTTTGAAGACTAAAAAGAAAAAGTATCAGCATATACTAAATATCTTATCGCAAGCAGTGTCGAACATTTCCACAATATTTAAGTTGGAGCCTCCGTTAGGCTCCACGAGTGTTGCACAATATACTTGACGACTGGGGTTAAGGTAAGCTACCACGCAGATACCTGCTTTACAAAGTATTTCTACTACAACTCAAGTTATTTTCACAGCAAACAATATTGAGTAGAGAATGAATCCATAAAACTGTGTTAAGATGAATTTCAATTCCTTTTGAAGAGTTTTCTGCACTGAGTAATTTGTATCCACTTCTGTGACAACAAAATTAGTCATCTGCAAGCAACGCAAGACACCAAAAACGAAATTGGAGCGTCACTTTCACTGCTGCGTATTAAACGATAATATTTCTAAGAAAATTTAACATTATAAATGTTATCTTATATTTATAGCCACATTCGACAGAATCACATCTTTTTTTGGTTTTAAATTGTAACCAATCTAATATGACGGATTGTTTTGAAGATTGCTGAAACGCGAGGCAGAGCATGTCCAAGTAATTAAGTTTGTTTTTACTGGAACAACGTTTATTTTTGGACAGATATATAATGGGGTATATTGGGCGAATAAACAGAGTATTTTAGTTCATTTCATTCATATTAACCGTAGTGGCCTCTTGAGGATAGCATTACATAAGGGATTGTCGAATTCGACTTTCTGAAATTAAAAAAAAAAACACTTAAAAAACGCAAAAAGAGGCCTGCGAAAGGTCAGGAAACATTCTTATAAAATTAATTCAAGCCTTTGTGGAAGTCTCATGCCGAAATAACTTTTAATTACTACTCGCTTCGAAGCTTGAGGGCAGGCTATTGCAATCTTATATGTGTAATGGAAAGGGTGAGCATTCAAATATGTGGGTTTTGCAAAAAATGGGTTTCACATTGCAGGGGTGACCGACGTGAGAGGAAGTATGGTGGGCCGGAGAAAAAAAAGTTCGGTGCGACCACAGGTTTAAGCACAATCTGTGCATAACAAAGCCGGTCTTTCTTTTTATTTTTTTTAGTCTCGAGAGTTTGTAAAGATATGGATTGCTCTAAAGAGATGCTACTCCAGATAGAGTTGCGAGTGGTAAAACGAGTAGCACGATTTTGGTCAGCTTCTACTTTGTTAATAAATAGCTTTAATAAATATTTCAAATCACTGAAGCATACTCTAGCTAAGTTCCGACCAGCGTAATATAACGCTGAACGTTTAACACAGGAGTTTACGTGAAATATATCCCTTCTTAAAAATCCTACTACTTCGTTAGCCTTAGGACAGATGTAGTTGAAGAGTGGATCTACCAAGAATAATCTTAAGAAAGGCACACACCTAAATATTTAAATGTGGTCCCCGCTCAATGTCACCAGATGAAATAAAATATGATGAACCAATTTCGTTCTGTGATCTTGAGAGTTACATTATATTATATTCCTGCGGGTTGATGATAATGAGCCATGAATGACACCAAGATGTTAATGCTTTTGAACCTTTTTGCTTGGTTAGGCGGTCGTCAATCAACGAAATATTTCGACAGTGTTCAAGATCGTCAGAATATAATCGAACTGTAGAGGATAACGAAGAGGCAGTATAATTTGTATAGACCATGCAAAGTTCCGGGTATAAAAACAGAACCTTGAGGGCGTCAAGATACGACGTTCAGATAAATAGAAGTTGCATTATTGACGATCCAAGAGTGAGAACGACGCCAAAGAAAATTAAAATCCAGGAGACAACGTTGCTTTTGAGGTTTAGATGTCCAAGTTTGGATAATATTATGGTAGGGGGACGCGGTCGAAGGCATTTTAAACGGCTATGAAGATTGCGTCTGCTTGTTTGGAAGAATGCAGATTAGTATGCAGGTCATGGCAAAGTTCAAACCGTTGACGCAATACAAGAAAGGTTCTTACGAACACCGTGCTGATTAGAGATCAAGTTGATACCATATAAATGTGTCATTATTTTGCTGAAGACAACACCCTCTAAAAGTTTACATGAAGCGCTAGTCAATAATATAGGCCTGTAATTAGTTCGTTCATTTACATTGCCCGATTAGGAGTAGGGGACTACGTTCGGGTTTAGCCAGTCAGACGGCAGTTGGTAGTGTATAAGAGAGTGCTCAAAAATTAGGAACAGAAATTCGGCGGACGAATCTTTTGTCAATTTTAAGAGTCAGAAGTTAGTTCGATCACTACCAGGTGAAGAAGTCAAGGAAGGCGGTTAATGCCATTTGCAAGACCCTCTATTGAGATGTAAACACCTTTCATGGGCGTAAGATATTCAGAGGCAGCTTAGCTTAGAGGCGGGAAAGTTTCACAAGCAAAAATTCCACAAAAAAGTATTCTAATTACAAGCAAGCATAGAGGTGCATATCGAGTTTTTTTTTCAATGGGAAGTGGGCCGGTTGGCAGGTCTAGGTTTAGGATTTATGAACGACTAAAACGTTTTTGGGATTTAAATCATTGCTTTTTTGATATCGTGTTTGAAAAATGCAGGTTTTGCCTATCGATTTTAAGTTTGCACTTTTTAGAGAACGCTGCACAGTTAACCGACATGACCTTGTTTAACTGCACAACCTTGTCGATGAAACGTTTGTTTTTATTTAATATTAGTTTAGTTTTTACGGAGAACTAAAGAGGAGATGTGCTTCAGGATGCATCTTTTTTTTTTATGAACTGATTTTCAGAGTTAAGAAAAGCTTGCTTGAATAAGGTCCTATTGGTTTCGACAGAAGGATTCTTGAACGCGTTTTGAAAACCTACGAATGCATAAAAACAGAAGAATTTAAAACCCCTATGTCATCTTTTGGGTCGTCCCACGTTGTTTTGAATGACCTTTGTCTAACTGGAACTTTGACCGATAGAGCAATGTTCTTAAGGCCTTGATCGCAAACTTCCGATAAGAATTGAATGGAAGAGACATGTTCGGGATCTATTATGAAAAAAAAAAAAACAGCTATAATGCTGAATCACCATGTGTCTGTTCGAAAACTCTTTGATGCAATCCGAGTGAGATATCAACGCGTCACCTGGTCCTGCAATGCACTTTCCAGCGCTGGGAGATTTCATGAACTCTATATTTGAGCGGTTGCTAATCTGACCCCGTTACAGTAAAGCGCCACATGTGCACAGAATAGAAGTTAGCCTTGGTAAAACATCCTGCGCCAACCTTTTTGTTTCTTTATATTTTTGGGTTTTTGACTCGCGAACGGAAATGTGTTATACTTTGGAACAAATTTAGAAAATAAAAATATCAAGCTTTTGGTTCGATCAAATTATTCGTTAAGGCAAATTTCGAATTCCAAAATGCTATCGCATTTCAAAATTCGACACTGCTGGAGTTTATTAAAGATTGGTGTGACCGTAAATCCTTAGTGCTTGAATCGTGTTCGTGCTAGAATATTTTGTCTGCGCCCCCCTTTTTCTTGTATCGGGTAAATTGGAGTGCTAAAATATGGCGCAGGTTTACTCCCCTGCGGCTTTAGCATTGAACGCTCAAATGCTAAATGCTGAATTAGGCAACACAATCGCATCAGTAGTTATGGCTGACGGTTTTTCCACCCGTAAGCAGCCAAACTAATGAAACGTTAACATAATGAAGAGCTTTGACTAGGCAAGAGTTGGCTGACCGAGAGTGGCAACGGCATTAATTTAAGAGCGGCTTAAATATTGGGCATGCCCAGCACCTATACTCAAGGCTCTGATTTCTAGTTGCTGTCTTCGCTTAATTTTTCAAATATTTTTGCGAAATAACAAAGCAGGCAAGGAAACGGGAGATTTAAGCAACGCACGCATACACACCGAAATATCCCACGGGTAAAAAGGCGTGTCGGAAACAGCACGAACCTGAAAGGGTGTCGGCCAGTCAGGCGTCACGTGCTTCGTAAAGAGAGCAGAATTTAATTGGGCAGTGGCTAACAAAGGAATCACCTACATCACATCACGACGCGTCACGTGATGCTACAAGAAGGGGCGTGTCTCCAATAGAGTAATGTAGTTATAAGTATATAATGACATCTGAAGCCCTCTCGCAGACGAGCTATTAAGAGTCACAGCACAAGATAGCTAGCGTAATTGCTCCTAATTTGAGACACATTCGTCAAAATTTGTACCATTGTGAAATAGATATACCTTAGTTTATATATTTCGAAAATTATCAGTAGATTCTAGAATTTTCAAAAATATTACTTCGACTGCGAGTAGGTCTTTGGCAAGGCGCACGACTTGGTCTCCCGACATAACAGCAACCAAGGTGGCCGGGGCGGGGGGGGGGGGGGGGGGGGGCGCGGATTCCACGTGCTGTTGCGGTCGTCGTGTGGATTTCTGGCCGTTCATTTCGTACCGAAGGTTAGACTGTAAAAGGTGCATCCCCGTGGAGAATGTTTCAAGCGTACCTTGAGTGTCAGCGCCGTCGCCGAGAAGCTATTTTATGTTTCGCATAAATCTGAGCAAAGTTGGCTCTACAGCGACGAACGTGTAGTCTTCGACGGCGCTTTGACCTCGCGAGCACATGTGCATTGCAGGCTCATGTACAGAATCGAGCTCTCTCTCGTAGGTCCTCCTTGATTTGCCCTCTACGTGAAAGTAAGTTACTGTTCAATGGGCATCTTCAAGAATAGTTTTTTAGATGATTGTCCGTTAGGTCGAAATTAATACTTGTGAATTATTCAGTTCTCTTGCGCGGTTGTCCCATTTTTTTCATTTGTTTGAAGCTGTTTTAACTTAAATTGCATAGTGTGGATAGTTCCCCATCTACTCTGGAATTTAGTATTTACTCGTACGTCTGAAAAATCCTACGTAAATTCAAAGGTCTAGTCAGGCACGGAAGAGAAGATAGCGCAAGCTACCACCAAATGCGAACGAAAACACTGATAATAGACAGTTTTAGGGAACCGTTTTTGCACACCCGATACGGTACGATGGGCCCTCCGGTACGGACTGCGCATGCGCCTGTCTTCTGCGATCTTACCGTAATGCGCTGTTGGAACCGTAAGGCACGACCGGCACGACCAATGGCCGACATGGACAGTCTCGCTTCGTTAGCAAAACGGCTATTTCGCTGGCGGAGAGAGCGTGCCGTGGCTCCAGACATGAATAAAATAACTCGTGGCAGAGCCCGGCAGGAGCGCCATGTGTGACAGCAAGTCCATAAAGTTTGAGTCAGCAAAAAAGAAAAAGAATAAAGAACAAAACGCAATAAGACTTTTTCAATAGAAATAAATTGGTGTTTAGCGCAGCCCAAAATCGTCTGCTCGGTAGCTCAGTGGATTGGAGCGCCGATTTCTTGAGCTCGTAGAGGACCGGTAGTGGAGAGTTCGAATCCCGCTGGCTCAAAACACCTTTTTTTATTCATTTATTTTTTGTTTTGTTTTTTAAATTTTGTTTTTACATATTATAAGTTGTTTTTTTTTTATACAAACATTGGATGCGCATTTTGAGCACTTATCACCCGTTTTTTACAGCTGCTGTTATGACAGGATTATCTGTAGTGGCAACAGAGTGTGCAACAGCCTTCTGCATCAAGGCTATGGATACTTTTTAGTTTAAAAATGTTGCATGAAATAAAAATTTTTGTAGAAATGCTAATCACATATATCCTATAAAACGAGCCCTTTGAATATTTGGTGATAGTTTTAATAAGTGCACAGCAGTAAAGTTACAGGTTTTCCTTTATATTTTCTTCGTGGTCGTACCGTACACGGCGCAACGATCGGTACGCGGGCGTACGACCGTGACCGTCTGCTACCTGTACCGTAAGAGAGCAACATGAGCGCCGCATCTACCTCCGTCCCTCCGCCTCCTCCTCGCAAGCGATTTACAGTAGTAGGCAACATCTTTCTACTTCAGGAGCTGCTAGGCGCTATTCCTTTTTCGCTCCAGCACTTTGGAATGACGCAGCGTTGAAAAAGAACTCTTTGCGAGGAGCGAAGGAACGGATTGACCTCCTCGTAAATAAAAATAGAGATTTAAGACGTACTGAAAGATACGTCATTTCAAAAATATACACACTGTATGGAAAGTAACGAATTCCCAGAGTCCCTTATGAATATAGAATCCACTAGGGTACTAAAAAGGAAACTAAGGAATTGGTGTCAAGCATTTGAGCTGTAGATATCGTAGCCTAACCGTTGGAGATATTTCGTACTTTTATTTTATGGTTGCGTGAGTAGACTTGGCTCTAAACACCTATATTTCATGCTCTAAAGTGTTCCTTTTTGTATTTGTTTGTGCTGCTAATTTTGTGTTCCTTTCATTTTTTTTTTGTGCTGCGGAGTGTTTTTTTTTTTTTTTTGTAACAACATGTATTGTGGTTGGTCGCCTGGCCCCACATACAAACAGAATGCTGCTTTTGTGGGACAGCTCTTTATTTTGTATGACTTGATCTTAAAATAAAAATTAAATTAAATTGAAAATTGAATTGAAAATTGAATTGAATTAGCTTTGTACAAGAAAAACGACCGCATCAACTTTAAGAAAGTGAGTATATTTTGGTTATTTTTGTATTTTCTTCGAGATTTAATATTTCTAGTTTTATTTGTCCATAGCTTTCTTAATACTCGATCCTGCATTGGGCGTCGAGGGAAAAAGACAGCATCGCTAGCAGACGACTTCGAATGTTGATGATAAGCGCGCGCAAGCGTGTTCTTGTGCCAAATCGAGTTTGCTTTCGGCAACGTTACAGCATATCAGGACGTGGTTGGTGTAAACATTATATTTGTTGATGTAAAACACCGAAGTTTGCCCGCTGAGAACGCATGATTTATTTGAAAACAAGTTACCATGTACGGTCGAGGCATTATTTTATTCCCCAAGTATATAAATCTGGTAAACTGAAAGAAAAAAAAAACCCAAAATACGCTGGCACATCATTCGTGGTATCCGCACATCATTCCTGGTATCACAACTTTTTTGTTTACTCAAAAGCTACGCCAAGTTGAACGTCCTATGCCTTGCCGCCAACAAGCGCCTTCTCTTAGTGTATCGGTGCTCGGTGGCACTTTAGGTGGCACCCGAAAGAAATGCGACTGACTCCGTGTCACGGCAAACCAAAAAGAATGTTTATTCCCTCGTGCCCTTGCACAAGTCACGGGCCCCACGGCACGCGCCTGCGTGCCTCGCTTATAGAAAGCGGGAAGTTCAAAAGAGACTCACGCCACACTTAGTGCGCAGACAGTCGTACAAAATCACTCTTTCTAAATTGCTTTCGCTGAATAGAGCCAACTCCAAGTCATGGTCAAAAAGATCGAGCGCCATTGTTGTCGGAAAGCTCGTCTGCTTCTTTAGCAGACGAACATTTTAGAACTTCGCTGTGCTAGGGGCGACACGCCGTGGTGCGCCAGTTTTAGTATTACGGAAGCGCATTCATTCCAGTAAAAAAAACGAGACGAACTATAAGTAGGTATACTATTTTTTTGGTTCTCTATATATTTAGGGTGCGATCTTTATTTACTTGAGTTTCTGCGATTTGTACAAACAAACGCAAATTTGTCTTTTCTCGATGAGGCGGATGCAGGTTTCCGTTGCCAGGGGGCGCGACCTGTACCGATCGTCTGCTATCGTCTGCAAATACGGTTCCCCCAAAGCCGTTTCAGGGTACACGATCGGTCCACACGCCCGATCCAAGGTATCGATCGTTTTTGTTTATCGATCGTATTTTGTTCCGGTTCCCTAAAACTCTCTAATGACTATCCGCCCCCCCTCCCCTACTCAGAGAGCAAGCTGACAGCTACATCTCTGGCCTTGCAGTGAAAGAAAGCGCCCGAACATAAAGCCCAGATCAATATCATGACGACCGCTGGGTGCGATGACAGTCGAGTGAGCTGCTGGGGCCTATAAGAGTGATCACTCTTTACGTTACGCTATATTACCTGACGCATCCCCGATCATGACTGGGTCTGCACGTCTAAATGCAATTGTGCGTAAGGTACCTTTTACGCGCTAGCTGCGCGTTCTTACACACCTGAGGCACTGACCGTAATTCCAGATTATTCAATGGAGTATAGACCGGTACGTTTTTTTTTTTTTTTTAAAGTTCGCATTTGTCCACACGAGGCATGTACACGGCGCGTACGCAGAAGTCAGCTTGGGGAGATTCAATACCATGCGCATGCGTCGCACTGGCAGTAACGCCACACCCTTGGCGTAACGTCGGAGACGTGTGTTAGAGGTGCAGGGTGTCTGCTTAAATGCCCGGCCGCCAACACGTGCACGTTGCGATCCGGTACTGGAATCTGCGAGCACGCTCGGCACACGAAGCGCCATCTTGTTATCTCACGATAAATCTTTTCACGAGAGCCCGGACTACCAAAGAAGCTTCACGCCTTTCTTAACACGTGAGTGACCATAGGCGAAGGGCAACTGTTCAAAATATCAGTAAAACGTTGGTGTCATTTTGAAAAAAAAAAATGAAACGAAGTAAAAAACTTAGTATATTTTTTTTTCGCAGTATGTTAAAAGAAATGCCTAACTCGTGAGTATGTAGCACTTGGATCTTCTCCTCTGGAAATTGCTCCCTCCTGCGCGAAACGTAGTAGCCCAGAGCATGAGGTGGTCTTAATCTATAGAGCGATTAATTACGTGTTCTGACACGAGTGAAGAGCTTGAAAAAGAAATTATAGTAAATCTATTATAGAAACCTGTTTGTGACTACAGTATAAATCATACCCAGCTATAGAATAGGCAATGTTTGTATATACCCTTCTTGATATTTGTGCCCTCCGGTAAAGGGCGCACCTGCCAAAAAATCTGCGGGTCTTCGTCTCTAGAAAACAAAATTACGTCTTCCCACACGAGGGAGCATATTACCATCAAATGATCCAAAGGCAATGCTTCTACGTACTTTTAGAATATTAGAGATTTCTCATACCGCGAGTGTAAAATATGAAAAGGTCACCATAACCTTGCCAGTTAAGTCTTGCCCTAGTTCACTCCCAAAAATTATAGGTCGAATATTCGAGGTCCCGAGTGTAATAAATAAGGCGTTTACCACGGTTTTGCCGAGTCACTCACTCTCGCTCCAGCCAGGTGTCACGCCGACGTCGCAACGTTCGATGCGGCTGACCCCCCCCCCCCCCCCCCCCCCCAACACACACCCGCACAGCACTCTGCATGCTCGCACTTCAGATGTGGGTGCGTGTCATTTGGAGGGGGGTTCTGGATTCTTCTCTCTCTCAGCCTCGAGGCGAGCTTCCTCTCTTCGGAAGGGGTGCTCGTCGCGCTTCCATCACGCCCTTTGCAGAAAACGTCGCTGCAAGATCGCACAATGCTAATTTGGCGTTGCTTCTTCCGTTTGGATCTCGGTCGCTTGCTCATGACGGCATCCGAGTTCCCGGCCTGAGATCCGCCAGGCCGTGAAAACGACGATGTCTTCGGGTGCCCCTTCGTCTGGTCATGCCTCTCCCGCCTGAGATCCTTCGTGCGACCTTAGAATCCCTAGTTCTCGCAGCCGCTGACGGTTGAAGGTTCCTTGAGATGGACGACCTCTCCTTTTCCGTTTTCCAGCCTCGTTGGCAGCTCCTGCTTTCGCCTCGACACCTTCAGTGGCTCGGAGTCTGGGTATCCGAAACGCACCTGACAGGACCGGTCTCTTTTATCGATAAAGATGTCGGATACTACCTTATTCCTAGTGTGGTGTTTGTGCTTCGGCGACGGACTCATTGGCTTGATCTTGAAGCTGCATGGACGCCGGCAGGAGCTTTTAGAGTCATGGCTTGACTCCTATTCCGAGGATTCCCCGGCGCTGCTTTCCATGAGCTGACAGGATTTCCGCGACATTTACTCCTTGGTGTCGCCTTGGTAACTCAGGGATACAGCCAACTATCACTTCAAGGGCCTCCTTATAGTCTCTCTTGTGATCTTGATCATGTTCGGCCCCCCGCAGCTCGGGTGTTGGGTAGGTTTTGTGGGGAATGGCTTCGGTCTTGCTTAGAGCGGCAGCGGTCGTTTCGGGAGAAAGTCGTTAATCATGCACTACGCCATACCCACGCGCAGAGACCAGGGTCAGGTTATGGAAGGGAGGTGGCTGACATTCCACCGGCACATACCTCTCACAGCAGTCTCAGCTTATGAATGAAGGGAGTATAGTGAAATTTACAACCGAATTGTATTTTTGATTATCAAGGAAACGTGAAACGACGACGGCTGTATAATGAAATGAAGTTAAAATGTTGAATTGACCGCTCAATTGTGTTTGAGGTTGACAATTATGACGTCAAATTGAAGCCGGACGGTATAATGAAGTCATGATAGAATGTACAATTGACGACATAATTGTATTGCACGTCGGAGATTTTAACATGAAAATTACACAAAACACCCTCAGCTTAATCTAATTTTACGTTGACAATTGAGATGTCAAAATCGTACTTCGGCATTCTCACTCATGAGCCCAATCACTCACGATCACTCACGTTCACCGTCAGATTTTAGGGGATCGTGAGTGAGGCCGTGACTCTAAACAAGGTATGAGCGTGAGTGTGATCGTGAGTTCTGAGGATTCATGTGTGTGACTGTGAGTGCGCGTGGGTCCGGAGTGTAAGTGCGAGTCCTGAGAACAAATGAGCATGAGTTTGATCTTGAGTGTGAAAGGGAGTTCTGAGAACTCTTGAATGTGGAAGGGGGTTCTGAGAACTCTTGAGTGAGATCTTGAGTCCTGAGAAACCATGAGTTTAAGTGAAGTTCTGAAAAATGATGAGCGCGAGTGTGAGCGTGAGTTACGAGGACTCATCTGTGTGAGTGTGAGCTTGCGCTCCAAGTGAAGTACTCATTAGCGTGAGTTTTGAGATATCTTGAGCATGAGCCTCAATCAAGGCGTGAGTCTTAGGGGAAACTCGAGCCCGGCGATTGCATTAGTGTGCGTGATGAGATGAGTCCAAGGACAATTGCCATGATGCGTCGCGGTGAGCGCTGGTATTATCTTGGCTGGGTTAGTCGCTTAAGCCCCGTGGCCATCTTAGTGGGCGAGGAGACTCTCGCTTCGCAACTACTTCGCGGGGTTCAGGGTTGGCTTGTGTGTCGCTCGCGTGCTCCTCCGCCATACCGGCGCGCTGGGTCCTGTGGCGGGCGGAGAAGGAGGGAGAGGGGGGGGGGGGCTTGTTATTGCAGACTCCTCCTTTGCCAGTGGCCTCGGCAGCGTGTCAACTAACTGTGGACGGATGAGGGGGTATGAGGGGGGGGGGGGGGAGGGGGGGGTGTTCACCATCGTCTCGCCTTTGCGGTCGCCCATCGCTACACAACAGATGGCGAGGCGCCAACGTACTGATGGCGCTTTGAGGCGGCGCGGTTCCGTCGGAGTAGGGGAAGCGCTCCCCTCACAGTGACACAAAAATGTTCGTATGGATTTCGGCTCCTCTTGGCAAGTTGGTGCCGATGGGCATAGAATTTTATGATTTCGTCAACTATAACGTTCACAGCAGCACCTAGTCCCAAATTAAGTGACTTACATAATCCTCATCAGCACCTAGTCACATAAAAAAATTATCATTCGCGGCACCTCAATGTACCTTTCGCAAATCAGTCTTCACTTAAGAAGTGCTACAGAGGCGGGTCATGATCGATCGAAGCTTTGAGTGAGATCTTTCACATTGTGCGATGTTATATTTTTAAGTGTCAATCGCGCCAAGATGGCGCGAAAATCGCCGTTTAAAACACTCTTAAAATTTTGAGCACTAATTACTGCCATTAATTAGTGCTAGGTCGCCGTTATAGACTACTAAAAATTAAAAACAGCTCAAAGACAGGAACAAGAACTAGAAGGTAGACGAGCACAGCGCTGTTTTCTCCTTCTCGTTCTTCTCCACGTCTTTCCGCTGTTTTTAATTTTAAAAATAAAATACCAACTAGCCCAAACTTTAACGTTTTACACTGCTGCCTAATGTAATATTGCTGAAACGTTAGTGAAGGTGTGCTTCACCCTAAAAAAGAAATCTGCGCTTCGCATTTGATTACTATGCGCAAAAACAACGTGCGAATACCTGGCTAATGCGGTTCTTCGGATATACAGCTATACAATAACGCTTCAAACTGAGAACAGAAAGCAGAAGGAAACAGTGTGCAAATGTCGTGCTCTGAATTTCCTAGAATGTTCACCTCCCAAAACTAGTGTGGAACTAATTAATCATGTCAATATTTCAGCCTTTTCGGTTCATTCGCCTGAAACGTGTTTCACTTCACAAACGATTATGTCAGCCTATTCCGTCACTGCAATGAGCGCGTGTTTGCTTGAATCAAGCTTTCAATGCTGCCTGAAAGATAACTCATGACCATACAAACGTTCGCATGTAAAGCTTACCGATATTAATTAGTCTTCGTTTTTTTCGTTTCCACGTCTCTTAATTTGGAATCCAGCAACTGAAGCAAGTATTATGACAAAGTATATATAGTTAATAATGATTTGAATAAAATAAAAGTTCCGCACTTTGGAAGATATCCTTGCTACAGTACTTCTTGCGTTTACTAACACATCTAGGCAATCAAAGTGTACGCTTTTTTTAGTAACTTCACCAGAATGTATTGCGCGCTAAGGTTGCAGCCGTGCAACTATTTGACTGAAATGTAAAGCCTGACTTCAATTAAAAGACTAATTATCCGCTCGGCGTGGCGTTCTCAAATGCGTTTGCGCTATTTGACGCATGGCTGTCACCAGACGACGCTTAGTGTCAGGGTTCGTATTATTGAAATTGAAATGTATTGCGCATTTTAAAGTTGAGAAAGCACGACACACCACGTAGCTGTGCTCGTGACCGATCTACAGTATCGCTGAAACCATTGCGGGCAATCGCAGCCCTAAGACACTGAACAAATAAAATCATCGATAACGCCTACGAACAACATGATATTCTTGTTTTGAGCTGTGATGGCTTTAAGCATCCTTCTGAACCTTCCACAAATTCAGCTAACCGAACGCATTTTTCAGCGTATCTGCCACGACTGATTAACAGTTATTATACATGTTTTCTACAACTTAAACTGAATTGATCAATATTGCAAGACAAGGTCAGAAACGGAAGTAACAGACACCATGCGAATATTTATTAAGGATTTTTTTCAGTGATACATAGGACACGACATAGCAACAACAAACAATATATCGGCACTGTGCTGTTGCTGCCCTTCAGAACCCCCCGCCCCCCTTTTTTTGTTTACTTTTTTTTTTTTTTTTTTGCACGGCAGTTAATATATATTGCTTCTTCTCTTGACATACTTTGCAATAAAAATCATCTTTTCTACTGTCTTCGGAAGAAGTGATTCCCGATGAGTCCTCTTACTGCCTTCGATACGGGAAATAATCTCCTCTGTGCCTGACGACGCCGGCACGCTCAGGCTTATCGAAGCCATGAGCGCCAACCGCGGGTGCGTAGTGTCATTCTTCTTCCGATGTTAGGCTGCCTTCAGTAGCGCAACTGGACCTGAGGTAGGAATTCAGCTCAAATACTTCCACGACTCCACTTGGAGGGATCATGAGATTCAAAATCTCGTTCGGGCACCAAAGTCCCGCAGGTTGTCGAGCGTAGCCCTTTCCATGGCGTTCTTGGCGCCGGTTCTGCTGTGGCTTTTGGGATATCGGGAGACATGGTGTTTGTTCACTTAGTACACTGCGTCAACTGGATTAGAGAATATTACTTTGCAATCGATGTCTGAGATTGCGATGGACTGCGTAATATTTATTTCCGATTAACTGCTGAGGCTAATTTAGATTTCTGTAGGAATATTGGCCAGATTCTGGGAAATTCATAATTAAAAAAAAGAAAATGTGAAAAATCGACCCGTACATTATGAAAATATTACGGCGTAGACGTCATTGTTTCGCCGAAGGATATGTTGACACTCGTCAATCGCCCAGTTGCCCCCGTAAAGCGCAGTGACTGAGTCCCCGAGTATTTTGCGAAAAAAGCCGACTCAACGGAACTTTTTTACTTAAATGTTGTATCAAACGTCTTCCATGCACCACACTTTCACTTGAACTCCGCCTCCATGGCCATTTCACAGCCTTGATAATGCTTCGGCATCTCGTCAGCCTTAAGTGCATGGAGCCAAGCACGACGGAAGGCAACAAGCTCGTCTGCTCCTGTAGGGAGGCTTTTTTTTTTATTTGCTTCGCTTTTAGCACGGCCACATCGCGCTGCTCTTTCGAACCGGCGGTTTTTGCAAATGCTGTTAATTAGGACATTTAGGTAAAGGTTGCATATAAATAAAATTGAAAAAGAAGATTAGCAATACACGTTTCTTGTGTTATAAAAACTTCCACCCTTTACGTTCTTGTCTTTCTTCTAGTTTTTATCGCAGAAGGTTCAATTTCCAACGCCTGTTAAACACAATGCTGGAGAAATAACTCTCGAATTTCTGAAACGCGGAGCTTGCACATCTCAGAACTAGAGCAAAAGCAGAGACAGCCCGGTAAATACTGCAGTATCACAAGCAAAAAAAAATATAAAATTGTTTCAAATTTATTCGTGTAGATAGCCAAGTGCTCAGAAACCGGTTCGTATTAAAAAATATATATAAAACAACTTGCTATGCTGCTTATGCAAGTTATTAAATCAGCAAACCGTTCTACAAGGAGCATGGGAAACATAAATATTCCGTACCAGTCACCTTATTATTATACAGTTCTTGTGTTATAAAGTCTCAGAATCGCCTAAAGACCATTACGTAAGCTTACCCATTCCCAGTGGGGACCTTTGTTGGACTGGCCCTGCCCGGCCTCGGCGAAAGCGCCGAGGGATTCTCGATACGGACAACGTGGTTATTTTACTCGACAGTGCAAGGCCACATGTGACAATCAGAACCGCCGACAATTTCCGGTCATTTCACTGGGAGAGTCTGGACCACCCAGTCTGCAGTCCGGACCTCGCCCCTAGTTATTTCTACGTTTTCGGTCAGCTGAAGAAGTTCCTGGCAGGACAGCGATTCGCGTGCATTGATGAAGCCAAGACAGCAGTCCACTGTCGTTCTACGGTCAGCCGGACAAATTCTACCAATAGGGGATCTAAAATTTAGTGCTGAGGTAGGACAACTGTCTGAACCGGTGTGGGGACTATGTCGAAAAATAGTGTATGGTGTGTATGTATGTTTGTAATTACCTGTATATACAATATTTTGGCTAATAAAATACGGGTAAAGTTTCTGATTCACCCTCATATATAAGATATATAAGAACATACAAAAATCATATAAGAAACTTGTGAGAATTTCACTTTAAATTTTTTATATGTTCCTATATATTTCTTATATATATTTTATATGCTATTATTAATTTTGCATGATTTATATGCGTATATTGAACACAGTAAATGTCTCATACAAATGGCTTTTTCGGTAGGGTTATTGATTTATTGAAATTTTTTCACATTGGCGAATAATTTCTTTTTCGCCAAAATGTAAATTCTATATGGCCGGGACCATATCAAGATGCACTATTATAAATTAGTTTTCCTTTCCCTATACTCGCTGTACTCTGGGCGTAAAATTAATTAAACTGAAAGCTGAGGTGCAGCTTCGACAAAACTTGTATAAGTTGGTACATCAAGATGCAATTTCAAATGACAGTCTACCGACAAAACACAAAAGCATTATCGTTGTTTTTAGCAATTGTGCATGGAGTATTTTCGAGAAAATTTATCGCGTTTATTCATGCCGAAAGAGCAATCTTTGCAACATTTAGACAACCAAAATTGAAAAGAAACTTATGGCTTGGGTTGTCTCGAATATAACTCTATGTTCATACACCACTTCCGGCGAATTTTTTTTTTTTTTTTTGTAGGCCGAGGGCCCCTGATGCGACCGTAGAAAAACATTTCGCTTCCTCCGGCCGACAAAGTTGGTGCGTTTGCCATTTTTCATCTTTTATATAGGTTACTGTACCTCAATTTCACCTCTCGAAATCGGGTTGTTTATAAGCTGAACGGATGTGAGTTATAAAAAGCTGGAGAGAGACCGGCCTGCATTGGCAGATGTTAGGCGCTGCCTATTATATTTAGCATAGTGTATGATAAAAAAAAAATCTGTCTCTCGCCGATCACATCCGCCAGTCCGCAGCTGCTTGATGGCTTGAGGGTTTTGATAGGCGAGGATATAAGAGTATATTTGCTCGCCTGAGACACGGGGAGCTAACGCTCGCCATGGACATTCACCCCGAGTGAATTTAAAAACGATTTCATCCGAGTGCGATGAGATCTCATGATCGCCGGTGTTGAATGAGAACTGTTGGCAATAGGCGCATTGTAGAGAGAAGTTGTAACATTCGACAAGTCAAGTTCTGCAGGACGTGTCATGATTAAAAAAAAGACAGACGCCATTTGAAAGTATACGAACACAATACATTTTGGACGCTCAGAAATGTAACTTCAGCAACGTGGACACGACTCGATCAAAACTGAAGTATTCTGAATAACAGGCTCAAGTTGAGCTAGTTTGTACATAATTTAGGTAAATGGTCAGCTAGAACGAGAGGGACAAACACAGAGAGGGAGAAACAGACAGCGGTGTGTATGTCTCCGTTTCTCCCTGTCTGCGTTTGTCCCGCTCGTTCTAGCTGACCATTTACCTAAATGAAGTATTCTAGCCAGCCGAATGTCAGGCGGGATTGAACTGTGGTAATTTGTTTTTCTCCGGTAATTATTAATTCCACTGAGTTATTTTATAAACAGGACGTAGTCATATTCTAAGTGAACAAGCTGCTCAACACAATAGGAACTTCCGAGATTTTGAGTCCGCAAGGTTGTTGTATCATGTCAACGCCGCCGACGCTGCATCTTTTTTTTGTAATCGAAGATGGGCGTTTTGTCGAAAATTGCTAGTCGCCAGCGAGGTGTTTCTTTATAACGGAGTGTCTGAGACGTCGACAGATACCAACATGTTCCCATTTAAATTTAAGACATGTGGTGAGTTGATTGAGACGCCCTTTATGTTTGCCCGCATAAAGTATCTAAATTTACGATACAATACAGAACGCTGATGCCTATGCTCTTTTTCTAATAATTTAGTGAGGTACTTTTAAAGTGTGGGCCTGATAATTGGGCATCACCTCTTTTTTTTTTCTCATTTGATTCAGTCTGTCAAACAACATTTTCTTGAAGTTTGATATAAAATATGTCTTGAGTGAAAGATGAAAGCAATAGTCAGTAATAATTTATCCTTATCGGGTAGTTAATTTACCTTTTCTCATTTGATTGCTGGTACTGAAAGTCAATGGACTTGTAAATATTGCCGCCTGCGTTGCCGAGTGGACAGATGACGCGGCTTCCGAGATGTATACCCGGGATCAAATCCCACGAGTTCAGTGTTCTCTTTCGATCTTCCTCTGGAAGGTTGCGTAGTATTCTCGCCGTTTAGTGTGGGTTCTTCATTAGAACGATTAGTGTTATTGAAAGTTCTATTTCAACCCTTACAGGTGGTACTGTTTTAACGTTTCTTGCACCGCCGGAATTCTTCGGAGGACTTCGGAGCTCCGAAGCCGGCAGGCGGACCGATCGCCCTTCGTGAATTATTGAATCATATTGCATTGCGTTGCATGTTGCAGTGCATAGTATATCGGTGCTCTTGAAGCCGACTTCCAGTTTCAAGATTTATGTAAACTTTATTTTAACACCCTTTTTATTTAAAAAAAAGAAATAACGGGCATCTTCTACCGATGCGGCTAAGGCAGTGTTAACCGACCACAGGACAAAAGGTCACAGGAAACAAGCTCACCGGAGAAATGTTCACTTGAAAAAAGCTCACTAATTTTTTTACAGACCCGGGGAAATACTCATCTGTCTTTATCGGCTACAAGGA
The DNA here is from genome assembly GCF_016920785.2 of Ixodes scapularis. Taxonomy (NCBI): domain Eukaryota; kingdom Metazoa; phylum Arthropoda; class Arachnida; order Ixodida; family Ixodidae; genus Ixodes; species Ixodes scapularis. Next base: position 43,146,779 of record NW_024609879.1, on the reverse strand, counting down.
CAAAAGGTCACCGTGCAAAGCGCGAAATAGTCAGAAATGCTTCAACTCTAAGGGATCTTGGCCAGGCTTACATATTAAAGGGGTCATGAAACGCTTTTCCAACTTTTTCCTGTTTAGCTTTCCTCCTCAACTCATAAATCGCGCATTCCACCAAACAGTTCAAGAAGACGAAAAGAGGGGAGGCCCCTGTAGGTTTAGAAAGTGTTATATACGTAAAGACAGGGGACGGGACCCCTCTTGGTCGGAATCTGGTTTATGTACCGGGACAGAGCCATTGTCCCCCCAGAAGATTAGCCCGTCGCTCAAAATTCAGACAAAAGTTGCTTTCCCCAACCCGTTCACCCCGGAGCTGACAGTGCTGTGGAAGCTACGTGCTCGTTTGGCCAGCCACACTTGCCAGATGATCACGATCCTCCCCGCATACCCACGTGCAGAGATTGAGGTCAGGTGATAAAGGGAGGCGGCTGATTGGTTCGGCAAGCGAGTAGCTTCCGCTACAATGTCAGCTTAGGGGTGAAGGGACTAAGTGAGGTCCGGTTGTGTGTGACGTCAGTTTGGACCCTTTGACGCGCTTTTGGGACCGCGGATGTATCACAGTGAAAAGGCAGAGAGCTTACGAAGGGGAGGAGGTATGAAATAGTCCGCTGTGTTTTCAAATTTTCGCAGTGAAAGTCAGGCTTTTGTCTTTCTACCTTTTTTCTTTTGGCCCACTGAACGATGTGCTATTAGTAAAATCCCAATCGAAAATGATTTATCCGAACCCAAAATCCGTTTCATGGGCCCTTTAAATAGAGGTCCTTGTTTTCGGGGTTCTTTTTTTTATTTTAAATTCAAGGGTGTTCTTTTCGGGGTTTAGTTTTCCCACACAACCTCGGTGCTTTTCGTTGTTTATTTCCGGTATCGGACAAAAACTGGGTGTTCAGGGGGTCTTGTGTTGAATAAAATATGGCACGACAATGTTATTCATCTACCTCCCGGTAGTGTTGTAAGGTACGTGGTTAGACGAAAAGGCGTATTAAATTGAGAATTATAGGCCTGTTTTTTTGTTTTTTTTCTATAAGAGTCACAGAACAGGTGCATAGGCCGTAGGAACCGAATTTCGCTCTCATGAAGCATTCTTGGCTGGGACTATTTTCAATAGCCGCCGTGTAGTGTGCTACTAGCGTCTCTGTGTACCCCACGTAAAGAAAGTGCAATGGTATTCTGTACACCGTTTCAACTTAAGACGCACTCCGGTGGACGGTAGGAGCCATCGCAGCCAATCGCAACGCTCTGATGAATATTATGTGAGTACGAATTCCCCGCGTCAGTGCTTCCCCTTCTTGAATATCACGTGGCACTCACACGGCATTAGAATGACTTCGGCGGCTTTTAGCTCCGTTTACAATTCATCGTAAGCTTCTACTGAGTATACGACTCTGCACGAAAGTCAAACTCCTGGCCTGTCTTGTCCCTGCCGATCGCCTGGAATATCAGACACCATCCCAGAGCACGCGCTGGTTGGCAGAATAATCACCTTATATCCCACCGGTGGAGTATCGGCGAAGAGCAGAGGGGTACAGGCGGAGAAGTACGACCCTAGCCTTCTGTATACTGACAAAGCCACGCAGCGCGCCACGAGAAGCAGCCGCCGAAATGGAAAAGGTGAAGCGACAGACAACGGATGAGAAGAGAACCACGTGACTCGCACCCCGCTGCGACGAGACGCCGAAACACTCTTTTCCTGAGCGAATAAGTAGGTTTCGGGTCCTTGCCGCTGCAAAAGCTGTTCGCTGACGTCGAAGTTCCCAGATAAATGGCCCTTCGATGCTGTTCGCTACCAGATCCTTGCGCTCCAAATCTTCGACCGAGCACTCTTTGGCTCCATCGTCGAACTGCCAAGCTTTGCGAGTACAGAGAAGGCTACATTACGACCTCAGACGAGCTAAGACGTTTTTGTTTGTTTTTTCTGCTACTTATTTGTCATCATATCTACAGATTTTCTTCATATTCTACTGATATAGCGACAAAGCGTGAATTTACTAATTTTCTTTTGATTGGGCTGAATATTGGGAAAACGTGCGACTTTTGCGCTCGAAAAATTGGTTTAAGTCCGATATTAGACGTTAATTAACAAAAAAAAACTGAAAGTAACCGATCAAACAAGACTGAAACCAACCAATTAACTATCCTTTGTGCTGTCTGTTAAAACAAAGCACAATTGTTTTCTCATGCCCGACGTCGCCACTCAGTCGGCATTTCAGAAAATCAGTTAATGCAGTCGTTTTTTTTTTTTTTTTTTTGTTTTTTAAGAATTAGGAATGCAGGCAAATTACGAAGTTAGAGGTAATACACGCACGCAGCTGGTAGATTTTACATAAGATGAAACATATGTGTTTTGAGGGACATCTAAACTTTATTTTTTGCGATTATTACATCTTTAATTGTGAGGAAGGTATGCACACGCGACTCGTTTGTGTTAGCTCTACTTATGGCAAATTTCCTTAGTCGTTTTCGAGTGCGCTGGATCGGCTTTTCTGGAGCGCGCCTATTTCATTGGGTGATCGGAATCAAGACGGACGTGTTCCCCTCGCCGTTCTGCATCAGGTCCCATTCCAGATATTGATCTGGATCCGACAAAACTCGCTCCGCCGATTTTGCCGGATCAACCTGAAGCCAGGCTGGCCAGCCCTCGGCCTCGCACATGTAGCGTCCTTCATTACCGGGCATCTCGCCCCAGAAGACTTCATAATGGCCGCTCAGGATTTGCAGTCCCAATTACTGCTGCAGCTACTCGAGCGGCAGCGGCTCGAATAGCAGAGACAGCGAGGATTGTTTATAGGTCCCGCCTCAAATGGGCTATCTGTTTTGTTTCCAAGTTTGTCAAGAATTTATGTTCGGCGCGTACGGGCATCTGTTAAAGTAGACAGCAACATTGCTGAGGTAAGTTTTATTATTGATAAAGTGTGCTCCTTCACCATATCGTTAATGAAACATCCCTTCTGCCCCTACTTTGCCTTTCTGCCTGTCATTGGTATTTTGTGAACCAGGGCACGGCAGAGTCAAGGACCTTCTAGCGTTTTTATTTTGTTTTCTTCATATGGCGCGTTTATCTCCTTCTTGCTGGTGATTTTTGATCACAGCCCTGATAGACTAAGGGGAGCAGATATAACAGGCACCTCAAACTGTGCTGCAACTCTTAGGTTGTGGGACCATCTGGGCAAATGTGTTGCAGCACACTTTGAGGTGCCCGGTTTTTCCTGTTATCTGCACACACTATCAAGGCGTTGCTCAAAAATCAATAACACGAAAGAGGTGGAACTGCCATGTGAAAAGAGACTCTACAAGATTGCTCGTTGCCTCTGCCATGTTTAGTGGCCTCCGATATACCAATGACATGCGCAAAGGTGTAGGTGGGCCAGGCGGGGCGTTGCATTAACAATAGGGCACGCGAACAGGCTTTATCAATCAAATTCTTATTCGAGCAATCTTGCTGTTCACTAAAAAATGCCCGTGTGCACCAACTATCAGAGAACAGAAATTATTCAGAAACTTAAAAAAGCAAAACTAAATGAGAGCTCTTCAATGTAGCAGTCGAGGAAAGCTGCGCAAGTTCACCATTAGTGCACATTTTCGATAAATAATTTGCCGTTTTATGAAGGAGGCCGATACTTTGTGTAAATAATTCTGTTTGAATAAAACTATTAGTTGTAAGTAACGCGCTGTGATGTCTTGGAGTCTATGTTCCCGTTTTTCTGAGGTGTTTCATCTGGGTGAATGTAAATCAACAACCCCAATCAGCCTTTTTATTGCAAAATTTTTCATGCGTTTGTCGTGTCTCTATATGCAGAAAGTGTTGAGCTATGTGGTTGTGATGACCTGCAGCTGTTGTGTCTAGGTGAGACTGACGTGTAGCACTTTGTATCTGATAATGCAGGATGTAGATATTCGGCAGTTGTTGTTGCAAAAAAAAAAGAGACTTGAAATACATGCTAGCGATTCCACGAGCTGTTGCATTCATTGTTATATCGAAGCAGATTTCTTCACATTACTTCTTAATGCGGACCTTTACAACACGAAATGCTAATCTAAATATTAGGATTTCAGAACCAGTTGACTTCTTGTCATCCCCATGCAAAGTTCACCGTGCATGCGAAGCTGTGGTGTTACAGTCTGGACCTTGGTGCAAGCCGGTGGAGATTTGGTCCGTTTATAATGTTAGTTTCCAAGTCGAAGATTAATTAAAGACAATGTACCTTTTTCACATAACCACGACACTGAGTAGTGCGTGCGTACACTAAATTCAGTGAGGTCAGTGATTCAAAGAGGACTTTTTGGTCTGACACGTAAGTGCTTCCTCACAGTCAAGAGACCAATCAGATGACTCAAGATTTTACTCCACGAAACTATAGTTTCACCACGAAACAATAGTTTTTTTTTAATTTTTTGTGACATGTTTGGGGTAATCTAACATCCTCCAGTGTGTTTTCATGTGCCAAATTATCTTTTTGTGCCTCATTTCCTCCTGGCAAATCGGCTCCCGTCATTTTCTATCACTGTAGCCATTCTGCTTTCCAATAAAATGTGGATGGCTTGAGGGAATGACAACGTCAGGCATATCACTTATTTTATTAATAAAAAAAACATAAAAATAAAAAGAGCACATCATATTTCATTATAACCGCTAGCTATGAAATCAGTTAACCTCTGCGGCCCATGGGCAGCTCGCCGAGTCACGGTAAACACCCTGTACTACTTCATTTTGTATTTTTTTTTACTTCAAAATTTTGTCTTCATGCATGGGATGCAAGGGCAAGCACACATGCAACTCGAACAGATTGATAGCATGTTTATAATCACTCGCTGGAAGCGAAATAAAAGCTAGTTAATACTGGGGTAAGTCTTGATGGCGGTGGACATAAAATAGTGCTACAGATTTTAGATAGGTGCACAACTTTTAAAAAGACGCAACACTTTATTTTCTATGCGTCAATGTTTTACCCATAAAAAAGCAACACCGCGGCATTGTAAAGCGACGAGGGTGTTGGCATCGTTTTGCGCAAGGAATGAATTCATGATCTATTTTAAAATGGTAGTGCTTAAATTATGTATTTTTACTCTGAATATGCCACAAATGTAAAAATTGAGAATAATGAAAGAAATGCATTCTCTTTCAAAGTGTATTCGACTTACAACACCCCATGCCAAAAGAATGATAAGATGATGCGTTAGACACTTTGTTATTAGAATGTACCAATCCGCCATATTAAAACGCTCTTCGGATATAGGCTTCATGTTGTCATTTTTTTTTCTTTCTGTTTTTTGTTCATATGGTACCCCGATCTTTCTCTCCACCAACATTACACAGACCTCACACAGGTGTGAATTATTTCACCCATATTCCTAGACTTTTCATGCTTCGCTGCGAGACGAATAACAATTTTTTGATTGAGGCAGGAACAAATGAGTTGAACAGGGGGCAGGAGAGGTAACCCAGCTCTTTCATTGGTTGGAATTAGAGGATTCACTTCGACGTGAGGAGAGCCTCCGCGTACGCAGAAGACTTCTTGAAAAAGGTTCATTTCGAGGACAAAATATAAGGATAATTTAGAAAAGTTTTACTTTTGCATGGGCTACTGATATATTTCAGGCCAAAAACTGTTCGGTCATTTTTTGCTTTTGACATAAAAAAACCGTGTGCTTCCATACAATGTGTGCTTTAATATGGCAGGCAAAACCAGAATCTCCGCCTGCATCGAGTTTTCTTTCTGTCTCGCACTTTACAATAAAACCTTGTGTTAGGGACTTTCAGTATGACTTGATATTAGCATTTTCTGCAAAATAAGTGATCGAAGCCTTTTGTGCAACGGGTATCCATGACATTGATTTGGCCTATCATTCTACTAATTTGTGTCATTCGACAATTCTTTTGGCAGGCGCTTTAATCAAGGACTGGCCTTCTTAAGTGCATCATCGATTTGGTTGAGAAGACGCTATGTTGTTACCCGTTTAGGTCGGATGGGCGAAGAGACTAATGAAAATGTCCTCTCCTGGAGACACACAACCGCTTTCATCCAGCCTGGTCTGCTCCCACCTTGTGATGTTCCAAGCAGTAGCTCCCAAGCAATTTAGAATAAACTACCTCAAGATAAATAGTTTGTATGTCCCCTCCTTTATTTCATGGGGAGACACAGGTGTTTTATAAGCTAGGTTTGCGTTCACATAGCACAGGCCAGACCTGCCTGTGGCAGGAGCCTCTCGGACAACCTTCTCGGAATGCCAGGCCAACGCCCCCTGGCGAAAATTCCGGTCTCAAATGCCAGAATTCGCCTGGTCCCGGGAACTCATGCACATCCCTGGGAACCTTCTGGGGTCTCCAGCTACTTGACGGGACACCGGTGTCGGCGTGACAGGACATGGCAGTGGCAGCCTGATGCCGGGACACCCGTTGAGTTCGCGGTACGACCTGTCATTTTCGCCCCTTGGAGTCTTCCCGGTTCACGCCCGAAGAGACCATACCGACAGACCGAGACCGCCGGACCCCATCCCGGTGTCCGCTACTTGGTTGAGGATAAAAACTGTCCTAGCAGCTCGACTGGTTCTCACCCCCTTAAGTATATAGCAGGGGTAAGAAAAGTGAAATAAGGAACAAGAGAACAAAGAACAAGAAAACAAGAACACACCAACGCATTTTCAACGGTGGCGATTGCCTACACCAAAAACGCTGTGATTAAATAGCTGAGCACAGAGAATAAAAAATAAAAATTATTTTAGCATACCACAATAGCACAGATAAGGAAAACAAAAATTGGCTTTCCAGGCTTTTGTAGATTACGTGACGTTCAGTGTACCTTCATGTTGTCATATCAAAATAAACAAGGTGATAGCTATTGAATATAAATGGCAATAGATAATAAAACACTTTTCGCTGGAATTTAGTCGAGTTGAATGTACGGTCTAGCTCTCTTTATATCTTGTAGAATAACTAAAAGCTTTTATTTGCATTTGTGCCAGATTACGTATGCTATGAATATTTTAAGCTTGTGGTATATAGCGGAAATTCAAACGATATCTATATTAATTTTAGGTTCTGATAACGGGGGAATGATGCGAGAAAATTGCACTTGGCGTAATATATGGCGCGTTAAGTGAACACGCAGTAGGTTTGGAAATGTATTTGTGGCCCTCACCACTTTGCCATAGTTTAAATGTGACTGAATGTGTGGAGTATAAAGAGACAACTTAATTGGCGTGGGATGGTGTTAATGTGGCCAACTATAACAGTAATTTGGGTAAATTTGGTAGCAAGTGGTCGATATGTTTTTCCGACAACATGTGGGAAGAAAATGCCCTACCGGGACACTTGAAATGTACCTGCTCAATAAAAAAGGAATGCAGATTTTCCCCCGGGTGTGTGGGAATGGGCTTTTTTTTTTTTTCGAAATACTGTTTTGTCTGTTTTTGCTTTAATTTCCTTTATAAAAGTAGATACTAACCATTTTTTTCATTGTTTTATTGCGTCGCTACATGCTTCTATAAGCTCATGATTGTCATATTCATAATCAAACAAATGTACTAGTATCACTCGCATATATAATGAATTTGGCTGTAGACCTTATATTCACAGCATCGTTAAGATAAGCGTTTAATATTAGTGGCTCTGTCACGTTGGCCCGGCACAGCACGCGAAATAAAGAGGTGAGACGACGATAACGAGAAGAAATATATAAACATATATGTATATTTAACATAACTTATAAGAAAGAAAGAAAAATTGGTAATAGTCAAGGTATATCTCAAAAAGAAAAAAAAAAAGGAACTCAAGGACGAGTGTCACGTTTGGTCCCTTCCAAAATCCCGAGTCTCCGTTGTCAAGTCGCTCATGACCTTTTGATCAGACGGTGGCACGATGGCTCCTGTCCTGGACGATGTCTGGTCCATAGCGACGACCGAATCTCGGAGCGTAGCCGATTACGGGTAGGGTCGGTTTCGGAGCGCGGCCGAAATCGTCCCCCGGGTCTTGCGGAGCTCTTCCAAACACGTCCGCCGTCGCTGTCCGTCGGGTTGTCGTCTTCCTCCTTTTTTTTTTCTTCACCTTCGCCTCTTCCTCTTCCCCCCTTTCCTTGTCACAAAAATTGCAGATATCCCCTTCTTTCTCTTATCTGGTTCTTACACGTGACAGGCTCTTATATGCATCACTGTGGCACACCCCAAAACAACTTTTGAACGAATAATATTACTGACCCTCCGAAGGCATATTACTTATTTGCACGACTTGTTCGTGAATATATATCATTTGAAACGCTTTCCCGAATACAATAGTACCTCAGTTTTTCTAGCAAAATGTTATAATTTACCAAGTCAAAAGTCATAAAAAATCCACAAGCACACCTAGAACAAGAGCTTGCTTTTCAAAATGTTGTTATAGTGTTCTGTTCAGGTAAGGCCAACTGGTATGACTTTCCTTAGCGAAATAAGGCAATACTTCGAATATGTTTTAAATGCATTTAAGACGAGTATTGTTTTTGTATTTAATTGACCGGAATCAAAAAGCATTTTAAAATATATTCCCCAATTTAGATCCAGACCGCATTAAAAGTTGTGGGAGATGAGGATTGAAGGCGACGGGGTGCAGGGCACGTGACAGCCGCTCGGTCCAAGTGACATGAGCTGGCGCCAAAGTCAGCCTGCTGCACCAGGCTGGTGCAGGACAGGAAAGATGGAGCCCTTCTCGCTCGTCTGGCCCTTGGCGATCCCCGAAGAGGTCCACCAGCGAGGTTCGGAGCAAGACTTATGGGAACGGCGAGTCCTAGACATACCGGCCTGGGTAATGCCGATCCCAGAATGGTACCGCAGCGAGACTCGGGCTGTGATAGCCCGAAACAGCTAGCCTATGCAACGCCGGCGTGGGAAGGACAATTCGCAGCACTGGACACGAAGTCCGACTGCGAGCTCTGAACGACCGGCGACAACAAGGGTCGGCGGACCGGGAGTGCCAGCTCTCGAGGACAGGCAACTGGGAAGTACAGTATACCCATTTGCTGTCTTCTCGGTCTGTTGAAGGAGGCGAGGTGAGGCGAGTCGGCGAGTCTGTGCTTCGCTCGCCCTGTGAGGCGAGCCTAGCACAGACTGATCGGGCGGCGATTATTAGAGTGCGACGCCATAAAGCGTGGTAGAATATATATCTTAAATGCATTAAAAATATAGTACAAAATGTAATAAAAGTGCACATGAGGTGCATCGAAAATATACTTGAAATGTCTTTCCTAGTTGCATTAATTTACCTTTTAGCAGTACAATATTATAACGAAAACAATCCCTGGAGACGGGGAAAGAGGGGGAAAAGGAGAAACAAATCTCCAAGCACTGCCTTTGTCTCCTCTGTTCCCCTTCTCCATGGATTATTTTCGTCATTGTTCTCCAGCTCGTTCGCACCTTTGCATTTAATTGCATTATTATTGCCATATTATCACGTCCTATGTATTTCTTAGTTGTGGTGAATATTCCTTCCGATCTTAAAACGGCAAGCCATTCGTACAGCAAATGCACAAAATAAGGCTCACTCACTCTAAACCGCATTGAGGAGTTCACGCAGATTGGAATTAAAAACTCGCTTATTTTCTGCTACCGGTACAACGGTCAACCCTATCGCCTATTTTTTCAGTATTTTATTTTCTATTTTTTACAAAGCCTTATTTTTACAGAACACTATTTTTATAGCACTACGAAACGCACTTTAACGCTCAACAGAGGACAAACACCTGCTACCAACAAAAACTTACACCTGAGACGGAAAAAAAACACAGAAACAACGAAATAAACATAACTTGTTGCTGATAATCTTAAAAGTAGAGATGGAAAATAAGTTACCCTTGCACAACTTATGAAACTCGAACGCACATGTAGAGAAGCATAAGAAAAAAAAAAAACTCAATTACTACAAAACGATTAAAAAAATAAGTAAAGAACGCTTGCCGTTTTTGTCGAAGATGAACTTTCGCCTGTCAGTTTAGGTCGGCGACTGATGCCTGGAAATCTTACCCGGTCGAGGCTGATTGGCATCCGGCACCGTCGAATACCCCCAAAAAAGGTGGTCGATTTCGGCACTATGTTTTATAGCATTGTAATCGCTTGGTTGTCATCCGGTCATCGATCGAAGGCCTTTAGATCCGCGAAGGCGTCCGGCACTCCTGTTGAAAGGCACTCCAAAGTTCCACGAGAGCTTCCGCTAGTGTTGGCTAGGCGGGCGAGAAGATGGCCGCTATGTTGGTTTCGCAGCTGCATCATGATGAAAATCAGCTCCTCGGCGCTTGAAAAGGCACGCACATGGACGAGAAAAGTACCGTGCGCCTTACTCGTACATCCATGAGGCCTTCAAGGAAATTTTCGGCGATACCTAGGCTCCTATTTGCTGAAAGACTAGGGTACGGCTGGTCGCCAGTTGCGGGCAAATGGCAGCCATGTTAAATCGGCCTTCACTTCTCTATAGAAACGCTTACCTCAGAGCTTGAGAAGCTACACGAACGATCGAAACATGTATCGCATGGTTTTCGTGAACAGCCATGGAACCCCCAAGGAATTTTCGCAACAAAGAATTAGATGTTTTCTGGCTAATAACGTAAAAATGTATGGAGTCGATTGTAGAGGAACTAACTAATTGGCAGCTTACTACAGCGTTGTACAACCGTTAAAAAAAGGTGGATTTATTTTCTCAGAAGTCGTAAACAGAAATAATGAACTGTACATAAAAAAAATGTTCACATTGATCCTTGTTTTTACAATTTAGGTTTTGTGGAAGCATACCTCGTCGAATATTTGTCTTTGTAGGAACCTGAGAAACGGCAATGAAAGTTTATTTAGATTATTTCTTTTTATTTATTAATTGTATTTGGTGTCGGCTGCGCTTCCAACAATTCACGCATTTTAGATATGCTGGGGTGCATTTCTAAAGTGTTTTTATTTTAAAAATTAGTTTAATGTATTGGCATATTACTTACGTAAGATTTTAATCAGCTTATGTGCATTTCAAAAGTACATAATACATATTTACAAAGCCTGTATGTTAATAAGTGTATTTTTATTATATTCTTGAAAAATCTTGTTTTATATTGAACAAGTTAATTTTATACACAAAATTAACTGAAATACATTAGACTTACGCGAGCATAGTACTTAAGAAAGTATATTTAAGGCGTGATTGGAGTACATTTTCAATATACAAGTTTTAGCGCATTTTTTAAATATGTTTTTAAATGTTAGTGGAAGAATGACGACCGCATTTTTATGATACTTCAGAAGTTGCGGAAAACACAAAATACATTTAAACTACGTTAGAAATACATATGGACACACTATAAACGTATTAGTTTTCACTAAGGTCCCTAGAATAAACGATATGATGTGGTGTTAACAAGTTAAATTGATAAATATATCTCGAGACTCGCGTCTGAATAGATTATTTTTATCTTTCTTTTTGTAAACTACTGTTATTCTAGCTAAACGCACTTATGACGGAAAACAACTGTCACTAAACAGGAGTTCGATATATCAGGCAGAATAGTTGCGATAGTATAAACAACATGCTTCAAGGGATGTATCTGATGGCTATCAATCCCATGGAACTAGTCAAGCAGCACGAAAAGTTCATCATCACCGCTCTCGTTGTCTTTGAGCGTTTGTGACTTCAGGCGAAAGCAATCACACGCTTAGCCTGAACCTGCGCTTTCAGATGTGCGTCATTGACTTAACCGGTGATGGAACACGCAAAAAGACGACGAGCGCCATGACAATGCACTTTTCGCACGGCTTGATTGACTTCATCGAACCGCAGCGTTGGCCGCGGTTAGTCTCCACGTACCACGAAGTATATGGAACAAACCTTTCCAAACAGTCGCCTTCTGGAGGCTGCTATCTTTTCCTACTGGGCTATGGAACGCGTTCTGAGAATGCGCTGTAGCTGCATTCCACGAAATGTGAGACGCCGCACACGCGTCCACAGCCCAGTGACTCAGCATTTTGTGCCTGCGTGATAAGCGCTGAAAAGGCATTTTTGTAGTGCGAACTTGTCTTGCTTGGTTTCGTCACCTGAAAAAAAATAATCAGTAAAAACTTTACGTAGCAAAATTATTTCATCCAACCATCAGTGCAAAAAGCATGTATGAGCTTGTATGAAAGGTTTACGCTCCACGTACCATCTGCTCATATCAAAATGATAAAAGAGACTTGCCGGGGAAGTTTCCCATATGTCGACCCCATTTGGCGCACCCGTGTCGCTTTACTAGCATAGTCATTATCATCATCGAATAACATAAAAAGCAATATAGTACAGTAACCACACTCATCTACCCCGGTCGGGAATCCTATTGTTCACTTTCAGGACCACGCGACGAGCTCATAACACATTTCTCCTCACCTTATATTCCGTTTTTACTCTGTCCTCTATCGTGTCCTTGCTTGTGAAGCCTGCAGTCAAAATGCTTTCAATTCGCGCTGCGGTCGCATTCAATCCTTTCCGCTGCATCACAAGAATAGTCAGCACTATACAGCTCTGCAAACGGTAAGTCCAACGACCTCTGCATATTGGTGCGTCTGACGTTTGTTTTAGAAGACGCAAGAATAAAAATTGCTGTTATTTCTTATATTTTGATACGGTCAGCCACGCTAAGCAATACCCTCTTGTTTTTCATAGACACTCTACGTACAGTCGTGTGCGATATGAAGGTGAACACCGGGCCGTCAACCGCTCCGTGCTATCAGCGCCATGACGCGGCTGCCGTGGCAGCCAGGTCATGGCGCTGTTAGCACGGAGAGGTGGACGGTCGTGCCCTACATATCGCGATAAGAAAGCGAGGCGTCACGGCAGCAGCGTCATCGCGCTGATAGCCCGGAGCAGTCGACGGTCCGGCGTTCACCTTCATACTGCCGGCGGATTTAAAAAAAAAAAAAAACAAGGACCAGAAAGCGCCGATTGAATGAATCGGTTGAAACGTTATGCGTGGAAATGAACACTTTCGTCTTCGCTCCTTGAAATGCATAAGAAGATCTTAGATATTAATTGACACAATCAATGTTCTGATGTTAATGCAATTAATGCAAAGATGCAGGAAGCTGGACGAAAATAACGATGATAATCCCTGGGCAAGGGCAAAAATGGGGACAAAGGAAAGACACAAATACCCAAGCATAGCTAGGTGACTGCTGCGTTACTCAAAAAAATGCACCTGGTGCTGGTATCGCACCAGGGACCCTTCCATTTCCAGTGGAGCGCTCTATGAACTCAGCTAACCACAAGTTAGAAGTCAGTAGAGCAACCGGCTTTTATCAGCTGCCACCAGTTTAACACCAACAATGCTGAACGGCTTGCATTTTTAAGGTTATGATGATAATGCCATTAGATGCAAATGTCCAGCTCGCTTGCACCTTTGCATTTTGTTGCAGTATGGTCATAACCTTAAAATGCAAGCCGCTCGCCCTTGTTGGTGTTACACTGTTAGCAGTTGAAAAGACCAGTCTGCTCTACTGGCGCCTAACTCTTGTTTAGCTCAGTTGATAGAGCGCTCCACGAGAAATGGAGAGGTCCTTGGTGCGATACCAGGAACAGGCAGATTGTTTCGGTCGCGCACCAGTCACATAGCTTCATTTGAATATATGTGTTTGTCCTTTTTCCCCCTTTTTCCCCTTCTCCAGGCGTTATCTTCGTCATTCTTGTCCAGATTGCTTTAACCTTTGCATTTAATTGGATTATAATGATAGGTGTGTTCATTTTTGCGACAGCTCTATGCTTCACTCTACGCATAAAATGGCGCCGGTATGTTCTTGCGCAATAAAGCAAGGACAAGCTAAGCATCAACCACGCAAGGAATAGTTTGCTGCCTCAATGTGTTCATTAATATGTTACCAGCAATGTGAGCTTCGCCGCTGGCCGTTACAACGTGCACCGCCGTTCCGGGAACGCGAAAGCGGATCTATTTCTCTCTGTTACATTAACTTCGTGGTTCAGCGCTCCACCTGTGTCTGATATTTCTTACGCCTCTAGAGGGCAACAGTATACATTGTTCGTCTGAGAACTAATGTAGCTCTCTAAATCGAGCTCAGGCAAGTTGAAGCAGCTGCGATTTTAAACGACCGACTGCCTCCGGCGGGTCGATCCGAAAATGCGACTCAATTTTCCGGTCGTCTATTTGATGCGGGTACCACGGAGCGAAATTTCTCCTACCTCGCAGATTTTGGAAACCGATCCGGATCTACCAGGGGAATTTACCATTAGAAAATGCGTCCAGCAAAATCGATTCGTAATACCTATCCTATTTTTCGTAAGATCAAATTGCGATAGGAAACATGTTAACGCCCCAAAACACGCAATAACCGTGTCTTTGTTCCCCATTGATTAGGTGTTCCCATGCTATTTTGAACGCTTTCAACGGGGGAATTGCGCAGTGGTACGTGCTGCGTGCGCGATGGGGCGGTGGTGGGGCTGCTGATAGTTTGTCGCTCACGTAGTCGTGTGGTCATTGTACGCACGAAGATTTCCACTTTCGTGATGATTTCCCACTCATGAAGGTCTATACTGACACTGTGCGCCCAATGTTGAGTGTTTTCGACAGCCTGAGGTGTGATTGTGTTTTCTACCAGCGATCTCGGATAACACATTTTGAGTTCACTGTTTTCATCATGAGTATATTCCCACAAGAAATATCATATGGTCGGCTATAGAAAAACCTTTCTACGGTCGGCTTTAGAAAATTGACCCCACCCTCCGTCGCTTCATCTATAATTGTCTAGCTTTTTTCTTATTTCCTCTTTTATTGATCTCCTTGTCTCTGCCTATGGTCGTATCACTTCTTGGCTTTAGCACTCTGCAGCATTTGAATAACTGCCTAAAGAGAGTTCCACGGCTTGTCCTATAACTCTCTTTAGGTATATCGCTGTGGCAAACTTTAGATTTTCTTATTGTTTCTTTAGCCGCGCCCCCCCACCCCCTCCCTCCCCTCCCGGCCTATGCTCACGCCGTTTCGCGGCGACAGTCTGCGGCTGCGTATTGCAAAATTATGGACCCACTTGGCACTCCGTAGCGCCGCTTTGCGGCGGCCCGCTGATGGCCCAAACCCCGGTGTCTTCCATAGCACCTTCGGAAAGGGAGCCCCATAGGTCTCCTGCGCTGAAGCTTTGAACCTAACGTGGCGTCCTGCGGTAACGGGCGATAGAGTGCGCAAGCCCCACCCGCGCTCAGTAGCGAAATTGTTCGGGTGGCTATTGGCCTTTGCACCCAGCTGCTATTTCTGTGTTCACGTGGTTACGACATAAAATGTGTCGCTCGTAGTCGTCACCGCACAACATTACCACGGAGACCCGAACTCGCCGCAAGCTAGTAATTTGTCCTTCGTCTAAGAATGTCGAAACCAGGAGCAAGCGGCCTTCATGCGTTTGAAACGTCGCCATGAACGGTAATGTTGCGTCGTCAACTCTCAAGAACAAGAAGAACCCCGGAGTAAACTTCTACAGATTCCCATCGAAACTGTACCAAGTCGGTACTAGCCGCTCAGTGCACTGACTGAGAAAGAGAATTGTTTTTCTCGCCTTCCGGGTTCTTCTGCTAAACACGGCCACACAATCAAGCGGCCGTGTCACGCATCGAAACGTGCGTCATGCGAATTTTACGAACAGGACCATGCTATACACTACTACCAGTGCAGTTACCAGATTGAACTACATCTTTTGCAACATATATCAGCGACGTCTCCAGCGAGAGCTCTCCTTTGAAATGACGAGCATGCGTGCGCAGCAACGGACTATACCCAAGCAGCACATAAACGTGAAGAAAACGTCGAAGGAACGTCGAAGACGTCTGTAACGTGACGTCGTAAAACGTCGAAGGTCCGGACGTTACCTTCCTTCGACGTCGATGAAACCTTTAAATGTCCGCGAGAAAAGGTGCACAGAAGGTCGAGGGGACGTTCCAAATCACGTTTGTTGCACGTCACATGCACGTCTCAGTGCGCCGTTCCGTCCTCCCTCGACGTTTATGATACGTGTGTTTACGACATCCGGACTACCAACGACGTTCACAGAACGTCGAGAAACCTTTCCAAATTACGTTCCCTAGCCGTCGTGGGAAAACGTTGTGTCCCCCCCCCCCCCCCCCTCCAAAAAAAAAAAGTATTTTTTTAGTATTATTGCGAAGGCAAGTTGCTATCATGCAAGTACGAAGGAAGTAACTAAAACACAGGTTTGGTACGAACTGTTTATTTGAGCATGTTCAGACACGAAATGCAATACGGAGCGGAGCGCCTCCAAAAGACGCCCCTGGATGTGCCAGCCTCAAAGATATAAAAGAACAAACAAATTCACGTAAATAAATGAACAAGAGACGATGTCACGCGGCGCGGAATGTTCCGCCGCTTACCTCGTTCTGCTTCTGATTAATGCGCTGACGCGCGTGCTTTAGCCGTCCCATTGCGCGTAGCTGGTACTTTCGCTGCGTGCACAGGAATGGTTTCAGAAGGGGGATCCCGTCCGCTGGGCGTTCTTGATTGGGATCGTCGGAGGCGTCTGAAGGGTCTTGATCGGAGACTGGACTTGACGCGCCGTTATGTGCACTGCCACTTGTTTTCTGGGGGGCGTCATTCATATCCTCACACGCACCTTGATCCGAGCAGTAGTATGATTCAACGTGTGAAGCGTTATGGCCTTGAAAAAGGTCCTCGAGCCGTGACTGAATACGACGGCGTTTTTGGCGATCACCGACTTCTTCATGGGGGCGAATTGAACGACTCATCCAATCGCAGCGCTTATACTGTATGCAGACTCGAAAAAAAAAAAATATCACGGCGACATAGCAGCTTGCCTCGTAGACCCGTAGACGTGACGGCCGGGCTTTCGGAAAAAGCTGGACCGGGTCCCAGAGCTGTTCTCTCTGGGCCAATTCGAAGAACAGAACATTCAGTGAAATATTTTGGGAACGACTGCGAAAATACGTGCCCCCGGAACTTAGGCTTGTCAATTGTTCGTCGTCGCTATCTTCCCCCACTTTTCTCTCTCGCCCTCTTCTTGCCGAGTTTCCCGACGCATCGCATGGGGCTCTATGGAGATGCCATCTCCTCTGCTTACCTTTCCCCCTCTCTCTCGCGCCGTGCAGGCTGGTTTTTTCTTTCTTTTTTTGTTTGTGTGTTGTTTTTTTTTCGGCACGTAAGTGCGGACTGGGCTTGAACGCATTTTGGACCGTCATCTGGGCCATTCAGAGGTTGGCATCATGAATGTCAATTTCCACAAACCGTTGACAGTATCTACCGGATTTCGTCATTGCCGGGCATTTTTTTTTTTGAGTCAGCTCCAAAAATGCGCAAGTGTGCAGTGAAGTTGTGCGCATGCGATTTTCGTTTGGGTACGTCACCAGTGGCAACGAAAGCCAGATCTGTACTGACAGTCACGTGACAAGACTGCGCCCCGATCTGCCGAAAGCGCTAAGGCGCTGGAAGTTGGTGTTATAGATGAACTGCGATGTTGATGTGAATTTTTTTTTTTTTGTGCGCAGGTGAGCATGGGGTTACAAAATACGAAGAGAAATTGACGAGCCTTAAAACAATCTCGGGTGGTCGCGGAGCAGTATGGATGCTCCTAGGAAAGGATGCAGGCCTGAAATCACCTGGAGAGGGGATAGTGCAGCGGCGCCCCTGAGGCGCGTGCCAGGGCCCAGGACCCATGGAAGACGACAACGCGCGTGCAAAATACAAGAATGGCACAATTCGATCCGTCCTAGACCCCATGGGCTTCGCAAATTAAACCCGTAACAATATTTTAAACAAACCAAAATTATAACAAGCACATCTAAAAGGAATGATATTCCCAGCATGCTTTCATACTATTTTTTTTCTTCCGTGTACATTGAGTTTTGTAAATGCCCTTTTTAGCGTCATCGATGTGCAATTAATAGCTTCTTGAAATACGCAAATTAATGTATAAATAATTAAACTTCTCAACCTCTCAAAAATTAAGTTTTGTTTGCGGCTCTTGAGCGCTGTCACCTTGACCACACTGATTCTGCGGCTGGATATTGAGCTGCAAAATCTAAAAACGACGAACAAAACGTGAGTGGTCGACGTTGCCAGCACGTCTTGTATGACGTTTACGACATTTAGGTATGAACGCGACGTCGCAGAAACGTCACTGACGGGGCAATAATGTAACGTCACCCTGGACTTTATTTTAACCTTGAAGACACGTGAGTGTTCGACGTTGTTAAAACGTCTTGTTTTGACGTCGTGGCGACGATGACGACGTTAAAGTTGAAACGTGACGTCGCCAGCACGTCACGGACAGGACGATAATGGGACGTCATTTATGAACTTCAGTTCCACGTCAAAGAAACGTGAGCGTTAGACGTTGTGAGAACGTCGTGCATCGACGTCGTGGGAACGTTGACGACGTTTGAGTTGAAATACAACGTCGTCACAACGTCACTGATTGGACTCTAATGAAACGTTATATAAGGACGTCACCTCAACGTCGAAAAAACGTGATCGAAGTCATGCGGGACGTCACGGACGTCCGGGACTTTTTCTCGACGTTTCCACGACGTTTTGTGCTGCCTGGGTACGGACAAGAAGCGTGTGCTGAAGGCCGATCTTATGTTGCGTCAATCTTATGGCGAATTCCACTGGATGTTTTGGAGCGCGCCGGGATCAGTTGACCAGGTCCGGTATGGAGCACACGATCCGAACGGGGTCGCGCCGCCTACGGATCCCCAATAGAACATGACCACTGCTCCGAAATCGGCGGATGCCTCCCCGTCATCCACCTGCCCGGGAATCCCCTTTGCTCGGCCGCCGCGGTCGTTTCGAAGACGTTTCCGCAATCGTGGCGCTAACACGTGTTCGACGCACGAGCGGCAGCAATGGCTCAGGAGCTTCTAGCAAAGCTTGCCAGAATGTCCGTAGCGCGGCCAAACCTTCTATTCTCCTTCCTTAAAAACGAAGAGGCTGTCGAGCCAAGTGGTAAGCAAGCACCAATTTTATTATTCTGCTTTGTTTCATGTGGCTTGTTTTGTCACAGAACGACAGTTTTTTGGAGCTATTCTCAAGCTTATCTTTTTTACAGACCCACCGTAACTGCCGTGGTTGTTGGAATATCACAGAAGAAGCCATCGCTAGTGGGCGCGCGGGCCACGGAGAGACCAGTCAGAGCGGTAAGAAGATATTTATCGGGAAGCCATAGCCCTTCCTTATTGCTTCTTTACTCACCGGTCATTGACAATCCTGTGGGTTGTTACCTTGTGTCGTTTTCTACGCCTCTACAACCTTCCGCCTTTCGGCAGGCGGAGAAGATGCTAATAGTTGCAACAGTACTACCTTAAAATTTGTTTTAAATATTGTTTATTGTTCTAGTTGAAATGATAGTCTTCCTGCAGTATCGCAATCAGTCGCACATAAGGCCATGCAGAACCCCCAGACTAGAGCTGGGAGCGAAAGAAAATGCAAAGGTGCTGGTGGCGAGTGATATCAAGACAAAATAAAGTCGAAAATTTCGACTGTGAACATGGTAGAATTCTAGATGACCAGATTGTTTCATACCGTGTTTTCATCGGAAGTTTATTTTCAGAAAAGTGCTTCTGGTACAAAATGTCTTTAAAGTTCCCGCATAATGAATGCACGACAAATTCGCTCAAGTGCTCCTGTGATGTAGATGTCATCTGCTTAGCTGCGGTAACAAAGCGCGTGTGACAGTCTGGATTTGGAGTGCATGCAATTACCTGCTGCGCTGGCGCTCAGAAGTGCAATACATAAATTTGAAACAACCTTTGCTTTGTAATTTCCATAACCTAAATACATCACACTCGAATGAATCGTGTCACCGCTGCATATCACTCTCACTAGTAGGGTGGGTATTGCTTTTTGTATTGATGTGCAATGTTCGCCAGCTCCTCTACGTCACAAAACTTGCCCAGAACTACTCAACAGATGTCTATTGGAAGAGGCTACTTTAATACAGATATTATATGTAAGGGGTAGTAAAAGATTGCCAGCACTCTGGCTGAAGAACAATCTTAAGTAGCTCAAAAAAGGTAAATACAAAATTCTTCTACATAATTGATAAGCTTTTAAACAGATATGTGTAAGTATTTTTGTACTCCCTTCAAAGTTCTTTATGTTTAACTATTAGTTACGAATGCACTGCTGTCTTCACCTCCTCATCAGACATTAATCTTGGTTTTCACAAAGCCTTGTTTCAGATATATTTATTGGTGGATGCCTGCCTATGATCAATAAAAAGTTCAGAAATCAAAGATCGGCTATAAGATGTGTGCTTACACCTTTCTGAAACTGTCAGAGAAGTGCTATTCAAGCACATTGTGTTGTTGCATGACAATTTGAGTCTGCCCACTGCTACCAACACAGTCGAAATCCTCCGAAAACTTTGTTTTGCGGAGTTGGAATATCATTTGTATAGTCCCGATGTCGCCCCATTGCACGATTACCACGTCTGACGAGGAGGTGGAGAAAGTGGCGCAATCGTATACCTTGCACTTCCACCCAAAAAAATTGCAGAGGGAATACAAAAGGATTTTGGGAGATAGGCAAAGCGCTTTTAAAATCTGATCGATCATGCCGAGAAATGATGTGTTTCCCTTTCTTGAAAGGTAACCAAAACAAAATCTAGAGCCAAAGTAACCTTTCCTCCCTCTTTACATTTCTGACGTGTTTCTCTTCTTCAGCTTGCGAGTCGAGCGACGTAGAGACGAAGCTCCTGCTCGATTGCTATGAAAAGTACCTGCCTCAGATTGGACCCCACAAGAAATATAAAACTAAAGAACTAGTATTTATAAAAAAATCAGCAGTTCTATTAGAAAAACATGGCTTGACACCTGATTATTGCATTACTCGTTTTAAAAGTGTTCAGAAACGAAAAAGGCTGGAAGTCTGCCATTACAATCAATCAGGAGAATCACCACAGGGGGAGCTGGACAGGACAGAATCAGAATGATGGACGACAGCATTGAGACCGAAGTCTTGAGAGACATCCACGGGGGAACCTACAAGTAGGGCTCAGGCTGTCGCCAATCCACTTCGGCATTGTCAAGTAGCCCCCGCGGGACAGCTGCAACAGCAGCAGCCAGGAACATCCCACCAAGAGCTGTGGCTGAAGCCGCAGCAGCCAGCGGCAAGGACATAGCACCAGCAAGGACAGCGGATCAAGACCCAGTGCCCCGAGATTGCTGAACATGCAGCAATTTTTCGAGAGGCTCGAGCGAGAGGAGGAAGCGAAAGCCAGTAGACGTACAGAAAGAGAGGAGAACAAGGAAGAGCGGCGGGAAGAAAGAAAGAGGGCAAATGTGGAAAGGCACAAAGACCGACAGGAAATGCGTGCGGAAAAGATGCGCCTTCTTTCCGAGGCACTCAACATCGCCAACAGTTAATAACAACAGAGTTCAACAAGGCAGACGAATGGACCCCAGTGAATAAAAATCACCCATCATACAATTTATTAGTTGAATGTGTCACTGAAATATACATTAGGCAACATCACATACAAAGTTACAGCTCTCCATGAAAGGCTGGGCAGGAAAAGATTTTAAAAGTATAAAAAACGCTTAATGATGCAAACATTTATAGAATAACAGATCGATTTTCCTTTGATATCCGGCAATAGGCAATAAAACTATAAGCAGAACTTTTTGAGCAACACTGCTCTTTCAGCGTAACTTGGTAAACGGTAAATGCTACGTACAATCTTCCTCAGTCAATTGAGCACTGAGCAAAACGAATTTCAGTTCTGCATTGAGGGCCAAGCTTTGACGGTGTGCATAGACAAGTGCATTACTCCATTTCGCTTGGAGGTGTCATGACATCTACCGGTTACCAAGTTATTTTGAGACGGGGTATAATCCTCATCCATATCTCCAAAGAAACTGAAATGGTTAGCTGTAGCCAATGGAGGAATAATAATTACTGAATGCCCATCTGCGCAAATAACGCCTTTCGCTTCTGCTCGCTACTCTTTCGCAAGGCAGCTACTGAGGAACATCTTCATACTCGTTTGGCACTCTGCGGGCTGGTAGTGCGCTTTCGTCTTCGTCCTCCTCCACAGTGTCCTCGCCACCATCAATAAAAAGATTGTGAAGAACACAACATCCAATAATAAACTTCGTTTAAAATTCTACACCCCAAAACTCTAGCTGCTTCAAATGCCTAACGTAATTCTTCAAGTCAGCGAACGCATTTTAAATCAGAACTCGTGTTCCTGAGCACTTTTCAATGAATATGGCTCCTTCCTTGTATGCTTCCCGCAGTTCCTATTGGGCGTCAACAAATAGCCCTGATGGGATATGCAGCGTCGCCAAGTATGTGGCACTTGTCGACGCTGCATATATGAGGGAGCTTTGCAGCGATTCTCGACGTGCGGAACACCCTCCCATCGTATACTTTGCTAGGGTGGCCGGTGGACACGTCTAGAAATCTCTTACGACGGTGGCAAACCGCCCGCTTTGTAAAAGATGAGAAGTTGTGCCGGTTCACGTAGGTGAACCGGATCTTAGCAGGGGCGTGAGTGCCGATATAGGAACCGTCAATGCACCCTACGCTGCCTGGAACTCCAGATTTCCGCAGTAATTGACAATTTTAGTATGATCCATGCAGTGAAACCTTTTCAAATCAAAATTTTTAACAACACAAGGGCACTTCTGACAGTTTTTCGCACGGTAGAACATAACAGAAATGTGGCTTTGTTATCAGCCAGTAGCCTCAAAATTACAAAGCAAGCTGTATAATCTTTGCATAACCATAATAACAGCTTAAACACATGCTTTGTCTGTCATACAGGCACCACCATCGGTACATGCCAACAGAGACACCAATAAAACTGAATGGCAACCAGCAACTTTTTCAGTAGTTCTACATGCACTTTGGGGAGGCCATGGCTGGTAATAAAAGGCAATATGGTCAAACACCTGAATAACAAGACGTCTGGGTCCTTGTGGTGCCAAATATAACTGTGTATTCATTTGCAAAGTTATTGATTCCCAATGTCTACACCTTGAACACATAACTAATATTACTTTTTTATCATTGATTTCAAACAAAACGCCTTCATAAGGACATTTAAGGCCCATACACGCATTCCCGTTTGAGTGCGTTGCGGCGTCGTTGAGGCCAGGAGCGCTCGCTTGCGATACAACGAGCGCCTTCCCACAACACTCGGTAGCACGACGCAAGCTAGTCGAGACTCGCTCAACTCCTTGAAGTGTTGCGGTGCGTTCGACCAATCAGAAGCCGAGAGAGGAGAGTAGGGTCACGTGTTCACTCGCGCCACTGGGCGAGGCGTATCCAATTCTCCGCTGGCGGAACTAGCTTTTTTTGTTTTGGGGAGAGGCGGGGACGGTTTTTCCAAGGCTGCGAGTGTTCAAGTTTGATAAAATGTCGGGGAAGCCAGCGGGATTGCCTCAAGATCGAACATTTCGACCTTGTCGCTGGACGCGTCATTCTGCCGTGGATTCCGCTTACTACTGGTGAGCCGCTAACGACGATAGCGCGCTCTTATTGGCTCTTGAATGCCTGTTAACGCAACTGTGTGTACAAGCTTTGCGCCAGCGCTCTTCGCAACGCAACGCATCCGGTTCCCGCTACACAACGCACTCAAATGTGGATGTGCGGAGGGACCTTAACACTGTATGGCGCCGTTCATGTTTTAGAAACAAAATCAGGGGCACATTGTCTCACAGACCTAGTCTGACACATAGATAACACAATCTCATCCGAATAACACGTTGTCGTATGCGCAGGCATTCCTCATCTTTAGGCACTAAGAACAGCAAAAACTTTGCACAGCAGAACTGATGCATGACCGGCACAGGAGATTGTTTTATTGCCCCGATACGACGAACACTTCTTACGGCCTAGAGGTCTGCATGTGTCAATATTAAACCACCCGATCCTGCACGACCCGCTGTCGCTTTGTCTCCCACCCGAATGCGGCCCGCTGCCAATTTCCGACCGTCAGTCCAGCACGGCCCGCATAACGCTAATGTTTACAGTCCGCGTTTAGTCGGGGTTGGCGAGAACGCGCTTTGAACGAAAATGGACCTTAAGACAATAATTTCGAGAAAAGCGATCTCTTTACTCGTATTGTGGATGCGGTTCGCACTCGTATGTACAGGTGGCGTTCCACTACGAGGGTGTGCTTTGTGCATCCGCGTATGTTCACGAGAGAGAAGCTTCTGCTACGCATTGGCGGCACCGCAGGCAACGAAAATGACCACCATGCCGCTCGACGACACACACGCTTTGAAAAGTCTGCTGCCCGTAAAACTAGCAACCTAAAGAAGAAAAAAAAAACAAAAAAACACAACTAAGTATTAGCACACCACATTTGTTTTGTTACTGCATTCTTGGAACAGCTTTTTGGGATGTTCGTAGACTACCAGGCCTCCCTTGTAAGCATGAATTCGAAACCCAGCCCGGCCTGCGCCTTTCATAATTGTGGTTCTGAACTCCGAGCCCGATCTGCGAGCTGAGCCAGCCCCTGGGCCGTGGGCTGGCCCGTACCAAGGCAGGCTTCTCCGACTGCCCCTTCGGAGCCGCCGCCCCATACGGACCCGAAAACTGCTGCACCATCTCAGGGTGTGCGGAGGACGTGCCAGCAAACCTTTACCACGTTCGCTCTGTTGCGAGTCAGCGCTGTGCAGACACCTCCTCTACTCTTGCATCATGTCGAAAACTATGCATTCGAGGTAAAATGGCAAAGCGTAAAACACCCATAGGGGAGACCGTTCACCTCTTTGCCCTTACAATATATAGTGTACAAGACACCACTAGAAGTCTGGGAATCCCAGAGTGGTGCAATGGTTCAAAAATAGCTGTAATCTTGAATGAGAGCCAAGCCCGGCTTGGAAACACTTTTAGAAATGGAATTTCTACAGACAGTGATGCAAAGCTGGTTTTATTATTACATGCGCCATAATGCATTTCAGATCATGTGTCTTCAATAAACCAGCGTGGATGTTTTGAAACCACGACGCAAAATAAAGACCATATTCGAATACCACTGCTCGACAATAAGCCAAAGCTTTGACTTTGCGGAACCGACTAGCTTGATGCAGAAAAGTGAAGAACTGATAAGTGTGTGTATCGTGGTGTATGCAGACCGACGCCATGGCTTGTAATGTCAACCGCAGCTTCTCCTCGGTGTATGTGAACCTTTGCGAATAACCTGCCTAGTTGCGATTCGAGTTCACTGATATGCCCCTTGGGATACACAACTGTTGTCTCCTATACGATAAAGCATGTAAATAAATTATTTTTGGGAAGTCGAAAGTGCAGGCGACAAGGCATGCCCATCGGGACCACAAATGATAGTGTGTATTTCCCGCCATTCTCAGGGGGCTGAATTGCATGAAATGATAGGAGACCTTTTCCTCTTGAGACGTTGAAGCGGCTAGCAACATGCCGAATGCAGGATCTGTTGGCTGCGTACCTGTATAGACAGAACAGAGTACACATACATTTTTTATGACTGCGCAGCATGAGGCAGGCATTGCATGAATTCGACTGATGACAAACTAATTAGTCTGAAATATCCACAGCCTTGCCATGCGCAAAGTGCGTTCCGCCGAAATCTCGCCGTTCGGCAACCTTCTTGTTCTCATAACTTTGGAGCATATTCGCGCATGTGACCCTTTCCCTCCTAATGCAGGGTTAACAGTGAACGGAAAAGCAACGCTATAATGGCCATGGGGACCCCAATTGAGCAAGATGGTGACGCCCTGAGGCCATACTTGAAAACATGTATTTCTAACATGCCCGTGTGAAAAGCTTTCCCTCTCCCTTGCGGCCAGCACCGGAGGAAGGAGGGATGAGCTGTGCACCTGAGATGCAGCGAGAGACCGCACCGGATCGCCCGGCTGCTGGGGAAAAATACCAACTCAGCTTCGCTCTAAAAGAAAACAAGAAATTAAGAAAAGATAGACTGAGACCCCTTACAAAAATCTGTAGTTAAATTCTTTTGAATTTTTGTTGAAAATTTTCTGGAGTCGTTTTGAATTTCTTTTTAAACTTTTTTGACGTTTTTTAGACTTTGTTTTGACAACTTATTTAACTCCTAGTTAAAATTGGCCACTTACATTTTTTAGAATTCCTTCTTGCATACATTCTTTTGAATTCCTTTTGACAAAACCGCAGATTAACGTTAAAAAAGACAGTAAAATTTTTAATATATTTTTTAATTTCGTTACGATTTGATACATAAACATCCCACAAATAAGCAATGTAAACAAACACAAACACCATCAAGCACTAAACACGAGAAACACAGTTCATGTTGACAGCACCAGAGCCTCATAGCCTACATATCCTTCTTACATACATTCTTTTGAATTCCTTCTTACATAAATTTTATTGAATTCCTTTTGACAAAACCGCAGATTAACGTTAAAAAACAGTAAATATTTTAATATATTTTTTAATTTCGTTACGATTTGATACATACACATCCCACAAATAAGCAATGTAAACAAACACAAACACCATCAAGCACTCAACACGAGAAACACAGTTCATGTTGACAGCACCAGAGCCTTATATAGCCTACATATCGAAGGTAATCATTTGGCCGGTGACCCCCTCAGCACTTACTAAGTTTCCAAGTCTCCGGTCTCCTTCTCGAAAGTCTGTCAAAAGAAAGACAGTGTTTCCAAGTTCGTGGACTCTATCTCTTACTGAAAAGCATTGGTACAACTAATAATAATTTCGTGTAGCCGCTAAAACAACATCCACAAAAACATCTCATAGAACAAATGTTATCGCTTCTCTGCATAGCACCACTCGGGAGGAAACTAGTCAAGGCGGTTGCTCCACTTTAAAATAGTTATTTTGCTCTTCTTTACTAGTTGAATAGGGTCAATAATGCAACGATAGTCATTTACGAAGTGAGAACGGCAAAGCGTGTTTTTCGAACGCCTGGCCTCCAGCACACGCCCCATGCCTTCCGTCGTGCTTTGACTGCGCAGTCGAGCTCGAGGGGCGCGAGTCGCCGAAGAGTTGTCAAGGATAGGAGGCTCGCGCTGGAGGCAGGAGAACGGAAGCTCCTCCCTACGGTTCTCAACTTGTCAGAGACTATTGAGAAACTTAGTGACTTTTGACATTTAGTCAAGATGTATAATGTTCAATAAAAAGTCAACAGAAAGTCTGTAGCTTTTCTTTTGACACCGGCTACAGAAAGTCAACTGAATAATTTAAACACGAGTAAATAGAACGTCTGCAGTATTTCTGATAACACTTTCAACAGGAAGTCAACAGAAAAAGATCCAACGTAGAGTTAATAGAAAGTCAATAGCTTTTCTTTTGACTCAGGCAGAAGAAAATCATAAAAAAAGTTTCAACACAAAATCAACAAACTTTTTGTTGACCATGTCAACAGGAGGTCAGTCAAAATAAAGTAATCAAAGCCAACAAGAAGTGAACACATTTTCAATAAAAAGTAAAAAAAGCAACATCCGTCATATCGGACCCCGCACACGACCGCAGACTGAATAAAAAAATAAAAAATGTCTCTTTTTATAAACTATTATAAAGAAATAATGTCAATAAGTTTTCAGTTTATTTTTTTAGAAAATAACCTACAAAAAACGGTTTTACAACTTTTTATTTTTTTTTTTATAAATAAGTCTACAAAATAAAATCTATTGTTTTTCCTTTTGAATTTTTTAGAAAATAATCTACAGAAAAACGTCTTTACAAGTTCTTTTTAATTTTTTTATAAATAAGTCTACAAAACAAAATCTATTGGTTTTCCTTTTGAATTTTTTTAGAAAATATCCTATAGAAAAAACGTCTTTACAAGGTCTTTTTAATTTTTTTATAAATAAGTCTACAAAAAAATTCAATATTTTGTCTTTTGAAAGTTTTTTGACAATAGTCAAAACAAAGTGCGTTTATAAAGGAATTCAGTAGGATCGCGGAAAGTCAATAAGAAGTCTAAAAACTTAAAAAGAATGTTGAGACCCGTTTTTGTAAGGGACGGGCCCCATTCGTAAGCAAGAAGGCGAAAAGAAAGTAGATGAGGGCAGCTGAGTCTAGTGAAAGACGTTTCTAACAAAAATGACCCTTTCAACTTGGCTGTGCCCCAAGGCAAGCTCACCGGAGGTTGGCTATGCTCTAGTGCCCGTGAACCTTTCGTCCAGCCTCAAGGCGAAAGACACTATATCTCTGCCGAGCTTTCAAAATGGCCCAACATCTCCATACGACAGATTTTGAAGGAAGATAAAGTAGACGAGCACGGGGCGGACTAAACGAAGCCTTTTTCTCGGAAAGGATGTTACGTCCTCGGCTACGCACCAAGGCGAACTCCCAGGCAGCTGGCTATGCTCCGGTGCAGAGAAAAAGCTAGCTAAACGTCTACCCACGGTTTATGAACAGTCACGGAGGGGCAGCATTTTCGCACCCTGGATTCAAAGAAAAACATTTTGCGATGACCAACTTAAACGTGGAGTATGTGGGTGACAGGCTACTCGAAACTGGGTTATTGAAATGTCAAAGCATAGAGAGGCCATCTTTTATGAATATATCTTTACATATGTTCACATCATTCTCCCTCCAATTGCTTTCTTGCCCTGTCCCATGCAAATTCCGACAGCGTATGTATATATGTACATATATATATATATATATATACATTTATACACATATATATAGGTAAAGTAAGGTAGATATAAAAACAATGGACCGGGAAAAGTTAATAAGTCAAAGATGCGTACTGTCGGAGTTATTAATTCGAAGTTTATTACGACGTTTCGAGCGGGGACCACTCTTCATCAGGTAGCGAGTGTACATATTGATGCGATATTCCTTGACCTTTCTAAGGCGTTTGATAGAGTACCACACACTGAAATACTTCATAAACTTTCTTTGCATGGTGTAAATCATAGCGTGATATTGTAAATCAGGGCGTATTTATTTAATCGGGTGCAGTATATAGAGGTTATCGGTTACTGTTTAATTGTATCATGAATGCCCTCGCGCGTCCCCCAGGGGTCAGTACTCGGGCCAGTATTATTTTTAATGTGCATTAATAATATCGTGGCGGAAATAAACCAACGGGTTACTGTGCGGCTATCTGCGGATGATTGGTGTATTCAAAAATCAAGAAGGAAGACGACAAGCGCAGATTAAGTGCATCTGCTGGGTCTATTCAGGACAGCTGCTCAAAATGGAAGACGAAAATTAATGCACAAAAACTGTGTTTGCACGAATAACTAACAAAACTAAAAATGTGCTTTCTTTTACTTACTAGCTTGATGGGAGTCCTTTGGTTGAAGTTGACAGTTTTAAATACCTGTGTGTGACACTTTCTAAAGACATAAGTTTGAGTAAGCACATAAATAAAATATATCACAAAGCAATAAAAAAAGTTGTGATTTTTAAGACGAAATCTGAACAGTGTTCCGCCTAAAATGAAGTTAATGGCCCGCACAACGTATATTAGGCTTACCTTGGAGTACGCTGCATCGGTATGGGACCCCTATAGCAGAAATCAAACTGGTGAACTCGGAAAAGTTCAGAGGAAGGCGGTGCAATTTAGTCTATCCAAATACATGCGACTTGATTTTGTCACAGATATGCTGAACAACCTCAATGTCCCCTTACTTTTCGTCCGTGTAAAAATTGCTCGACTAAAGTTTTTCTTTATGTTTTCTCATCACCTGTATAACATTAACCCGTATTCTAGATCTGGCATCGAGAGAACTCAGATACGTTAGCGCTAATCAGTTTGAAGCACCCAAATGTAATATTGACACTTTTAAATGTTTTTTTTTTTTTCTAGAACTGTAAAAGACTGGAATTGTCTCCCACAAAATATTCTGTCATTGAACTGTTTGGATGAAATTGAGAGCGCCCTTTTGAATATGACTGATTTGGAATGATAAATAGTAGTTAAATGTTTTTGCTAAGCAGTAGATTTCGAGTGCTGAGAATTAATTTTGTTCAGTGCTAGATAATATATTGAATGTTTCTGCTATTTCAGCCCCTTTATTTTAAGTGAGTGTCGCTGAATAATGTACTTTACTGTAGTCCTGATGTTGTATGTTCCTGTGCTCTTCTATACCCACACCTGTTAAAGCCCTGTACTTGTGGTGAACAGTTTTCATAAACAAACACAAATTCAAGATATATGTATACATGGGTGTGAGAACAAATGGTCCCAGAAGTAATGGTTCCGGAACTGATGATCCCGGAACAAATGTTCCCGGAATAAATTGTCCTAGAACTAATGGCCCCAAGTCCTAGGTAGGAAAAAATGGCCCCGTAAAAAGATTGTTTTTAAACTAAGATATCCCATGCAATATACTTCATCTGTTGTGCAATCAGTGATTTCGTGGTGGAATGAAGGATCTATTTTATATTTTGAGGCCGGTTACTTCGAGGAAATTGGTCGGGTATTGAACTTAATATTGTCCAAAACCATCAGAATATTTCAGAAGTGATTACTGTCCAAGAGTTATCTTCCAACTGTTAATATAGAGACTATAGAGACTTTATCCGATATTATAGTTGGCATTACTATTTTCATATAACATGCTTTAGAATATTTATGGCATCAGTAGGTTCTTTCGAAAAAAATTGAGTACGGTTCATGTGATATAAACGAATGATGTGTGAGCAAAAAGCTTCTTTTCAGCGAATCGACGTTTTAGCGAATAACTGAAGCGCGTTTAAACCCCCCCCCCCCCCCTCCCTGCCCGCGCTTAAGCAGCCTCGCGGCGACAGTCTGTGGCGGCTCATTACGAAAACGCAGCTTCGCGGCGGTCGACTATTCACTAAAGTGTCATACGGTGAACCGTGGGCGTTCGCTAAGACGTCATGCGATCAAGTGAGTGCCTCTCCCCCTAGTCATACTGTTCAAGCCATGAAACTCGAATTACTCCCATCTCGCCATGACGCGTGGTGGTAGCACACATAACGAGCGGAGCCCGATGCTTTTATAGGTGCATCAGGTGCATTAGATGCATCGAAAAATGTAATAAAAAACTATTGAGTTATTGCAACCTGCAGCCTCGAAATTCGGCGTGTGTTATCTGATTTTATCAAATTTATCTGAAAACGGAGAAGCTATATAGACGATATTTATCTGGTACCATTTTTTCATTGTTTGTACTTGGGGCCGTTAGTTCCGGGACCATTTATTTTGGGACCAATTATGCCGGGACCATTTGTTCCGAGACGATTTGTTCATTTTCCCTTATGAACGGGCAATGCAAAAGAACCACTCATACAAAACAATGAGAAAAGAGGGCTCCGTGAAGATCCAGAACAATGTGTCGCGAGCCGTCGTTTCCTGAACCGAACACTAAACGCAAAAGAAGAATTTCCTAAACTTATTTGAAGAAAATCGCTTGTTTCCGGTATGCGCGTAGGTCTTTTCGAACACTGGTAGCTCTGGAACACTTTCAATACGTTCTCGCGGACGATATATCAGGGAACCTCTTCGCACAACATACAAGAATAGGTCAGCAAGAAACCATTTCGTGATCGGGAAGCGCTGCTGTGCCATCCGTCACTTTTCCTCCTTATCACACACCTGGTGTTATCCGAGTGCACAGAGCGGAGTCAAGTGATAAAATGCAGACGGTTGATTGATCCGGCGAGCTGACACCTTCTACCATGCTTTCAGCTTGAAGAAAGAGAGAGAAAAAGAGGAGTATCAAAGCAGGCGCTCCTTCAAAGTAAGAACGTTTGTGCGCTGACAAAAGGCTAATCGTCACGGGCAGCTTAACACTGAACACAGCGAGAGGATTTGTTTCTTGTATCCTCCTGTAAGTTCGTCCAAACGTAGATTGTGCGTTGTATGGTATATGCGTGGCCTCGGCCTTCAGGCAGGTGCCGTTGCCTAGTCCGCAGTCCGCAAACAGTCCGCAAACAGGTGATAAGGCCTTATCACCTGTTTGCGGACTGTATAGTCAGGAGACCCTAACCGGAGACAATTGCCCTAAAGCACGCAGTGAGTCTACGCTGCCGTCAACACCGAGTAAGCAGGAGGGCTGCATGAAGGATAGTAGGGTGCTTTTGGTGCTCGAAATAAACTGCCGAGCACGAAAGTGACCAAAAAACAGAAAGTATTACGATCGTATTATTTATGCCGTGTAACCCACATTATAGTTTAAAAGGCAGAATGCACCGCGACTACATTTTGCGCACGATGTTCACAAAACAAAATAAATGGATATATATGTATATATATATATGTATATAGATATATATTTATTTTTACACAAAATTTAACATCATGGGTACACTGTTAGATTTCAGTGCTTAAACTTGAGATTTTGAAATCTTTGCATATTTGTGGCATTTCTAATTACATGGTTCAACAAATGGCACCCTTTCCGTGACATGTACACGACCCTCCCAAAAAAGAAAGAAAACAACAACAACAAATAGATCGATTGATGCTATCAGCGATTTGCGAAATTTACGGTGACGCTTATTTGTGTGCAATTTTTTCGTTCTAGAAGTCAAATGTCGCGAATACACAATCTAGTGCGTGCGAACTAACATTACCGTTTTAATTTTTGGTGGCAATAACCTTTGTCGCGATACATCTGTAGCGCTTGTGTTGACACTGAATTCAGTGCCAAGTAGCCGTTCGGTCTTGCAGTGTAGAAACGAGAAACATCGTCATTGCAGGCTCGAGTTTTTCTGTATTCTGCAGAGCGGTTTAAATTTTAAACTTTTATCCGGAATAGACATTTCGTGATATAATAATAAATATGTGGATAATTTAAGACATACCGTTTTTTGTTTTTTTTTTCGTCTTGGTCTGCCAATTTTTGAACGACTTTTTAGTCATTTACGTTCTAACGAAAATTGTTCCTCGCGTATCAGTGGCATGTTGCGCCTGTGCTTGGTCCTAAGTGCGGTGTTGACTTTAGGAGCTCTCAACGGAGTGGCGGTGCTCCGAGGGAGTGGCGTTCCACGCTGAGCGGGAAATTGTCTCCTCGGCCGCCTCTCCGTAGGAGAGGCCTAGCGCAAGCCGCCTCTCCGAGAGAGTCAAAAGCCGAGCGGTCCTGACCCCTTTGCGCAAACACAATTGGCTCCCCCCCCCCCCCAATCTCTGTTCACAACGCTTACACACACACACACACACACATCGTTCCGACCTGCCGCGGAGTGATTTTTTTTGCAAATTCTCGAGTTGGTGCCATTGGTATGGTTGCACACTGCGGACCATGTTTGGACTCCGCAGCACGGCGGGACGTAGAATCCGCGCCAGACGAAAAAGAACTAGGTGGTCGGGTCAATCGAGTGATCTTGGTAGTAAACTGATGGGGAAAGGCGACGCGCTCCCTACGAGGGAGACGACTGCAGATGAGGGACACGTCCCTGCGCAGAGGCAGGCGAGGCGAAAACATTGTTCGCTGTTTTCGAAACAAAAGTTGCAGTGCAGCTTTTCCTACATCGAAAAGATTTCAGGTGGCTGTCGAATGTAGCCCGTAACATATCCGAAACGAGCTATAAACATAACTCTCGGAATCTTTAAAATGTGTAGTTTTTTATTGTTCAAATTTCTCCAAGAAGGCAGGGCATGCAGTTGACTTGAAAGCAAAGATATTCCGCGTCGATTTTATCAACAGATGTTTAAGTGTCAGCCTTGTTATTTAATAATAAGTGTATTTATTTGCCGACTCGCACTGAAAAGTACAACTACAAAGTCAAGTTGAATGAAACAAAACAAAAAACTGTAGTGTACCTTCAATATATCATTTCGACCTCTAACGCTAAATTTGTTCTGAGCTAATATAAACATCACTAAATTTTTTTGTTGGTATGGAAACAATCGGCATGCAGTCAGCTTCACGGTAACAAATATTCATGCTACTTCCGGCACCAAATATTGAGAAGTTCACTGCAATGTTTGTTATTGGATACAATCTTTAGTTCTAAAAGAGTGCGGAGTGTGCAACGCAAATAGTGGTCTCTCGGTGCCACCATTCTGACACCAAATAAAGTACGCCTAAGCTTATATGTTGCTTGTTCTCAACGGCCACTACAAATTGCAAAAGCACTGTTTTCATTCCGAAGAGTTTACATGTTATGTGCATCTTTAGTAGCCTACTTACATCGGTTATACACAAATAAAAAAGGGCAGTCAAATCGACACCGCTGACAATGAAAGACAGGCTGGATGCAAATGGAGATTTTGCGACCCTTCAAATAAAGGCTCTCACAGAGCTGCACGTCACGAAAACTACCCCGGATTTTCCTATTTATGTAATGCGTGGTACTTACGCTTGCTAGCCCTAGGCAAGAGAAATCGCTACTAAACTTTGCTTTGCTCAATGATTTCGTTTTCTAAATTGTCCCGTCCCGAAACTGAGAACATATGACACGATTCTGCTTAAATCAATATTTACACCAACTGAGAAATACAAAGATTATCGTAAATAATCATCCAATTGTCTACTCTAAACACACTGAAGATATTGTCAATTTCTGTTAAAAACAACGGTTGTTGGACGACGCGACATCGCCCTTAATTAGGCCGTTTTGGCGGGACCGGACGAAATAATTTCGAAAGTTTATATTTTGACGAAAAATGTAAAAATTAAGAAATTTGGTATTTTGACCTGGAAACTTTACAATAACTTAGAAACATCCTTCGGGTTTCATGAAAATAACGTAATGAAAATGTTAATAAATATATATATTTAGGGCGCGCAGAAATACTCACTATTTCTGTTTTCAATGCAGTGGCGAGAGCGCACAAAAAGATTCTACTTCACACTGATATATTAAGACAGAGTTTACTCACATCATAACTAACGTGAAGTGAACTAATTAAATATTTGTTGAAATATTTAATTGCTAAATATATGATGCCAAGTATTATGTAGAAAGTCATTTCTTGTTTCAGATTTACGAAAGAGAGAGAGAGAGAACGTGAGAGAGACCAAAATGTATATCAAACTTGATAATTTTGTAATACCATCAGTAGAACTCATGGCAGAACACGCTTCAGATGGCTGAATCATTGCAGTGCGTGTAAATGTCGCGCCGGCAGTGCCAAAGCAGCTCTGGATAATAATAATAATAATAATAATAATATTAATATTAATCTTTATTTTTCGGGTGCCCTAAAACGGCCGAGCGGCCTTCTCTTAAGTACACCAACTCGTACAATAGAAACTCTTAAACAAAAATCCTACTCATCAAAACAGAAATAGATATGCATATACACTGAAGCGCTATGAAGTAACCAAAAGCTCGTCCAACTGACAGCGAAATGTAGGCAAGGGTGTGGTGATGTCAACTTGAGTTGGCATACAGCTGTTATATAATGTCTGTAAACGAGGAAGAGGTGACGCACGGCATGGTGAGCAAATATCAAAACAGGTGAGCTCTCTCGTCGCGTGGAAAGGAACACGGAAACCGATTTTACTAATAGGCCGTGAAGAATAAATGGCACCATTAATGATCTTATGCACGAATACCAAGTCAAGGACTGTTCTTTTGTGTGATAAAAGCTTCAGCGAAAATCTAGTCAGTAAGCCTTCATAGTCATAATACACGCGTCGTCCAATCCATCTATCGTAAACAATTCAAACAAATTTTTTTTGCACACGTTCTATGATCAAAGCCTGTGTTACAGATATTGAATTCGAAATCACATAAGAAAACTCAAGCCTTGAAACCACTAAGGAATGAAAAAGATGTATTGAACAATGGGGCTTTTTAAAATACTTGGTCAAACGCGATATAACTCCTAGAACTTTCATTGGAGAGCTGACAAAAAAAGATACATGACTTTTTAAAGTTAATCCTCAGTCAATGAACACCCCAAGATCCCTGACAATTGACACTCGTTCAATTGGATTACACTCAAGATGATAAGTGTTATTTGTGATCGCACGGTATCTACACAAAGGTATCACTTTTGTTTTTAAAAGATTAAGAAATAACTGATTTTGTTTACACTACTGTGCTATATAAGACACATCATGTTGTATCAGATCACAATCTAAAAAAAAAAAAGTGAACACTCTTGCACAACTTGATGTCATCGGTAAATAAAAGCAGTTCAACGTTCTTTACACAAGACGCAATATCATTTATAAAAATTGTAAACAGTAGAGGACCCAATATTCATCCTTGGCGTACGCCTGATTGTGAAAAAAAACTATTTGGAATAACTGTGAGCGACCCGAACACTATTTGATCGAAAAGACAAATAACTCTTAAACCAGTTACACAATTCTGGACAGACACCATACAGATGTAACTTGGACTAAAGCAACAGGTGACTCACTTTATCGAAGGCTTTTTACAAATTAAAGTATGTTGCATCTACTTGTTCTCTATTTAAAACAAACGGCACACAGTAATCTGAAAGAGGTACACAAATTTGTTTCCACAGACCTACGTCTTAAAAAACCGCGCTGCCAGGGCGTTAAGTTTTGACGGAAATAAAAAGTCAATTTGCTATGCACAACAATCTCAAAAACCTTGGAAAAACCACAAAGCAGGAAAACTGGACTGTAGTTCGCAACTATAGATTCGCCACCATCATTTAAGGTAGGAACAACAACATTTTTTTTCAGAGCGAAGGGAAAACGCCTGATCTGAGTGACATATTAAAAATGTGTTTCAAAATAGGAATGAACAACTGACCGCAACCTTTGATAACAAAGCCTGGTACACCATCCACGCCGGAAGAAAACTTGGGTTTTAACTTTCTTATCGCCTCGGCAATATCAGGAGAGTCCACTCTTATGGAAGTAAAAAAATCGTGACGAATCAGCTCCTTATCCTCCTGTTGAACTGATTGCTGATTGTCAGAGAAACATTAGGCAAAATATTCAACGAAAATATCTGCAACTTTATGAGGTGATGAAGCATAACTCGGGGCGTTATCTGAACAAGCACGTAAGCAGATGATAGGACTAACGTCCCGTGTATGTTGCTTCGTTAACTTCCAGAGTCTTCGGGCTGCGAAACAAGCTATTTTCTACAGTGTCAAGATGCATACGTTTATCGCGCTTGAACAGTTTCTTCGCCAAGGCCCGATATAAACTGAATTTGGTGTACATATGTAAAGAGCCGCATTTCTTTTATAAAGACGGTGGAAATGTTCTTCCTTTACCAAATAACATTTTAAATCCCTGGAAAAAAATTAGGATATATGGATGGCTTTGTTGAAGGATTGGGTACAAAAGTGTCGATGGCATCTTTTACAATTGTTGTTGGAGTCTCGGTAGCACGATCGACATCAGACATGGCGAGAACGTTAGACCAGTCGAAAGTTTCAATATATTTATACAAGCCAAGGTAATCTCCTTTTTAAAAAAAAGTAAGCCAATGGCTTTGACGATATCCGCGACTTCCACGGAGAAAAATAACTGGACACTTAAAGGTGGACGAAACTTATCAACTTGTACCAAAGGATCGGAAGCCATACTTAAGCTTAGAATGTGGAGATTTGAAAGAACGAGATCTAAGATATTACCTGCGCAATTCGGTATTGAATTTAGTTGTTCTAGACCACTCAAGTAAATAAAAGACAACAAAGAAAAGGCCTTTCTAGCTGTTAACATAATATTGTTTAAAGCTCGCAAGAACCACTCTACACCCGGAAAATTAAAATCTCCCTGTATCTGAAAACTAAACTTTTCAAAATCAATTTCCTTTCCAAGAGATTCAAAATGTTCAATGAAAGTGGTTTCATCAGATAACGGGGAAAAATAGTACGTTCCTATCAGCTAATTAAATCCGTCACTTGCCTTAATCTCGATCCAAACACATTCTGAATAAGTTTCGAGATCAAACTGCCTATGCGATGCCACGGAAACTTTAGTTGCAATTAACACGCCCCTCCCATCGTTTGCCCCGTAGACAAGTAGTCTCTATCCATTCGATAGATCATGTAGCTGGAGTTGAAGTAATTAGAGACTGATATACCATCACAAAGCCAGGTTTCGGAAATTCATATAATATCATGAGTTAAATTAGTTGAATTGTACAAAAACTCGTCGGCCTTAGTCCTCAGGCCTCGTATTTTTTGGTAAAACACGCTAAGTTTGTGCGTCATGAGCGGTTTCTACTCCGTCATCAGTATGAACACAAGACTTGTCCAGTCGGCCAAAGAACTGATGGAAAATGTTACCTCCAGGCCACACCTCGGATTTGTTAATTGCGTCGAAAACTGACTCGTCACCCGAGATGTGGAACGAAGAGTATGTGTCATATCGTGTAAACATTTTTGAACACAGGACCTGCCTCCCCGCTACAAGAGGTTCGATAAGTGCTAGAACATCGTCCACGCTCGTATCCGGATCTAGCCTAGTTACAAAAAGTGTCAAACGACGCTTCTTACGAGGGACAGCGGTCACCTTAGATGGTTTAGCCGTTCCAGTTGACGGCTTGGTTCGCCTTCGTAGTGAAGCACAGGAGAAAACGTAAGAATCTTTATGTTTCATACTTCCAATTGAAATGTGTGCTGCTAGATCTATCGACTTTGCGGCCTCTCAATTGACCCTTTTCTCGGAACTTAGAAGGCATTCAGTGCACATGATCCAGTTCTCAGGAAATTATGAAATCATTGATGTTCAGGTTTCTCGGCCTCCGCTTGTTTATGGAATTGATCGATAGTCAGTTTACAGCATTGTAGACTTACTTGACGCTCCCTGTCTTTCTCTCGGCTGGCGAAGAAATGTTTGTGCAACAGGAGCAATGAACTGCTGTCAGATCCGCCCCTTTGGCATACGTAATTTAATGCTCGGTCATTTGCGTCACATTAGACAGGGCTCTTTCAGTGATCTTTTTTTTTATGTGTAGTTAGCCGAATTGTGTGGAAAACTCTGAAACGAATATCACGGAAAATCAAAAGAATTCTTAAAAAAAAGAAAAGAAACGATCCTGTCATTGGGCCGTAAAGAGGTGTAACATTAACATAAATACGCAAACTATACAATTCCGCGATTTATTAAGACACTTTAGTGAGTTCTGTAATTATCAATACGGTATTTTTTTTATTTGTAAACGTGGGTTTGATTTTACTACTCATTAGAAGCGTCGCACTGAGCATATTTCTGGAGAGTTTCGCCGATCCTACGCTGGTACCTGACGGAATGTTTTGATAGCAGGAATATCAAATATATTATGTTTTTAGGCGGCCCTGCTTATATTTTAATTATTTATCTCAAGCCCTTTAGCCCCAAAAGAGAATACACTTATTGTGCAGCCAGAAAGCAGTAATAACACATATTGAATATTTGGAGAACTAAAACAACAAAGAAAAATTAGTTGGAGCAACTTTTGTTTTTCAACATTGCACAAATATCAATATCTTTTCGTGCACTTGTGTGAAGAGAAAATATTTTTCTCTGCATGCCGAGACAGGGATGTCTCCAAACTCAGCTACTTCCACAAGCCCGGAAAGGAGCCGCTTCTGACCTGGACTGTTGGAGACGTCATTGACAGAGCCACCGACGTCTTCGGGGATACCACAGCGATGGTATACACTCACCAGAACATCAGCAAGACATACACGGAATACGGAAAAGACGTAAGCTTATATTCAGATCAGGTACTTTTCTTGAGACTCATTCCTCGGAAATAAATATTAATTACCATGTTCTTGCCAAAGAGACAAAAATATCCCTAGTGTCGTCGTTAACTATCACAACGGCAATTGTACACCTAGTAAGAGCCGCCATGAATAACCTCATTCTGGTACTTCGAGCTGAGCTCCAGAATGCGGGTTTTCAAAACTGGCGACATGTTGGTGCATACCTCGAATTTGTTGCAAGAAAGCGCCGGCATTTTTTTAGAAGGGAGAAGTAATATTCAAGAACAATAGCAATAAAGTAACGTTACGGTGGCTGACGCATTGGAAAAATCAGAAGCATGATGCTAAAAATAGAAACAATAAGCGCAAACAATGAACTGAGTTTTATTTCGAAGGCAACATGAAAATGAGCGCAACAAATTGAAGCACAAAAAGAATTTGTTAGAGACGGTATCCCATGAGAATGGCCACCCGATCCCCCAAGCAGCAAAATTAATGCCATACACACCCTGCCATATTTTCCCATAAAATAAAAATTTCCGATTTTAATATCAGGATTTCGGGCTCACAGACACTTCGATGGGACTAGATGCAAGCGTTTAATCAAATAGCATAATTTTAATTGTGTCGTCAGAAAATTCATAAAACAATAAAGCAGGATTTCATTCGGGTGATTGACAATGGATTACAGAGTGCTCCAAAGTGCCGCTTGAAAAAAAAAACAAAAAAACATGCCTTATGGCAAACATGTCGAGACGATTTCCCGCCTACTCTAGATACGTTTTTACATGTATAAAAATTTGGAAAAACACTCCAGTTCCGCATGCAGCTTGGTGTTTCCCCGCACACCACATCATTTCGCCCGGTGCAATCTGTAAAATAGCCGATATGGGGTAGTTTTAAAGGGGTCAAACGACCACAGCAGCCTCGTGAAGATTAAGAGCCTTCCTGATGATAGGAGAGGATTGTAAATACGGAATAACTGCTAGCCTAAAAGCAGGTCTCAAAGCAATTGCGTAATATGGAAATCTTTCGCGAATCTATTTTGCTCGGGCTGGTCTCAAGGCAAGAGGGCACCTTATTGCGTGATGTCATGGTGTCTTGTGGCGTCACAGTTTCATGTGACGGCATTGTGTTCGAGACATTATCGTATTGCCTGCAGTCAGAAAATTAAGTGTCGTGACGTCATAATTCCCCTTTAAATGAGGGGAAAAAATAACTCTGCTGATTTCGAATGTAGAGCGCTGTTCGTTAAGAAACAAAAATCACCAAGTTCCATCACACATCCGTTGCATATGACAGAATTTACCTCAGCAACTTTAGCAACCCGATCCCGTATATGGGGCACCGCAACGGTCACAACAACACCCGAAAGAACATCACGTGGATTTCACGTTTGTGCTTGCACTGGTTCCAGGACTAACATGGGAATGAGAGGAACATATCCGTATGTGATTGTGCGTATTGTGCACCATTGGTTACCAATCCCAATAAATTATTAGTTGGATGCATTGTTAGATAGCTATATCCTCATAGGAGCGTGAAGGAGCCTTCCAACTGGAACGTCAGCGAGCCATGGATAGGTAGGAGCTAGCCGTAACAGAAGTATGGACATTGCAAATAAATACCTCGTAATATTTTATCTACCAAGAAAGGTTGAAAGGAACCCATATTTAGCTATACATAGTGTTTGATTTTTATGCGAACAAATTAATTGAAAATGACCACATTTAGAGGCGCATTGCTGAGGTGTGTGCAATCGATATGCGATGGCCAGGGGGACATATATGAGGGGCTCATCGTCTTAATAATCGAAAACACAATTGAGTTCACTACCTCTTGAAATATTGCAAATGAATATGTAGTTCTAATTATAAGCTTGCTGACCGCCACACAAAACCACTAAATCTGTCATTTTGAAACGATTTTAAGCATGCTCAAAGCTCGGTGAATCATTAAGTTACCACCCGTGCAGCAGGGTGTGAATCCGCGTATGATAAGAATGTCATCCGGGAGCCCCAAGAGAGTGCACTGCCAGATTGTCGTTTTTTACGTGCTGCTGTGACATCGCATTACAGCATGGCGCCACATAACACTGACGTGACAGACGCTATGAGATTCCACCAAGACATTACGGGACGCTATGACGCCACATGGCACCGTGATGTGACGTGCAGTTATGATGTCACGCGAAAACGTGACTTGATGTGACTGTGACGTCGTATGATACCATGACCCCCTTGACGCAGTTCCTTGACGCGACACCATAAAATCAGGTGATACAATGATGTGGCGCCGTACCGTCAAGGGACGTAACATTACGGGAGACCGTGACGTGTTTTTATACCATGACGTGGGAGGGATGCCACCGACGTGATACCGTACCGTTACTTTAGAACGTGACGTTATGTGAAACCGACTTCACCTGACCTTACCTAATGTCACTAGGTCGCGTTGCGTACGGTAATACTGCCACAAGATTTCATGATGGTCACGTTATGTCATGTTGAGCTTTGACGTCGCGCTAGATCATGAGGTCACGCGACACAGGGAAAACGGGATGCCACCATGACGTCGTAGATGACCTTTGCACGCTGGGAATTCAGAGCGCCTTCGGAATATACCAAAGCCAGGGGCAGCTTTCATTCGCAAAAAATTGGTGTACTTCAGAATAACTCAATTTCAAAAAGTATTAGTATATGGGAGTTCATTTCTAGTGCACCTTAATATAGAATAATCGAAAAGAGAAGGAAGTGGCAAAGGCGTTTAACATGGTTACGTTCTTTTTACTTCACTCAGACGACCATTAATAAAGATTGCGAGGCAACAACGAACGCTATTTTTACATCAGACGCATTTTAGAGCACAATTGTGTTCTCTGAAGACTGGAATTCATTCAGCGCTAATCTCGCTCATATTGCCGAGGTAACTGAAAATCTGTGGTAGGGATATACAGCCCCTACACTAAGTTGAACATAAATTCAAATTAAATTTGCTTCCCTCCTTTAAACATTCGACGAAGTGTTTTCGTTTCCAACTATGTATAAAGGAAATGCAGACATTGGATCAAATCTGGTGATTCTGAAACTAAACGAGGTACCTTGAAGGTTTTATTATTCAGACTATTCACTGATCTTGTTATTGTTATTACCGTTTTTATTTTGTTTAAAGCTATAAGTAGGGCTCCGTGTTTTCGGATAAATCCGAGAAAACCCCGAAAAACACCACAGGTAAAATTTTTTGTAAATTGAATTTATCCGATACACTCCGAATTCTTATGTACCCATGCTACCCGTCCCCCCCCCCCCCCCCCCCCCCCCAAGCAAAAAAAAAAAAAAATTTTTTTTTCATTTGACCAGCGCAGGATCAATGGTCCTGGGAAAGTGAGGCCAGAATTATCTTTCAAGCCTCGGAGCGTAATCTAAAGGGGGTCTTACGGCTTGTCTCGTCAAGTTTGGTTCAGGGAAACAGGTCATCGTACCATTCGTGTCACGACAAAAGTCACTCTTTTGGTTTCCTGTTTGGGCCATGGGATTTGGGATTTAAAGAAAGGAGAGAGTATGTTTCTGTCGGTAACAGTGAATGCTATGGACCATAAAGAGTGTATAAAATAGGGAAGAGGGGCAGTTGAAACTTCGCTATTACATCCTTAACCACTCCACCTCGCGCGACCGCGGGATAAGTTAATGGGATGACTACAAGCTTCCTTGCGGCTACCTCCGGCAGTTTATTGATTTGAAGGTATCGACGTTTATCGAACCACACTTGTGTGGGAGTTTTGTCGTGGGACAAATTGGTATTGCCAATGACACCAACGCCAATTTCAACTGAAGAGATCTTAATTGATACAAGCGCGTTTTATATTTTATCTGGCATAAGTTTGCATCCGGTTATTATTTATAATTCTTAATAGGAAACACTGCGGAATTGATTTCCGAATTTGGAGAATTGGGGATTTACGAAGAAATAAACTGCAATAAACACCGAATTTTTTCTAAAAAACAAGCTCCAAAAAACACTCGCCAAATTTCACAAAAAATAAGCTCCGAAAACACTGAGCCCTAGCTATAAGGATCGACAAGCACATTAACAAAAACGGAACTTTGTCGCCGATGACATTTTGTCATTTTGTTTCTCATTATGGGCTCTCCTGTTTTATTAAAAAAGTGTTCCTTCTACGCAGTGTTTAATTTATATAATTCTTAATAATGCACAATAAAATTTTGTAATTAAGTAAATCCAAAATAAATATATTCAGAGTGCATTCAAATC
Organism: Ixodes scapularis; assembly: GCF_016920785.2. Taxonomy (NCBI): domain Eukaryota; kingdom Metazoa; phylum Arthropoda; class Arachnida; order Ixodida; family Ixodidae; genus Ixodes; species Ixodes scapularis. The sequence goes on along the minus strand of NW_024609879.1, from coordinate 43,102,985 downwards.
GAAACACGTTGTTTTATACTATAAAACACTTAATTTTCGAGGCCCTGATTTTTCGCGAATTGAGCAGCGGACTTCTTTCTAGCCGAGACCATTAAATTTTGCGAATTATGAAGGCTGTAATTCGCTTGTACAGGAAATGGAAATATTCGCGCAGACTAAAGGTCGTGCATTGGATCGACGGTGGCGCCGGTACTGTGTGATATTTATCACGCTTCATATGATAGGGCAATAGAGAAGTTGGTGGCAAAGAATTAGAGGCTCAAGATTTTTAGGTACGTTGACGATTTTTTAGTTTTAAACAGAGATCCTGTAGAGGCTAACGAATATAATATGGTCTCTGTTGTGCTTCTGGTTTTTAAGAGTTGTGCGGAAGGCTTACGTTTTACGCATGAAACCGTAAGCACCTGCAGTTTTTGGACTTGGGCTTTTTGTCTAAAAGTGACCATGTGTGTTGGGCGTATGAGCCAAGATCAAAGCAAAAGCTACTTTCATTTGACTCGGCCCATTCGAAGCTAGTAAAGGAGGGTATTGCCACTAGTTGTCCGGCTGCCTTTTTGAAAATATCTTGCCCTCACAAAATGAGTTGTACTTTTTAGTTGCAGCTATTGCAGGATTTGGACTTCCTTTCCCGGGTCTTATGCGATGTTGCTGAAGGGATGGTAAAGAAGCTGAAGAGGCTTGTTGGGGGAAAGGAGGCTGAGAGGGCAAGGCCTGAAGTTAGACCTGTTTTCCTGCGTTATGTGCATAAGGACTCACAATCTCAAAAAGATGGCGAAGAAGTTTCGCATTCCTGTAGTTTTTTCTGCCCCAAACAAGCTTTCTAAGCTTTGCCGAAGAATAAATAATGCAGGTGTGTCACGCGATGCGGAGGGGGAGGGCTGCAAGCGTCGTGCCACCAAGTTTCGGCAATGTGCCTTAGGGTCACTTACGAGGTTACCCTGTCTTGCGGCAGCGTTCATGTTGGCCAGACGGAAAGGTGCATTAATGATAGAAAGAGAGAACACTCCCCCGCCACGAGGCAATCCCCGTCTGGCCACTTGGCTATATATTGTGATAGGTCTGAGTGTCAGGCCAAGTTCACTAATACCAAGATTATGGGAAAATTCAAAACGAAATTGGAACGCGAGGTACACGAGGCATTCATGATAAGGTCCCATGGCACAAATCTGTGTATTCGTGCTCCTTCTGTCGCCTTATCCAATTAGGAGCAGGCTTTTATCGGTCACTCAACAGCGACGGCAGGCTTTCCAGGGGTTAATGAAAGCCCATCATCTTTGCGCATGTGCGGTTTTATTCTTCTTTTATGTGTTTTCTGCGACAAAGTTCATTTGCAAGTTTCGCCATGTCCTTTGTGCTTCTTTCTTCGTCCATGTTTTTAGGTGTATTTTTGCACCATGTATAAAGTTCGTAAATATAACAATTCGTGAATTCTGCGAAAAGTAGGGTCTCGCGAACTTTAAGGGTATTAGTATTAAAGTCACTTGCCTTTATAGCGTCGCTTCTAAAAAAAAAAAAAAAATTAAAAACTGTGTCCGGATTCGTTTCTTATAGGTTGACCAACTAGCTGCAGGCTTGGTGTCTCTCAAACTTCCTGTGGGTTCCAGGGTTGCCATACTCGCTCCAAGGCTCTACGAAGGGGCACAGCTTCTTTATGCAGCACCCAAGGCGGGACTTGTTATGGTGAATGCGACTGAGTTATTACGCTACATATGCTTGCCGCATAGAGGCAGGCCGTCGTTAGTAATCCTGGCTCCCGTTTTTTTCTTTTTTTGTCCAGGTTGGCATCAACTTAACTTGTTCGGTTACTGAACTTGAGTTTTGCCTGAATATGGTAAGTTATCTTATAATCAAAAACATTTTGTTTTCATACTTGTTTACCGCGACAACCTGGATTGGCGAAACCAATGTAGTACAAAGCAGCCACGTAAATGCGAACGTAAATATATTTTCATAACTTTTCTGATCAATTTTATGGAACCGTAAAGTAGGGCGTTGTGTAGAAATACGGCACCACATGCCTATCAGCTAATCTTGGTACAATTATGCTGGCATAAATGGGGGAGGGTGAAAGCTGTGCTCTTTTTTCGCTCGATTGACAATGGGTTTGAACACAGAACGTAATTAAGAGACAGAATTCACACGAAAAGCGTTAGTCTTGAGGGCAGTAAAGAAAGCTTTTTACGCAAGTCAACTCAATAGAAATCACACATAGCCCAATCAGGCTATGCATAAAAATACAGGGCGAACTGTAGTGTGGAATAATTGTGTCTTATTCAATCCTCGATTAATTAGAAAAAAATTATGACCTGCTGAGCGGCAATGGAAGCCGGACCTTTTGATCCGAAGCCCAAGATCACAAGATCCTCCTGTAGCAGCAGGTGGCTTGCCAATAACTCAGCGCAGGTCGCCCCACATAGATATCTTAGGACCTCGTGAGGCGCATCGTGGCACAGACACAGATAGTGCAGCGTGCGTATGACATCGCAATTTGCCATAGCAGGCAATAAATTGCGTAACCGGAGAGGAAACCCTAAAAATGTTGGATTAATTTATTGGAAAACACAAGTACAGCCGATCTCCTGCATAGCAAGGTACGCTTTCACCAAAAATGCGGAGCGTCGCCGTAAATGCGCCGAGCAGCCAGTCGCCGTAACCGACCAATGCGAGCGCTTGCGCGTTCGTATGTGGAATTCAGCGTGAGTAAAGAAAGCATGTCTCATTCTGATCAACTCGGGGACCACAGAATGCGTCATCAGTTGATTATGCGTGCTTTATGATTTTGTGTGTTCAATTACGGAGAGCTTCAGGGGGTTGCAGATGCATTGAACGCCTGACGCACACATACATTTTCCGGAATTTTCAGAATGATCGAGATTAGGGGAGTGTGTAGTGGATTTGGATCTTGATTCTATTGGCTTGTCAGGATTTCACCATGTGATACCGCCACTGCCAGTTCGCCAGGGTGGCGGTTTCTCGTAGGGATTAAACATTGTGTAGGTTAGCCTTGCACCGGTCGCTGGCATGGTCAGGCCGTACCGGCTTTGCCTGGTATTAAGGAATAAGCCGTTCGAGAGCGTTGTACTCTCTTGTCCTTATATGGCTGGTGACGTCATTCTTGGACTTGTTTCAAAGTAACGCTAGATCGCGCGATGCTTCGGCAAACGTGGCAGCTGTCTTTCGCAGCTGGCGGTAACGTCAGGTATACGTCATACTGATTGAATGCGGTGGGTAACGATTTATTTAATATGTTTGACGTTGCTACTTTCCCAAGTCACGCCATCGATTTATGGAGCCGAGTGTGATCATAATAATGGCCTGTTTTGATAGTTTTCTGCGCCCCGGAAGTGCAGTAACAAAATACTTTCACGTTGACCTCCCTGCCAACAAGCACCTTCGGCTGGACAAGATGTACTATTTTTTTAGTGTTTTTTCGAATTAGGTGCTCACTACAAAATTCTGGAGGCGTACGGAAAAAAAGTTCTAGCAAGGGCAGCTTGACAAAGCCACGAGTTCCTGCATTGACATTTGCGCTGAACAAAAAAACAACAGAATCAACATGCAGTTCAAGTTCCAACCTTAACACGAAACTTATAAATATTATTATACAAGGTGTGACAAATAGGCGAATAGCATGGAGGGTAATTTACGTATTTCTGCATAATTTCGATGAAGGGTCATCCTAAATGTAACAATAAATTACCATTATGTGCACAGCAGTGTTGCGGAGTTGCCACTCCGGAGTTGGTATGATTCCGGAATCATTCCGCATTTTCACGACCCCGGAATGGAATGGGAATGGAATGGCGGCAAAGTGTAGGGGAATGAAATGGGAATGTAAATAGGTGTCTTTTGCTCGGAATGGAATGCGAATGGAATGGGCACGGTTCTTTTTTTCTTTTTTTCTTTTTTTTTTTGTGTGTTTACAGTCAGCTTAATTGGGCCAGTCAGCGAGTCAGTTGCTCAGAAATAAAATGAACGGGAAACTGCTAGCCCGCGTGGAACCCCAACAGACTTATAAAAACATATGCAATTCAGAAAACGAGCGTCAAGCGAAAGAGCAAAGGGGGAAAGGGGGGTAACGTGGCGCCTTTCACGGACGCGCAGGCGTCTGGCTTCGATGGCGTTACACGAGAGCGAAACAAGAAACCAAGCGCCAAGCAAAAGAAATGGGAGCGGCAAAGAAAGAAACCGCCATGCACGACTCCTCATCGTCCTTCTTGTCATGCTTTTTTTGTTGATGCTGCGACGGTTTGTAGAATGCACGCGCGCGCACAGTCTAAGATCTGGGAGCGGAAGCGACTCATAACTCGCAGAGCTCCGATAACTCGTTGAATCGGGCGCCGCCGAAAGATGATCAGGTATTGTTTTCTTATAGTTCGAGGAGCGTTGTTTAGCAGGCAGCCAGTCCTGCCGGTCCTGCTGCCTTCCACGTTCATTCGCGCGCACTCCTTGGAAGTGCTTTTTTATACTGCATTTGTAGTCTAAGTCCGCCTTTTACTTGGTCTTTGTTCCGATGCTTGTTTTTTTTAATATCTTTTAGTGGGTTGGGGTTACAAGCAAGCCAGCGGATTCTCGATGATTTCCTTTGACTTTAGTCTCTGCATGCTTCGTTTTACCTTGCGATGGACCGCTGCGGACGCTACAAGTCACCCTAGGCAATCCAGCACCGTGAGCGGGACTGCAGGGTCACGCGACATTCAGAAGGCACTGGATTGGTTTCGATAACTCTCGTGCTGTCTGTTGAGGTCCATCGTAAGGTGAAGTAGACTATAGTCACCGCTCTTGGTGTGACCGAACTGACTAGACCTGCAGAAAGATCGTCCCGCTCCAGACGAGGTGCGACCGTTGCTGTGAGGGCAACTGAGAAGGAGTGCTGTGTGCTAACTGCCACTGATGTTTTGGCTTCCGTGCGTCTCGGCTGTCCGGTCTGCATTCGTGCTCCTTGTCCTGGACCCTGTTTGAGGCGGTGAGAAGTCAGTTGGACGGTGTTGTTTAGGAAACACGGGGAATGTCAATTCGAATGGTGCGGTATTACCCCGTTATTGTATCTTGATGTGAAGAGCTTTGTCAACGCTGACTGCCCGACCCGTCGCCACAACGCGAACAACCGACACCGAGGTAGAATAATGATTCGGTTGGTACCGTCTGCTACCTGAACCCGCCACTCGATCAGCGCGAAGAGGAACATCACAGTTCGGACGAGAAGACAAGTTAAATACAGATCGAGTCATGGCATCGTGGAAGACATTTTTCGACATTAGTCGCGAATAAAGTAAACAAGCTGCACGCTGAAAGTTGTGCAACGATACGAAACTATACACGGTGCAGTCGACGTGTATCATCGAACTTTATTCGCCATCTGAAGAGGAAACAGGAAAATGAGTATGCGAAGGGTGGAGAAGGGCAGGCGAACCAGCCAAAAATTGAATTGAATATGATAACAAATATCGAGATTCGTAAAGCAAGCGTGATCTTATGCGTTTTAAAACAGGTTTCGTGACATCTTTTATACGGTGCCTCGTGCTGCGCCGCAGAGGTCGCATTTTGTCAGAGGATGTGTTCGTGCCGCTGTGCATGGAGTCGCTTCCTGCAGTGTACTAGCCGTGTTGCTGTATTTGAAGAATACAGTAATATAGCTTATTCCTGCACCACGCACGAACTAGATATTTTTATGGTCTTATCAAACAAACACGCTGGCCGCGTATATCCTAAAAGTCAAGTGCAAAAAGTAAAAAAAAAAGAAAAGAAAATGAGTGGATTTAAGTGTTGCTGTTTGTTGCGAGTCACGTGGTCACGAGACCGATTTCTTAAACAAACATCGACATATCAAGGGGCTTTTTCGATGTTTGCAGTACATTGTAAATAAACACTTTGTGCCACCAGCGGTCGGCTTAGTAAAATGAGTACTTTTTTTAGGAATTTAGCATTTTTTTTGCAATTGTCTCTGCATTTGATATTGTCCGCTTTATGCTGCTTATGGCGGCAACACAATGTAGGTGGCAAGTGCCAATTTTTACGTTTAGGAATTAAAGGAATGGAATGGAACAATTCAGCCATTCCAGGAGTGGGAATGGGCCCAGTGTCCCCATTCCGAGGAGTTGAAAGGAATTGAATTATCGAAAACTCTAATTCCCCGGAATGGAATTGGAACGGAATGGGGGTGCCCATTCCGCAACACTGGTGCACAGGCTGAAACAATGTTTACCCGAATGGAAATGGGCAGGACAACAGGAGCTGTCCAGTGAGGTGGTGATATGCAGAGTATGAGTTTGTCATTCCACTGTGCTTGGATGCCTCTCGTGTCAAATCGTTTTTTGCCATCATCTATTCGGCATGTATCCTCGACACAGCGCCCCTAGCGGGCGTAGTCTCAAACACGACCGGTGCGGCGCCATTCTTCGTCCACGATAGTTCCCCGGCTGCAGGGTAATTGGCTAATAGCGCAACGGTGCATGCGAAGCTGGTTCTTGTCGTAGTCGTACATTAGTTTGATATCTCAGACAATAAGCTCATAACTGCAACATGAGCTTCATGGTACCCTAAACTTTATGCTACGAGTGCTCGTTTTTCTAGCCAATGAGAACTTCAGTTTGGCAATATTTAATCGGGTAGTATTATGTGTTCGAACGCAGTTGCCCAATGTATATTTTAACAAAAAGATGACCATGGGTACCGATGTCTACAATTCAGTTTTTGTTTTTTTCGTCTACTTTCTTAGCAAGCTTTTGCTATGCCAGCATTTTTGTTTACTCCTACTTGGCCATAACAGAAAGCAGGTTACCAATTCAGTCCCGGTGGATCTTTTTTTCAAAAATAACTTTGAGCATGCGGAAGCCTTACGCAGGAACAAAGCCTTCAACCATTGTCAGCGTCGGGAGGAAGTGGGGCAACCTCTCCTGCTTCCTCAGCGACTCAGATGAGTCCCAGATGACGCAACTGAGCCAGCGCAATACACTTTCAGGACGCCCTTCCCATTTCCAGTCTCCGTCGCTTGGTGTCATCTTTATGTAAAAGAAAGCCCATTAATTTCAGGCAGAGTGTCCGGCTCTGATCATTGGGGACAAATTTACTACTAAAGATTACTACCAGATGCTGCTTCAAATTGCACCGGAACTAGAGAATTCGTCTCCGGGAGAGCTGAACAGCAAAAGGTGACGATTTGATAATTCGATATATATTAGTTCAATATTTACGTGGAACCTCAAAGATGGCTGTCTTTGAGCGCCGTAACTATCACCGCCTCCTTCCAGGCTACCGTTTTTGAAACACCTCATCACCATAGGCGACACTCGGAAACCGTAAGTAACCTAACATGACGGGTATGTGTCTGTGTGTCATGACTGTTTTGCAGTGTGATATGCTCTGATGTTTCTAGTCGTTTATTCTAATTGGATAAAGGTACCATCCGATGCTCGGACATGAATTAAGTACAAAGATTATACTCAGCTACAAAGGTTTGTCCAAAGCGCGATGATTAAAGAAGCGTTTATCGCTCCATAAATGATGAACGCTGCTCCAAACCTAAATAGTTCATTCAAAAAGAAGAAAAAAACTAAAAAGTTTTTTACTAGACAAATTCTTTTTTATACTCGATTGCCTTGGTTTTTGTAATCTTCGATGGCCTAACATAACACTGTTAAACTATCATGAATGGCGAATCATGTATGTAAGTGAAAACAGCGCGGAGAACCTTTCCCTGAACTCTTCACCTGTCACCGAGTGTAGGGTTAACACGCATCAGCGCAGACATCAGTATTAGAAGGTGAAAACTTTATGGTAAAACTCAATGATCTTTTAGCTCATTCTGAGCCGAACAGAAGACCCATCTAAAGCAATCCAAATATATACGCGCCGACAGAAGCTTTCTACAAGTAGTCACGCATGGCGCTCCGGCCACCCACATTCAGAAACGCATATGGGTGTCATCGGGAAACAAGTCAGTCACATAAACTGAACCCCGACAGCTGACTCTAGAGAGAGAGAGAGAGCAGTATTTTGAAAGCCTCATAAAATAAGCATGTTTTATAGTGAGGCCACCCAATCATATTAAAGCAAAATACTAGGTTGTTTTCTTTGGTAGATCTATGTCACTCTCGCCTCCCGCATTCTTAGGGAACCGGGGTTTTTCAAGCCATATGACGCTTTCATATAACAAGAACAACTTTGTGGCTGCTCCAACCATATTCAACGATTCTGTTTGCTTACGTTAACGTGCACTAGCTTCGTGTCATTGCTGGGCAGTATCTCAAATACAAGTATTTGAAATACGAATTTCAAATATTTTGTTATTTTGCATATGTATTTAATTGCAAATTGGGTAATGTATTTGACGTGAGTATTTAACAGGGATGGGCAAAATACATGCAAACATGTATCGAAATACCAATACAAAATACTTCGTCAAAAATGTATTTAATCACAAATTTAATTACATTTCCAAAAAAGCATTTAAGTACAAGATACAAATGCAACCAAATGTATTCGGTCTCCTCCAAATACTTTTCCAAATACATTTCTCAAAATTTGCGCCAGCGACTTTAGGGCACCTGCAACGGGTTTCAGGGTATCTCATTTTAATTTTGCATCGCACACTCGGGAGTTAGTGTGGGAGGCTCTAGTAGCGCAATAGAAATATAATCCCCCCCAAAAATGTAATAAGCTTGGACGTAATATGTGAAAAAGGTACAGAGCTTCAAGCAGCTTTTTTTTGTCGATTACATTTTGGCATAGACCAACAAAGAAGCGAGACGACCAAGACGCGCAGCACTAGCGACGAAGACGCGCAGCACTAGCTCGTGTGGCAAGAGCTACATAGGCCAAACGGGCAGATCCCTCGACGACCGACTCCGGGAGCATGACTACTCCTTAAAGGCTACAGTGGGCGAAAATCTTCATCCCCGTTGCAGGGAATGCACGTGCAGAACATTATTCTGTGAGACCAACATCTTGGGGAAGAACAAAGACAAATTGACCCGCGAGGTATTGGAGGCCTTCTACATCCTTCGTGAGGACAGGAACTGTATTAGCGTTGAATCCGTAACGCTATCAAACAAGGAAAGGGAATTCCTTGAACAAAGAATGAAGGGCCCACACGAGCCTGATTGAACTAACCGCTATCATTCACGGGGCTGTGGTAGATGCACGAGTCCGCGGCGGATTATTTGTGTTTTTTTTCTTTCTCTTCCATTCTTGTCAGTAAATGTAGCTGTGAGTAGCGCTCTTTTCTGTCCTCTCCTTCTCCTCTCTACCTTGTGCGCTAAATACCTCAATATACTAGCTAGTGAATTTTTATTGTTGCAACTCGCACCAGTTACGAAAATCTGGACGACCCGCGCATTTAGAATGTTCCAGGCAAAATATGCATGGAAATCAGGCTGGAAAGCATCACAAGTTGTCACAGGCACTTAGTTAGCCAGTGTGCCTGTGAACGTCGATTTAACGTCACTATTCTTGCCCTGGACTAGCACCGTAATCACAAGGTCACTAAACGCTTGTGCTTGATTGAGAGAAACTGCATTCGGTGCAGAACGTAGTTTTCTTCCTGCTCTGGACAGAGCCGGATTTTCAAACGTGTATACCAAAATGTAATCGACAAAAAAAGCTGCTTGAAGCTCTGTACTTTTTTCGCTTATTACGTCCAAGCTGATTACATTTTTTTTGTGATTATATGCCTATTACGTTGCTAGAGCCTCGCACACTAACTCCCGAGTTTGCGATGCAAAGTTAAAATGAGATGCCCAGAAACTCGTTGCAGGTGCATTGAACTCACACACGCAAATTTTGAGGAATGTATTTGGAAAGGTATTTATAGGAAATCAAATACATTTGGTTGTATTTGTATCTTGTACTTAAATGCTTTTTTGTAAATGTAATTAGATTCGTAATTAGATACATTTTGACGAAGCATTTTGTATCTGTATTTCGATACATATTTGCATGTATTTTGCCGATCCCTGCTTCGTGTTAATGACCTCTGGGGAAAGGCTACATCTCGAAGCAAGCGGAAGCGCATGGAGCCTAGATTTTAACGGAGCCTACATTGTATGTTATGCAAACACGATGCTTATACTCAGCTTCACTTTAAGTATACAACCGCAGCCAGCACTACGAGATGATGAGCGAATCAATGAGATCCGAAAGTGTTTCGTCATGGCTCTCGTAGTTTTTCAGTTTTCGCTACGAATTCCTAAGCCAATCATGAACAAAGAGCGGAGGGTCACGCAGCATTACCCGTGCATACCAGGTTCATCCGGTATAAAAAAACGCAAAGAGAGAACGAGCGCCATGACGATACACTTTTGGCGCGTTTTGATTGGCTTCATCAGATCGTAATGTTGGCATGGGCATAATTTAAAAATGATGAGTCATTCCAATTTGTGAAGGTGGATGACCAGCGAAGCTGTTAAGTACGCGACACGGACGTGACACAGAATTCTCAACAAAGGTACGAGCTATCGCTGCCCCGAGAAGGCGGAAAAAACTAGACACGCGACGGGACCGCCGCCCGTCGGAAAGTAGACACCTGCGATGGGACCACCACCCCGGGAGAGCGAAGGAAAATAGGCACGCAAGTGCTTGGAAGGACGACAGAAAGAGGGCGTTGCGAGGCTTTGTTGACGCACATGAAAAAACATTAGAACCCTTGCCATAAACAGCTTTGATGTAGTAGAAAACGGAGTTTATTTATTTATTTATATACCTTAACGACCCCCATAGGGGGTATTACATAAGGGGTGGCATACAATAAACATCGACAAAAGAAGGGTACAAATGTCAGAAAAGCAAATTATGTATGTAAAATAAAGCAAAAATCGTCAAGAAGATTTGCATGCAAACACGCAAAAAAAAGAAACACCAAATATACCTATAGCCCTAGAGTAACACGGATGTGCACGGCTTGGGGCACTTCATGGCGTGCCTCAAGGCATTACTCCCGACCACAATGCTATTGACTCTCTCTAGCGGCGGCTTTATATTGTTGGAGCAGGCCACCTCGCTGTGGTCTGATTTCTGCAGTCAAGCTGCGCTACTCCGCCAATACCAGGAGCACCCCCGTAAGGTTGCTGTTTCCTGGCTATTGGAACGCCCTCACGTTCAAGAAAGATATATTGGCGCTTGTGCGAAGGCAGTGTGAGAAATAATGAGCCTAGCCGAAACTGGCTTGTTCAATTAGAATGAAGCTTGTCTAGTTCGTAGCAAACCTCTTACCGCGTCAGTGTCATCTGAAGCCCTCCGGCCCAGCAGCGTCATGAGGTGAACCAAGGCTGCCCGCCAGATAAGGTGGCGACCTAAACTTGCAAGCAGCGTCTGCATGAGCTTCGTCACGTTCCGGGCGAACCGACGATAGGGAGTTGTGGCATTTGGGCAGCGTTTACTTCGTGACACACGGACAAAGGGAAGAAGCAAGGGGGCCCGGACGGTGCCGTATAAATAAGGCGTGACTGGATGAATATAAGCGCGCGCCATCTAAAGTAACAACCTAACAGCACTAAATAACTGCCGATGCCTCCCTGCAGCAGGTTCACGAATGTGACTTTGAGCGGTTATTTCGCGCATGTGCGTTTGAGCGTCCTGTAGTACATTGTGTTCTCTTGAAACGGCTTATGATAAGAAAAGGGTAGTAAGGCAACACTTACCACCTGCGTATATATTTTTTATAATGTTAGGGCACCATTCGTTCTCCATGGGCTTTGAATAATTTTCACAGTGCTGTAGGCTGCTCGTTCTCATAGGCAATGCCTAGTTATTTTTCGCGCAAATGTTGTGAGAGCGTCCAGGCTTCTCATGCAGATGCTCAAAGTGTTCCAAGATGACCCGATAGATAGCGGAAGCGCACCAGTGTTTCTGACGGAAATGAGATCACTAGCTTTTACGCTATTCACCCTACGCAAGGTATTTGGCACCGCCTGACTAACCCTCTTTTCTGCACTCAAACGACATTGGAAAGGCAGAACGTTCACATTCACGACGCCGTCATGGAAGTGTTGCGGGAATGGTTCGATGACCAATGTAAATAGCCTCTCCTCAACGGGTTGGCGGCACTGGTAGAAATGTGTCACACTCAAGGGGACTACGTAGAGGAGTCTTAAAGTGCAATATGTCTGGGACGATTCATTTGCAAGAAGGCTCACCAGTTTTCAAAGATTCTTCGTATGTAGAACAAATAAAAGTAGTTTTTCTGAATGGTTCCTCAGGCTAGGCAGTAAAAAATTCTCTTAGGGTAATCTACACGGGCATTTGTCTTCGTGGCACCGGTCGATACTGTTTTTCTTGAAGTGTTTCAGAAAAATCTTCCTCTCCCAGCCTGAACGAAACTGAACACCCTGGTGCTCAGAAGTGACAATAACAAGGACTCTTTGTCTCGCAGAGGCAGTTCATCTCAGCATTAATTGAAGTATTCATCTCCCGCAGCGGCAGTATGACTTTCGATGACCTCATGAATTCCGTAACGGCTGAGGCCTACGCCACCATGAACTCCCTGTCGGCAAGAGTGCAGTTCGACCAAGACGCTTTCATCCAATATTCCTCGGTAAGTGTTTAAAAGCCTCAGGGTGATTTCAGATAAGATCGACCAAAGGATGGCTAGTCGACATTTTCAAATCAACTGATGTTTTTATATGTTATTGTCTAGTGTCTGGTATGAACGAATCCAAACTTAGTTTTGACTAGAAAAAATACTTGGGGACAGAAAAAATCGTAAGGCATGAGGTGGTGGACAGTTGCATTAACGCGCACTGATGGAGGGGGCCCGTTTGAGAGTGAATAACTAAAGCGAAAACATTAGGAGAACTCTAATACGTTTTAGGCGCAAACTATGGGTATAGCTTGCTTGTAATATAAAGTAATCATATTTATTTAAAATTTATTTATTTTTCTAAAAATTGACAAACATGCCTGCTCGAACGACAAATGGCAAAATTTGGAGGTCTGTATCTCATGAAATAATTGAATCATTATGATATAATTTGCAGATATTATTCTACTAATATGTAGCTAATATTTAAAAAATAACTAAGGTACCTGTGTGATACAATAGTTAGGATATATTTAGTCAAACATGGAAAAAAAATCAAACAAAGAAAAATTCCGATGCGAATAAAAAAAAACACCACCCTCGATTTTTTTTAAATTTAGGTAACCTGTTATACTCTATTTCGGCATTCATTTCCATTAAAAACATGTTGCATCATTTTATTGAGAATCAAGATACAACTCCCCAAAGTAGGGTCCTTTTTCAAAGCCTACACTTAGCAGTGTTTTATACAAGAACTGACTCTGAGTTCCAGTTTCATGAAACCAACACACATCTTTTATATATTTTTATTCAGATGAGGACAATGATAACTAAAGAAATCGTTCACACACTTAAATTAAGGAGAAACTACTGTGTACAAAGAGGTATCATATTACGGACTAGTGATCCGAGAAAAGATCATGCAGCCATCGGCCACAAGGAACTTTGTTTACTTTATTCTCCTGCGACACTATATGCTATTCCCTCTTCCGCTCTACCTTCATCTCTCTCTCTCTCTCTCTCTCATATATATCCCTGATATATATCCAGAACAAAAACATGTTCAAGCATTCCCTTTCTGCGTGGTAGTGTTCTGTGGCTAGCAAAAATCATTTCCTCGCTAAGCTCACGATTATGGCAAAATAGTTGCCGGAAACCGCAGACGACACTCGCCGCTAGTTCTGGCAAAACGGCCGATACAATCTTTTTTTCGCATTTCCCCGCTCGCTGTCAAGGACAAGGTGGTTCGCTTCAACCAGCAAAACATGGCCGCCGACGCCTGTTTACTGAGCAGTCATGCCTGTCGCCATCTCACTCGCTGGCGTCACGGGCGATAATATCAGGCACAAAGGGGCACACCAACCGGCAGCATTATCCCCAAATACTCGAGCCTCGCGTAAATACATAGAGTGTAAACGCTGTCGCCATGTTATCGTAGTAAGACCGCCCCCCCCCCCCCCCCTCCCCCAACGGGGGACTGCAGTACGCGACGGCGTACTAACACAACGGCGACGATATCGACATCGCGGGCCCCGAATTTTCCCATAGTTCTACTCCACGGGCATTTCTCGAAACGCTTCATATTGTGTACGCCCGCCTGGAAGGATTTCAGGCGCGTAGTTAAGATAAGGCGGTTCTCCGCGGCAAAAGAAAGCAATTTCACAAAAGCTTAAAAGCGGCGGCGACGCGTGTGCGGTGAACGCTTGTAGTTTTGGTGTAGACAGGGTGTGTGTGTTCTCGTTGTTGACACCAGCCGGCGATAAGGCACTGCAGGCGGTAGCTCAGTACAGCAAGGGCTAATCCGAGTGACCATCAACGTAACCCCACCGCCAACCCCTCGCGAACCGGTCGCCGACATGGCTCAGGCTGTGTCATGAACCACGTGGTAGAAGCTCGGGTGCTTTCATATCAGCGCGTGGAGGGACGACAGTGCGATTCCGGAAAGTCTTTTTCGAAGGCCGCTGACCACAATTTTTTTTCTGGAGACTTTCCCTCCTTCTTCCTTTGACGTGGATCAAGCTTTGCCGACAGCCTCAGTTGTGACCTCTCTTTTCAAATGTACGTTTGCAGTTAGTGAGCTCCTCAGCCTCGGACTTGTCACTTGTGCACCCAGTAGTTCTTTCACTTGGCAATTATATGCCATCAGTTGGGGTTTAATTTCTATTATTTATGTATACATTATGAAGACGTCCTGGAGCTCCGAACGAGTGTTTTGTGCAGATTACTTTTGGAAACACAAAAAGACTATACCAAAGCAGCGGAATTTTCGAAGTGTTGGCGAGTTGGACCTAAACTCGTTGATGCAAATTCTTCCGCCTGACTGTTCCACCAAAGTGAGTGCGACGAACTACCTGTGCTACCATTGCTTCTTGCACATCACTAAGGAGATCTCGATGCGAAGCTCAGACCAGTGCCTTGACATATTTGTGCCAGCTGAAGAAGCAATTGAAGATCTAAATCGCAGCATACTACCTACAGATGTGTCGCCGCTGAGACAACCAAGCGTCGTAAGAAGTCGGGACAGGCCTGCCTATGTCAAGAGAAAGCAGACAGAACTGGAGCAGGTTGCTGTCAAGAATATACGCTCAAGGCTACGTATTGCGTACGACAGGGACGCACCATCGGGGTCGTCCGAACCAACATGCTCCACATGCACTGAGTGGATGGACAACTTTTGGCAGGCCTTTGAAACCGCCACCTCACTCCGGGAACGTTGTCAACTGCTTACACTCCTGCCGTCAACACTGACGAAGAATGAGGTTCAAAAGATGATATCACAGGCCTCAATGTACCTCATCAGTAAATCCCGAAAACTCAAGGAAAAGCATGGCGTGTGGTATGAGCCGGATCCTTACACGAGGTGCAAGGTGAGCCCTGAGAACCTGTCTGCTGCCCTAGAGTACTTCACGAAAGACGAGCTACAATGTTCGCGCCAAAGTCCCAACCAGAAGGACGTCATCTCTGTCATGCTCAACGGAGAGAAAACGTTCGTGCCAAAGCGCTTCATGACACGCTCAATACGAGAGGCCTTCCGTATATACAAAGACAAGCATCCCGATTCCGGCGTTGGGCTAACGAAATTTTATTCGTTGCGCCCTAGATGGGTCCAATGTATTCCACACCAGGAAGTGTGCGTTTGTGTGCGCTGCGCCAATTATTATCTTTGTATTGCCGCTCTGGAGAACGTTACAGGCTCAACATTCAACACTGGTGAAATGAACTCGGCATTTCTGTGCGACCCAGCAACAGAACTGTGCCTTCAAGGAGACTGTGATCACTGCCCAAAAGGCCAGTTTCTTACACTCCAGGAACTTGATATCCCGGAGGATGAAGAGATTGTGCTTGCAACATGGGAGTCCGGCGACCTTGTGAAAAAAAACTTTGGAACCTGAGACTTTCCTAAAAGTCATCCAAGTGACGGTTGGAAGTTGGGTACTTCACAACCATATCCGGCAAACGCAAGATAAAGCGATCTACGATGAAAAACAGTGCATGCAACGCGGGAGCATTGTCTTTCATTTTGACTTTGCTGAAAACTGGACCATCGTGCTTCCTGACGAAGTGCAAGCATATCACTGGAAAAAAAAACAAGTTTAGATATTTACATGTGTAGTGACGACAAGAAAATCTACAAACAGCTTTGCCATCATCAGTGAGGACCTGTGTCACGACGCCGCTCACGCTTGCTTGGCTCTAGAAAAAGTGAAGGAGTGGGTTGAAGACAACGTTGCGGTATACTCGTACGTGACGTACGTAAGTGACGGCGCCGCCAGTCATTTCAAGAATCGCTACCAGCTTCACCAATTTGCAAAGGACGATTGCCCACAAGCCCAGTGGTTATTTTCTGCATCTGGACATGGGAAAAATGCATGTGACGGAGTTGGCGGACTCGTGAAGCACCAGGCCACGCTGAACAACCTGAGAGAACGTTCAGTAAGCGCAATTCAGACGGCCAGGACAATGGTGAGCGTTCTATCAAAGAAACTGAAAGGCGTGCATCTTGTATATCTGGACGAAAATGAGGTTGTTCGGTATCGTGAACAAAAAAAAGAAGAGTGGCTGACGGTGCGCGCCTTCCCTGGCATTCAATCTTGGCACGCGTGGCGGCTCAGCAAGTCATCAACAGAAGGGACCTGTGACGTATATGTAGCACGGACAGTCGGATCTGCTTGGAAGCAACTTTATTAAATGGGTACAGCGAGGAAAACCTTAGCGTAAAGTGCCGAATTTGATTTCCCAAGGACTGCTCATTTTGAATGCAGGGACATCTTATTTATCACATTTTTCTTCACGGGGTATTTCACCTACTGTTTTTGTTGGTGGTTACTAATAACTTTTATCTGATCACTATAAAAAAAATCCCAAAATGTTATCCTCCAGCAGGATAAAATATATCGGCTTGCCACGATTCATTCATACACCGAGAGCATCGAAGCTGCTCCAGTTAGGCACTATGGCATCCGTCACCTGAAATTGTTTGTAATCGTAAATACACAGCCAACCTAAATATCTTACTATTATATCTTTGTTTTTGTGTGTGGAAGTAAAGTTATTTATTTTACTCTAGATGTAAAATATACCGGAAGGTACAACTTCACACTGCATCATCTTTTCTCAAGTCATTAGTCTCTAATATGATACCACTTTGTACGCTTATGTAAAATGCTGTATATAGTTTCTCCTCCCTTTTACTGTGTGACCGATCGCTCTTTTTATCAATGACCTCATGTGAATAAATGTATATAAAAGATTTCTGCAAGTTTCATGAAACTGGAACTCAGAGTCTCTTCTTGTATAGGACACTGCTAAGTGTAGGCTTTGAAAAAGGACCCTTCTTTGGGGAGTTGTTTCGTCTTTCACAGTGCAATGATGCAACATGTTTTTAATAGAAATGAATGCCGAAATAGAGTATAACAGGGTACCCAAATTTAAAAAAATCGAAGCTGGTGTTTTTTTTTTATTCGCATTGGAATTTTTCTTTGTTTGATTTTTTTCCCATGTTTGCCTAAATATATTGTAACTATTGTGTCACTCAGATACCTTATTTATTTTTTCAATAATAGCCATATATTAGTAAAATAATGTCTGCAAGTTATGTAATAATTATTAAATTATTTTATGAGATACAGATTTCCAAAGTTTGCCATTTGTCGTTCGAGCAGGCATGTTTGGCAATTTTTAGAAAACTGAATAAATTTTTAATAAATATTATTACTTTATATTACAAGCAAGTTGTACCCATAGTTTGTTTGTAAAAAGTTTTAAAATTCTCCTAATTTTATTGTTTTAATTATTCACTTTCAAACTTGCCCCCTCCATCAGTGCGCGTTATTGCAACTGTTCACCTCTCCCTGCCTTACGATTTTTCTTGTCTCCAAATTTTTTTTCTGGTCAAAACTAAGTGTGGATTCGTTTATACCGGACACTAGACAATGTCATATAAAAACATCAGTTGATTTAAAAATGTCGACCAGCCACCCTTTGGTCGATCTTATCTGAAATCACCCCTCAATTTGTTATAGCTCTCGAATGCTAAAATACCACCTAGGACATTATTTTGAAAGTTAAACCAGTGTCATGGACACCAACGGAGCACCGCTTGTGGAGACCGCACTTTGACGGTATTTACAGTTCCGCAGAGTGCTGCAATCGACGGTTGACCACAGGGATCGCCGACGTCTCGGGCAAGGTCTCTACAAGTTTTCAAAAACTTTCTAGACATTCTGCGATTATTCTACACTACACCGCCCAGCGAGCTGAATTGTGGAGCGGTTAGGACGTACGTTAAGGCCGACTCCGAGGCTTCGGATAGTCCGGAAGCGACGCGATTCATTCTCATAATTTTAAACAAACAAAAAAAAAAAGAGTGAAAGAAAAGTTACGCGGATACTGTGCATTGTTATAAACCTGCTTTTTTGTTTTTGTTTTCTAAAGTAAGAAAAAAAAACACGAATATAATCAATGTTCTTTTTTGTTTTTTCTTATCTCTGATAGTTCTTTTTTTTTCCTTTGGCGGCACATCGGGTTCTTTTAATGCTTAAAAACCTGAGAGGATGCCACGCATATTTAATATAGTGTTTAGAAATGAACTATATGGAATAACTTACTTTAACACTGCAGAAAAGCCAGCTTCAAAACCGTTTGGTTAATATTTTACAGCGAAGCTGTTATAAGCTAGGATCTGGAAAAAATGCGTCCATGAATGCTAACAAAAAACTGACATTTAAGCGGTGTTGCTTCCTTCCGATTGGTCGTGGCAAGCATAAACAGTATGGCGGGGAAGCCCACGTGAGTCAGCCTTCCTTTGCATTACTAGGTGGTGAGGTCCTTATTCCTGATTATCATTTACGGTAACCGACTTATCTCAGCTAAGAGTGTGCTGTGACGAAGCTGAGGGGAGAACGCGCCGATCTAAACTTCTTTCCTTTCGCGTCCGTAATGCTGATAAAGCGACTTAAGCTCTTTTCAGCATCGCCGATAAACAGATCAATTTCCTGTAAAACCGAAAATAGTCGTATACCAACACGTATACGTATACCAAGGACCTACAACGGAACGTGTATCGACCTCATGGTTAGCAAGAACGTTTCCGAAGTCAAAATAAAACCAATGGCGGTTTACCATAGCGACCTTTAGGCAATGACCACCTTAGTCGCTAAGAATTAAATAAAAACAATTAAACAACACAGTTGTGTACGTGTTTTTATGGACATCACATATAAGTTGCATAGATGTCGTATAGTTGTAAAGTGGTGTAGATAACAGCTTTGCTGGTCCTCCATAATCACGTGAAGTGAATGGGCTTTACAATTTTGTTTTTTGACACCCTGTATTTCTCTTTTGTAAAACAAAAATGCTCCTTGACGGTCATCACCATAGTACCACCCAAAGAAGAGGCTGCTTTAATAGGATCGGTCCTTGACTATGGCTTGGTTAGAAGTTTCTGTTTAATAATAATACTTGTGGCCGCAACTGTTTCTTTCCTGCCATTGCTGGGTTATGCAGAAACTTAAGTACCGTAGAGTAGACTGTATTCTTTACATCGTGTAGCATGGGTGGTCTATTAGAGACTCATGTGAACGAGGACATTCCTTAGCGAAACAAGGCCACATTTGAAGTATAATAATGGATAACTTAATATGGATAATTTTTGCGTATTTATGTAAATTCATTTCCTGGATACCGATTATATTACAGGTGTACATTATCTGTGTTCGCGTATTTTTCAAATACATCTTACGAACTCCAAAACGCGAGGTTGGCACACTATAAATAGTGTGCTAACCTAATTTATGAGCATAAATATCTTAATTCAAGATATTTAGACATTCATACGATAAATGTGATAAAAGTGAGGTAAAAGAGCAAGTAAATTTATGATGCGCGGAAATTGAACTTTTACGTGAGAAAACGAGATTCGTCAAAAATAAAAATTAGAAGCTTATGCAAAACAGATCGCCAGCAGTGAAACAAAATCCAAAAGAATTCATGATTACGGAAATCACGAAGATATTCCAAATTTCCTATTTTAATGTTGGTCCTAAGATGGTTTCCTTACATTTATTCAATCATTTATTGGTACTGTCAGCCCTTGCACGGGGCTATTACAGGGTGGAAAAAAAGACAACAAACAAACATGTACGCTTACATTCAAGCATACAGAAGGGTTACAAGTATATTGAGACGATTGGTAATTTCGGCAGTTTACGGAACGGATCACTTCGTAGTTTTTAAACATTTCTTTACACAAGCTATAAAGGTCTTAATTTGTAGCACATACAAGAACATCAGTGATACGCTCAAGAAATTTATTTAGCGACATAGATGACAGAGGGGAATCAGATAACATATTCCAGTCTTTAATAGCCTTCGGAAAAAATGTACTTGAAGCAATCATTTTTAACAGATGAATTAGAAATGTACATGCTATGACGATGTCTTGAGTATTTGGTAGAGCAAATTTCAAAGTACTGAGATTTATTTATCTTTACGCAGTTATGAATGATCTGAAAAATAAATTTTAACCTGTCATATTTCGTTCTTGATTTAAATGTAGGAAGATTGGCGAGTTCACATAGTTTTGGGGGGAATGAACGTGGCTGTATTTATTAAAAAAACCTGGATGCGAGCCGCTGAATTTTCTCCAGCATACTGCAATTGGTAACAGTATATGGGTCCCATACAATTTTAGGATACTCGATGGCGGATCTTACCAGTGTCATATAAGCCAGATTTTTCTATTTCAGAAGTTGCAATAGCGAGGTTTCGTCGAAAGCACCATAGTGCTTTATTATCTTTGATGCATACGTTATCAATGTGAGTGTTCCCTTTTAGATCAGTAGTAAATAATAAGTCTAATTATTTATGTTTTTTAACTCTCTTCAGCTCAGTGCCCGCCATGTAATAATTATAAGCCAAAACATTTTCCTTTCGCGTAATAGACATGAACACTAATTTTTCAAGGTTTAGCACCATTTGCCAAATGTTACACCACTTCTTATTTTCTTCTAAGTTACAGTTTAAGTGAATTTGACCATCTGATGTCTCCATTTCATTGTAAATCACCCAATCGTTGGGGAATGGTTTGATTGAAACTGAGATGTCATTGTGCAGATCGTTAATAAAAAGAACAAGAGCACCCAAGACACCACCCTAGGGTACGCCTGTAACAACTGGGCACAAAGCGAATTTGCTTCCCCCAACTTTAACATACTGTCCCCGTGATGAAAGATACGAAGAAAACCACTTCGGGGTGGCTATATTTTTAAATATAGCACTGATTTTTAATAACAGTTTTGGGTGAGATACCTTTTCAGACGCCTTTGCGGAATCCAGAGATCCTAAATCAGTTTGATCACGGCAGCCTATCATTTGAGAGAGATCATGAACAGTTTCTATGAGCTGGGTAGTCGCTGAAAGATCTCTGCGGAAACCAGGTTGTGATTTAAATATTACATCATAATTTTGAAGGTAAGCCAGTAGATGTTTAGATACGATATGCTTAAGAAGCTTAGAGCATGTACTAGTAAGGGAAATGGTGCGAAAGTTACAGACGTTTTTAACACTACCACACTTGTGGACGGGTATAAGTTTTGCTATTTTTCACGCACTGGGGAAAGAACCGCTATTCATTAGACAAGCTTAAGATGAGAGTAAGGTATTTAGAAACTCAATCTATAAAGTTTCTCTAAAGACAACCGCCATAATGATCACAAATGTACTTTAAGCTATCCGTGGCACAGGGAGATGTATATCTGCCAATTCAAAAATGAAGTTCTACGAAATATAAGAAAGATGACAACATTAAAAAAAGAATATTCGAGAACACCAATATCAATAAGAAATTATGATCTTTCAGAATATGTCTTGATTTTTATACTGCGTCCAAGAGCATTATCACAAGAAAATATATAGAAAACAAGTACCACCTCCTGATGTTGCCTTGAACTTCATACAGGGCCGAAAATAGCGCCAACGGAAATTCTTATAAAGTGGAACAAAGAAGAACATTGAAAAGTTAAAACAAAAAGTAGGACAATTGCTTTGTGAGCATTAACCGAGTTTTAAAATTAAATATTCCTCGAGTAATCAAAACTTGAATCAAACCTACTGTTGAGTTCTACAACTTAACTGTTGTCACGGGTGAATAAGAAGTGAGAGGAACTCTCGCGGTTCCAGCAAGCACACGAGTCAGTTGTCCGGCAGTACCTTCAATTTCATTCCGATTTTCAAGCTATAACCCTGCAAACAAATTGGAACAACCAAGCAGTGCCTTAGCCTCCTGCATTTTTTAAAGGTTGAAAAATAGCTGAGGATCTGTCTTGAAGACGAAGGAAAACAAAAGAGAGGCGTCACTCATCACACTTGGCGGTACCACTGCAGAAGCGGCGTTTCTCCTAAAAACTCTAATATAATTTTTATATAACTTTTAATGCGAAAGCATTAACTATCCCATGGAGCGAAGCACACAGCAACTGTAACCGCAAAGAAAAAAGAAAAAAAAATACGCAAAGGAAATGTTTTTTATCGCACTGGCTGAGCAAAACGACTCCTAGGTAGCCATTGGCGGCCGCGTCACGAGCGCGAGCGCTCGCCCGCCGCTCTCGTGTCAGGCGTTGCCGGAGAAGGGAATGGGGGAGTGCGGGGGGGGGGGGGGGGGGGGGGGGCTGCGGCCACTTTACGAGAGAGCGCGCTTGGCCTTCGCTCCCGTGGCAGGCGGTGTGGCAGGCGGTGTGGGAGGCGGGTGGCGGCTATGGCTGCTTCTGCTCCCTTCGGCGCCGAGAAGCATAGCGTCGCCTGAGGCATATATAACGTCGGCGGCTACAGGCTCGGCAGTAAGCAAACGTGCCCGTCAACGCTAGTACACCGCAGACAAACTAAGGGAGCAGAAGAACAACATTCATGCTTTCGATTCACGACTCATCAGAAGTGCTTAGATGTCCTCGGAATATTTGTGCATCATGCGCACATACCCGTTGTAACTTTTTTACATCTT
The DNA here is from genome assembly GCF_016920785.2 of Ixodes scapularis. Classification (NCBI taxonomy): domain Eukaryota; kingdom Metazoa; phylum Arthropoda; class Arachnida; order Ixodida; family Ixodidae; genus Ixodes; species Ixodes scapularis. Next base: position 43,079,976 of record NW_024609879.1, on the reverse strand, counting down.
GCACACATCCTCTTGCGTTGTTAGGACAGGAGTGTAGCAAAGACATGAAGAGACTCCCTTCATGCTAACAAAATGAATATATACATATATATATATATGAACGAATATGTGCAGATGAATGAACCGTTCTTAATCCAATGAATTAAAGAAGCCAAGATTTTCAGGAACCCGCCGAAAGCCAAGGAGCTCTAAAGCTCATAAACAAAGAATACTACTACATGTACACGGGGCGAGACAAACAGTGGGAGGATTTCTGGAGCACAAACGAGCACGTACCACGTGACACTAAGCGTCGTACCGCGTTCCACGCGGCGGCGTGTGTTTCCAGAACACCTCCGATTGGATACATTTCGTTTCTTGTGCATTAATAAGACAGGTAGGAAACGCCAGAAAGCCAAGGTGGAGTGGTGTAGTGGTTTGCACACCCGACCGGACATTGGGAGGCCCAGAGTTCAAATCCTGGCTCCGCCATTTTTTGGCTTTCGGCGGGTTCCTGAAAAACTTGGATTCTTTAATTCATTGGATTAAGTACGGTTCATTCATCTCCACATATTCGTTCATATCCTCCTCGGAGACCACGTACGATGACGTGAAGTGCCCGTGTTGCATATATATATATATATATATATATATATATATATATATATATATATATATTAATAAAACGAGGATTTTTAAGAAGGGCCGGGCGACGTTTAGTTTTGGCTTGAGGTTATAGAGGACGCCTCTGAACGGCGATTGCACTTTAGAAACTGGCAACAGGGCGAAGGTCGTTTCAAGCACTTCGGGCGGATACAACGAGCTCACGACTAAAACAGCAAACTTCCGACGTGTAATCCAACATCGCTGGTATATAATGCAATTCCTAGTCAAGTTGTCAGAAACAATCAACGAAGGATGCATAAAGGCAGAACAAACCTCATTTAAATTCTAAGTAGGCACGGAAACCAAACGTGTCCTGCGGACACCGGTCAGTACTTTGCCTTTCACTGGGTGCCAAGCCACTGAAGTCTTCCATTTTAACGAAGCTCATTTTAATGAACGCCGGTTTACATAACCTCGTTCAAACAAACCATTTATAGAAAAACCCAGCTTAGAAAAAATGGCGGTGTGCCTCCTTTTAGCCAAAATGGAGTGTTCGGGTCGCCCATGTGGGTCAACTTTTTTTGTAATGAGCCGCCGCAGGCTGTATCTGCAAACCGACGCGAATGGTTGAAAAGATGGGTTAACACCTGTCCCAGTGATACACGCGCGAAGTAGGAGACCCATTTTTAGGTAGCGTTCCTTTTTTTTTTTTTTTTGATAAACGGCGGTGCTCTAAACTAAGCCTCCCTTTTTTTTTTTTTATCCGAGTTTCGATAGGACGTGACAGTTCTCTGAAACGTGTTTCAATGAAATGGCGCTCATTCAACAGTAGTGAATTCCTAAGTCACTGCGGCATCGCTAGGAACGAGGTCGTTGAAAAACTAGCCAGGCTCAAACTGATACAACCCCGAATTCTGGCTGTCCAGAGCAAAGCCCCTCGCAGACGCGAAGCTTCTGGTGGCCCGGGCTGCCAAAGCCAACCATCGCGACGCGAGGTACACAGCGGGACACCGCCTAGCTCTGCCTCCACAGGGAGCTAACCCACTAACAGCGGCTGTTATCCATTGACTCCGAACGAGCGGTGCCTTGACTCCAGTGATACTGCACTTCCTCAGGCGCGAGCGCTGAGTGGAAGGTTTTTTGTCTCCAAAACCTTTACGGACTTCAACGAAAAAAAAAAAATTGAATTGTAGCAGTGACCAGAGTTCTATACCATCCATCCACATATAGGCAAGCCGAAGGTATGGGTTAAGAAGAGAAAAAAAGCTTGGCAAAAAAAGGTCAGATTTTCTGTCATTTTCACCTAAGGGGTTTTTATTAAACAGCGGGCAACAGGTTCCGGTTCTACGAGGAAAACACCAGCCAGCCTTTTTTTTTACGTTTAAGCGGGAGATTGCAATCAATTTTCCCTCTTACATATTTAGAATCCGCCTATGGGCACAGCAGTTTTTAAATCTTTTGCCATACCCATCCAAAATGTTTGACGTGTTTGTGATGTCCGTCAAAGTTTTATAAGGGGCCTGATGTAACCTTTAAGACTTTTTATAGGGTGTAAGGGACCCGTCATAGCTTTTTGGGGAGACCGAGGGGGGGGGGGGGGGGTCTGTTTCAATCCTTCTCTTGAAAAGGCAACACCTATAACAATCAATTTGACGAATATGTGGAAGAAATCACGTGTCCATTCCGGATGTATGCGCCGCAAAAACCGCTTGGCCATTTTGTTAGGGACGGACAAACCGATTTTTGGAAATCGAGGAGGCGTGAACCCGTCCCTTCCCGTCGTGGCGCGTCCCAAGCGTAGTGAATACAGGCATGGATGAGCGAACCTGTGGCGGGAGGGAGGTTGCTACTCTTAATTTCAAGTTTCCCATTTTCCGTCGTTTCCTGCCTAGCACGTTTTTTCATCGCAAAGTCCTCGGTCACGAAAGAGAGAGGGTGCGTGGGGACAATGGGGGATTTGGTCTTTGTTTGGTAGATAACCTTTTTCAGTCTTTCGAAATACAGCCTTCGTCAGAAGCTGTCCGCCCTGTTTTTTTTTTTTTATTTTTTTTTTTTTTTTATTTTGTTATTCAGCAATTGTAAACCCAAAGCAGAACAACGAAGGGACCTTCGTTGTCGGCTTGGCGTCCCATGCGTGAGACCTATTTTCTAGAGCAGCGGAGTGCGCTTATAAAGGAGGTTTCAGTGCCCTGTTTCTGGCGCCTCTCGTGCGTCTGGCTGGCTGCAGCGAGCGAAGAAAGACGCCTGTGACGACATCAGTACTGTGCACAAATTTTCACAACAGCAGCGGAGGTTCGTTGCAGGATCGTGGGTCTTGCTAAACGTGCTACTTACAGTGTGTTTGTGTCCGAGTGGTGCACCCTCTTGGTTTTATTGGCTGAACTACCAAAAATCTATGGAGTTTACCCAGCGGTATTGCGAGTACCTTTGAAATATGCTTGTATGCGACAAAGAAAAAATCGATTTTCACTATTTGGTCTGATCACTTTCTTTTACAGCTGCCTATGCTCCCTGTTTGAGCAAACGTTGGCTCTTATCACCTTTTGAGCTAACATCCCTGTAAAACTAAATGTCTGAAATATGTTTGTAATATGGGTTTAAACTGGATTTTGTTCTATGGTTCGCAATAATGTGGGTGTCTAAAGGGTTGAAGGAAAGATGGGGTCTGAAAGGCTGAAGGGTCTGACGGGCAGAAAGGGTTTAACGGTCTGACGGGCTGGAGGGGTTTTTCGGGCTTAGAGGGTCCCATAACACATCAGGGCTCCAGCGCTATATTTAATAGGCCAGTCGGCTTGCTCCTCATTTATAGTGCAGCTCCAAATAGCGAGATGTTTCACCTTCGCCTTCCCGGGTTCCCTTAAAAGAACCGCCAGTATTTATAAGAAACGTCAAAGTAACTCCTAAATGGATCGAAGGCAAGCAGAACAAACTCGGAAGATGTTCCTGGTTGGTAGAGGCAGGTGTGGAAGTCAGCAATTTAGTGAAGAGTGTTCCACTAAAATATCTAATTTTTAAACTGAAGTTACATGACCAAATTTAGATTATTGATGAAGACGCGATATTAGCGTCGGTACCGACCGGTGGTCCCAAGCTGTCTCCTATAGTGCAGGCTGCACGTGGTCTTCTGAGCGTCCACCTCTCAGGGACCCTCTTCGCTTAAATAGTTCCATTGCCCGAAGAGAGAGCGGTGGTCCCACACAACAGGTTGGGTATCGGCCCCTACTGCGCACGGAGGTTTTCAAGAATGCCGGCGGGAAGAAAGTTTTGGTGGAAAGAAACGCGGCCGCGCCTATGGATGCCGGCCCCACCACAGTACTCCCCTTCAGTCCCTGGACGAACGTTCGACGATAATTCAGGACCATGCATCTTCGTCAGAAGAGAAGGAGACGCGAGTGTTGTTTCTTTAGTCGGCGTCACGGTGGGACTTCCGGTATTTGAAGGAGCTCTCCGAGGCGGAGGAAGTCCAATGGCAAACGGAATGGAACAGTTCATGTGGAAAGATAAACATTTCTATGATGAGCTGCTATTACTTAGTTATTAGCGTGAGCATCGACCGTGAGTGGCGTCAGAAAGGCCGCAGAACGTCGCCCGCATTAGCGTGCTGGTCTCCAGACCCCGCATTGAGTCCGCCGCATGCAGGGACTCGCGTAAAATGGCAGGCGGTGGGATGTTGCCGTCAGTGGCCGACGGCGAGTGAATTGCGAGGATTTTCCTTGCGGTGAGGGAACCGCTTGAACATACTCACATTGACATAACTTCTACACTCCGGAAAATAATAAACGCGAATCTTCTAGATGTACGGAGAAGCGTGTCTTCTCGTTCCTGCGCGCATGAATATGTTTTCGGTAAAAATTCAAAATTCTATAACTAAACTGTGAATTCGTGAGGACAAAAAAAAAAAAGAAAGAAATATATCTGAGCCACTCATCACTGTTCTACGTGTGAAAAATACCCATATCAAAGCTGGCCGCTCGAAATCCTAAGTTTCTGTGCTGTCTAAGAAAAAGCGTGATTCCCGTTTTTCGAGTGTCTCGTTAATGAAAAGCTCACCTTGACCTTCCGCTATTATCTTCACGTCGTAGGATCTCTCGCCTTTGTCTTCTTCACAAGGTATTTTATACGCCCATCTTTAAACAATCTCTCTTAAACCCCCCATCATACATCTCGGCTAGAATTGACCATCCTTGTAAGATCGCCCGCCTACAATGCTTCACCCTCGGACACCAGAAGGCGCTCTTACCATCTGCGATTGTGGACTGGAATGACCCCCCCAGAACCTCATCGGCATCACCGACAGTGGAAGATTTCGGGACGCCATCACCAACTACTTCATGTAAACCCACTGCCCTCTGTAACGCCACTTGTGGCCCTGAGGGTATTATAAATAAATAAATAAATAAATAAATAAATAAATAAATAGGTGAAGGATAAATATTTTCAGTAGACCAAAAGCCCCATGTAGTTATGCATTACATTCATCGTAAGCCATCCGTCTTTTTTTTTTTGTCAATGTAGGGCACAACGGGGCAGCCCAAGCCAGCGCGACTGTCTCATTTCAATGTTGTCAACAACGCCAACATTCTGGGCCGCTTCGTTGGATACCATGAACAGGTATCGTGCTGTTTTCCCAAATAGCATTACTTGAATTAATTGAACCCAAATATTGTCATTCTTACACTAAACGAAGAAAAAAAAGCATTCCGCGAAATTTGCTATTTCGGTTAAATCATGCAGGTTGTTTTACCAATTCCTGAATAGAATATATAGAATGATGAATAAAATATTTACCTGATAAAATCTGGATAATATAGCCAACTACGGCGGGAAAATACTATACTCTTGTTTAGAAGTTGTAATAGACCACAATTTTATCTAGATACACACAAAGAATATAAAAAAAACTAACTGAAAAATAACAAAAATTTCCCTGCATCAGCGATATTTTAAAAATATTCCCTCATTCAATCGTTTCAATAAAATTTGGTTTCGTACGTACACATATGAACATATATGCAATATAAATAACTAAGTTTTACCTTGATCGTAGTATTAATGTTATTGAAGAAAAACTTAACGTGTTTCCACCTACGAACTCGCTAATCTTTCCGAAAACAATATAAAACGGACAGAGTTTGACTTTTCTTTAAATATTTTTGTAAGATATAAAATAGATTAATTGTTAAACATAATAATATCTATCTTTTGTGTGTCAGGTGAAGGTCCCAGTACCCTTGTTTCAGCCGTGACAGAAGGGGGTAAAAAATACAATTCAGGACAGGTGTAAGAAATAAAAAGTGGTATTTAGCAGTAATTATATAAGATTAATAAAAATAAGGTGTAAGTATTTGAGTGATGTATTTTAGTTATAAATCCTATGCCCGTCATCTAAATACGCTATAGCAGTTCCAAGAAGGTCTAAAACTGAATTCACGTTGGCCCTTAATAATGGCGAATTAATGTTGTATAGAGGATTATTTTCTTAAGTTTCCTAATATTCAAACCAGAAAATACAGTGGAAACGGCAAAAAGAAAGTGTTCGTCCAGAATAATGTTATCGACTAAGAAAGATGTCAGGGAACTACAGCGGATAAACAATAAAGGGGATTAATTATTTAAATTCGCTAACTCTCTCTATTATTTTAGCTGAGGTATTTCAATTAGAGAAAAGCAGCACGTCGGTATATAACCCGACTACTTGTTAAGCATTAGAAGAAACATATTATTTCTGTTATTACTTCGCAAATTACTAAAATTTACAGCGGGACTACTCACAAAATTTTATTTTATAAAATCTAGCAAGTCTATCATTCCTATACTGACAATGGGATACTAATCTCAAATTAAATATGCCAGCTAAAAAGCATAGTGTACATTTTTTCGACATACTTGGTAATTAATCCACTAATTGTGTTTAATCCCGTGCCAAGACATCTGTCGTGGATTGTAACGCTGATCTGCAAGAATAATTAAAATATTTTAAGTGCTTTGTTAGTTTTGAATATTCTCTATGAAAAATAAAATATATATTTCAACAAATAAACCTTTACAAATCGTAATATTTTAGAGAAATTTCTTTCCGGAAACGAACCGCCGGCGACAATGGCCATTAGGGGTTGCGAAAAAAAAAATTCTGATTGAATAACTATCGTTTAATATTTTGCGTTTTACTCGGTGAAAATAAACATTTAGCTAGTATTAGGAATTTGCTGAGCGTAAACGCAAACCCTTAGATAAGTCGGCTTTATGAAGACTTAAAGCGCGCGTAAATTAAGCCAGGAAGTGCGCCTAAGTATCCATTCGTGCAGCAGGAACAAGGCAGACAATGCGAAAACGCGGATGATATTGTCATTAACTGAGTTTTCGCGAAAAAGTGTTTGTTACGAGGTTTTATTTCTCATATATGGACTTCTTTTTATCTACGAGGCTCAGGCAAATGTGACGTTCTCTAAGACTGCAAACGTTTATTCTTTATTTTGCTTATAGAAACCCAAGACTGTTTTTGTTTGCAGCGTGAATCGATCTGCGTAAACTCTGAGCTAATACATGGATCAGGCAGGACAATGGGCGTGTTGGCTGCCACGCTGTTCGGATCTACCATTGTGATGGCGGGACCTACCTTCTTGCCCAAATTAGCCCTCGAAGTCATCACAAAACACAGGTAACACGAGCTTTGCATGGAATTTTTACTATTCCCCAGTATAGCCTGTTTCGTATTAGGAAAGGATTCGAAATTGCATTCTCTGCGGCATGGAGGCCTAAGCCAAGATGTGGAACCACTGTCTAAATACTGGACTTTATGCTTAATTTTCAGAACCTGCCAATAAATATGTGCACTGCCAATTACCATATTGAATTCAAACGCATTTTTTACACCCGCTTTAAACTCAGGCCTCATCCTTCATAGACAGAATATCCCAGTATGCCGTGCTCAAAACGCCATTGTGTATACAAACCCATCTGTCATAAATTTTTCCTTTCAATCAGTCCTATATAGATCTACATTGCATGCCTACGGTGTTTGCTTCTTTAATTTGAGAATATGCACCTTATTCTCCAAGAGGCCCGTGGCGGAGAGAATAAGACTAAAATTATTGTTAGTGCCTACCTTGCAGATGTACTAAAACATAAATGTTCTAAACTTTTACGAAACATAAAACTGCGCTGTAAGTATACTGATAGTAGTCTAAAAGCCCAACACCACGCCGCACTCCACGACCGGAAGTCGTCCACGTCGTGCGCCTCACACCGTACTACGCGCGATAAGACTGTGAACTGCGATCGTGTGCAACGCTTGAAAGGATTGTAGTTTGCCAGCTTCGTATTTTCCCGTTCTTTTGTTTGTCTTTCTCTGCTTTTCTGTCTTTAATGTAGCATCGATGCGATGCCTTTTTAAATGGGGAAGTAATGCCACGCGCTTCGCTGAGCGAGCGCGTGCGTGGCCGAGTGGTTACTGCGCTTGATTCTCGTGAGGAAGCCCAGAGTTTGATTCCTGGGAGCGACGGGTCTTTTATTTATTCTTTGCAATTTAGATTTCTGTTAAATTTGAAAACCTGTTGCTTTTTCGAGGTCCGAATGTTCTACACGCGCAATCTTTTCCGCCGATTATTCCTGAACCCCACGCGTGTACTACATAAGGGGTTCCGCGTGGCGAGCCGCAGTCAGTCTCGCACCAGCGTTCAATCCTGCTCTTACGCCGCCATCGACGCCCGCGGCGATCTATTGTTTTCTTCTGTTCCCTTTTGGTTTTGGGCACAAGTTTGCCCCATGAAATGCTTAGTTTGTTTAAGTTCTCGTCGCCTCATCCATTTTCATTCGTGACAATAAGAGCATTTTAGCATTTCTTTGTTTGTTTTTTTTAGAAACTATATCTTTGCTACAAGCGACAGTAAAGATTCTAATTGACAGCCCTGTAGGCATACAGTGTAAAAAAAAAAGGTTAAAGCTGTACCACTAAATATCTTGCAGAAAAACGAGTAAACTGAATTTGTGCAAAAGTGCGTTTTGCCGTTTAAAGAGCCGTCCATTCTGTCTTGAGGTGGCCCAACCGAACACCCAAACATGATGATTTTTACAGAAGAGTTCATTGCCATTGGTTGTTGATCCTTTATTTAAAATAATTTTGTACTGAACTGGAAAAAGGAGCTGTCAGACTTTCCACTCTTGTGAAAAAGGAAGAGCAGCGGACCTGTAGCTTTTGTTCTCGGCAGTGGCTTTCCAGGCGAGTGATCTGCTCTTGTTTCGCAAGGGAATCGAAGCGCTCGACGCAGGGGAATTTTAAGGCGCGTTCACACTCTTGCAACCGAGTACGACCGAGAAAGACTTCTTGGGACCGGATGCACTGAGCGGAGCTGGTCCTAAGAGATCGCAAGAGGCTTAAAAACCGGTTTGGTCTCTCTCGGTCGCACTCGGTTGCAAGAGTGTGAACGGGCCTTTAGGCGATAGCGGCCTCGCGGCGGTTGCTGATCCATTCGCGCTGCTGCGCACATCGCCGCTCGTTCCGTTCGCGCTCTTCTTGCTCTGAAGAGATGTTGCCGCCATCTATGAGCGACTGCAGCAACCAGTTCTCTGGTTGACGAGGCTGAAGAGTTTGCCGCGATCTATGAACGAGGGCGGCAAGAAGATAACCTTGGACAGCTACCGTCATCTATGAGCGACGGCTGCAAGAGAGTTGTGTCGACCACGAGTGTCGATATTTTATTGATGGCGGACACGATCCTTGGGAAACTATTCCTTAAAGGGATGGTGAACCGTAATTTGGATTTAAAAAAAACAATGCTGGAGATATAGGCGGGGCGCTACAATCCCTACAACACTGCTAGTAAGGCGATATCTCGAATGGACGACCGTATTTTTGGAAAAAGAAGTCGAGATTGAACCAGGCCGACGAGGCGCGTGACGTCAAGATACCTGGTTTCCTTCTCTCTTCACTTCGCTCCCTCAAGGCCGCGAGGCGGAGAAGACGCGAGGCCGTTCCCTCTCCTTCTTCGAGAAACATGGCGCCAACATTCCTGCCAAATGCGCCTCCTTTTTTTTTTTTAAATACGGTCATCCGTTCGAGATATCGCTGTATAAGTAATGTTTTTGGTGTTTCTAGCATCCCGTTGCACGTTTTTGCCGCGTGTTTTGGGGAATCCAGATTCCGATTCAGCATCCCTTTAACAACTCCGCTCTAAAAAAAAAATCATTTGAGGTTGCGCTTTGCGCTGCAATTTGGCGTCGTTCCTCGCGCCTCTTCTCTGCATAGCACGCCACCGTCGAGCCCGCCAAAGCCTGCGACGGTGTCACGTTTAAAGATACTTCCTTCGAGCGACGGCGCCGGCTGCGGCAGCTGTTCTCGCAACATCTCGTCAGGTATGAAGAGAAGGTGCAGAGCTCCCACCACGGCTCTCTCTCCCGGGCGCTGCTTCTCCCCGGTCTCGCTGTTTTTGGCTCGACAAGTAGGCATGAGCTTCGCGCTGACGCTGCCTCCCAGACGGAAAAAAAAAAAACAACGCGGACATGATGGATGAATACGTAGAAGAAGACGAAATTTCGATGATTTCTCTCTCGTATTTCCTGCTCGCGATGGAGGAAGAGGAGCAGCGAGCGTCAAAAAAGCAGCGTCGCCGTCGGCGGTGGTGGATACGCCCATGCTTACGAGACCGCAAAGGGACGGGACAAGCAAGCTGCCTGCTTCCTCGTCTTTGCAAGCATGCCAGTGACCCTTAGCCATGCCAGCGACGTTGGATTTCTTCGATGGCTGTTCAACTCTTTCGACTGCTGGTTTGAACAGCGCTTAAGGCTCTGGAATTTTCTTGTCACTCTAAATAAAAGTGTGCTTGTAGCTCAGTAAGAGCACTAGCAGGCCGGAAATGCCTCCTGGGAAGCCATTGGACGTGAACACTTTGAGATACTAATTTATCGAGTGTTACTATGTCCCACATTCAATGGCCTTAATAATGGGATTTAATTTAAGAATAAATAATCTTTAAATTTACTCGAATACAGAACAAGACATGAACCAAACGTCGACTGAATGTACTAGGACGTCGGTAGATGCCCGTATTTAGGGACAACTATTGAACTTCCGGTTACTTTACATGCACGAGGCTCGGGGAGCAGCTATGCGCCATTCAGCCCCCTGTTCGCGGCACGAAGTTTGTGCATCGCCGCCTGGTGGATGTTTTTCAAAACCCAGAGTGACGATGCTCCAACATACTCTGCTGGTGCAAGCACGTGCAATGTCAAACTTCTATGCGGTATAAAAATTAAAACATGACATCGTGGGTAGCACATGCACTACCGACAGCAGAGACAACAGAAAACAGAAGCGCCCCTAGAGAGCATCTCACGGCGAAAAGTAGAGATCAGTGAGGACAAGCCACCACCGACGTTCATATTGCGGGTGTTCGAAAAGTGCCTCACGTAACCTTGTCGGAAGCTTACATGAGGCAACGTCGATTCTGTCCTTTCCACCGTATCTCAGGCTCACGTTTCGCTGTCTTTCAGTTTTTTAAGTAGCACAGCTACACATGCGGTGTCTTCGCTATATACGAAATAATCGTTACATTTGTGTGGGCCCTTCGGAACAGTAAGAGGAAAGCACAATAGCTACTTCGGCGTGATCTCACTGAACTTCCGTGATGCGGTATATACAATCGCGGGCAATGCGAAAAAGCCCGGCTGGAAGTGCGTGGCTTAAAAGGGCGGTCACGCTATCAGTCAAATGAAAGCTCGACCATATGGAGGCTTCAGCGGCTATTCACATTTTGTCGTCACTCCCTGCTTGACCAGCTATTGCTGAGTCGCCGGGTTTAAGCGTGGCTGAATCGGCCGCATGGGCATATTGAACAATCAGTTTTCGGCCGATTCAAAATACGTTCATGGGATAAAGGCTTATAAGTGGTATTTACTACATTTCGCTCAGCGCTATTGTCAGTTATGACGCAGCAACCGTCGGCTGACCAAGTGGGGACTGATGACTAAAATCGAACAGCTGCAAAAAGGCTGCTTCTTCAACGACTGCTCCTATGGTAATCCAGCTTTTCTCGTATAGATATTACTGGGGGTCTTTGGAGCAACGCTTGAGCCGGGACTTTTTTTTTTTTTTATCTCGTCCGCCACTGCGTCTTTCAAGATAAAAATAACCACGGATTTCCTGCAAGGCCAAAATATCTTTTGGCCACTCGCTCAAATCGGGGCGCTGCTTTTTATGAAAGCATAGGCGTTCCATAAACGTGTATATCAGAACAGCCGCGGAGGCGACCATGGCTTGGTATCCATAGCAGCTACCACGCGCTTTAGTTTCAGGCGAACGTGAATACTTCGCCCAAAGGCTGGATGTGAACAAACACAACGCATCACACGTAACTCCCTAGGTGCAAGGCGACCTTGCGACCAGACTAAGAAGTAGGTCTGGAAGAGACTGCCATGAATTGGCCGCTTTTAGGATCGTGATAGTTTCTCTCGTATGTGAAAGCGTCTTTCGGGTAAAACAGAGTGTACTTGTTCGTTAATTTTTCTAACATTTATCTCGATGCCTTGCACCTCCGTTCGATAATCCGCTTGGGTTTTGGGTACACACTGGTTTGAGCAAGTCTTACGATTTCTAAGAGAGCGTGGCCACTTTGCTAAGGCGACAAACCTCGTCAAGAAGACGATCGCCTGTTCATTTTAAGTTCCCATGCATTAGGACGAAACATCAAAGGGGCCCTAAGGAGGTTTCTGAGATCACCTAAATATGGCTACAATTCACTTTGCGGGCTGTGCGCATTCTCGAAATATCTAAATAATGGCAATACGCGTCCGATTTCTCAATAAAAAAAAAAAAAAAACAGTCAAAGATCGCAATACGCCCAGGTCACCTCCGGCGAAGGAAGGAGCCTGTTCCGAAACCGGGAAAACTGTCATGCAAGAACAAGCGAAATGACTTCGCTCTTCCGACCGGTGGTACCGCGGAGTGATATCTTGAATGCGCGCGGCTCGTTGCCCTTATAGCCCAGACTACGATTCAAACGGATGAGCACCCGCTATACAGAGCTGACGACGGGACATAACACCCCTGCAAAAGACAATGAAAAACAAAAACAAGAAAAGAAGCAGTACGCTCGTTTGAGACGGTCATCGCAGTATAATGTTTTCTCTTGAAAAAAAAAAATCTACATTTTTCGACAACTTTTTTTATTTCATAATCTACAAAGGTACGCACACTTTGTAAAAACATCGTTCGCGATCTGAACATATTGTCGCGTTTTTATTCGGAACATGTCGTCCTAGCTGCCGGAATAATATTCCTATCATTGCCTGAGATGACCTCGGTGTGTTCAGTTTTCATTGCTATTTTAATAGGAAAATGAACCGAACATCGTTTTGATTTATAAATTTATAGGATGCTTAGAGACCGCAGAGGTGAGTTATTGCCATATTTTTGCTGATCTCGAAAATCTTCCCTGGGCACTTTAAATCTAGTGTGACGAGATCACACTAGAGTTCACCTATTAGCCCCTAAAATTAGGTTTGATGGCTTAAGACTCGCCAGCATATATTTATAAAAAATAACTCACAATTTCAGGTGCACGATGGTCTACGGTTCAACGACCTTGTTTTTCGCCATGGTTCGGGACCTTGAAGAAGGAGTACATGACGTTTCTTCGGTTAGAAAAGGTAGGAATGTTAGCTTTAAAAAAAGAAATATATTATTCAGCGACCAGGAGCAAACGGTAAGGAACAGCTTTAGTTATGCCGCCTCCAGCGTAAACTTGCTACCTTCGTCAGCAATTAGGCGTTTCGTGCACCTCAAACGCAGGCTGATAGCCAGAGCACGGCGGAAGGCTTAGAGCGCGCGCTGGAGGCCGGGCACTTGAATGGCACGCCCTGCCGTCCTCCTTTTCTTGGTGACCATAGCGTCACATTTTTGACATCTCCGAAACTTTGGATCACCTTAAAACTGATTGCAGTAAATATTATGAGCGCTATTTTGTTTTTGGTTGCGTTTTGGAGGTTTTCACGCATGTGTGCTCACACATGCCCCACAGTAATGCGTGCTGTGCTCCGGTGATCGGAAAGGGGTTTTATATTTTGGTTTCCCTCTTGCTATTGCCACAACGCTCATTTTCTTTCTCACCCACATCACCGTTGTGACGGCAGGCCATGGTTCCAATAATAAATCGTATAAACGCGAAATCGGACGTTCATAATTTGACGCAGCAGTAAACGTCTTATTCTCCTCCATTGATTGTTCATTTCTGCGGCGCTCTGGCGGGAGTACCTGTTTTGCCGGTTTACGCCAGAGATTGCATGACAGTCTTTTTCAACGTAAAGAAGTTCGCACAGAAAGGATCAGCAAAACCTTCGCACATTTTCTGTGGAATCTAGCTCAACGTTTCTCACCCAAAGTCAGCGTCGTGTCTCTGAAAGCTGCAATAGCCTTCCGCCGGAGTAGGCGATGTTCTTCCAGGAACCCCAGATACGCCACGCCGACCGAATTTCAGTGTTTGCGGGCAATGACAAATAATTTACAAGTGATATCAAATCGGTAAAGAAATGCACGAAAACTCTTACAAATGGTAAGTTGGAGCATTAAAAAAACCACTCATTGTAGGCATCGCAATTTTACGTCTTCAAGTACAATTTTAACACATGGGTATTGTTCTGTGATACATTATTTGGGGATGCGTTATACACTAATGAATGTCTGGTCAGCTGGCCTCGACAAGTTTAAAAAAATTATTCTCGCGATAAGATCAAAAAAATAAACGTCCAGCTTCGCACAAGGAAAAACACATCTCTGTTGTTGAAAGACAGTAACCTTTAAAGGGCCCCTGAAAAGAAAAAAAAAGTTTTTTTTTAAACAGTCTGGTTGGAACACCCGTGTCAAAAAATGAATTTTACGCAAAAAAAAAAAAATTTAGAGCAATATTGACGGCGAGAGATTTATGTGAAGTTTTGCGCGCAAATTCCATGGTCATTCAGCTCGGCTTCTCATTGGTAGCGATGGTCATTCAACTCAGCTTCTCATTGGCCAATAGAATGAGTGACAGCTTAGATGTTGGTTTAAAAATCTTCGTGATTTTTTTAAATCGCCTTTTGAATTACATATTTTTAGGTTTAAGAAACAATCCATCGAATGAATGTCGCAATTGTTTACAAACGTTTTACAAAATCGTAACTTCCGTTCGGATACCACAACAAAACAACAAACAAAAGCTTCGCCATTTTGTTTTCTGTCGTGGTCGCCGTCTTCGCGTTTCGCGTTCTGAAGAGGGCTTGTTGCTTGTGTTAGTTAGTCAGTCATAGTAAGTACTTAGGAAGTGGCGCGGGGTGACAGGTTTCTGTTTTTCTGCTCTTTGCGCGATTCGTGTGTCCCGTTTACCTCATCTTTTGTTTGTTTTCTAGCGCGCGCCAGTGCCAATGTTTGTTTAGATGTCGGTTCCCGTGGTTCCCGTAAAGAGTTTAGTGAGGCACGCGGCACCACACTCAACGTTTAATAAAAAAAAAAAAATCAGTTACCACTGCGTGTCCTCGCGGCGGCTTGAAGGATCGTGCGGCTCGAACGAACTCGTCGAGGCACCCGCTACGCCGCGGCGAAGCGGGTGCCTCGCGGTGATCGGAGCGGACGCCTTCCGGCTGGCGAGGCGTGTCCTCGTACGGACGAAGGCCCAGCTGCTGGCAGCGTTGAAGCAACCGACGCTTCAGGTCGGGGTCCACCGGGACGACTATGTACTGTGTGTACGACCACGGTGACCACGGTACGTGCACGATACGACGCGGTATGTCGTTCGACCGGCAGACAGCCGGCCAGGGGCTGTGTTCCAAATCTCCAAATGGATCCGAGTTTCTCCGGCGGATCGTATCACGTGACAGCACAGATTGAAAAACGTGAAAAACGCTGTACGCGGGTAGGATTTAGAACGCCAAGAGTACAAAACCCTCACCCTGGGGTAAGATCGAGTCAATTTTGGAACACGGCCAGGAAGTAGCAATGGCTCTCGTGCGGGGCGCAGCCAAGCCAGGAAAGCAGCCAAGCCGATCCACTACGAAGAGGCGGGGACTACCTCTCCTCCACGCGCCCGAGATGCCGAGAGAGAGAAAAGTGGAAAGGAGGTGACTGCCGACTAAATTGCGTCTGGCGCAGTCAATATTGCTCTAAAAAAAATTTTTTTTCGCGTAAAATTTATTTTTTGACACGCGTGTCTCAACCAGACTGTTTTTGAAAAACTTTTTTCTTCTTTTCAGGGGCCCTTTAAGCTCCGTATCGTCAAAACATCATCACCCATAGCGCTTGTATCTATTTAGAAGACGGTTTACACATAAAGCACATTTGTAGTACAGATATATTAGAATCTAATTACAAAACGAAACCAACACGGCTTTTTTTTTTACTCGGCTTGATTCATAGCGGCTTAAAGCAATCTTGGTTTGGTCTTTACACTCTAATATAAGTGCAGAGCACATCCTACAGCTTCTCTGCTGCGCTCCACACTTGAAGCCTTTGACTTTGGTGGTGGCTTCGCTGCATTGCCCACGTCCTTATTTGTACTTTTCTAACTTTGTCTCAACATTTTACATGGTTCATTTCTGCAATTATCTCTAATCACTTGTCTTCTGGATGCCTTTTTTTCGTTTGACATTTCTTTCGTAGCAATAATGGGTGGATCCTTATGTAATCCTGCCACCATTGAAAAAGCGATCGCAAGTTTGAATGCCCAACATCTATACGTACGTAAACAATTTTGAAGCGTTTCTTTTTTTTTCTAAGGAAGGCTATTCAGTAACCTTGTATTCCTAACTGACGTCGCTCAATGGTGCCACATTTCAGATTGTATACGGCGCCAGCGAAACCAGTCCGGTCATCACTTGCACAAATCCCGGTGAACCAACAGATCGCTGGATTCGAACGCTTGGAACGCCGCTGGATAACGTTGAGGTCGGTAGGCACCGGTTGCTGGTCACTTTCTTTAAGCTAAGGATTAGCTGATGCCTTTCGATCAGATCTCTACCTAAGCTTTCAACATCTCCATAAATTTACGCGCTGGAGTCTGGTTGAAAGAGAAAGCTCATAAAAACAAAAGGTTCGGCCTCTCGTACAACAGATCAAACAAATGGCTGAGTTCGGCAAGGTGCAGGAAAATTACAGTGTCCCGCCAATATTTTCGTGAAGGTGTCTCTTGGTTGAAGAACATCTGAGTAGGTTTGTACGCGAACTCCACATCTAGCAAAATGTATATTGCACCTGCGAAAAAATGAGCACACTATACTGAAAATAATGAAGACGGAAAACTACCAGGCTGCGCAGAAACAAAATGAAAGTGGTAGCAAGGAAACTTGTATACTGAAAGGAACTGTTTATGTTGTCGAGTTTTCTTTCCATTGTTTCATGAACCTTAACCATCCTCGATATGCGTTTCAGTTTAGGTAAAAACGGTACATCGAAAACGGGAGGGAAGAACGTGCGGGACGGTCTTTTCCGAAAATGGCTAGAGCGGGAAGCAAGAGAATGGGGAGAAGATGTACAAATGCGCACAAACGTAATAAAAAAAAAAGGTACAATGTACTCTTTCCCAGCTCCCGAACAGTTATACTCTGGGACCTCTTCCCTCGCTGCTGGTACGTGTGGCTCCGTCCAGCTTCTTCCCGCATTTGGTCGACACAAATGAAAAATGCACTTTGAGGCATTCGGGGAAAAAGATGAGGCGGGTCGTCACTGCTGGCAGGCTACATATAGGCTCCGTAGTTTTTTGGTAAATTCTGTGCGGAAATGTTTTAGTCAGTGCTTTGTTTTTTTGCGTCTGTGGTCAAGCGAAGTGGACATTCACTTTCTGGACGTTAAAAATCGCTAAAGTAAGCGACTTTTCTTGAGAGTTTCTGCCTTTTTCTCGGAGCACGCTTTGTGTACGGCTAAGCCTAACACCAGTCAGGCCTAACAGCTAGATCGGCATGGAAGCCGACGGCTCGTTGCATGCGTCGGAGACTTCGGCGGCACAAGAAGATACCACCGGCGATTCTAGGTATTCCCTGTGTCGAGCTGTAATTTTTAGAGAAGATGTCTCCAAAAAGGATTTCTACGCGAAGGGATCTGGATGGACAACGGCGCTCCTGAATGCGTTACGCAAGAAGCAAGAAGCCTCTAGAACTCTCCAGAGCGCTGCTAAGTCTCACGATTGGCTCCAAGAAGCAAATAGGCCTCGCTCGACTCCGAAGCCAATGCCGACTATATTGCCGAAGGACAACATGAAGGTAGTTCTCCGACTCAGGGGAGCATTGAGTTTGCGAACGTTGAATCGAATAGTCCTCCGACAAAGTGTTTTCAAGGCGGCGGAAATAGACGACAGCGCATTAATCCGAACCGACACCTTTGGGTACAACAAGCAGCAGAACACCCTGATCTTCAGCACGCCCGACAAAACTCGAGCGGGAAAACTCAATTCTGTTCAAGGCATTGAAGTTGACGTTCGCCAGTAGCCCGTAGTAACGTACGTGATAGCACCAGACGATACCGTCCAGGCAGTTATCCTTGGCATTCCTGGGGAAGACACGGATGACATAATCACTACGAGCTTGAACTTGGTACACCCCGGCAATTCAAGGATCGTAGAAGAGAGGATAATGGGTCAGTTAAGCTAGGTTATCATCCTGTTTCAGGGTCGCCACGTTCTATTCTGGGTATAATAATAGCTGTGGGGAGAGGCGATGATTTCTCCACAAGAAGAAACGGGATTACTGCGTGAACTGCGGTAACCTAGGACACCCTGGTGATGTCTGCCAAGAACAAACCCAACGAAATGTCATAATTGCGGTACGCACCACCCCGAACAAGGCCATGCATGTGTGCCCATCTGTGGAATCTGTGGCAAGTGTCACCCAACGGGAGCAAGGCAGTGCAAGAAAATATTTCGCACTCCACCCAATACGAAACACTTCGCACCACCAAACACCACCAATGTCGAAAGCCCAGCCCTGCGGAGCTCCGAGTTCCCACCACTTGAGACGTCTAGAGCGAGATCAAGATCGAGGGGACGATCCATGTCACGGAGCAGAACTCCACGTCGAGTAGCCAGGCCCAGCAGGTCGAGGTCAAGATCAAAGGCCACACACAGCGTGGGGTGGAGCGAGGTGGTAGCTGCTCACCCCAAAACTGAGCCAACCTCACGCACGGCAGACAAGACCTCCTCCAAGCTCGCAGAGTTGAAGGCTATAATGGAGAACTTCAGGACACAGTAGCACGACTTCTGCTACAAACTGCAGATTCGGAAAGACAAATGAAGGAGGCCGAAGTTCGGTATAACGCAGTACAACAGCAACTCGACTTGCAGAGAAAGGAAGCAGGACCAACTCCCAAGAGGAGAGCTGTCCGCCGGAACATGACGCTGCTCACTTCTACTCCCTCAGGCACAACCATGGAGCATGAAGGAGTAGCCATGCAACAGGACACAACCAATCAAAAACATAGGCACACGCATAGACCAGGTGGAAGGCGAGATGCGCGAAGTAAAGCAGTACTTGAAGACCATCCTGGACAGACTCCCACAACCCAACAATGGCGAAAACAAGTAAAGGTTGCATTGTGTGGCAGTGGAACTGTCGAAGCTTGGCTCCGAAGAGGGGACACCTTGACCAGTACCTACAGTCCCTAGCACCAGAACGCAGACCAGACATTTTAGCCATACAAGAAACGTGGAAGGCCATCACCATTCCGAGATACAAAGTCTTTAATCACACCAACTCATCAGAGGTCGTACGAGTCACCACGCTGGTGCGATGCAACCTACCAGCTCAACTTCATCCAAGAGGCATCAATATCATCGAACACAAACACTCATCGAAATCTTGGCGGGCAAGAAGAATAGCCATCGCAGCACGTTCATCCTCAATGGATACAGGCCTCCGAAGACACGACACTCGGTTCACCAGCTCCTGCGCGGCGCCATAGACGTGTCTAAGGTAAAGGCTCTGCTTATCGTTGGCGACTTTAACGCACCACACGTCATGGTGCTATCCGCAAGATTGTGCCAAGGGTCAGCAGCATTGGCAGGACATAGCCACCCAGGGACCGGACCTACTTACAGACCCGACTCAGCCAACACTGAAAGCCACGGGCGAACGCAGAGACAAATAACCAGACACCACACTCGGTCACTGCTTGGAAGAAGAATGACACAATACCCTACAAACTCTGCGCAGTGACCGCTACATCATCAACATCCTCCTGAGACGCGGCCCCACGAAGCCCGAGGGAAGGCCTTTGCGAGTAGTCGAGTGGGACACTTTCAGGAAGGAGCTAGACGAAATGGACCGAAACGAAGAGACCAAGGCCCTGGACCAGTGTACTGCAGGCATCGCAGAAGTTGAAGGCTCAGCCAAGCGAAACATTACCGAGGATGTAAATCTGAACGCGGCTAACAGTCAGCTCCAGCACCTAGGGGAAAAGAAGACGAACCTTAAAGCAGGATTATGGCGATGGAAACGAAATTATCGGCTACGCAAACGAATCGCAACATTGTACAATTCATATTAGACAAAAAAAAAGAACACAACGCAAAGTCTCAAACATAGCTGTAATATATTGACAGAATATTGTGGTTTTTATCGGGTTCCCGAACGCAAAAGAGTGGTAAAACATTGACTAATAGCATACCGGTACTCTTCAAACTCAAACAAAAGGGGGAAGAAGAAAGATCTCTTAATTTACGTCGGTGAGGTCCTGATACACATCACAAAAGAAAGGCTGCGGGATGGTGGCTCATTAGGGGAAAGACCATCGAGAGTCACAGCACCAATCTCACAGCTCAGCAGTGGAAGAAACCTGCAATGAGCTCGAAAGAGCTCCCAACACTCCGAAGACGTGGAACGTTCTTTGACATCTCCTCGACCTCAGACAAAGCCGAACCAAAGTTCACAATCAGATGGAGTGTATCCTGAACTCCTTCAAGAATGATGGAAAAGAGCTTCTCCAAGCAGTACAGAACAAGTATATTGGACGAGCTCCGCCAACACCTCCGACGGAATACACGGGCCAGCCAAACCCTACGCTAGACGAAGAGTTCCGACCCTTCGAAGTCATGGCTGCGATCCGAGAGCTCAAGACCCGCTCCACCCCAGGACCTGATGAAGTCTCCAACAAACTACTGCGCCACCTGGACGACAGAGAGATTGACCGGCTAACATCATACCTCAACGTCTGCTGGCGGAAAGGAAAAATCCCGGAATATTAGAAAACTGCGCAGATGGTGTTTATACCCAAGCCTGGGAAAAAAACTACAACTGGACGCCCTGCGCAATATTTTGTTCACATCCTCTCTCGGGAAAGTCTTGAAGCATGCCGTACTCAATCGCCTTAACAGGCACGCAGAAGCTAACAGAGTCTTCGCGGACACCATGGTCCGGTTCAGACCTAAACTCTCGGTGCAAGACGTGATGCTACGACTGCATCATGAGATCGTGTCACAGAAATATGCACCCAAGAAGGACACCAGAGCCATCCTCGAACCGAACATCTCGAAAGCCTTCGATAATGTCAGCCACGCGGCCATCCTCCGTGGACTAAACTCCATTATTGTGAGCGAGCGAATCTTCAAATGCATACAGAGCTTCCTATGAAGCAGGTAGGTACAGGTCTTGACCGGCGGGTTCCAATCTGACCTGCAAACTCTGGGCGGAATTGGCGCACCGTAGGAGCCAGTGCTCTATTCGTTTCTCTTAAATATCGCTATGGAGTATTTACCGACAAAACTAAAGGTATCTCCAACCTTCACCACAGCATCTACGCAGGTGATGTCACTCTGTGGAAGACAGGAGGGAGCAACGGCGCCATCCAAGACTCGCTGTGAGAAGCTATACGCATCGTAGAAGCCTACACTAAGGAGCGCGCTCTAGCCTGCTCTCAGGAAAAGACGGAGTTGATACTCATGGCCGGCACCATGGCAAAAACTCCTTTAAGCGTCATACTGCAGGTTGGAGGCAAAGACGTCCCTCGAGTCCAGCGAACTCAAATACTCGGTCTGCAGTTGCAAGAAGATGGCAAGAGCACATACAGCATCATAGTCCTTCGTAAGAACGCACAGCAAGTAGGAAGATTCATTGCAAGAATCGCCGCAAAACGGTATGGGATGAATGAGCGGAATGTCATTCGCCTTATCAAAATTCAAAACATTCGTGATTAGCAGGATTGCCTACATCGCACCCTTCCTGGACTTGACACTCACGGAAAAGGATGCCATCAATCGCATCATCCGCTGCGTATACAGGAAAGCGCTTCATCTACCAACTTCAACAGAGACTTCGCGACTCGAGAAGCTTGGGCTCGGAGATCATTGAGACACAGAGGATAGCCCACTACGAGAGGTTATCTCTGACCACAGTGGGGAGAACCATCCCCACATCTTTGGGCATCAAATACCCCCCAACAGGGCACAGAACGCGAGGCTGGCTTCCAAAAGAGCTACACGAGCAGCTACAGATTGCTCCTCTACCTCGTCACATGCATCCAGTGGGCGAGGCAGGCAGACGCATGGCCAGAGTCAAGGCTCTGCAACACTTTACAGCAAGGCTACGACGGCTCTGAGGTGTCCTACGTCGACGCAGCCTCACCTGACAGAGGTGGAATGACCCTTGCAGTTACGTATCAGTCCCGCCAAATCCTCACGGCAGGCAGCATGCATAAAAGTAACAGTGCAGAGGCAGAGGAAGCAGCCATCACCTTGGCCCTCACCCTCAGCACAACGAAAGTCATCGTCAGTGACTCCCAGATGGCCATCCGGCAGTACATGCGTGGCCACATCTCTGACAAAGCCCTCAGGATCGCCACTGACAATCGCCTGATCGACCACCCAGTCCGCTTCCTGTGGTCTCCAGCCCTTGCGATACTCCCAGGCAACGAGAGTGTTCTCAGTGCAGCCCGCGCTCTCACACACCGGGCTAGCACACCAAGTGAGCACTCGACCTTCGCCTTGTGGAGCAACGACAACCTCTGCACCTTTAAGGGGGTGCTGGACCACTACCGAGCAGAACACTGAGCCTACCCAGAGGCTCACAGCACTCTCAACAAAGAAGAATCCACCATCCTCCGTCAAGTCCAGAGGGAGACCTTCCTCAACCCGGCGGAGTTATACTCGCGGTATCCAGATACCTATGACCCGTCTTGCATGAACTGTGGCGAGATCGCCACGCTCCCTGGGGGTGCCCGGACTCCATCAAGACTCCGTCAAGCAAGCCAGGCAACCAGGCGCATGAGAATCCTTCCTGCAGGATCCTGACCCCAAGACTCAAAAGATTCTAGTACAGCTAGCTGGTCTCGGACGCCGCTGGGAAAATCGCATCTCGTCTGTTGGCCGAGGGAATCGCTTCGTCACACTCTTTTCCAAAGAGAGACTCGCGTGACGGGGAGATCTAGCAGTTTTGGAATCAATAAAGTCTACATTACCTCAGACATACCTTCACGTTTTTGTCCTTTTCTAACTGCCGTTGACGGAATTCGGCCAAGTGGCATTCAAAAACAGACAAAAAAAAAAAAAAAACCTGGAGGGGCGCTGAAAACAGCTTGATTTCTATATTATCTTTTGATGTCCTCTTCGTTTTCGCATATATTGACATATTTTCCGACATCCGATTTCTTTTTCCTTAGTGCGCAAAAGAGTTGTTGTAAAAAAAAATGCACTGCTACATTAAAGGTCTTTTTGTTAACATTTATATCCGAATTACTTGAAAAACAATTTTAAGTAATATATACTTACCAAAATAAAAATACATTTACAATTCACCGTATTTCTTATAGTTACTGTAAGTTGAGTGGAATAATACTTAAAGCTGGTTTTCAAAATATTGCCAAGTAACACAGAAACTATACGACGTCTTTCATCCTCTGCAGGTAAAAGTTGTGGACGCTGAAGGCAGGATGGTTCCCTGGAACATGAGGGGTGAGCTGTGCACTCGAAGTCCTTATGTCTTCAACGGATACCTCAACAATGAGGCCATGACGAAGGACGCTATCCGAGACAACTGGTACTACACAGGGTAAGGCAGGCAGTAACGTCAGTTGCAGTGCCACAGCTTTAATGAAACTTTCCACACTGTGACAGCGAAATTACGAGTACAGTAATCTGCGTGGTGTGGCGTGCTGGGTGCCTATAAACAATTCTGAGAAGACAAAGCTAGGCAAAGTTACTGAAACAAAAAAAAAAAAAACGTGCAATACTTTCTGAAAAAAAGAAGGTTCATAAATGCACTACCTGATGTGGGACAGCGCTAGGACATTTCGCTTCTGAAGCACTCTTTGTTTGTAATTGCAAACTTTAATTTAGGTAAAAATAAAGTATCCACAAAAACAGTCCTCCAAACGAACTCTCTCATTGTGAGAATTCTAACCGCAAGTAATATTTGTGATGTATAGTCAAATATTTATTTACACCAGTACAAATATGTACACTACTTGTTTTGGTTTTCGCAGCGAGCAGGTTAGAATTTGTTTGTATACAAAGAGGGTTAAAGCCTACTGGAATATAATACAAAAAGCCCAGACTGATTTCTAGATGAGTCGGAGAACCTGAACACAAAAAAGTGTTCTCGTTGCACGAAAGAATTTGTTTTAATATTGTCTTGTACGTGTGCCCATCAATATGTTAAAATTACCAAGTATTTCCAAAATTACCAATTACCAAACGCGGCTCTGAGTATAATATTTTGATGACGTAAACACGCAAACTTCGAAATAAATTGATATTGTGCAACGTTGCGCGCTTATTTAAGTGGACGTTTTCACAGATACATTAAATACCCTTAACTGTTGTTGTTCCACTCACTCGAATTTTCCAGGACAACGCAAAAACAGTAAGCTTCCCTGTACCTTTGTGACATATCTTTAATAATTTTGGTTACATATATAGTTTCCCTACATATATAGTTACATATATAGTTTCATATATAGTCTTCCAATCCTTAATAACCAGAAAATGTTTGTTTGCAATCGCGTTCCACGGATGTATCCGAAATTAAATTATAAGTTTCTCCTTCACCGAATGAATGTAAATTTCGAAGTATAAAATAATAACGATTCGCATTTAACTGTTTCTTTGTTCATATCCTCCACTCTTTAAAATTTCATAAATTAGTTCTAGACCCGCCCCTCTTTAGACGCGTTGTTCCAGTCCAATTCCTGCAGCATCCTTAGTCCTACAGTCTAGTGTTTCTACACTACCGTTCTCTACTGTCATAAATTTCTACACTACTGTTCGCTACTTTCGGCTGCAGTTTCAGAAATAATTGTTTTAGGTGCAGTGAATCCCCAAGTAGAAATCAATCAATCAAATCCAGTTTTTTCCAGAAACTCTGGTGGGAACGCCCATACAAAGAGCTGTTGAAAACAGCTTGACTATGTATCGGATCCCTTTAGATAAATGAAGATATGGTGATACCTTTGCATGAAACACTATGCTGCGGCGGCTAAGATTGGTGATCCCCCATTCCAGCGCGTCTTGTTTGTATTCCCTTCTTTCGGCCCCCAGGGCGCTATCGAATGCGATTCACTTTCTTCACGTATAGGACGGAACACCTGACGCTTAAGAAATCCTTGCCAATTTCTTTTAATATTAAAACTCCCACAAAGCAAGTCCTGGGTACATGGAGATGATGCCTTTATCGTAAAATTATGTAATAAGTATGCTTTCAGCACAATACTTTATGACACAAAATTCCACTATTTGGAAACGTGGCTCTATTTCGGGGACGATATCTCGACAATATCTGAAAATATGAAACACCCAAAATGAGCCTGGCAATGCAAATATTACGGCCTGAAATTGTTTTCCCAGAGAAACATTTCTCTTCATTTTTTTAAGTATAGATATTCTAGCTCCTTTCTTAAAAGAAAATTCCGGCAGGAGTCTAGTGTTCCTTTAGAGATGTTTAAGAGTGAGAGAAATTTTGGATTTTTTTCATATATTTTTTACGTATGATGACAAACGTTGACTAATAAAGCAATTGGCAGGGAAACCTGGCTTTGAGAATTTAGAAAATTGTAGAGTTAATAAAAAATTATTGCCGTGTTAAAATTTTATTTTCGATGTGACAACTTGTTCGCAGGGACGAAGTAACAATGAGCGAGGACGGTCGGATCACATTTGTGGGCCGCATCAAGGAGATGATTAACTTCAAGGGATTTAAAGTGGCGCCACTGGAAATAGAGAACATTCTGAACACGCACCCAGACGTGGAGGAGGCTCAGGTATGTTTCCCGAAGTATGAGGCGGTGCGATCCGTGCACGAGTACATACTCAACTTGCTGCGGGTCATGGACTTGTGTCGTTCTGTCGAAGAAAGCCCGTAACATATACACGTTCATTTTAAAACCACAGAGCAATAACCTCTTTGAAACTATGTATTTATCTCGGCAGAACGCATTGTAGTGAATACATATTTACGCTCACCAAACTTCGTCAGAATTACCACAATGTACTCATGTACCACAATGTACCACAATATACTCAGCAACTTAAGAGGGATGTACGTGGTGACAGATAAGTTGCAAAACAATGTTCAGTCGTGGTTGCTTTTCAATTGGTTAAATAATATATGCATTTATTTATAAAAAAATCTCAATAGGCTAGCGCAACCGGTAGACGTCGGCGGTCACCTTTCTCCTTCCAACCCAACTTCTTCACCTTTAATTAAAAAATTTTCATAATAAAAACGCGCTTGCTGACCATTTTTGTTCAATCAGTTCTGAAACCCTTGTAAGTTCTAAAGTATTTTACGTAAACTAATCATTCAGTTGAAAGTTATGCCATGGCTCAGTTACCTCTTTCTTCGCCTTGTCGTTTTTTGTTCCGACGTACACTGTAAGAAAACAAAAGGAAAGAATGTATCAAGGACGCTTATTTTTCGCCTGTACTGACGCGCACCTAAACAGACATTGGAAGAAGGAAGAAGCAGGCTTTTTGTTTTCCTTCTTTCGGCTGGTGGAAGGAAACTTCCGCCCTTCCATCTCGTTCTTCTTCGATTTCGTGTTTCGGGAACGTCGCATGCGTTATTCTTTAAAACTCCTTAGTTAATTAAGCGTCAGTATTTAGGCCGCCTGTACGCTAGTATATCAGTCTAGACGCGCAGAACCCCTTGGTTTCATTAACTTTTAAAGTGCCAATTTTGTCGCCCGATCAAATAAAGTGATTAGTTACAGCGAAGTTCCGGAGCAGCGTAGCCGGGGTCCCTGTCGTTTCGTCGAAACTCGTTCCGTGGAGTTACGTTTCGTCAACTTTTCATGGACACGCGTTTATGGACGTACCTTTCGCCGACGCTAACGTCTATGGACAGTCGCTGTGGGAATCGCAGTCCGCAGGGACATTTCGTCGCGCATGTATAAGTGAGGAGCCGGCTAACCCATCGGGACCCCCGTTAGCTCCAATTTTCGGCGACAGTCTGCGTTCGCTAATTAAAACAATAAAATGTAAACCCCCCTGACATAACCATACTTGCCTCTTCGCGGCGACAGTCTGATGCTGCTTTTCACAGAAGGAAATCTAATCTTTGTAGTTGATGACGCGATTGGTCGATAGAACAATTTATTCATGAAACATCGCGTGTCGATGAAATTATATGTCAATGATTCGTCGTTTCATAAACTGATTACCCCCGTTGCAGCAGTTTTAAGTGCACTGGATTAAGATGGCTGTACCGGCAACGAAGTCATGGTTACATTGCGTCCAGGACAGAGAGGCTTTGCAGAGGAATGGCTGCGTAACGTCTGAGCTACGTTCGGTTATGTTTCCTGTTACACCCTGTCAACCGACGATGAACGTCTCTGTGTACTCTTGAGTGTCCCCATACTGCCATGGCAGTGTTGTACGTTGTGAATGAAGGCTGGAATGGTCGCCGATGTCACCATGTGTCTCTCGTACCAGTGGTGTAACAGCAAGATTATATGACATATAGTCGCAGGTTAACAATCATCTTTGGAATAAAGAGTCTGAAAAGACCACTTGAGCGATTACAGTCAAATTGGTCGACCTACAGATAGTCATGATAAAACGGTGCTTTAAACCATAGCTCCTAAATTATAGTGGCAATGTAACTCTAATCTCCAATGACCGGTTTTCCTCTCCACGAAAGCAATTGCACTCTCGTGGAATGGATGGACAGTCTTAGATATGACGGAAAGGCAGCATATTTCTAATCTTAGATGGTTAACATATACGGATATTTACAGTCTGGAATATTAAGATTAAAATAAAACTAACAAAAAGACCGATGATAAGATAAAATATAAAGTTTATTTGTGTTATATCCGGAGATTATTTAGTTGACAGTCATGTTGTGATCAAGAAAAAATAAATAAAACTCCTGTTACATCATATTAGTAATAAAAGAAAATGGTGGGCTAGTTGGCATAAAGTCCTCTTATCAATGCCCTAATTCATAAGCCGTGAACGTATAAGACTAACAGATTTTAACGCGCTGACCATCGGTAAGGAACTATGCACTTGGGAACATCGAGGGCTCGCCGTTCATCAATGCCGGACGGTGTATTCGCCAGAAATAATCGGCGCTACGGTCAGTCAATATAATGTTATTTTATTTCTGCCTTCCACGTATATCCGGGTACATAATAGTCGCTTATTTACTACAGTTGATGCCACTATTCCTTTGTTTTTTAAGCTTGCCGCGTCGAGCTAAACGCACACAACACGCGACACAAATCGCGGCTTTGTCCAACGGCCTTGTCTGCATTCATGTAGGTCGAAAGGCGATTTTTCTACATGAATTATCGCTTCCAGCTGAGTTAGAAGAAATCAAGATATTAGTAAAATATCGCTTGCTTTGATGATTATCGAGAATAGTTTTACCTTTGAAATGACTAGTAAAAGGCGCAGCGTATATAGCGATAAGGATAATGCACGTTTAGGTTGAGGTCCCTATGTGCTGTGTTTGTGTGCTGATGGGCTCAATATGCTCTCCTTAGGGTATTGTATGAACTATCACGCTTATGTATGTGTGTATAACAAAGGTGACTGAATCGCAAGAGCTGCGCGAGTGAAAGATCGTCTTTGTTGCGTATGAATTTAAGACTCCTCAATAAAACATGTTAGCATATCTCCTTCTCTCTTACTATATCTCCTTCTCCTTCTCTTCCTTGTCGTCGTATGTTAATACCTTAGCCTCAGATTGTCACTAAAATATTTGATATACACCAGCTTAATTGCTCCCTTACGTTCTGTCATTACCATATCTTCTCCCTAGCCCTCTCTCGTGTACACTTTTTATTTAAATGTTTTGCTATTCTACACTCGCTCGTCAAAGGTAGCGTTTCAAGATCGCTCTAATATAGCAGGAGGTATTCTTCAAATGGTGTGATTACTTTCCTTATCGTCTCTTTGTGCCATTGGGTACCCAGCGCAACTTAGTCTAGCTATTTGCATTTACTCTACGTGAACCTGCCATCTGGGGGCGAGTGATTTAAATTTCGTTCACGCTTCGCGTTCTGGTTACCGTGCAATGAGCGAAGTAGGCTGGGTTATATTTACCTCTTTTTATTGCATTAATTTTCCTCGAATGTGCGTATATATATAGCAAATGTGAGACGTGGGAGCTAGTCGGGGGCAAGTGATTGATCTTCGGTTTTCTATATTTACAACCGCAGTGTTTAAAGCGAAAAATAATCTTCTGAGTCGCATTGTTTTAAAAACGTTTTCTTACCTGCGGGGGAAGTCCGCTTTGGCTGTTGGCGACTTCACAAAGATCGACGCCAACTCGTGGCTACATTAAAAAGCCTTGGCGGCGTGTGTGCGCGCCAGTCTTCTAGAGCGAATCAGATATTCACAGCACCAGGCGGTCTGAAGTCGAAATCAAAAGCGCGTTGTGAAAACCGCCCATACTTAAAAGTCGTGAAAAGCTCATTTTATGATTCAAAGTGCTGCTCCTTTCACTCCGAAAGCAGTAGCTTGTTTTAATTAATGTGCCTCAAGCGCCTGACTGCTTCCATCGTCATAGCTGCTTGGAGGCACCGCAAAGGCTCCAGTAGCGCGAAATATTTGCTGGTCCGAAAAGCATCCAAACTGTTTGCTGTAAAATCGTGGAAGAGATCCGTCTTCAGACTGACAATACACGTAGCACCATTGTTAAGTTTCATTGAGCTTGAATCCCCCCTTTGAAGGCGCCCTATTGAGAGGCATACGAGAAATTAATTTTTCTCCCCCGATGTTAGAGACAAAAGTTTCTTCCCTTCGCAGGAAACGTTGGTCACAAGAGCGTTCTTCATTTAAGAAGAAGTCTCAACTCTGTTTCCTAAGAGTGTAGCCGAATACCGTCATTTTCTACATTTTGCCCTTTTTAAGAATTTTCTCCTCTTCGTTGGAATAACGTAAAACAAGGAAGGGATTGAGTCTCGTTTCCCTGGTTCTACTGCTATGTTCACACTGCAAACGGAACGTGTCGATCTTTCATAATGGAATAAAACGGCGCAAAGATACAAAAAGAAAGGGGCAAACCAGACAGGACAGATCTTTCATAATACGCAAATGTGGGCACAAGAAGCGTACTAATTTTGTTCAGACTATGCGCACAAAAATCACGTGCGCAATTGACTCAAAATTAGTGGACGAGGGTGCTTGATGGTGGTCAACTTTTGCGCGGTTAACGATAGAACCGACACGTATTGGCCTATGTCCGACAAGGTTGTCTTTGCTTCTGCCGGCCTCTGAATCGCTGGAGTCGTTGGAACCTTTGGCTCGCCATGGACATCTAGACTCGTTGGACCCCTTAACTCGCCTTGGATTTCTGGACCCACATTGGGTCTCCAGGTTTATGTTGAACGAGTCTCGGGGTCCAACCAGTAAATGCTCCATGGTCCAAGGAAGACTTGCCTGAACCACAGAGAATCAATGTACGCGTAATAAGATGTCCATTGCGGATCCTGTTTTCTCTCTGTTGTGCCATGTCATAACCTCCTGCGCAGTCTGTGTCACTCGGAACCGTGTCCCCGAGGCAGTCGTGTTTAGCCCTCGACTATTCATGCCTTGTCCTCTTATAACTCCCGTGTGCGTTATCTCAGTCTATGAGGAGCGTTTGCAATTTAATGGAGGACGACTTCCGCGGAGATAGGTCGCAAGTGCGCGTGCCCTGCGTTCTCGAGGGGCGAGGAGGAAAGCAGGTGGAAAGGCTGTGACGCTTGCCGACGATCAACGGTTTCGGCGGGCACCCCGTCCTATCTCGTATTGCAAATGTGGCCCTTAAACAACGTGACCAGGTTCGAGCACTTTGAAACTCCCAGTAATACAACTCTAGGGAGGCTAACGCCGGGGTTTTGAGCGCTATGCGTCGCCTGCTCTTGCACTAGAATGACTGTTCTACTGCGTTTAGAACTGCTTTATTGGGTCGTGTGTTATGAGGGAAGCATATTTTATACGATCTGCGAGGAGGTGTCAAAAGCGTTTATCATCTGTGAACGTCTCCGTCTTTCCTTTGGCCTTGCTCTTCGCCAGGAGAAAACCCAGCGCATGCCCAGCTGCGACCGATCGCCGCGGGAGGTGTCAGCCATTAAATTGCGGACGCTTTCCATTGTTTGTGAGAAACCCTCTCCCTCAACCTGGTCTGTCAATGCTGACCCAACGAAGGTGGCCCTCCGCCCTGAAGCACCAGCGGCGGCAAACAACTTTTAGGACGGCGCCCCCCCCCCCCCCCCCCCCCCCACCCTTGTATTTTTCTTCGTCAGGCAGGCACAGAGAAAAAAGGAGGTTATGTCCATCTGTCTGATTTCTCTTTTCTTAAAGGCACCTTTGAAGCTTCTTTTTTCTGCGTGAAACATGCTCGTCCGAGTGCAATAAAAACAACTAGGTTCTTCCTTCTTTGCTTGTTTTTAATATTTCTTGCAACCTATGACAAAGCAGTGATCTTGCTTGCTCTGAAGCAAGGGGACCCACGAAGCAGTTCCTGCTTGCGCAGCATTCTAGTACGACGCAATCCTAAAAAGCGGTGCCCTCCAGTTTGCTTTCTGTCGAAAAGCAGATGCTAGAATTAATTTCCATAAATGCAATAGTTGTAAATGTTAATTAGAGGCGTTCCATCTCGATTCGGTCTCCTACGGTCGCATCCACGTACAAATAACAACAGTAAGAATGGCTATTTTATATATGTGGAAGTTATCCCCATTTTAGTTTTATTTACTTTCTTTTTTATCAGTTTATTTAGTTCATTTAGACTATTGTGATTATATTCATATATATTATTGGCATATTTCGTCTTGTCTTCTTTTCCCTCGATGTTGCAGAATATTAGAAGAGACTGTGTGACTTTTTAAATTTTGAAATTGAGCATGATTTCGCCTTATTCAGTGCACTGCTTCCGCAACAACAGTTAACAAAATCAGCCTTGTGGCAGGCGCTCAGGTCATTCCTTCTATATACCCCGGTTTCACCGCAGACTGGTTCCGCGCACAGAATCAGTTAATCTAAATAAATGACTTTGTTCCTGCCTGATATTCGTACTGGCCGGTAGTATCTCTGTTGCCATCGAAATTGGGTGTAATTAAAATAAATATTATGGTAAAAAGCACATTCTCTGTTGCCGGGTACACAGGACTGTGGCAGTTTTCGGTTAAGTGCCGCAATTTATAGAAATAACTTCCTTGTAAAGCCCTAGACCACCAGCTTCTTCAAGGCATATTGGAGATGGTAATTGAACAAACGGCAAACACTGCAGTTGAGAACACGTGGCACATTTTCATTGCAAGCAAGACAATGTAAGGAATTTATAAAGCGTGCCTTACTACTACCGGTGTCAGAAGATTGCGTCTGATTGATCAGTAATTGTGAAGGGAGCTGGGATCTCCGCGGACCCGTATTGACACGAGCTTTAATTATATGTGATTACTTGCTCTTTGTCGAAATTTCAAGTTTATATGTATGTATATATATATATATATATATATATATATATCGAACGTGATCCTTTTCAAAGCGCTTTTTACCTAATTTTGATCTTAAATAGAAATTTCTCCCAGATACCTTGAGAATGTACAAACTTTACTCATTTCAATGCACACACGTAAAATCTACTTTGGTACTTGCATAAAATGACATATACTGATTTAAATTTCGTCTTTTTTCTCTCTACTCCTCGCCAGGTGCTTGGAGTACCGGACGAAAGGACGGTAGAGAAGATTTGTGCGTGGATCAAACTGAAATCAGATAAAAGTTTAAGCCAAAAAGACATCACAGACTTCTGCGAGGAAAAAGAGGTATGTGAAATGTTCAAGATCCATAGCGGTCAAAATTAATTTAGGGGTCACAACGGAACAAGAAATAGATGAAAGTGAACATAAAGGAAAAGACCTCACGGTGGCACCATATAATCAGCCAGCTATAAGTGATTTGTTATTTAACATTTGTTTTTACATAAACAAACTAAGAAAATGTAACATGGCTAGTCACATAAATAGGATTAATACACACTTTAGAAAACATCTAGAAGTTATACAAATATTGACGGGAATTTAAAGAAGGGTGCGTAAAATAAGGTTATTACAAGAGGAAGGTATTCTTATACTGCTAGGAAACTGCTATTCACACGGCGATTTCTTCATTTGATACCAAATATTTTTTTCAAAGAGAGGTGCCTAGGTGGCACACTATTCTTGAAACAATATCGGCCCATCAATGCCATGAATTAGCTTCAATACTGGTCGAACGTTGAATTTCGCGAATGTGCAACTCGATCCAATGTTGGGCCACAATTAAGCCGATAATTAATGGAACGTTCGAGCATTATTCGCACTTACATTGGACCGTCATTTCACCAACACTAAAGACCACGTGGGGCCACTATTCAATCACTATTTAAGGAATCACTGGACAACAGTTGGTTTGGGTTGTACAACCCATATTCGCATCCAAGTTTAAACATTTGCTTATTCATCACTGCATCCCAAAATTATCCAGTGACTATTTTAATGTCGTTGTCCAATCTGAAACACGACCTCTTCTAAACTCGGCAGTCACATTTATAAGGCGAGTTACTGAACAAAAACAAAAATATGTATATATTTAAAATACAAAATACAGTGGACAACCTACATTTACGAGTAGCGAGTAGCAAAAACAATCATTAAGATTTCGCTGGTGTAAAACCGGTCTATAAAAAAAAACAAAGAAAGCAAAAAAAAAGAACTCTTAATTTTATCCTCTCCAGTGAGAGAGAGAGAGCAATCCTTACTTCCGTTGTTTTAGACTTGGACGACGATTGTGTCACATGAGGCTACAATCGTGATTCGCGCTCCTCTACCAAATAGAATTCAGTGTTATATTTTCTTTTCATCATTTGAGTATTTGTGCCACGCCCTACCATAAACACGGCTATAAACAAACACACCTCCCTAATTATAACTAGTTCAGCCTTGGCACTCTAGCAAAAATATATTTCTAATATCACACTTAGATAATATTTAGAAAGCAGGTAGCACTACACCTCTAGCAATAATTGACGTGAGTTACAGTGTTATCTGGACAATTTAATATTTACCAAAATTATATCTGACTATTTTATTGAGGCCTCAATATCAAGAAGATTAATACACGTTTAAGATTTTAACCACAAGAAGCTGATAAGTTTCAAACCTTTAGAATCGCTCAAGAACAGCGAAAATATAACTACCAGTTCAATGCGAAAGAACAAAAAAAGAAAGAAAAAAGGCAATTTTATAAAAAAATGTAAAGTTCTTTCTTTTTGTTCATTTTAATGTGAATTTAATTTAAAATATATTTCTTACCACAGCTCCCCGAGATAAAAGTTCCGGAATTCGTGCTGTTCGTAGACTCTTTCCCGAGGACTCACACAGGAAAAGTTCAGAAGAACAAGATGCGTGAGGAAAGCATCCGAATCTTCAACCTGTGAAGCGACTGTGCATAAAACAAAATAAAGATATCGAAAAATAAGGTATGCTTCTTTCACGTCCTTGACCTGAGTGTGGAATAATACTCAGTCGAGAGGAAGCCGAGTCTTCTGAATACAAAAGGTGTAAATGACTGCGGTCTCTGCACTATCAAACATAGAAAAAAATTCAAAAGTATACTTAAAGGTCATCGGAATGTTTAAAAAAATCAGTTAAGATTTCCGCAACTTCTCTGCTATCGTTAGGTTCGATGCAATTGCGCGCAATAGCAACCCCGGTGCTCTTCACATATTTAATTGCACATCTCGAACTCCAGACATAGGCACAGGTCAGAAACTGAAGTATGTTTATTTTGTTTCCCGCTAATTCCCAGTCCCCTCCTTTTTTCATAACTACATTCGTTTTGTGGAAAGCAATGTCGTAGTTTTAGATTTGAATGTCCGGGTGCATAAACGTTTGTCATAACATTAAGGACGAAAGTGCAAATGTTTCTACGAGAACAGAACATCGCAGAAGGTGCGCTTGAAAAGTCTACCAAAAAGTTACACAAAACAAAACGAACACCGTACTAAAATTTATTACTTTCAAATACTAAAAGGAATACGATGCCGAAATCATCTTGTTCACTCTTCGTGTCGCTTTCCGCTGCTCTTCATTTTTTCCAGTTCTTGTTTTTTGTTTTTTTATTTGTTTATCGAGCTTTTTTTCTTGTTACATCGGAGACTGTGCATGTTGATGATCATTAACTTAAGAGAAACATCGCAGCGACAACGAAAATGTTAAGAAAAATAGCAAATAAACACCCAGGTGGTAGTTGTATTTACAAAATCTGTGCTCCCAACAGATGATACTGTCGCGAAGCTATCTCCACGACTTTGTTTCCGTAGGTGTGCCTAGTGTTGTCGGAAGCTCGTAGCTGCCATGAGGTGCGTAAGGCCTACCTCTCGAAGTGGTTCACGAAGACTCCATCTCGGGGTGCCAAGTGACACGGTTTGACATATTTACGATATCCTGGTCCACGGCAATCCTGCCTGGAGCTCTGGCCGTCAACAGACGGTAACATAAAAAAAAAAGAGCCATATTCAAGGAATTTCGGAATGGCTTCCATATGTTGAGTGCGGTTTACTTTTGCTGCCTATATATTTGGGTTGTTGTTTATGTACTTGCGTACTTCTTCTTGATTACTGACCCACATTCTACGTGTCTGGTCTTGCCATCGTGGATTTAGATACGTTTTGTATTGTTTAGCAGTTTCTTCTGAGCCGCATTCGTAATACGTCTTATGTATGCGCTAGCTTTTTGCTTGCTTTAGGATTGAAGCCATTCGATTGGTGATAAACACACCTTTTGGGATGGGATGTCTGCTTGGCTTCAGAACGCTGATAAACCCGAATATAAGCAGCTGCCTGAACACCACAAAGTGCTCGACGCCGGATACAGTCCAGTGAACACTAACTTACCTCTGCAGCTCAAGCTCCATGTACGAACTTTTTCGGTTGTGGAGTCTTCCGTTCTAATCTGTAACTTCTAGTGGCGTGAGAATATTAATATATTCGAATACGAATCAAATACGAATAGTTACGAGGGTTGTCCGTAAAATAAGGTTTTCATTGATTTTTCACGGTAAAAAAAACAGATTTATTGGCATTGAGTACTACATTTTGGAAAGCTTAGACATTCCCCTATTTTTCGCCGTAATCGCCGTTGAGATCAATGCATTTGTGCATGCGGTGTACTATCTTCTTTATGCCTGAATCATAGAACTCTCCCGCCGCACCGTAATGTAGCTTAAAACCGCTTCTTTCAGCTCCTCCCCGGTTCTGAAATGCGTCCCTCCCAGGTGTTTTTTGAATTCAGGGTAGCGATGGTGACAGTGTCCCATCCAAATTCGTTAACGAGATTCTTTGTTACACGGGCGATGTGCGGACGAGCGTTTTCCTGATGGAAACGCACTCCCTTCGTGAGCGTGCCTCTCCTCTTGTTTTGAATCGCGCAGCGAATATTCTTCAACGTCTCACAGTAGCGGTCCGCATTGATTGTTGTACCGGCAGGCATGAATTCGTACAACAATAACCCCTTCCTGTCCCAAAACACGCTCGCCATCACCCTGCCGGCACACAGTGTTTGTTTGAACTTCCGCGGCTTCGGCGACTCTGGATGTTTCCACTAACGGGATTGTTGTTTCGTTTCCGGTGTCGCGTAGTGGACCCAGGTCTCGTCTGCAGTGACAGTAGATTCCAAGGATTCCTCGCCACTGGTTTCATAGGCCTGAAAAAATTCGCGGGCCTCTTCAACACGTTGCCGCTTGTGGCCTTCCGTGAGCATTTTCGGGACCCGCCTTGCACAAACTTTTGCATACCCTATATGGTCTGTCAACATTTGGCCAATGCAGGTCCTGCTGACATCAGGAGTCATTTCGCAGAGCTCCCGAGCCGTCTCCCTTCGATCTTTCAGCATTGTTTCTTCCCCTTTTGCAATCGCTTCGTCCGAAACCGATGGCCGTCCAAAACGCTGTTCGTCATGCACGTCTGTACGTCCGTCTTTGAATTCTATGCACCATTTGCGCACATGCTGTATGCTCATACACTTTTCTCCGTAGACTTCATACAGTTGGGAATGAATGTCCAGCGACGCTGTGTTTTTGCACAAAAGAAACAAATCACAGAGCGTAATTCGCACCTGGCTGGAGAAGCGAGTGGGAGCTCCATCTCCAACGGCTGCCAAGCCAAGACTGAGCGTCGCAGACAGCTCCCGGTGGCGCGGACTGGGAGAGGGGGAACCAACCTACACGCCAATGTCACCGCTTCCCGCGTAACCACGTTCCTCGCGACTGCAGCTCCTTGGTAACCTTACTTTACGGACAACCCTCGTAGCTTCGTATATCGAATCGAATATTGAATAGGCGAAGGCAGGGGCATTTCTTCGCTGCATTTATATTATTCACATGTCGGAACTGAAGTTGATTTGTCTTTTGATTCTTATGTTTTATTTTTATTTTTGAAATCCAGAACTGCAGTTGATTTTTCTACATGACACCTTGTTATCTTCCCTACAACTAGGATTTTCGTTTTTGTGTTTTTATTCTCGTTCACACCAGTGGAGGCACTGGTGTTAACAAGAATAAAAACATAAAAGAAGAATATTATAGATGTAGGAAAGATCACAAGTGTTGATGCAGAAAATTCGACTGCTGCACATAGTCAGGTAGGAGGCGCTCCCTTCGAGCGGAAACTACACCTCCAGCCACAGAAAAACAACTCTCTTACTCGGCCCGGAAGTGGCAGGTATTGCCAGGTATTTGATGCAAAGCTTCGCCAGATTCGAATATCTTAAAGGGGCCCTGCAATCATATTTAAGCCTCAGCCTTTTTTGTGGTTTCCAAGTCTCTTGGGGTTCGGGCAAGCCAGTGGGCACGGAGAGAGTAGCTAAATATCAGTGCATCATATTTTAGCCGGACGACGCGGAAACCTCCTTCACCGACGGGGGCGACCCGCGGTACCAAAAGCGCGCGAAATGTGACGTCTTTGGTCCTGGGCTTATTATTGATCAGAGCCGCTGAAAGCTTCTTTTTAGACGAAATACAAAATATAAGTGGCGCGAACCGTTTCAATTATTTATAAAAGTAGGTTTTGTTCTGTATTTTTGGATCAGAAAAGGAGCAAATGCGGTTTATAAAGTACGGAAACAAGAATTGACCCGTCGACATACCCGCCACCAAGCGGTGGAAAAGGCGGCGTATACTAGAAAGGAATAGTGGGATCAGGCGCCGCACGAAAAGGTCCCGGATGTACGCAGCGGCGCTGCAGTCGTTTACGGACTGGAGGATCCGACCGGCTCCGAGCGTTCTGAAGGCCTTCAGCGTGCAGCTCTGTCTTGCGTTTTGGCCGTTTCGCGGTACGGCAGTGCGAAGTGGCTCCCATTCTGAACTGATCTTCATCCCGTGTTTGCTCTCGTTCGTGGCCAATGAAGTGTCATGGCGAATTAGTGTTTAATCGCGCACCAAATGCAATTAGAGCTGACCTGGCTGCCCGCTGTATACAGCCTATCCAGAACACGCTTTAGTGGCACCCTCTCGCGCCGTCGACACGGAGTGCGGGAGCCGTGAGCGCTCGCTGAGCTTACTATCCCTCCTCTAGCTCACGGCCACTCAAGCAACCAAGGACGTCATGAGGGAGGTTATTTTTTGCTTGTTTTTGTAGTTTTAATTTGCCCATAACTTTTAAAATAAAGTGAAATTCGAGAAAAGAACAGTTTCATTAAGTTACTGCGGTCAGTGCGCTCAGGTTCGGTGCAAATTAAAAACCAGTAGAAAGGTGCCTGCAGGGCCCCTTTTAGCACCCGACAGTTCACCACTACTCACACGGATCACTCTCTCTCTCTTTAGTGGTGCCTCCTCCACATACGCTGCAACTTCCCATTCTGAAGATGAAAGTACTTTGCTTTCCATTGCACTTTTGGCTTGGTGGTCAAATGCTTGCCAAATATCTGCTGACGGTGTTGAGCCTTGCTCTTCTGATTGTTCAGAGCGCTGTGACCGGCAGCCATGTTTTAAGTGTTCAAAGTTAACCGCTTTATCATGAATTTTGGATTGAGAAGATGGCGCTCCAAACTTTCGTTAGCACATGTCACTTGTGAAGGCAACAGCGGTAGTGCCGCCTTCGAAGGCACTTTGGAGCTCTGCTTCACATTCTTTCGGGTGTCGTCATACATTCGTGGCACGAGCACGCACGACCGTGTAGAGCGGGATGGTAGGCGATAGTTCAGAACGGCTTCTGTCGGAATTTCTTCGAAGCCGCGGTCTTCCACAATGCTGTAAGGCTGTAAATCAATCGCCACCGTGGCGGTCCCCTTGATGTTTATCGCTCCCACCCTCTTTTCTGGCTGGCGGATTTCGTGTGGCGTGCGAAGTCCGTCAGCATCGGTTGATCTTTTCCTGGCGTACTACCGGTAATTCCACGATACTCTTTAACCATTTAAAGATGTAGTTTCGGATGGTTGATAATGGGCGTTGTCGTAAATTTGGACGTGTTAAGCGTTGACTCGCATGCCATACATTGCGCAATCGATGATGTCACCCTCGCAAATTATTTTCAAACAGCGCTCCTCTCTCTTCGTTTTGGTTATGTTTTCCGTTCGTTCCTCCGCTTCACAGACGGTTCCCTGCAATCACCTCCATCCGCCATAACACGGGTGGGCAAGAGCGGAAGTGTGCACAGTTTAGAAAGGCAGGAGTCACTAGGAAGCAGAAACTCGCCGCTTAGCGCTACCGACACCGACACTACCAGTTTCGGCTACTGATCTCAAAGACAATTGCTGGATCGCGTTTGCCCGCTCCGCGATTGCGGTCACTGGCGGCCATCTTTTTGGTAGAGTTATGTCACATCTAGCCACACAATAGTAGTATGGTGGCGTAATCTACCGCCCGTTAGATTGCTGGTGCAACCTGCAGCCACAATCATCCATCTATGCCAGACAGCGTTATAGCAGCTGTAGTTGCAGGCTGCCGTAAAAAATGACCGTGAGTGATATTTCGCGCTCGTTTGAAATTGTTCGACGAAACATATTGTTGAAACCCGTCGTGAACGGTAGCCCGATTTTTGAGGACCCAGCGAAAGTTTCACGAAATCGCAGCACCGGGGAAAAGCAGCACAGCTCGCATCGAAAGCGGATTTGGGTGATGGCGGGGCGCACACACGTTTTTGCGTATCTTCGGCTCCTCGTGTCTCGTAGCACTAGCAGCACTAGTGCGCCTTCGGCAAAGGGGCCCCCCGTCATCGATAGACCGTGAACATCTGCTGGCACGCCTGTGGACAACAGCAGGTTTTTCAAGCTTCGCTGCCGGGTATTACCCGCTGGCTCCATGCACCGTCAGCCGTTTCTCACTGGCTCCTTCTCATCGCCGGAAACGTGCCCCCCCCCCCCCCCCCCCAAATCCCGGCGCGCGGCCCACCTTCCCCTGCTGTTCCCGCTCGGTGCATGAAAATGTGCCGACATTGCAATGTGACGGGTGCAATGTGTGGCACAGATAACATTTGCCTGAATTGCTCAAACTCTCAAGCGATGTTGCTCTTGCGCCATAAAACACAAATCTACTACAACAGCTCAAGCGATAGCATCTTCCCGAAGCTAAAACAAAAAAAGTTTTACATGTCATATTTACTGGGATTTGGTGTCTCGCGTAAAAAAAATGTCGACACAGAATACAGTTTATTCTGACTTGTGCCATAAAAGATTTCAAGCCTCATGGGAGCGCATGCAAATGTGCTCCCTGGACGTCGTTCCGCTTTGCGTGCGCACCAGCGGAGAGCAAAAAGAAAAACAAAATCCTGACGAAAGTTGAAGACTGTCCTGTTCAGTGAGGACACCTCTTGACTCAGATAACATATTTCGAGGTCATATGTGTTTACAACCACGACATAATGACCGTGTGGGCAAATAATAATGCGGGTATTTTCCCAAGAACTACACCGATGGGGACGAAAAAAATGGCGCAGCGCTCGGCTGACATACCTGACCGCTGAGTGAGCGTTCGTCTCAGACTTGTATTCTCCCGTCGCGTAGGGGGAACGCGCGAGGGGCCCTCCAGCCCGTATGAACAATGCAGCATGCACCGTGCATCTGTGCACGACCTGCTCAGCATAAAGGCCGAAGTGCGTCATGCTCACATTTTTGACAACTGCTCTGGGGAGAGATGCAGCCTGTAGCGGCCGATCAACGTCACTCCGTCCATTATGCGCTCTGCGTGTGGGCAATATATTGATTGTTATATCATTTGAGGTACTGGGCCGTCCCATGCTTTCTTTTTGCTACTCAAAGGACCCCATAAGCAACCATGTTAAAATACAAATAATATCACCTAATTTTGTGCGACTTGTGAGTTTCATACACTGTCTCTACTACTTTAGCTTTGGCTATTATTTTTTGGTGGTATAAGCTGTCATAAGAGATGTGAAATATCAGAATATTTACGCGGCATTCATTATAAGAAACAAGGCTTCTTATGTGTCCGTTGAAAGAGGACGATTTGGATGATGTAATGTTTTCGGCGTGCTTTACGCCCTTATTTTTAGAACATTTCGCTTTAGTGCGATAACCGGCTATTCAGATGCTTGTTTTTCAGCAATCTAGGAATCTCACGCATTCATCGAAAGTTCGAAACACATGCTCCAAAAAAACAACAAAAAACACCGTGATTAAGTTGAAAAAATTCAGTTTATGTTTTTGGGTGTTTGCTGCAATGCACTCCATTTGACATGTCACAAACTCATAAGGACATATTTTTTGTGAAGAGGTCCAGGCAGTGAAAAGTTGTTCTAGATTGAAACTGTACGTACTGTAGATGGACAGTTTTGCCACCGCTGTGCGGAAGCTAACGTGGGGTGTTAACGTTCATCATGCA
This sequence comes from Ixodes scapularis, assembly GCF_016920785.2. Classification (NCBI taxonomy): domain Eukaryota; kingdom Metazoa; phylum Arthropoda; class Arachnida; order Ixodida; family Ixodidae; genus Ixodes; species Ixodes scapularis. Next base: position 43,038,148 of record NW_024609879.1, on the reverse strand, counting down.
ATAATGATAAATTTTGTCATGAAACGATACTGAATTTAAAGATTAAGCACTTCAAAAAAGAATGCTGACAGAAGTATGTGAACTGTATTCTCAGATACAGTGCCTCCGAACTGCGCGTTTCTTATTTCTTCGTATAGTTTTAAAAGTACAAGCGAACTTCTCTTGCAGACGCTCCTACGCAAAGCTTGCTGACGCAGTTTCGGGAAACCACGATGTTGATATACCACGGGTATGCCTTCTGAACTGTCGTGACTGATATTTGAATGCGGTTCATGTGTTGGACTTGAGCACTGCGTTGGCACTGATTTTGGGCTTAGCCGCAGTCGATGGCTTTCGGGACATTCAAATATTGGCTCGTGACCAATCACTGCAGTGACGGCAGGAAAAGCCAAATGTACGGAGTGGGGAGTGCGTACGGAATGCGGCGCATGCACCGTTCACTGACAACCGCTGCGCATTGCTGTAATGATCATTCACGGCACATCATCTGCGAGAAATACATAGGCCAGGCGAGTTGGTTGGAAAAGAACAAGCTGTATTTGTAAACACTGGGACGAAGAAAATCGAAAAAAAAACAAAAACAGACAACACAGCTCATAGTCTCAAACTTGTGGCCGCTTTTTTCTGTTCAAAGTGCAAGAGGAAGTTGTTTTTATTCAACATTTCTTGCGACTACTCGTGCGTGGCCAGAAAAGCTAATATGTGTTTGATAGGTTATAAACTGGAGGTATCCGACGATAGTAGAAAGCAGTTTTATGGTCCCTTTATTGCACTCCTGTACGATGATAATCCGAATCCAAAGTGGCAGTGGCCGAGATGTAACTCAGTAATTCTACAAAAATTCATAACCTTTTTTTTTCCATTATACAAGCAATTTTACGACTTAAAGTGAGAAGCTGAAGATAATTCTAAAAACTTCCATAAATATTCGTTTCTCAAAGCAAGATTTTTTTTTATTTTTTTTTACACAAGGCGTGGTTTAATACACAAAACGTCAGAACAAGTCTGGTCAATGTTTTATTAATTGCTCTGCACTCCCATAAAATCACGATGGAGAATACGGAGTGCGGTCTAAGGAAGACAAGTAATTATGAAAACTAACTGCAAGGTGATTTCTCCCGAGGCTCTAAAATGTTTTCGCTGAAGCTTTCTCAGCGTACGCTCACAATGGAGGCAGGTGCGCCAGCACCCAGCCGCTCCTTTATAATCCCTTACGTCCTCCAACCCGATTACGCTAAGCTAGGGGAAGGACGGACTCGACAGGTTTGTTGTTCCCTTCTTCCCTTGAATGAGCATTGACTTTCCTCTAAAGTCCGGTTCACAACCGTATCATCCCATACCCGGCCGTATAGCGTCACCGGCGACGTGGTACGGCTTTGGGTGTTGTAGAAAACAAAACAAAAAAAAACAATATGTTATAAAAAGAAAAAAAAAGCAGCAACTAGAGGTTAAGAGTTCAGGGCGAGGGAAAAGTACGCTGGGGAGGGGGAAGCAGGCGGAATGGTGGAGAGAGGGGATATTCCCTCCTCTCCTCTCCAGCAATCCGTCTGCTTCCTCCTCCCGTCCTACCTTCAACGGCGTGCGCCAGTGTCACTTGTTTGTGACTTACAACACATCTACAAATATTATCGTTGTTGGTGGCAGTCGAACACAGAAAGGAGCACTCCAAGCGTTTTTAGAATCCGCCCTCAAGGAGCTCGTCAACGAGACTGATGATTCAGGTAAGATGTGGCGCTTCATAATTCTCTTAGTGAAAATTGCTTAAAGTGTACTGATTCCGTAAAATTTTATTTAAGGCCATTGGAATAGTCTGCAGTCGACTGGTGTTACAGTCGAATAACTCGTGTTCGAAATCAAAAGTCACATGATAAACAGCTTGCCAAAATTGGCGAGCTCATGATGCAAGCAGGAATATTCCTAGAATATTTATTTAAGTTGACAAATGTTAAATACCGTAATATTAACGTAGATATTGGCTTGTCTAGAAAATTTTTACTTAAATAAAAGACTACAAAATGAAAGGCCTCTTAGGGGAAGTTCAGTAAACCATTCATGTATTACTCTTTCAAAGCATCTCAATCGCTTAGTTACTAGTAAGGCTAAACGTCGGTAAAAAAATGTTAGCTCGATTAAATTGTTTTATTTGATTAATTCATTTAACAATCGGTTTCGCTTATTACCATAAATAGTAGATTAAAAAAATCAATATGATATTTTTTGCTTTCGCTGAATATTGTTATAAACGGCGCAATATACAATTCAGGATTTTAAATCAACCTTGATGTGTAGTTGATATCAGCCAAAAGGCATTCACACTCCCAATTTATTACTCCAGCCACGAAGGCAAAGAGGTTCCTTACTGGGACAAGTATAACTTCCAGTTGCATTACGGCAAAGAAGTGTCTATCATTGTTGATTTCTTCAGGACTTTGAGGGAATGCGAAGAGGTTGTTGTGTTATTCACTAGGGTACTTTTTTTTTCTATTCTTAACATCTACAATATTCAACCTTTTACGCTTCTTCAAATTTGTACTAATTATTTCTAAGAGCAATATTAATTTCATACAATAATTTTTGTTTCCACAGATTCTCAACGAAATTGAGTAGCGCAGTGAAAAGATGCCCTGTGAAAGCCTCACTGTATTTTTCGAGCCAAAGTCCTAGAAGATCCTCGAACTGCACATGGAGAAGGTGGGCTCACGAAGGACGCCTCGCTATTCCTCAAACATCCGCAGCTGAAGCAGAGTAGCTAAAGCAACCGATCAAAAAAACCTACCCATCACAAAAATACAGTGGAACCCGTGTCGACGTCCTCACAGAATGCGCGGTGGGTTAATCACTTTGATCCACAGAGCGCTCCAATCGAATGACGCAGCTCATAACACTGTTTAAATCGACAACACGATCTGCGCAGGACAATATTTCTTTCTCCTGCGCGCGCCCGGCAGGGTTCCTTATGAGCCCTGACAAATTACGAAGTTAAACTGGCGCAGTTTTCTAGCTTAGTACATGACCAAATCTTGTACGTGCGGCGTTTTGAGAATTGGCGTTGCACTAATTGGGTCCAATTCAGCTAAATTCATATTCGAATTATATGCATTACCTAAAGATTTGCCCGCTTCGTACTAGGGACATGAAGGTCACGTTTATGTTAATATAATTTAAACACTACCTGTTCACTTCATCTTGTGATATGTAACCATTTCATGAAAAGCCTCAGGAGTCTATGCAAGGTTAATGGCAGCGAACATCGAAATGATTACGTGACATTAAAAGAAAAATTATGCACTCACACAGCATACGGAAGCAGGCAATCTCTGATTATTATATCTGAATATTGTCACGGGTGGTGACCAAAGGAACACTAAATAAACAGAAAGAAAGAAACGTTTAATGTGGCGAACTTGTGCCAAAAACTAAAAGGGTACAAAGATAATACAGAGCGTCGCGGGCGTCGAAGTCGGCGTAGCAGCACAGTCGAACGCTGGGGCGAAACTGAATTCGCTCGCCTGGCGGAATCCCTTATGTACCCTCGTGGGTTTCTGGATCGTTCGGCGTAGAAGGTTCGGTGTGTAGAACATTCTAACCTCGAATCAGCAAGACGGTTCTCGAATTCACTAGAACATCAAATTACACTGTCAACAAAAGTGTGCAGTCGCGGCCAGGAATCGAACCCTGGCCTTCTGCGTGGGAGGCAAGCGCGATAACCGTTAGGCCACGCGCGCGCTGCCTACTTGTCCAGCTGCGCGCGCGGCATTACTCCCCCCTTTAAAAAGTGCATCGTCCCGATGCAACCCAAAACAAAACAAAGCACATAAAAAGAACGGCAAACTAAAGAGTCACTTGAAACACATAAGATCCACAGTCCTATCGAGCGTAGTACGGCTTCAGGCGCACGACGTGGACGACTTCAGGTCGTGGTGGGCGGCGTGATGATGTTCTTGTTCCGTCGGGCATCACCTCGTAGTTCAGCTCGCCGGGGCGACGAAGTACCTTGTATGGTCCAAAGTACCGTTTCAGCAGTTTCTCACTGAGGCCGCGGCGACGGATGGGCGTCCACACCCACACCCTGTCTCCGGGCTGGAAGTGAACGTCCCTGCGACGAAGGTTGTAGCGGCCCGCGTCGACGCGTTGCTGGTCTTGAATCATGAGTCGGGCGAGCTGGCGGACTTCTTCGGCGCGTTGAGCAACCGCCTGGGCGTCGTCGCTCTCATTGTCAGATGGCTCATGGGGCAGCATTGCGTCCAGCATGGTCGTTACCTTCCGACCATGTACCAGCTGGAAAGGGGTGAATCCAGTGGTCTCCTGAACCGCCGTATTGTAGGCGAACGTGACGTAGGGCAACACCTCGTCCCACGTCTTGTGCTCTACGTCGACGTACATAGAGATCATATCGGCGATTGTCTTGTTGAGTCGCTCGGTCAGCCCGTTGGTCTGCGGGTGGTAAGCAGTGGTTCGACGATGGCCGGTGCCACTGAGACGAAGGATCTCTTGCGTCAGCTGGGCCATGAACGAAGATCCGCGATCTGTAATCAGAACTTCGGGAGCGCCGTGCCGGAGGACGATGGACTCGATGAAAAACTTGGCGACTTCCACAGCAGTCCCTGAAGGAAGAGCTTTCGTTTCGGCGTACCGCGTGAGATAATCTGTGGCGACGATGATCCAGCGGTTCCCCGACGTCGAAGGCGGAAAAGGACCAAGTAGGTCCATTCCGATCTGCTGGAAGGGTGTAGTTGGAGGAGGAATGGGCTGCAGAAGTCCGGCCGGCCTCGTCGGCGGTTTCTTGCGTCGCTGGCACTCGTGGCATGATCGTGTGTATAGGTGGACGGTCTTGGGGAGCTTCGGCCAGTAATACTTTTCACGAATACGGGCCAGTGTCCGGCTGTAACCAAGGTGTCCGGATGTCGGGTCGTCGTGGCAGGCTTGGAAGATCTCCTCTCGAAGGTCACTCGGGATTACCAGCAACCACGGTGTGTTGTTGTTGCCGAAGTTCTCTTTGTAGAGTATACTTGCCGGATGGCGAAGGTCGGCAGTACTCGTGAGAAGACACGTGGCACGGTACTCCTGCCCCCTTTCAGGTGCTCGATTAATGCGCGCAGCTCAGGATCGTCCCGTTGACGTCGTGCCATATCGTCGGTGTTCACTGCTCCTAGGAAGCACTCGTCGTCATTGTCGTCGCTGCAGCCGGAAGGGGTTTCGACGGGGGCTCTGGACAGGCAGTCGGCGTCGCTGTGCTTGCGGCCTGACTTATAGACCACTGTCATGTTAAACTCTTGTAGTCGAAGACTCCATCGAGCGAGGCGTCCTGACGGGTCCTTCAGCTTCGCAAGCCAGCAGAGCGAGTGGTGGTCCGTGACTACACGGAACGGGCTCCCGTACAAGTACGGACGAAACTTCGTTATTGCCCAGACGACCGCAAGGCATTCTTTCTCAGTTGTGGAGTAATTTTTCTCCGCCTTGGACAATGTCCGACTTGCGTAGGCGATGACTCGCTCGATGCCTTCTTGCACTTGGACTAGTACTGCGCCCAGTCCCGCGTTACTTGCGTCCGTGTGAATTGCTGTTTCCGCATCCTGGTCGAAATGTCCAAGCACAGGAGGAGTCTGGAGTCGTCGTTTCAGTTCGTCGAATGCCTGCTGTTGCTCCTCGGCCCATTCGAACTTCTCGGCGTCCTTCGTGAGATTCGTAAGTGGTGCGGAAATCCTTGCGTAATCCCGAACGAAGCGTCGATAATAGGCACAAAGTCCAAGGAATCTTCGCACGGCCTTCTTATCTGTCGGCGCTGGAAATGCCGCGACGGCGCGAGTATTCTCGGGGTCTGGGCGGACGCCTTCGTTACTAAGCACGTGGCCAAGGAACTTCAGTTCGTCATAGGCGAACCGGCACTTTGACGGCTTGAGTGTGAGTCCGGCGGTCTGAATGGCTTGAAGAACAGCTCGGAGTCGTCTCAAGTGCTCGTCGAAGTCAGCTGAAAATACTACGACGTCGTCAAGGTAGACGAGACAACTCTGCCACTTCAGCCCTGCCAGTACGGTGTCCATGACACGCTGGAAAGTTGCTGGCGCCGTGCATAGTCCGAAGGGCATCACCTTGAACTCGTACAGTCCATCCGGCGTGACGAAGGCTGTCTTCTCTCGGTCCCGTTCGTCGACCTCGATTTGCCAGTAGCCGCTCTTCAGGTCCATCGATGAAAAGTATCGAGAGTGGCGCAGCCGGTCTAGAGTGTCGTCGATGCGGGGGAGTCGGTAGACGTCTTTCTTAGTAACCGTGTTGAGCTGCCGGTAGCCCACGCAGAACCGAAGAGTTCCGTCCTTCTTCTTAACCAGCACGACTGGAGAGACCCATGGACTGCTTGAAGGTTGGATTATGTCGTCATTCAGCATCTCTTGAACTTGCTGATGGATCACCTCCCTTTCCTTAGCGGAGACTCTGTACGGCGATCGATGCACAGGGCGCGCGTCGTCCTCGGTAACGATGCGGTGCTTGGCAACCGCGGTCTGGCGCACCTTCGACGACGTCGCAAAGCAGTCGCGGTATTCGGCGAGGAGGTTAACCAACTGACGCCGTTTAGGGCCCGGAAGCTTAGGGTCAATGTCGAGCTGCGCTGGCGACGTACGGTCTTGCTGGGGCGGCGAGGATTCGTCAGTAATCGCGGTGATTTCGGCGGGGTTTCGGAGTTTCTCGACGTGGCCCACGGCTGCACCTTTCGTGAGGTGTTGCGTTTCGTTTCGGAAGTTCGTCACGAGGGCCACAGTCCGCCCATCCTGAAGTTCAGCTACCCCCCTTGCGACACCTATGCCTCTTCCCAGGAGCAATTGGAGGCTTCCCTCGAGAAGAACTTCGCCACAGGAAGCTTCATCGATCCCGACAAGTACGAAAACACTCGACCGCGGTAGTAGGTTTACGTGGTTTGCGAGGACTCGGACCGTGGGTGACGTCGCTTGGGGTTCCTCCGCTGGTGGAGCAGGTTTTCGTAGCGTCAGCCGGTTTGTTCCGAGGTCGATGACGGCGCCATACTCGCAGAGGAAGTCCATTCCGAGGATAACGTCCCTCGAACAGTCTTGCAGAACGACGAACTTGACAGGGCACGTTTCACCGTGGATCTCGACGCGAGCAGTGCATCTCCCGACTGGTGTGATGAGATGTCCTCCGGCGGTTCGTATTTGGGGTCCTTCCCACGGCGTCATGAATTTTCGAAGGCGGCGGGAGAGCCTCCCACTCAAGACTGAGTAGTCTGCTCCGGTGTCCACGAGCGCCGATGCGTCGTGGCCGTCAATGACGACGTTTAGGTTGTTGGACACCGTTGCAGGGGCGTCGTAGCGATGCTTGGCGTCGGGGGAGTGGGAGCGCTCCGTCGTTCTTGGAGGCTCTTTACGTCGGTCGTCTTCGGCAACTCCACCTACAGGGGTTGCCGCGCCTAGTTTCCCCGGCGAGGAGCGAGGGGTGACAGGCTTTCACGTCGGGGTCGGTGCATCGGCGAAGCTGGACGTCGCGGCGATGGCGACCGGAACTCTCGGCGGCACGCAGGCTCGGGGGACTGGGGTCGTCGCAGGTACTCGTCGATCTCCCGAGGGCGTTCACCATACCGGGGGCGCGGGTCGTTTGGGTGGAACCCGCGCAGCCCGAGTCGTCGGTATGGACATCGGCGGTACACATGGTCGGGTTCCCCGCAGTGGTAGCAGAGCGGGCGTCGGTCGGCCGTTCGCCAGACGTCGGTCTTCCTCGACGAGGGTTGCTCCGGGCGGACGTCCTGGACTTGCCCTTCCTGGCGTCGAGGATACTGTGGCATCGGAGGGTCTCGTCGGGGTGGCGCCGTGGCCTGGCGGTTAGCTTGCGGCGGTCGTCGGGCCATGGCGGCGTAGCTCAAAGTCGGCTCCTCTGGCGTCGTCATGTTGATCGGAACCTCAGGTTGGAAGGCCCGATGAACTTCATCTCGCACGACCTCGGCGAGCGACAGGGAGGACGGGCGATCCATAGCGGGGAGCATCTTGCGGATTTCTTCCCGGACGACTTCACGAATGATGTCACGGATGCCTGGGAGGTCGGTACCGAGGTTGTATCCGGATGTCGCCAGAGTAGTCACGCCAGGGTGTCGCTCGTAGTGCCTGGCGCGTGCTAGTAGGGCACGTTCCATATTCGTCGCCTCCGTGACGAACCCGTCCACAGTTGTCGGGGGATTGCGAATGAGACCTCCGAATATCTCGCTTTTCACACCCCTCATCAGGTGTCGCAGCTTCTTCTCCTCTGTAGCCTGAGGATCGGCGCGGGCGCTCAGGCGAAGAACATCCTCGACGAAGCCGGTGACGCTCTCGTTGGGGCCCTGGGTTCTGGTTCGCAGTAGGTCCTCGGCTCTCTCTCGGTGGTGGTGGTTGCTGAACGTAGCCTTGAGATCGGTCTTGAACATGTCCCACGACGTCAAAGATGACTCATGATTCTCGTACCAGTGCTTGGTGGTACCCTCAAGCGAAAAATAGACGTTGTTCAGGCGCTGCTCGTCGGTCCAGCAATTGTGGCGGGCAACGCGTTCATACTGGTCAATCCAGTCTTCGACGTCTTCGTATTGCTCGCCGTGGAATGGAGCAGCCGTCCGCGGTACGACGGGCAGGTAAACGATGGCTGGAGCGGCCGGGGTCTCCGACTGGTTGGCCATCGTCGTCCTCCTTGTTTGCCTGGTCCTGGGTGGCAAGGGTCCTAACTCCGGGGGTAGGCCAAGGTTCCGGCGACTTAATCGGATCTCGGTCTGGTCCTCGTTGGGTTCTTGGGGGCTTGTGTTCGGACTTGCACTCCGAGAACTCGGAGGGGAGCGCTGCACGGGCATGCGGTTACCCCGCACCTCCACCAAAATGTCACGGGTGGTGACCAAAGGAACACTAAATAAACAGAAAGAAAGAAACGTTTAATGTGGCGAACTTGTGCCAAAAACTAAAAGGGTACAAAGATAATACAGAGCGTCGCGGGCGTCGAAGTCGGCGTAGCAGCACAGTCGAACGCTGGGGCGAAACTGAATTCGCTCGCCTGGCGGAATCCCTTATGTACCCTCGTGGGTTTCTGGATCGTTCGGCGTAGAAGGTTCGGTGTGTAGAACATTCTAACCTCGAATCAGCAAGACGGTTCTCGAATTCACTAGAACATCAAATTACACTGTCAACAAAAATGTGCAGTCGCGGCCAGGAATCGAACCCTGGCCTTCTGCGTGGGAGGCAAGCGCGATAACCGTTAGGCCACGCGCGCGCTGCCTACTTGTCCAGCTGCGCGCGCGGCAATATGAAAAATAATAGAACGTATAATCATTATGCATGTCTGTATACTTTTTTAATTGTGGTACTTTATTATATTGCAGGTTCCAGGAGAAAGATAAACTCACCGACGGTCCTATTCTCTACAGAGGACGTCTTTTATTCTGCAGCTGCCCAAGTCCACGTGTGAGGACCTGTCGGTGGATGTTGGCGACGTCATCCATGGCTTCAGCCTCATATGATCTATTGGACTTTTGATATTCAATATGCAACGGGGATCAAGTCCACCTCGGCTCTCTTTGAGCGCACGGTCGGGCTGAAAGAAAAAACACTGGAAAGGATTGCCCTGAAGCTTCTTGGCCGACTACAAGCTTTTACTAATTACTATTTTTTTAAGGTTTTGACCTTTCTCAAGTTTTTGGATTTTACAATAAAACCGTGGTTGACAATATTGTTGGCTGACATGACTGTCAGAACTTTTTTTAGATGTCTGGATTGTGTATTTCTAAAAGTTTTAGTTAAATTTTGATGCCGGCACATTGCCCCTGAGTATAATTCTCTTATCCCTCAAACTTCCTCGAAGTGCCTCCTTAAGAAACTTGACACGCAAAGAATTCAGAACTCTCTCGTATGACAGCTGACCTCAGGAATCGTCCCTCCAGCACACCCGAACAAGCCAGTTAGCTGAGTCTCGGGGTCTGAAAAAGTGCCCTCACTATTTAGAGCTCCGCGAGACCCATGGTGTACAAAAGAGACCCCAAAATTGGGGAGTCGCGGAAAACCTCGGGGTTTGTGTATAGTGTCCAACGGCACTCGCAATTGTGGAGATCACGCGAGTCTCTAGGTGTAAACAAAGGACACCAAAAAGCACCCAATTTAAAGGGGATCAAGTGATTCCCTGAGAGTTCTAAGCGGTACTAAATAATGCCTGAATTTACGGGTGTCACATGAGTACCTGGGTGTAAAAGAAGGCGCAAAAAGCACCCTATTCAGAAGGGATCCGTTGACTCACAGAGAGTTGAAAGTGGTTCCAAATAATTAATCTAATTAGGGGTGTAACATAAGTACCTGAATGCATAAGCAGCCGAAGTAAGGTGTGTCGGTTGAGTCCCGTGGACTTTGAGGGGGGTGCTAAGTGATCCCATATATCTCGGGTGTACTTGAAATCCCCAACTTGAGAGGATACCACAAACACCCCAGGGGAGTCACATATGGGACCCGGTCTAACTCCCCTGAGGGGGGTACCCGTATACACCCTCTTTTCTTAGAGTGAATGATAGCTCAATTTTCCTTGAACCTGTAAGTGAAGAGGAAGTCATCGACATATATGGAAATTTGAAAAATAGTAATGGCTGAAGATGTTGATGGTATGCAGATAAAGCAATTTAAACATGCTGTTTTCTCTCTTGCACTCTACGTAGCGCATATTTTTAATCCTTGCCTTAGTCAAGCGGTCTTTCCAATAAAAATGCAGGTTGCGCGGGTCACAGTGCTTTTTAGGAAAGGTGACAGGAATGACATGGGAAATTACAGACCAGTATCTATTCTACCACTACTCTCAAAGGCATTCGATAAATTTTAAACAAAACATAACCTGCTAATTTACTCCCAGTATGGGTTTCATAAAAACCTCAGTACAGTTCTTACTCTACTTCCGCAGAAAGAGCACATTCTCTCTGAATCAGAAAAAGGAAATCTAGTCTTAGGTCTGTTTGTAGACTTTACAAAAGCCTTCGACCATATTAATCACGAACTTCTTACACAAAAAAGAGCCATATGATATTCGGGGAATAGCAGCATCTCTTATTCGATCCTATTTACAATATCGTAGCCAAATCGTTAGCTTGGGAGACTCTCTATCGGACCCTCGACAAGTTCCTTCTGGCGCACCACAGGGCAGCATTATGGGCCCCTTTTTTTTCAATATGTATGTAAATGATATCGTAAGTATTTCTTCTAATGCCAAACTTACTGATTATGCGGACGATACCAGCCTACATTTAGCCGGCAAATTACCCGATGAAATAATTGACCTTGCGAATTCGACTCTACTTTGGCTAGAAGACTGGACGAAAGGCAATGGTTTAAAAATAATAGTTAGAAAGACAAAAGTAATTTTATTTCGTGGTAAAAACAAGAATATAGTCACAAGCAAAGCAATTGCTTTAATATCTGCTCCTGTCGAGATTGTGCCCTTTTTTAAGACATTAGGCGTCATATCTCAGGAAACATTGTCGTGGGACAATCATTTGAATTCAGTGATGATTAAAATGTCACAGATCGTCGGCGTGACACATCGGAATAGGTATATACTCCCACGTAAAATCATGATTTTAATATATAATTCACTTATTTCTTCAAGACTCAACTACTGTCATTTAGTCTGGGCTTCGTCCATGCAAGAAAATCTGCTGAAAATACATATATTACAAAAAAGGTTTCTGAAAATGGTAGTAAAGGTGCCTAATCATTATCACACACAATTCCTATTTACAAGATATAATGTAATGCCTATAAAAAAATGTATGATTTCCGCCTCTGTAAGCAATATAAACAAGAAACAAGAAATAACATTTGCCTTTTAAGAAACTTGGCAAAACTAAAACCACACGTTACAGTACACAACACCTGAAGAAATGAGCCTTGGAAAATACTAGAGACCTGTAGAACAAGATACGGCTTAGAAAGGATACAAACAAAATTACCAAGGTTATGAAATAAATTACATGATAAAAATATTCAGCCAGAAGATATTTCTTTTAAAGAACTGCCTGACTTTTTCAAAATGCTTTAAACTCATACTGAAAACGCAGAGGGGGGGGGGGGGGGGGAGTATAATTTGTTTCCAGGAACTTCTATTGTTTCATTTTTTTCTGGATCGTTTTTTTTTTGTGAATCAAACGACTTTTCACTATATGAAAATTTAATCTCTATGATGCACAGTTTATTATATTTTTTGTGTAAACAGATTCATCATTGTGTGTCCATTTTTATTTGTATTTCTAATTTATATAGTTTAATATCTTTTTCTGTATTTTTATCTTTTTGTGTGAAAAGATTCGTCACTATGTTTCCACTTTTATTTCTATAGTTTATTATCTTATCTTTGCCCCGACGCTGCCAGTATAGGGGCCTTCGGCTTTGTCAAGCTGTCTATTTGACAGCTTTTTCTGCAGGCCTCCTGCATCATGTATTTTTGGTGCAAAACAAAAAATTATTATTATTATATAATCTCCAGCGATGCTTTTATAAACAGATCAATGCATGCGGTTTTTTTTTTTGTTTTTATTTTGTCGTTTCAAATAGATGCGAATGATAGAGTGTTTTAGTAGACTGTATTCCAGAGCTACGCTTTGCTAGCGGGAGCGCGTGCCGTCGCATCGAAGCAAGGATTGAGCTCGCGCCCCCTAGGCCCGCTTTCCTCAAAGTACGATCTACTAATGGCGAATTCGGGTGGTCAATCGCCGGCGAGCGCTTGCCGGTGGCACCGGCGACCGAAAACGCGCGAGCGGCGCACCCCGTGACCCACTCTACCCGAATACAAAGCGCCGGAAACTGTCAGTTTTATTTGCGTGAGTCGCGGGTTAGCTTTATTAACTTCTTCCTCGATTAGTCTATGGCAGAATCAGCAAGCTGTATGCGCAAACAATATAAATTACGACTCTTTGAGACGTGTGTAAACACAAGCGGCTTCACAAAAGTTTTTAAAATAATAACATTACCACCGTCTGTACAGCTGACAGGATCTTAAAATATAAAATTAAGGAAAGGGCAAATAAATTAATCAGTGTTAATTTGACGCACTCGCACGCGCGTCAGATTTCAATAAATTTTATTTGGATTTCCGGGGAACTGTTGCCATTTTACAAGGATTCCAAGGATGCTTGCCAGCATCGCTTTCCATATTTTGTTTATTGTTATTACCTGTCTTGGAATCCTCAGTCTTCCCCATTGCGCCCACTCTCCTTAAAATTGTAATCCGTGCGCAAGTGTCAAACTGCATCACTATGCACACTGTTTTTTTTTCCAGCGGTGTAATATAATGTTATTCCTCAGTTGTGATACAGAGTAATGTAAAACACCCCGTGTCTCAAAGCAAAATTACCTTGCGCAGGCTGGACGAACTATTGCAAAGATGTTGGCTACTCTTACAGCATAAATTATTTTTACCTTCATTGTTTTCGGTATTCTGTGTCCGAGCACAAATGGGTATCTGTCTCGATGGCTTCGTTTGCCTCACGAACATGCTATTTGACGCTTTCAGCGAGCATTGTTTCGTTTGGTTCCCTTTCCCGATTCGGATGTGACGATACCTGATACAACCTGGCAGACAAGCTGCCTGATCACTTGGAGCTCAGGCAAAACTTGTGCAAATAAATTGCCAGCACACAGGCTTAAGAAGGGCCACACAAACAGCTTGCACTCGCCAGCCTTTGACCACGCGAACGCCCTTGCCGAAGATATGGCAAAATATTCTGCCTGGAAATGACTACCCGAATTAGCCATGAAGCTCTCTAATATTTAGAGCTATTTATCACTAACGAGTGACAAAAAGTATAACGCAAAGCACGTGGTGTTAAAAAAATCTAGAATGGTAATACACCGTGCATGCAAAGGAGCAATCAGCCGGGCACAAATTCCAGAAGAGTAACGCTTGGCAGATCAAAGCTGTACAGTGAAAACCGCTTAAAACGAACCCACGTACAGCGAATTATTGTCGATACCGAACACACGGAACATTTGAATAAAAATACATATAACGAGTATGTTTTATAACGAACAACATAATGGCTATATCGAACTCCCCCCCCCCCCCCCCCCCCCCCCGGGAAGGCCTCCAAAACGCGCAAACAATTGTCTTCTAGCCTGTCCCTTCCCCCAAAAAAAATTGGGAAAGAAAGAAAATTCCAGAAGCTCAAGTTGCGAACAAAATTCAGCGAACAGAAGCGGTTTCGAAGGGGAGAAAGCGAAAAAAATACACTTTGCACTTACGCGCAGAAAAAAAAAAAAAACTTTATCCCAAAGCGTTTGACCACGAAGTGAAGCGATTCAGAAGAGGAGATAAGCTAAAAAAAATAAACTCTGCACGCATGCAAAAAAAGAAAAAACGTTTTTGCGCGTTGTGTCAAGGCGGACGTGATGATATGAGAAAGAAAGAGAAGCTCTCGCCTTACAACGAACTCATCTTGGGATTTCGTTGTAAATGCGTTTTGCTATATTGAACTGATCGTAGCATTTCCTGCTGGTCGCTATATACGGGTTTGACTGTATATTATGAATTTATGTACACTCTTACGAGACAAATAATGTTCATGCTAGGCAAAGTTACAAAGGCTGAAAAATCACGTTGTTGTACCAATGCAAGGAGCGATTGGGGCGCAGAGGAGATTTTCGTACTCGATAAAACTTAAATATGCCAATACTGTTTCACCAAATTTAATTTCTTTGTTAATAGAACTGTGGCATTGGTTATAAAACCAATACCAAAAACAAAGCACGTTGGTGAAACAACAACAAAGACAGCAATGTGAACAAACTAAAGTTCGCAGGCCTACAGACAACGGAAAAAAAATAACATTCGTAAACAAAATATTTGTACGCCCAAACATATAAAACACCCGACCTACAACCCTCCGGATTTCTTCCCGTATAGTAGATGGCAGATGTTACTGCGCTGTCGACATCGCAGCTCGCAGTCCGTCTTAAGCCTGGACGTTAGTATCGGCATCCCTAGGGAGGACTACTTTGTACAGGTCGTTCCTCCTATGTTTGACGCGGGACATCTGGTTCCTCACTAAATCCAGATAATCTATATCGACATCAGCAAGCACGATCTCTTCACCAGCCCCAGCCGACCGGACCACTTTCCCCGTGGGATCGACCAACATGCTGTGTCCCCAGACGACGTAGTCGGCCGCTTTGTCCCTCGAGGGCGACACGGACGCCACGTAGACCTGGTTGTCGGTCGCCCTAGACCTCGGATAAAGCTCCCAGTACAGTGGACCGTTGTACATGCTGAACGCTCCTGGATACACCAGCAACTTGCAGCCGAGCCGCTCGTACAGCTCGCCAAAGGACGGGAACGCCATGTCGTAGCATACTCCGAGGCCCACTCTGCAGAACGGTGTGTCAAAGGTGGTCACTTCGTCGCCCGGTGTTAAGAAGCTCGTCTCGCTGAAGCTGAACTTCATGGAGACGTTGGCCGCGTAGAGGTGTACCTTGCGGTGCTTGGCCAGCAGCGAACCGTCCGGTCCGTAGGCCAAGCAGGTGTTGTAGGTTTTGTCATTCTCGCTCTCCGACATTGTTCTGCCGACGAGGTAGACCTGGTTTTTACTGGCCCAACTTGACAGCATCTCGCTGGTTTTTCCGGGAATCGGCTCGGCGTACTTTGTTATGTACTTCGGCTCACACGGAAAGCTGAAGTATTCAGGAAGGCAGACTATCTTTGCTCCCGCAGCCGCCGCCTCTTTGATTCGCTCACTGGTTCTCTCGAGGTTTCTCGAAATGTTGGGCGTCACCGCCAGTTGTAGCAGGGCAAGACGAAACTTGTTCATCATCATGATTCGAGAATCAGAATGAATATTCTCTTGGCTTTACAATTTGAACTGGGGGCGAGCAATACAACAACAACGGTATGCTGGCAGTTGTGCATCAGCTTGTGCGAGTCGCAGGAGTGAGTGGGGCCTTTTATATCCGAGGCGCAGGGCCGTGACTGCTTTAAACTAACGGTTAAAACAGCGTCACAGAAACGCTGCACACAGCAAGAAAGGCCTGCACAAACCGTCATACTTCAGGCTTCCCAGAGCCGCCCCCGAGCTTCACACATGCCAAACCGCCGCCGGTCTAAAATGAACAAGCTCAAGGTCGTTGTCCGTGTTTTTGAAGCGCTAGCCTTGCGTCTGCTGCACGAGTAGTAACTGTAGCGCACATCCGTGCTCCCCACCTGCTTCAAGTCAGTCTAAAACTGACTGCATTAGTTGTTTTCGGTGACGCTCAAAAGGATTTTATTTGGAACCATATGTTTATTTTAAGAACTTGAAAAAGCTTAGTACAAGCTTTTACCATTTTTTTTTAGTTATCGTCACGATTAACCGCCTAGATTATGTCCTCCTGGTAGTATAACGTACCTTTTTTATTTAAATAGTTTGTTCAAATTAAACATATACACCCAAATAGCGGAGCCTGCATGAATGTTTTAGAACTTTTGTAAGGAGTGAGCAAATTTTGTTTTGGTTCGGTTATGGAAAATACCCGGTGTCGTTCGCCCTCATACCTGGTGTGGTTTGCCCTGCGAATAATCATGGCATTCGCAGTCAACTGATGTAGGAAATGGTGATACTTATTTTGTTGACCAAATGCCCGACAAATGTATTTAAGAAAAGTTACTACATCCAGGCTTCATAGAGTATTTAAAGTACTACCCAAGTTATTTTCGCTGCAAAATATCTCAGAAATAATTAGAAATGGAATAGGAGCTGTTTTCAAGATACTTCCGCACTGCGTAATTTGTTTCCTCTTCAGTCACGCTAGAACGCTTTATTTGCAAGCGACAAAAGTAAAGAAAAAATGATTGCAGTTCTATTCCATGCAGCCGTTGTACAAGAAGTTCTGGGATCATTGATGCATGATAAAACGTAATATTGTCACGAATGTCAAGCGACAAGGCGGCAAATGACTGAGTTAACTGAACGTTTAATAGGGCGAAGTCGTGCCCAGAAATACAAGGAAAAAGAAAGATAACAGAGCGTCGCGGGCGTCGAAGGAGGCGAAGCAGCGGGATCAAACGCTGCGGCTAAACTGACTCTGGTTCCGAAATAATCGGCGTAGAATGTTCGACGCGTAGAACATTCGGACGTCGAACAAGCCCATCAGCATTCTCGAATGTACCAGAAAACTAAATTTCAGGGATAACAAAAGATGCGTCGCTCCCAGGAATCGAACCCTGGCTTTTGGCGTGGGAGGCAAAGGCTGGAATATGTCAAAATAACCATATAATCTTCAACTAAGGAAGTTAAAGTAACGGCGTATAAGACCTTGATTAGACCTATCTTAGTGTATGGTTGTGTGGTGTGGGATCCCCACCTGAAGGGTTATATTATGCAGAATGACGCAACACAAACAAAGGCAACTAGATTTATTTGTAATACATATGACAGCAACTTTTCTCCTACATCGTCCATCACTGACATAGACTTATACCTCTTGATTCGAGGCGCGCTGTAGAGCGACTTAAGCTCCTACATAATATACTGAATAATAACTGTGCACTTAATCGGAAAAAGTACATTGGTCCTTTAAATCTTGTACCATAGGAAGCCTACCTTAACTGTTTTAAATATAACTTTTTTCTCGAACGATATGAACTGGAACAACATAAAACGATCCGTTCTTTATTTCGATTTTGATACATTTGTAGTTGAAATACTGTACGTCGTCTGGTATGGCGTATGTGAGTCTACTAGTGAAGTGTATGTGATGGTTTTTGTACTCTTTTTCGACTATATTGCATTTTTCACGGCTTTCTAAGTTTTGTTCCATAGGGTTTGAACATATTTAATTGTTTGCCTTTTAAAATGTATATGCATGTTTTCTTCCCACTCCTTCGATGACCTAATTGAGGTCGCAGATTTTGAAATAAGCAAATAAATAATGCAAAGGGTTTAATTGTCGTTGAGTTGATGTGAAAAGAGTGGTGGGGACTGTGATCTGGTGAAGGACCACAGGTTGGTTTTATTTATATTAACTGTCATTTGCCATTTTACATTATTATTCTGATATTAGTAAGTCAGCCTGTAAGAGCAGGGGAACATTATTACTACTTATTGGTCTGTATAAAGCAAAATATTGAGCAAAAAGGCGAATTTGAGATGTTAGGTTACCGGGAAGATAGTTTACGCGTATTGAAAACCACAAGGGGCGCATGGGTTGCGCTCATGAAGCATGATGCATTCCGCAAACTTATTGCGAAATGCATGATGCGCCGAGCCTACCGCCAAGCTAAAGCACGCCAGTTGCCATGCCTATATTACGTGACTCCGGCACTGCGTATCCATTATAGTCGAACTGTAAGTTTATCAGTCATCCAGACTTAATGATCAGTACTCGTGTGAATGACAAAAGGTGACGCATCGGCTAGAGCGCAGCAGTATCTGTCGCTGTTGAACAACAAAGAGCGAGTATTTTGCCTCCCCAGCGGAGTGTCTGCAACTTCAAACCGTCAAATATATATTAGCAAGGTCAAGAGGGAAACACAAGTAACACAAGACAGTGTTCACCTATCCACCTGGCTCAAAAAATATGTTGGGGGATCTGAGACTGAAACAATGTGCGCCTTCGGAAGAAGATACAAAAAACAAAACAAAAAACTTTTGAACAAGCCCAAATTTGTGCCACAGTAAGCACATAAGGGGCTTTTAAGAAGCGCAATCTAGGTCACTGCCGCTCATTAAAACCAGCAGGACCTAATTTCCTTGGCCGAGGGGTTGTTCGCGCTTAAGTGAAAATGTGTTCGCGCCTTTTCATACCAAAACAAATAGGGTTGTGTGTATGTTTATACAGCCTAAAACTTAGTCTGCCTCAATGGGCGACTTGCCTTCCGGCTGTTGATGAGAACTTTAGCTAGTGCAGTACAACCGCCAGCCTGGGTTTTGTAACGAGCACAACGAACGAAGTAGTGATACACGACCGAACAACTCAAAACCATTCATTCAAAAACAACGTAATGAAAAAATAAACGGAAAGGAGGACACCAAAAAGTGGCCGTATTTCCGGCTATCCATTTGGTCCTTTCTTAACATTCGGACACTGCGCTTTCCTCGTGCCTTGTTTCCTGGCCTGTGCTTGGTCGCTTGCCTATAATTCTGTAATCGGTTCAGCTCATACTTGGGAAGTAATCCGTGACATATAACGGATTACTTGTAATCCATTACTTTTTCTAGTAATCTTGTATTTGCCACGTTACTTTTTTGCGATAGTAATTTGTAATGTAATTTCGTTATATAATATTGGTAACGGATTACTTCAATTAATCGATACTTTTTATTTTTAAATAAGAACATAATACAGAGACAGGAGCAATATGGACAGGCAACTCGGAGGCATAGAGATGGCAAGTTCAGCAAATTTAAAGAGAAACCGTCGTAAATAGAGGAATAACCGAAGAAACGTTTTTTTTATCTGACCGGTCATTATAACCACTAGAAATACGTGAACATACTATGTGAAAAGCAAAGAGAAAGAAGACATGCCGAGTAGACTTTGCTTCTTTCCATCGGCTTCCATCGTATTTTGCTTGCGAGAAATTTCGTGTTTAATTGTCTTTAACTTTTACACCACTTGAAAGGCCCGTTTCAAATTTCAGCTTTCGTAGATCGGTTCCTTTCCTCCGCACCTTCTAGCAGAGGTAGACGCTGCTACTGAGCATACACACCGCTTGCTTTGCCTGCAAAATTTTAGGGATCATTTCCAGTCACTGTAAGCTGGAGGGATGGGGGGTGTGGCTGAAGCCTTCGGTGCCTTGTCAGCTCACAGTTGAACGGAGTGGACCTACACTCTTTTTCTTTAATATAATATCGTATTTTTACAAGGACTACAATAATACGGGCATATAAGAAATAAAAAGTAGTGTTGCAGATCATTTTTGAAAAATATCAAAATAGCTTCTATTGTTTTCTTGATAAGTGCACGGAAAAAATAACGTGAAAGTAATTTATAACGTAACGAGTAAACTAATCCGTTACTCTTCAGCGAAAGTAATTTGTAGCGGTAATGCGGTAATGGTAAATGTAATGAGTAGTAGGAAACATGTACCAGTTTGGCCAACTGTCAATCAAAGTCCCAAGGGGGCGGGGCCAAGCCCCATCTTTTGTAATGCGGTTAAAAATCCGGATGCGTAATTGCCGCAGGTCATGTGACCATGGTCGTGTGACGTTGCTCGTCTTCCTATCCCGTGATTTCGCGCGCGCGCGATTCAAACGGTGCTCGCTATCTCGTCACCTCGGGAATGGCTTTCGTAATCTGGGTGAAAAAAAGTGAAAGCCGTTTACAAATCCCTGTAACGCCGAATTGGACCGCAGCTCTTGAGGAGGAGGAGTGAAGGGTACTGAGGGGAGGGTAGACCCCTCCTCCTTCTCCTCCTCCTCCCCTCATTCTTTAATATGCTCCGGGGGGGGTCACGTGACCTGGGGGGGTGTCACGTGACTTCAGGGAGGGGGGTCACGTGACCTCGGGGAGGCGTGACCTGGGGGTCACGTGACCTTGGGTGTCACATGGGGGTCACCTCAAGGTCACGTGACCCCCAAGGTGACCCCCACGTGACCTCAGGGGGTCACGTGACCTTGGGGGTCACGTGACCTCAGAGGGGTCACGTGACCTGGGGGTCACGTGGGGGTCACTTTGGGGTCACGTGACCTTGAGATGACCTAGGGAGGGGTCACGTGACCTTGGGGAGGAGACCACGTGACCTCAGAGGGGTCACGTGACTTGGGGGTCACGTGACCTTCAAAGGGTCACGTGGGGTCATCTTGGGGTCACGTGACCTTGAGATGACCTGGGGGAGGTCACGTGGCCTTGGGGGTCACGTGATCCCAAGATGACCCCACGTGACCCCCAAAGTCACGTGACCTTGGGGGTCCCGTGACCTTCAGGGGGTCACGTGGGGTCACGTGACCTTGAGATGACCTTGGGAGGGGTCACGTGACCTGGAGGGGTCACGTGACTTGGGATGACCTTGGTTACGCCGACGCCGACGCCGACGGCGACGCCGACGCCGCTCAAGCCGGGAACGGGCCCCTAAGAGCTGCGCTCTAAAAACAAACAAACAACCCTCACTGGAATTTGAACGCGTCATTGCGCCAGGTCATGTGACGAAGCCTATCTACAATTCCGTCATGCAGGAACAAGTCTAGACAGGTTTTGATACGTCTCGAGAGCTCGGAATGTTATTTTCTTTTTTTCATATGCAAATGAAATACATTGTTTTCACGAGCCGCTCGTTCGCTTTTGTTTATCCAACTGTCGCATTTGGGCTCGGAACGTCGCTTGTACGCCGGAGACTTCACAGGATATGAACGCGTCAATGCCGCAATTCATGTGACGATGGTCGTGTGACGTAATATTATTTGCATCACTGGGCGCTAACGTTGCTCGTCTTCCTATCACGTAATTTCGCGCGAGCGCGATTCAAACGATGCTCGCGAACTCGTATCCTCGTGGCGCCCCCTTCGCTCTTCCAAATGGGGTCTTCGACCCGCTGAATTCCGGCGTCATGTGACGGTCCCAAATAGCAGCAGCTGGGTCCCGGTAAATTGGGGTTGATGTGAATGTAAAATTTTGAAGCTCGCGGACCGTGATTGATGTTGATCCTGCGTAAAGCTTTGAAGTGGCCCTGTTAAAATTTGGAGCAAGCTCGTAAAACTTTTCAAAGACCCAGCGGATGGATGGATTGATGAATAGGGCTGAGCCTATTGGATCGGGCGGTAACTTACGCCACCTAGCCATTTTGTATTACCATTTAAGCTTAGAATATTTAAGTGTGAAATCTATGTTCACTCCGCAGTGCAGAAGAAAGTGAGGCTATGAAACCCCCTTGCCATCAGTGAATAAGAAAATACCTACTTTTCTCTCGATTTCTGCCACCATTCACTTAATCTTTGCTTGGTAATCTCTACAGTCTTGAAATCCACTCTCCCTTCGCTGTCTCCCAATTACTTTATTAAATCTATGTTGTCTTCGGTATGCATAGAGTGAAGCCCTTTACAGTAGAGTATCAAGTGCTCAGCCGTCTCGTCCTCCTCTCCACAAACAGTGCACACTGTATCCATTTCCTGGTACTTCACTCTGTATGTTCTGGTTCGCAGAACACCCGTCCTCGCCTCAAACAGCTATGAGCTTCCCCTAGAATTTTCATAAATGCTCTCTTTGGCAATAACTGTTTTGTTTAATCTATAGCTTTCCAGAGCCGTCTTTGTCTGCATTCCCTCTAGCCACCGATCTCTTCCGTATCTTCGCTATAGCCCAAAAATTTTCCTCTTAATTTCCTTGTGCGATGCGAATTTGGGGAATAGGCGCCATCTAGTGTTCAAATTGTGAAGTGGTCCTCGTCAAAATTGGGTGCCATCTGGTGGTAAAAGCTTTGACCAGGTATAAACTTTGGACGTCATGTGACGGTCTAATTAGCATCAGCTGGGTGTCGCTAAATTGGGGGTGAGGGGACGGTAAAACTTTGAAGCTGGCGGACCGTGTTAAATCTTGGTTCAGCAAAAAGCTTCGAAGTGGACCTGCGTAATTTTGGGCCAAAGTCTTGAAGCTCACAGACTGCGCTGGACCCAGTGATTTGTCTTTGAATAGACACCATCTAGCGTTAGAACTTTGAAGTGCTCATCGGTTAAATCGCTGACATCTGGTGGTAAAAGCTTCGACCCCCTAAATTTGGGCGTCATCTGAAGATTTTCTTAGCACCAGCTGGATACCGATAAATTTTGGCTGGGGTGACGGTAAAACATTGAAGTTCATAGGCCGTGCTGCATCTTGGTCCAGCGTAAAGCATTCAAGTGGCCCTGCTAAATATTGGGTCTCAGCGTAAACTTTTGAGAGCTCACAGACCGTGCTGGATCCCAGTGAATTTTGGAATAGGCGTCATTTAGTGTTAGGACTTTGAAGTGCTCATTACTAAAATTGCTCACATCTAGTGTTAAAAGCTACGACCCACTAAATTTGGGCGCGACATGACGGGTCCTTAGCACACCTGGTCAGCTGTATCCATTTAATTGTGATAGGTGACGGTAAAAATTCGAAGCTCACCAACTGTGCTAAGCTGAGAAACAGCGTAAAGTTTTGAAGTGGCACGGCCATATTTGGGGGGCTGGCCCCAGCGCGTTAACCTCTGAAGTGGCCCTGATGAAATTTCGGGCCCAGCGCGTAAAACTTTACACAATCCCAGCCAATTATGGTATATCCGACACCTAGCGTTAAAACTTTGAACGGGTCGAAGATTATTTTAAACTTCAATGAGATGAAGATATTATTTCCTCTTCCCGATTTTGCGCGAACACAGTTTAAATCTGGGATTTAGGCGTATGAGTTGTCACCTCCGTTCATAGATGGTGCGCGCTTTTGTTGCTAAGCGTCTTTGTTGTTAGGGCATGAGTGACATCTGGCGGCGTGTGTGTGACCTTGCGACATCTTTTGCTGAAAAGTTAAATTACTCGTGTTGCTAAGGCGTGCTCATCCGTATTTTCGCGCGCGCGCAATTCGAGTCCGGGCTTTGCGCGTGTGAATATCCGATTCCGTTTGTAGATGGCGCGCACCTGAATCCCTTGGCTGGCGTGAACTTTTACCATTATCACGCGAAATGTCTCCCTAATTTTAGCGCCAGCATGGTAGATGGCGTCAACTCTATCACGCGCGCGACATCTCTCGCTAAATTAGCGTCATCTGCAGCTGCTGAACGGAGCAGTGTGGGAAAATGGAACGGAGCGTGGCCGCATCCATACGCTAAAAATGAGACAGATCTGGTGTTTCATTTTTTTCATTCTCATACTCTCTAAAGACACCCACACTTCTAAATACAGATACGGCGCTTAATTTTTTTCCCCTCTACGCAACAAAGACGTGATTGAAAACGCTTTACACAAAAATGTACAGCACAAGCAGTTTCGAGACACATCCGAGGCAAAAAAGTTGTGAAATGACATCTCACCAGCAACGCGCAATACAATCCTCGCATCGCAGATAACTCCTTGACGATATCGCTCACAAATATTTTACAATAAAAGGGACGACGAAACAAAAATATGGATCCTCTACATCTCGTAGACGAAGCAATGAAACACCCCTTACCTATTTCTTGTGAGAAACGAGGCGAATTCGCAGGTTCCCACCCGTCTTTTTTTTTCATAGCAAAACAGCTTTGTTGTTTTCAGGCTTCAAACCCTCAAACGTTGAGTACATCCTGTTAGGAATGGGTTGGGCTGCAAGATCCACACTAGCTTATGTGACTATCTCGACACTGGAGAGGTGCATACATAACGTACCTACTGTGAAAAGAAAAATGTGAGATAGGTCTGACTTCTTCTTCGGAGTCTACCACAACTAAGAATGTCAAAATGGTATGGCTCTTTAGCTCGAACACACTTTCGGTTTAATTTGCATATGACGCGGTTCCGTCTAGCAGAATCCGACCTTGGAGAAATCCCGTCCGCTCGCTCGTTTTCTTTTTCACGGAGCGGATCGCGATCCGTGACCGTCTAGCAGGAAGTTGTGCACCTGTGACCTGACTCGAGAAAAATATACAGCGGTATCATTACCCTGATAAACGGATTTGCGAGACTTTTCTTTTTTCAAAGGGGCCCACAGCCTACGCTTTCGTTATAACAGGTGTCTGATCCGGTTTACCGAGGCGAGAAACCCTGTCTAACTTTCTAGCGAAGAAAATACCCCGTTGCATTTAAAAAAGAAGTCGCACAATATTTGTTATTCCCACAAAATGGTTCTCAACAAGGAGGAGATCGACCTGCTGGTCCAACTCGCGTCATCAACTACCTTCAGAGGGTAGACAAAGTTTTTACTCGCTGTCACAATTAAATACATTCACAAAGAAACAATTTTGCGCTCAAAGGCCCTGTGGTAAGGTTACAGGGAACGTTTTCGGAAACACGTACTCGCACATATGTTCACGATACGAGAATGCTCTTCCTCTTTAAGCCCCGTTCGCAGGATGCAAAACGGCGAACACCGCAAACACAAAGCGCATGTCCCGTTAAGATTGGCGAAGACGCTCACTGACACTTACGAGGCATTGCGTTGAGGCAATTGCATCGGCAGAGAAAACTTTCCACAACCAACGGTCGGAGGAAGGAATCGTTCCAAGCTAATAGTACAAACTTTGATCCCGATCAGAAAGAATCACGAGCCTTGTACCTGATAATGCTCCTACCGGGCAGCTATTTCAGTGCAGACTCGCTGATATTACCGTCCACAAACTCGGTTTAGACCTGACTATGAAAAAAGTGCACAGTCATATCAATGTCGTCGTCAGGAAGGAGACGTCCGAGCTCGACAGTGAGTGTCACAAAAAAAAAAAACAAAAAAAACCGCAACGGCAGACCAAAATGTTTGTGCACGTTTCACATATGCTCTGCATGTTACCCAAGAAAGGTGGTCACGTCGTACGCCTCAGTGTGTCTTTCGTGTGCGTAGACGAGTGAAAAGAAGGCATCGCAGACACGCTTCTAAGTACTCGCGCGAAGCACATTCCCGCGCGGCGGGAGACTAGCGCGGCATTTGAGTGAAAAACCCGGGACTAAGATATTGACAGACGACGACAAGGAAGAGAAGGAGAACGTTCTCCCTCTCTTCCTTCTTGTCGTGTGTCAGTACCTCAGTTTTATCTTTTATCTCTACCGTTTATCTCGGTGGGGTCGCCGATATAAGACTATGAGCAGAACGTAAGGACGCAAGTGAGCTGGTGTATAACAAACATTTTGGTCTGCCGTTGCGTTTTTTTTTTTTTTTTTTGTGACACTCACTGCCGAGCTCGGACGTCTCCTTCCTGACGACGACATTGATGTGACTGTGCACTTTTTTTCATAGTCAGGTCCAAACCGAATTTGTGGACGGAAATATCAGCGAGTCTGCACTGAAATAGCTGCCCGGAAGGAGCATTATCAGGTACAAGGCTCGGGATTCTTTCTCATCGGGATCAAAGTTTGTACTATTAGCTTGGAACGTGACATCACACGTGAGACGCCCTGAGCGCCACAATTCAAGTCCTATAGCGCCCTCTGTCGAACGAAGCTCGGACCCTGTGACATCACGTGGTTGTTATCAGATGATGACCGCAGGTGTCAACACCTGGTCAACCACGGTTGTGGTTTGAGGTTGTTATCAGATGATGACCACAGCTGTCAACACCTGGTCAACCACGCTTGTGGTTTGAGGTCTGCGGTCATGGCAAGTGGCACGCGCATGACACGCGACGCGCACGTGACTTCACACCTATACCGAGCACGTGATTCGAGGGCGGGACCTCGCTGAGCTCCGATTGGTCACTGGCTAATGCCCTGTGGGCGGGGCCATCGATGCCCACTGCCTGGCATTGGTCACTGGGATGGTAGACAGGGAAAGGGCCCCGCCCTATTGTGCTGTGATTGGTTGGATTGGCTTTGGCACCGCCCTTCTGCGCTGTGATTGGTAGGATCGGGTTTGGCCCCGCCCCCTTGGGACTTTGATTGACAGTCGGCCAAACTGTACATGTTTCCTACTACTCATTTGGGGCGTGGTAATTCGTAATCGTAATTTATTACATTTTTCAAGGAACGAGCACAATTCTGGTTCAGCTTTGCCCTGGTATTTGGCAATCCCTAGTTCCATTAATTATTCCGGCGGCAAATATTTTTGAAGGATGAAAATTGTATTTGAGATTTCAAGTATAAAATGCTGAGGAATGTAAATAAGAATATGTAGTAAATACTCTAGACGAAATACATTTGCAGCTAACCGAAATACTTACAAGAGTATTTGAAATAGAGTATCTTGAGCAGAGTATATAAGATATCCACAAGCCTTGTATGAATGCATGCAATAAAACTATTCAGGCTTTACTGTTTTTACTAAAGAAAGAATAAAAGAAAATGATCACTGAAAAAATAAATAACAAGAAAAAAACCTGGAGTAGCATAGCTTTCATTTGTGAGATGGAAATTGTTTCTTAACAATTACAGATATCAAGCGGTTGTTCCGTCGATGATCTTTTGGCGAGAACGTCAAGGTGCATTCGCAGAGTGGCACACCGTAACACAGGAGAGCCCTGACTTATAGACAGTAAATTCCATACGTCCTTGGCCTATATACTTAAATCCACTTTTAGTTGCAAAATAAGCTAGGAACGTTTCCAATAAAGTCGGAACATTCTACGTGTATTATAATCATACCAAAGCTCTCAAAATATTTAATCGAATTGTCCTTTGGAGATCTAAAGAAAAGAACACCGTGATCGCCAGAAGTTGATCTCGATGCCATTTTAATCCGTAAATACCCTGCGTTGGTCTCTCCTGACCAATTCCGTCACAAGAAAAAGTACTGAGAATCCCGGAAACATTGAATACAATTCATATTCTTCCATTTCTTCACTTAGCGATCGTGACACGTCTCTCCTTGTCAATTTCCAAAAAGAGTCGTGTTTTGACATGAGCAAGATCATGACGGCCTTATTTAAGTCTTGCTTGATAGTCAGAGTGAGTCTCACATTGACTGTGAGGATTGGACATAAGCTCTGCTCTTCTCTGTCTGGAATCAAATAGCAGGATAAAAGAAAGGACTCTTTTGAGATGGCACCTATAGAAAACGGAACGGAATATCGATTGATCCGACGCAGAAAGTTCAAATAGGCGTTCATATAAAGATCCTGACAAAAATACAAACTTTCCTTCTGCTGAATTCCACCGACGTCCAGTGCGGCCGTTTTCAGTTTGAAGTGGTGAAGTTTGATGGGGCTGTATTCGCGTTCTGTCTGAAATGATTCACTCTTCACGAACGCGACGACAAGCTTAGAGGGAACTCGATGATGATAGAGGTCGTTGAGAACGATATGTGGCACTCCTGGAATACGGTTTTGGTTTTCAGCTCCACTCCACTCAACAGGAATGATGTGGGAGAGGATCGCAGTCGCACCTTGGTTCCGACAAGCACCGTCGAGGCCACTTGGGCTCGTCGAATATACAGAACGATGCAAGGAAGCTGAACCATGTGTCTTTGTTGAACCATTGAATCGCCCAAAAGTCTAAAATCTTCGGTATTTTGTCGCAGCACGATGCCGATGTCCACGCCGTTATGTAGTAGTTTTTTTCTGCTGGCAAAAGTCGCTATATAATGGACAGAACGGATCGCAAAAGGTAAATCTCTCGTTACGCTTGAAAAGACCGGTAAGGCCCTTGGCATCTGGCGTAATTTTCAGCTTTTTGATGTTTTCACTGAGACGTTTTCGTAGAGCAGCTCAGAAAGTGAACGATCTTTACTTACCTTGTTTGAATTAAGCCTAATATCAAGATAAAAACGATACCCATTGTGTTCGTAGTGACTGACAAGAGTTTGATTCAGATAAACGTGTATAAATTGAAAGAGGTTTCTTTTCAAAGCCTGAACCGTAATCACTTTATCGTTCGTAACCGATCCGTCGGATGCAAAAATGCTCGCAGTATTGCCATTGGGTCGAACAATTTTAGATTTAATGTGAGGGAAGCTCGGTTTCAAATCGTAAATCTCTGGACCCCCAAAAAAGGGACATAACATTAAAAAAAATGACGTAGAGGTTGTTTCAGCAACGCGATAGAGCTCAAGAAATTTGAATTGTTCTATGGCAAAGGAAGTAGACGACAGCGATAAAAGCTCAATTTTGCCGGTTGTACACGAACCGGATCCGTCATGGAGGGTAAAAAGTCCACATGGCATTCACTAGGTATCAAGAAAGTCTACATCATTCCGTCTCTTTTCTCGTGGGCAGACTGACGAAAGTTTCTTGAATGTCTTTCTTTTAAGAGCTACACCGGAGAGCTTTTGCTGAAGCTCGTCACTTGTGTTTTAATATATCTGCCCCAGTTACTTTCTCGAGGGCATCCCAAAGCGAAGAAGCTTTCCTGACGCTTTCTGCTGCGACTCTGCCATTGGCCACGAGTTTTCAACTAAAGTACCGAGCCACTCGCTTTGTGAACACCGCCGATATTCTTTGACTGAATTTGGACTGTAGACCACTCCCCACTTGGAACAAAGGTCGGGACACATACTGAGGCGAATATATCTCTCCAGAAAACAAAAAATGGCCCAAATAGCACGGTGCAAATCGTACGTGAATTTTCTAAAATTTAAAGTGGCTGAGACACGACCGCATCCGTCTTGCAATGAAATGTAAGTTCTTTTCTCGCCAACAAGCTCCACACAAATGGCGCTCATTTCCTTTAGGATCACCTTTTTATAATGTAACAAATTGGATGAATATGACATTGTCTTATTGCGCTTGGTCACCACAAAAGCCACAAGCCTCAAAAGTAGGGCTTTCACATTGCCAACGTGTCCTGCTTCTATAATATCGCAGTTGGTAAAAATGTAAATTAGTTAAACATATAAAATAGCGAAAAAAGACAGGGACAAGAAGTATACAGGTCAAGCGCTAACTTTCAACTAGTTTTTACTCAGGAAAAGCAAGCATATATATACACGCGACAGGCAAACCAGCACCACATAAAAGTTGACTAATTTTGTGCACGATCGTTCAAAAACTGAAACTTATTACTATGAAGTACAATATAAGTGCCGCAGACAGATGCCGCCCATTTTTTTGATAAAGAATGCTTCCAATAGCTCTCGAGCATCCGTTTCTCGGCTTCTATACACAATCCTTATCTGCTGAAATCGCGGAACTCAGCCACACGTGTTGAAATTTATAGGCAAATGCGAGCCATATTTATTTTTTACTGATAATGCGTGCTCCCGTGATCAGTCATGGATGCACCGCCCCGTCTGGCCGATGTGTATTTTACCACAACTCAGTGGGATTTCGTAGACCACACACACTGTGCAGTCCATGTAAGGGGGAACGTATTTCTTATCACATGATGCTTTTGCCTTCTTATCAAAAATGCAGGAGGACAACCCAGCCAACTTCATTGGGGCAGAGAACACAACAGGAACATCGTACTTGCCACTTTCTTCATATTGTGGGCAACCTTGTAGATGTACAGAATAACTTATGTTATTCTTGTTCTCTGCCTTGTTGGGACCTTTCTTTTCTACACGTTCATGTTTTGCAGGGCGGTCGCCGCCACAGAAACCAAGACCGAACACGGGAAGCCATCCAATTCCAGTCTAGAAATCTGATATTTAAAACTAGCATCCGCCTGGTGGCCACGAGACTTCAGCAGTGCAACTTCCAGGCATGTAGTTGCAATAGCTCTCTTAACCGTCTTCGAATCAGCTCGATCGAAAGGAAGTAACTATTTTCGGGCGCAAGGTCGATACATCCAGCACACACGTCGCTCGTTGTTGGTGATGTTAGTATCTAAAAACTGCAAATGATTGTTGTCACTGAGCTCATGAGTAAAAAGTAAACCTTTCTTATGTTGTTTAAAAACTGACAGAATATTTTGTTTTGTATCAAAGTGCGTCACAGAGGTGTTAGTTTTTAAAAGTACAAGAAAATCGTCCACGTATCTAGAAACCTTAAGAACATTGTCGGCGTCTAAAACACGATTCAAATCACGGTCAACAGCGGACAAAAATATGTTACAAAGCACAGGAGTGACGCATGACAGAAAGCTTCATGGCATTGCTGGAAGTTTATCTAGGTAGCACGTTTGTGTCGTTCGATGACAAGCTGTTTATTCACCTCAAAGGCATTTGTATTGGGTCATGTGTCGCTCCTGTGTTTTGTAACATATTTTTGTCCGCTGTTGAGCGTGATTCGAATCGTATTTTACACGCCGACACGCTTCTTAAGGTTTCTAGATACTTCGACGATTTTCTTGTACTTTTAAAAACTAACACCTCTGTGACGCACTTTGATACAAAACAAAATGTTCTGTCAGTTTTTAAACAACATGGGAAAGGTTCACTTTTTACTCATGAGCTCAGTGACAACAATCATTTGCAGTTTTTAGATACTAACATCACCAACAACGAGCGACGTGTGTGCTGGATGTATCGACCTTGCGTGCGAAAATAGTTACATCCTTTCGATCGAGCTCATTCAAAGACGGTTAAGAGAGCTATTGCAACTACATGTCTGGAGGTTGCACTGCTGAAGTCTTGTGGCCACCGGGCGGATGCTAGTTTTAAATATCAGATTTCTAGAGTGGATATGGCTGGCTTCCCGTGTTCGGTCTTGGTATCTTTGGCGGAGACCGCCCTACAAAACATGAACGGGTTGAAAAGAAAGGTCCCAACAAGGCAGAAAACAAAAAAGACCAGAAGTTATTCTGTACATCTACAAGGTTGCCCACAATATGAAGAAAGTGGCAAGTACGATGTTCCTGTTGTGTTCTCTGCCCCAATGGAGTTGGCTGGGTTGTCCTCCTGCATTTTTGATAAGAAGGCAAAAGCACCATGTGATAGGAAATACGTCCCCCCTTACGTGGACTGCACAGTGTGTGTGGTCTACGAAATCCCACTGAGTTGTGGTAAAATACACATCGGCCAGACGGGGCGGTGCATCCATGACTGAGCACGGGAGCACGCATTATCAGTAAAAAATAAATATGGCTCGCCTTTGCATATACTTTGCAACACGCGTGGCTGCGTTCCGCGATTTCAGCAGATAAGTATTCTGGGTAGAAGCCGTGAAACGGTCGCTCAAGAGATATTGCAAGCATTCTTTATCAAAAAAGTGAGACGGCATGCGTCAGCGACACTTCTATTGTACTTCATAGTAATGAGATTCAGTTTTCGAATGATTGTGTACAAAATTAGTCAAATTTTATGTGGTGCTGCTTTGCCTGTCGTGTATATATATGTTTGCTTTTCCTGAGTAAAAGCTGGTTGAATGTTAGCGCTTGTCCTGTATACTTCTTGCCTTTGTCTTTCTGGCGCTATTTTATATGTTTAACTAAGATGAGCCAACTAGTCCAACAACGAGCGCTACTAAAAAAGATGGAACTATTTAGACATAATATAAGTTCACGGACTGCCCCGGGAAAGGAGCATACACGGTATTTTCACCAAGTCCGAGCATGTGGGACAAGTACGGATTGATCATTATATATCTATTTGATGAAACTGGGACGCTACGAGTCTTATGTAGGGGCTAGGACGAGGCAGCATATTTGAGGAAGGGAGTTTGAATGTACATTAATTTGCACTGTTTATTGCTTCAATGAGGTATTCCGCCGATTCGTTGAAGTCCTCGGTGATCTCAATTCAGTCTTGCTTCATTACGTTTTCAACCCTTGTCAGCTTTATCCTAACCTCCTGATCAAACCTCTCTTCCTCTACTGTTTTTTACAGGCTGATTTATACCAAATATTTGTTCTGCAATGTCGAGTTTTTTTGGCTAAGAGAGGCGCCATGTGCAAACTGCTATTTCTCTGGAAGGATTTGGAAATTCTTGTTCTTCGGTCGAGGCTCGCTTTGAAACCGAACAATTCTCCCAACCCACGTATGAACAAGAGGATGTCTTGTTCTTGCAAATATTAGAATATTTTTGTGGGATTGAACTTTCCCAGCGTCCGTTGGAATGTAGAAATTGGAATCTTTAAATGGCCTCGTCGCATTCTTTATGCTAACTTGGAAATTGTAATTCGTATAGTGCGTCCTTGCACGGTTATTTCATAAAGTAGGTTGTGACAGCTCTACCTTAGGCTTACTTAAGATATTATCGAGAAATATTTCACTGGAGCCATTCGGGGAGATGTTCACATAAAATTTATCGCGCATTCTAAAGACCGGTCGTGGACGTGGTCAACACCAGACTGTCTGGGCCGATAGCAAATAGTGATTTTTTTATATTGGGTCGGACGAAACAAAA
The DNA here is from genome assembly GCF_016920785.2 of Ixodes scapularis. NCBI lineage: Eukaryota > Metazoa > Arthropoda > Arachnida > Ixodida > Ixodidae > Ixodes > Ixodes scapularis. The sequence goes on along the minus strand of NW_024609879.1, from coordinate 43,005,403 downwards.
AGAAAACAAATAAATAGAGTTGTTACTTTATTTCCACTATCCACAGTGACTAGCCTTTAGCGAAGAACATCCGCTGCCAGCCGATGCAGGTAGGTTGCTTTGATGTGATACTTGTCACGTACTGTCCGCGTGATGGTATGCACGGTGTCTGTGAGGAACTGCACAATATCTTTGGAATCCGCATCGGCCACTCTGGACATCACTTTTCTCACCAATCACGACAAGAATGTGAAACGACCCTCTCGCGTTCGCCCCTCCTTGTCCTTTTATTCGTAATGCACGCGCAGGCAAGAAAAAAAAAAAACCCGAAACACAACTGGGTTCACTTCGTAAGGAGGGAACTCACCGAACACAATCAGATGTCGGTCGTCTTTGCCAAGTCCACTTCCAGGGGTTGCCGTGCCTAGTTTTTTCTGCGAGGCGCTAGGAGCGACCGGCATTCCCGTCGTGGTCGGCCCATCGGCGAAGCTGGACGTCATGACGACGGCGGCCGAAACTCTCGGCGGGATGTATGCTCGGTGGACAGAGGTCATCAGAGGTATTCGTCGACCTAGCTAGGGCGCTCGGTAGAACAGGGGCGCGGGTGGTTCGCGTGGAAGCCGCGCAGCCCGAGTCCTCGGTTTGGGCTCCGGCGGAAGTGTGGTCTGCTTCCCCGCAATGGAAGGAGAGGGGTCGTCGGTCGGGGTGTATCTCGAAACAACCCATTCTCATTTGAACCCTTCTCGTTCGAACCCATTCGCAAAACGCCCTTCTCGTTTTAACCTTTCGCGTTTCGACCCTTTCTTATTTATACCCGTCACATTTGAACCCATTCTCATTTGAACCCTTCTCGTCTGAACCCATTCGCAAAACACCCTTCGCGTTTTAACCTTTCGCGTTTCGACCCTTTCTCATTTGAACCCGTTGTCATTTGAACACCGTAGTGAGGTATAGAAAGAAGGAAAAACAGTTGAAGGATGAAAGTTGAAGATGAAGCGAAGCGGCACCGTCTCTTGCATAGCACATGAAACAATTTTCGTTATGCCTGCGTGCCACCCCGACTCTGTTGACGTAGCTACGTGGTCACATGGTGACGTGGTTTCAAAAGTGCTAGCGCAAATTCGGTACTTCATTTCTCTTCTGTCGCTGTATGTCGTTAAGATGTCGTAGTTTGGAGCGGATGGATCATTGTGCTACTCGCGTGTTATTGCTTGTAATGGCCAATTCGGATGGTCATTTTCCCTGAAAAAACGTTTCCCCGTATCTTCGGCAAGGGCGTTCGCGTGGTCAAAGGCTGGCGGGTGCAAGCGTTTCGGGTTGCGCTTCTCAGGCGTGTACCGGCAATTTACCAGCAGAAGTTTTACCGAGCTCCAAGAGGTCGGGCAGCTTGTCTGCCAGACTGTATCCGGTATCGTCACATCCGAATCGGGATAAGGAACCAAACGAAACAATGCTCGCCGAGGCGGCAAATAGCGGGTTCGAGTGGCAAACGAAGCCATCGAGACAGGCAGCCTTTTGTGCTCTGAGACAAGATAGCAAAAACAACGAAGAGAAAGATAATTTATGTATCAAAGAAAGTCAAAATTTTGGAAGAATTTATCCAGTCTGAGCAAGGTATGTTTGCTCTGAGACACGGGCTGCATCACACATCAGTTCATTGTACAACTCTGTAATAACAAGGTATTACACCGCTGAAAAAAAAAAAGTATAGTGATGCAGTTTGAAACTTGAACACGCATTACAATTTCAAGGAGGGTTGGTGCAATGAGAAGACTGAGGATTCCAAAAAAGGTACTAGAAAGTTTTAGTAGATCGTTCCGATACCACCGACAGCCCCGATAACGATACTATGCATGCACAAGTGAGGCGGTGGCGGAGTATCGGGTATCGTTATCGGAGTCATGGGAACGATCTACAAAAACTCTCTACTAACAGTAAACAGAATATGGAAAGCGACGCTGGCAAGCCTCCGTGGCAACAGTTAGTCGAAAATCCAAACAAAGTTTATTGAAATTTGACGCGCGTGCGGGCAGCACCACACTGATTTACACATCTGCCCTTTCATTGATTTGATATTTTAATATTCTGTCAGCTGTTCGGACTGTGGTAATGAAAATATTTTGAAAAGTTTTGTGAAGCCGCTTCTGTTTTTCACACATCTTAAAGAGTCGTAATTTATGTTGTTGGCGTATGCAGCGTGCTCATGGTACCATAGAATGATCGAAGAAGACGTTAACAGAGCTCACTCGCTACCCAGTCAAATAAAAACGCCAGTTCATTGTGCTTTGCATTCGGGTGGAGACGTGATGCGCCGCTGGCGCGTTTTTGGTCGCCGGTGCCACAGGCAAGGGCTCGAAGGCAATTAATTACCCGAATTCGCTATAAACACCGCAGAAAGATTGCGAGGTCATGATGTTGGATTAATTTGGGTTCGAAATGAGAGAGGCTAAAATGAGTCTTTCTGACAATGGTCAAAACCAGAAAGTATGTTTTGAGAAAAATTGAAATGAGAAAGGTTAAAATGAGAAAAGTCGTGTTGAGAGGGCTCCAAACCCGAAAGTTTGTTTTGAGAACGGTTTAAATGAGAAAGGGAGAAACGCGAAAGTTGTTTTGCGCTGGGTTGAAATGAGAAAGTAAAAACGAGAAGGTAGAAATGCGAACGGGTTCAAATGAGAACCACCCGTCGGTCGGGCGTTCACAACACGTCGCTCTCTTGGGGAGCGCGGGGCTCCTGGCAGCCGTAATGGACCTGGTCGGCGTGGCATCGGTTGTGCTGCGGCGCAGGAGACTGGAGTCGGGGCGATGTTACATAGGTACGAGGAGGAGGCGGTGGCCGTCCGGGCACTGACCCGTAAGTCAACGTTGGTTCCTAGGTGGCTGCCACGACGACGGGAGCCATTGGTTGGATTGTTCTCTGGACTTCTTCCCGCACGGCCTCGGCGATGGAGAGCGAAACATGTGAGTCGCGGGTGCGTAGCAGCTTTTGGAGCTCTTTCCGATCGACTTCACGGATCATCTGCCGAATGTTGTCCACACCGACGATGTCCAGGTCAAGCCGTGGCGATGCGACAGTTGTCGCAACAGAGGTCCCGACGAGTCGGTGGTAGTGGCTTACCCGGTCTGACAGAGCACGCTTAATATTTGTGGCTTCCGCCCCAAAGTCGCCGAAAGTCGTTTGGGGGGCTGTCGGCAAAGACCGCCGAAGATTTCACTCTTCGCGCCCGTCACGAGCGTGCGCAGCATCTTCGCTTAGCAGGCCTTAGGTTCAGCGCGGGCACTCGGGCGCAGGACATCATCCACGAAGCTGGTAATGTTTTCGTTAGGTCCTTAAGTTCTTGTCCGGAGGAGGTCTTTGGCCCGCTGTCTACGGGGATGATTCGTGAATGTATCCTTCAGGCCGGCAATACAGGTGTCTAACGACTCAAGTGAAGCCTCGTGGCTCTCGAACCACTGCCTCGCGGTGCCCTTCAAAAAGAAGTACAGGTTTTGGGGGCGCTGCTCCGCGGTCGATTTATTATGCCGGGCTACGTGTTCATCGCGTTAAAGCCAGTTCTCCACATCCTCGTGGGCCTCGCAATAAAAGGTCGTCAGGGTTCGTTGGGCTGCCGGCAGGTAGACGACGGGTGGTGCGGTCTCAGTGTGCGCCGACTGGCTGCTCATCGTCTTGGTTGTTGAGTGCTTGTTCTTGACAGGTAGGGCGCCCAATTAAAGGGCGGGGGGTTGTAGCCCTTGGTTACGGTGACTTGATCGTGTCCTGGTAGTGTCTTCGTTGGGTCTTTTTGGGCTTTGAGTCGGACTTTGAGTCGGACTTGCACACCCGACCCTCGCAGGGGTACCCTGCAGGGACATGTGTTACCTAGCAGCTCCACCAAAATGTCACGAATGAACAGGTGAGGAAAGAAAGAACAAGTGGTGAAACTAAAACCTGTAATGGGACGAAATTGTGCCCAAAAATAGAAAGGAAACAGAAGAAAACAGCAGTGCGTCGCGGGTGTCGAAGTCGGCGTAACAGCAGAGTCGAACGCAGGGGCGAGACTGACCGTGGCTCGGCACGCGGAGCCCCTTATGTACACGTGTTGGCATCTGGAACAATCGATATAGAAGGTTCGGCGCGGGGAATATTCGGACTTTGAACAAGCAACATGATTCTCGAATTTACCAAAACACTAAATTGCAAGAATAAATAAAATTTGCGTCGCTCCCAGGAATCAAAGCCAGGCTTTTCGCAGGGGAGGCAATGAGATAACCGTTAGGCTACTTTCGCGCTTCCTACTTGGCGAGCTGCGCGCGGCAATATCTCGACAGCTCAATATTCAACACACGGTGTTTTTAATGTATATTTCGTCCTTCTCGACGTGGGAGTCAACGGACATTACGCCGCTGCTTACGCCCCTGTCGAGGTGAGTACTACTGTTGACACATTGTAACGACGCAATATCGCTCTATAGACTCGTCTATTCGGCCCGAATGCAGTCTCGAGAGAGCTGTTCGAATGCCGCTGCAAGACAAAGCAACGGCGTAGTAATGGCGGCACGAGAGACGACTGCGCCTTAAAGGGTAACTGCAAATAAAATAAGTCTGTTTTTAAGCAGCCTGATCGAGACAAGTATGTCACAAAACATTTTTTCCGCCAAAAACAAACTTTTTACGGCAATATTTATTGCGCGAGACTGATTTTAGTTTGCGGCTATTTCGTCCGCTTTAAAGCGCGCGCCACGAAGTTGGTATTATACGTCACGCAGTGACGTCTAGCAGCCACTACGCGTGACATCAGCAGTCATGTCAGCATTCACGTCAGCAGTCACGTCAGCAGTCACGTCGTGTCGGCATTCACGTCAGCAGTCACGTCAGCAGCACGTCAGCAGTCACGTCGCGTCAGCAGTCACGGAGTGATGTATAACAGCCACTCCGCGCGCGTCGAAAAAGCGGGAGTTTCAAATGTAGAGAAGTTGTGACTATAAATAAATCACGTCCCGTGACGTAAATATTGCTAAAAAAGATATGTTGTTCACGGAAGATTTGTTTTGTGACAAGCTTGTCCCAATTAGGCTGTTTAAAAAAAATTTCTTTTCTTTGCAGTTACGCTTTAATCGTACCGACCGCGCTCGCTTGGCTGAAATGTGCGCGTGGGAATTTCTAGCACCGTTTGCTTGCTGATGTTGCAAGAGGCTGCTTTGTCTTTGAGAATGCTTTGCCTTGCGAAAGCCTGCGGAGCCGCTCAATGCTCGGCGCACCTCCTCGCAGCATCGCAACTTTTCTGGCGCCTGATTGGCCAAGAAAGCCCGCCGCATGTGCTGCGGTTTGTTTTAAATTGAAGCAGAGTAACCGCGAAGTAGGTGAAGCGATGGGACGTGTTGAAAAACAAGCAGATAAAAAATATTGCACAGGTTTTTCCAGCTTCAGATGTGGCGATTTGAGACATGTGATTGCTGTAAAATGTCGTGGAGCGATCAATTTGTAGTGATTATTATTGCGTTCATTCCGCTCGCTCCCTACACTAATGAACTGTCCCCGTACCTTCTAATTTTTGAGGCATGCGTTTTTTTAAAGGGCTTCGTGACAACAGCTGTCAAATTGGTGCGGCCTGAGAGGCAGCATTCTTTGCATACTCGCTACTTAGTTGCGTTGTAGTGTGCATTGAATTGATCCGTGTAATTGGCACCCCGAACTGACACTTGCGCAGGTAATTAGAGGAGCGCGAATGCTATTGATTGCAGAAGCGTTGTAAGGTGGGCAATTTGGGCGTGTCACGCAGTGCACTGCGTGGCTTTCAGCGCGCCTTCTTTTTCTTCCGCTTGAGTATAAATTCAGTTGCGAATCAGCGCTTTTCTGTTGTGCACGTTCCCTCTTTCTGTCCTTGTCTTTCTGTGCGCTGTTCTGGTCACTACGCTATTGATTGTAAACTGATGCCAATGCTATATACATAGCGCGACACTGCTAGTGGCACCATTTTATGGTCACATATATTACGATAATGGAAATTAGGAGCTTCATGTGTTACGCACCAAGCGCGAGCGTCCCACCTTCGACAGCACTATGTCGTTTTGGGCACCTCAAGCGCGTACACGCAGCCAGTGCTCGGCGGAGAACACCGAGTGCGTCCTGGAGTCAGGGCGTTCAAAAGACACGCCCTGTCGTTGTCACACTCAATGAATTTAGTGCCTTTTTTTCCTTCGCATCAAAATTCTTTAACCTAACCTACAGGCCAGGTGGATTGTGAATACGTGGAGTACTAACGGAAAAATCGCTGATGTCGTATTCGCGCTGAAATTGTCGTGCAGCGACTGTGTTATCTCGAAGAGGACATCGGCGTTGTTTTGTTATTTTGTTTTCAGTGAAGAACGACGGGCAACATATTTCCCCACTTCTGGTAATGTTCCAAAGGACGAACTACCTCTCGCACGAGAGAAGTAGTTCAGACAAAAGCCTTTCAAATCTCAAGAAAAAAAAAACGATAAACGGTGATCGCTTGCTTGCGCTAACAGTTGGCAGAGTTGTACGTAATGCAACGCTGCCAACCACTTTCCCATGATGCTTCTCTCGCTGCCCGACGTCATCCCAAAGTTTCGTCAACGCGAAAAGAGTTTATATTATGGCCAATCGGTTACCAACGTTGGTAAGCCATTGGCTAAGACAGGCCAATGTTTGCCAGCCTAAGCCAATCGATTGCAAATGTTGGTAAGCCAGTGGGTAAGACAGGCCAATGTTGGCCACCCTTAGCCAATGGGTTACCGATGTTGTTAACACACCGATTAAAACAAACCAACGTTGGCCAGCCTAAGCCAATCGGTTGTCAAATTAGGTAAGCAATTGGCTAAGACAGGCGAATGTTGGCCAGAGTAAGCGAATCGATTACTAATGTTGATAACCCATTCGCTAAAACAGACCAATGTAGGCCAGTCTAAGCCAATTGATTTCCAACTCTCATAGTATTGGCTAAGACAGGCCAATATTGGCCAGGCTAAGCCAATCGATTGCCAACGTTAGTACAATGTACACGAGGTTGTAGTGACCAAAGCGGCGCGCGGGAGCGCGCGCGCTTTGGTCACTACAACTATATGTGAAGGCGGTTGACGTAGATGGCCGCGAGGGGAGAACGTGGTGCTGGAGTTGCGGTCCTTAGGAGAGTCGGTGGCACATGTGCGATGAGCGAAGAAAAAGGCGAGGTTGAGTCCGTACGCTGCTCCCGAACATATCACCGTAGCACATTTCTTTATGTAGTGACGGCGGAGAGTCTTCACCGTTCCGTTGCCGTCTCGGTCATGAATGCAAGGAAAAAACGGACACATACTGCTTCGTGCAGGGATGCAAGTCGGGCTACCCGGACAACAAGGGCAGCCGGAGCACCAGCGATAGTAAGCCGTCGCTGTTTTGTGCGCCAAAGGAAGAGTAGAGCAGAATACAATGGGAACAAAATCTTAAACGAGAAGATAAACGCCTCGCCGATACATAAGTGGTGTGCGAAAGACATTTTGAATTGCGCCTTATCCTTCGAAACTATGTGCACATTGTCAATGGCAAAGGGGTTAGGATTCGACGGTGTAGGCCAGTGCTCGCGGACGATGCGGTGCCACTTCGCTGCATTATTTCCGGGCGTACAACTCAAAGGCGATGCCCCGTGAAGGCCAACAAGGAAGCGGACAGCAATACTAGTGACCCAGCCAGTGAAGAGAGCCCGCCAGTTGCACCGAGACATGCATGAACTGTCGATTTCTTCGCTTGATGAATCCGACAAGTCGAGCTTCATTGGTACTCAACACACCGCATTAGTAGAGCACCAGAAGCCACCTCCACATTTTTTTGTCGCGGATTTACATAGCGAACTACACTGGCGTCATCTACGCGACATCACGTCGTTACAACAAGGAGAGTGCGGTGAACTCCCACGAAAAGATCGTGTGCTTTTCACCAGAACAAAGTGGGTGAATTGTTGCTCAGTGTTTCTTTCATGGACGAGAAACAATGGGCAGTTTGAGTTTGTGTTCATATGGTATTTTAATGTTTCTTCCTGCACTCCCAATCGATGTATTTTTTCTGCATAAACTGCCTTCCACAAAAGACAATTTGCTATATGTTAATCAGTTGCAGTGGCTATTCGGCCGTTCCCAAACAACGATCGTCACCGGATCAGCAACACGATGACAAAAAGACAACGCACCAGATTATTGTTGTGCTCAAAATTGAAAAAGTGCAAGATTTATTGAGATTTATAGCTCTTTAGTGCTTTGTTATATCAATGCCGCGTGGTTTCTTTCGCATCTATTAAGCGTGCAGCCCAAGTGATAGCGCTGCTGAACGATCTGTGAGTACGGGGGGGGGGTGGTCGGGGAGGCTTGACATTAACCAAATAATCCCCTTTAAAGGACGAGGATATTCCAAGAAGAGAAACACACACACTCTAGAGGCACTAGTTCAGAGGCTGAACTACAATTTTTCACGTTAGCTATTCTGCGTAGCGAAAAGCTCCAGTCGAACCACAGTAGTCCGCGCCGAACAGCGCCGACGACATGGCTGACAGGGCGCGCTACTAGCGCTCAGCAGAACAGCGCCACGGTTTCGTCTACGCGCAAAATCTTCACTGGTCGGCCGCCGTTCTTGCCACGACAACTTTCTAGAACACTGTAAGTTTGGTAAGCCAGTGGCTAAAACAGGCCAATGTTGGCCATCCTAAGCCAATCAATTACCAATGTTGGTAACCCATTGGCTGACACAGGCCAACGTTGGCCTGCATATGCCAATCGATTACCAATGTTAGTAACCAATAGCTTAAGACAGGCCAATGTCGACCAGGCTCAGTCAATCGATTACCGACGTTGGTAAGACATTGGCTAAGGAAGGCCAATGTCGGCCAGCCTAAGCCAATCATTTACCAATGATGGTAAGTCACCGACTAAGTGAGGCCATTGTTGGCCAGCGTGTGCCTATGTACCCCAACATTGGTATTGCAACGACTACATTTGCCCACCAATGGTGCATTGTATGCCAATTGAACGCCAATATTGGCCCAATGTTATGCTCTGCCTGGGCCTCCGTACCCTCCGCTCCCCCTCCTCAAGAGCTGCGCTCTAATTTCGCGTTACACGGATTTGTAAATGTCTAATTTTTTCAAACATAAGCTAAGCATTATGCAACCATTCTGTGTTAAGTACCGTTGTCTATATGTTTGTCTGGAACATGATGATATCAACCGACTGGGAAGGGCTAACAGTGTCGCTCATTGGAGGATTTTTTCAGTCACGTGAGATAGTAAATTCACAAGGTTAAAGAAAACCTCTTTTCTTTAATTCGCATGGAGCAGGAGTTCCATAGGGTATTTAGGGAAATAGAATAACTCTGCCCATTTTTAAATCACTGGGGCAAAGTCCTTCCATTTTGGCAGACAAGCCATGTAATTCGAATCATTCACAAGCATTCAACGCTTGGGTTGTGTTGCCAGTATATTTACTGCAGATGTTCAGCCTGTTTTAACAAGAACGAAGAGTGTTACACAAAGCCGCATCATAATAGCTATTTCATTTGTAAATCGGAATGTGTGAATTTTGCAATTAGTTTCGTTTGATGTGCCAAACAAAATCTTGTACCACTAGCGCGTGCTAAAATTATTAGGTGCATACAAAATGGGTATGATACAAGATTTTGATAGGCACCCAGCAGTGTCGGGCTTAGCAGCAATAAGAAGGCAGACCGCCTCTTCGTCTTTGTCCAAAAATATTGCTCCAAATTTTTACATACTTGCCACATGAGGGCCTAAGCCTGCTTTCAAGGAAGCCATTTTTTTAAATGGGTTTCAGAGTTAAATTAGGAAGGCAGAAATAGGTGTATATCCTAAAAGAAAAACAAGTCAGGGCGCAAACAATCTGGTGAAGGTATAACATTTTACACAAAACCCCGAGAGAGGGCGGAAAGAAGGATGACACAACGCGAAGTCTCAAAATAAAACGTAAAGGGGACGAGGCTTGCATCTTGAAGCAATAAAGAATAAGACCTTGGGGTGCAAAGATGCTGGAGAAGGTTCCTGTATCGGGGTAAACTCCGATACAGGAAGGGGGGGTTTACCACCTGTATCGTTGCATATGCCATACATGTCGAAACGGAACATAGACCGACGTTGAGCTCCCACGAATTCCTCGGTCAACTTTTCACGGCGACGTCTTGGGGTGACTGTCTCAAATAATGAGCACCGCAAGTATTCGACAGCCGCACCAGCCGTACTGCATAGCAAAGCCAACGTGCACGGCAACAAACCGATCGTGACACCAAGCCGAGGATACCGCGTCACCGGTCAACAGCAGCAAACGGCCCGTTGCTCGTACCGTGACTCGTACACGACCAACTCGGCGCCTTTTCGTGGTTCCTCTCGTCGCAACCAGCTGCAACCGCACGATTCCTCAACCGATACCGGCGTCGGCAAAAAGCGAAACTTAAAGCGGCCGCCCAGTGACTTCCGCTTCCGCTGCTCGGCTTCCCCGCTTTCCCAGCTCCCGTCGTCACGGAGAAGATGGCGGAGACGTAGAGGTGTGGAGGGCGTTGGCTCGTTCGTTGGACGGGACAGACGTTTGGCAATCCGTTTCTACTGCGACTCTGGTTCTCAACTCCACGGCGCCTCTCACAGTTCACCCAGGTGTGGTCAGCCTGAGTCGGCGCAGCACGGCCGGCTCGCCTCGTCCGATCGCCGGACCGTCGACGACTTCGAAGTTCGGCCGCTAGGCCTAGGATACGAAGGCGTCTGTCCTGCCGTGAAGCGGTAAGCGAATCTCGTCCCCTTTTCGTTCTACTTTTAAATTAAGTTAGGTGCGCTTCAGTGCAAGCATGCGTGCCAAGTGTTCGTGACAATTTTGAGCTAGAATAATTGTGCTTCATTACGGTTTGTCATTTACCAAAAATATAAATCGAGCCGATAAACTAGGAGCCATGCTTGAAAACGATGTCTGTATGGTGTTAACTTATATCTGGGCAACTTAAAAAAAAAAAAAAAAAGACTGGTTACGGTTGGATGCGAGGCTGCTCCCAATGCAATGGTAAGCACTTAGAGCGCCTTTCTGAACGGCATGTAAGCAATATCGCGATCAACGAGACGAGCGACGGCGAGAAGCTACGAGTGCCGGCGACGAGCGACGAGGTTTTCTCACTGTCGCTGCTTGCGTCCCTCAGTTTTTGGGTTTCTAGAAAACGTCACTCATCGCCTTGGTCGCTCGCATCAATCGCTTTCATAATGTGTGTCTCGTCGCGCGGCTGACTACCGTGTTTATTCGAATATAAGTCGACCTTTTTTTTCTCGGAAATCGTGACCAAAGAATTTCGACCTACATTTGCGACCAATTTTTGCGACTCTACCCGGGGCATGGAGCTATCGAGTCACCGAGCAGGCATTGTCGTAGAGCTGCGCCGCTTCCCGTTTTTCAAAAAGTTTTCGGTACACGAAAACAGCCGCAGCCGACGGCCCGCCCGCGGTAACCGCGGCGGGCCGTCGGCTGCGCCATCGCGCCTGTAGCGTTCCCCCCGCTGTGCAACGGGGATGGGGAGGGAGAGGAACGTGATCCGCCATGCACTTTGCCCTCCATCCTCGTAAACGCGTTAAAAAAAACGGAGGTTATTTTTGTTTGTTGCTTGAGGCGGCTCGGCTCGCGTGTTGCTCATGGCGACTCGACTCGCGGCGTTGCTTGCGTCTTTGTATTTTGTCTTTCGTCGCTTCGCCCGTCTCCACCTTCTTCCGTTTCTTCTTGTCGTCATTTTACAACGGTGTCAGTGAGGTATTGTTGCCAATTTGCGAGGATGTCTACCAAGCTGACGAAGCTCCGGACGACGATGACATGTCCAGAAGTTCTGACGGTGATTAAGTTTTTGGCATCGCCCCGTGGTTTAGCTGAGAGTGATGTAAATAAAGGTTTGCTTCTTTCTTTTGACCTCACTTTCCCCTGTTCCTAAAAAAAAAAAGGTCGACCTATATTTGATTTTTTGTTCTCGGTGGGTTCAATAAATAGGGTTCGACTATTTTCGTGGCTGACCTATTTTTGAGTAAATACGGTAGCTTTAATTTTTATTTTGGGTTACGTAGGACGCAACTCGAATGCTTGACTTAAAGTTACGTTGGGCGTAACTTCAATTTTTTTTCGGGTTCCATCGGACGTAACGTTAGACACTGCGTTACACTTATGCCAAACGGGGGCTTCTGGTTCAGCATATAAGCCAACCATTTCTGTGTTTAATTAAAACACATCACTGACCTAAAAAATCCTGCTATCCTAGAGTTTATGCTATAGGAATATATCACTTCCGATAAATTTGTTAATTTCTACTTTTAGCCCCTGCCCCGCCAGGTACAACATCTGGCCTAAAGGAGTGTTTAGGATCACCTTCCAAGACCTGAGGCGAGTCGTCATTTAATCCAGGAGTCGGCGGTGTCTCATGGGCGTGTTGCTGGTGCTTCTTACTAGATGGTGCTACCGAGGGACAAGTGATCATGCTTGAGGAAGGCAAGTATGACAAGTATGGCTGCCGTAAGTACACATGTTGTTTTTACCTTTGCTCGAATCCACTTTTAAGAAATGCACAGTTCGCATGTGCGCACCTTTGAATGCTTATATAGTCGACGTTTTGTTATTCCGGAATGCTCCCAACTCTGTCAGCTCTAGTTTCTCTAGACCATGCAAATGAGATGCAACACTCAACCACATGCTCTCGCAAAAGTGCTGAACTGAAGCACTGTAGAAGCTACTCTAGCCTTTACAATGCAGCCCAAAATAGTTGACGCCAAGCATATCTAGTTTTGAGACTGCGTTTTACCAAAAGCTCTGCCACCTTATAGGCAGTGCAAAAGAACCTCGCTGCCTCACCTGTAGAAGGGCGTTTTTTTTTTTGCATAGGCCAATTTTTTTTTTAAACCATTACCTTTTGCCTCCTTGAAATGTTAACTTCATGTGACACACGAAAGTACTGTAAACAAATGTTGGCGAGCCCTTAATGTTCGCGGCCTTTAATTTTGCGAAATTTAGTTTCCGCGATTATGTCCTCTGTGACCGATTTGAGAAATAGGGGCCACAAAGATAAGGGGTTTGCTGTTCATTGGAGAAAAGAGGAGGTCACTTTTGTTTGTATGCAAGAGTAAAACCGTGACACAAAGTCTTGTGACGTAATTTTCCCCACTACATTTAGTGGGAAAACTGAATGGTTGTTGAGGTGACGTGACATCAATTTCCCTGCTAAATTTAGTGATAAACTTTTTCTGCTAAATTAAGGGAAATTTCCCCCTAAATGGGAGGGAGCAGAAGAGGAGGAGGGGAGCGGGATAAGTAGCCTACCCTCCCATTTTCCTCCTCAAGGTCTGCGCTCTAATTTCGCATTACAGAGAATTGTAAACGTGTTTTATTTTTCATCTCATGTTTGTTCAATTTTTATATCGCAGGTGCGCTCGCAGCACAAATCTGGGTTGTGCTGATCCTCTACGCAAACGTTAGGAACTCCTGAGTGGCAGGAGTGGGAGTTTGGCCTGACAGCTCAGGGGACACCATTGTTCAATATTGCATTTAAAATTTTCATCTTTTGAGCAAAGCTCAGCTTTGCTGCATGCAATTCTTCTTGAAATAAATACTTGCTACCGAATTTACCACGTCACTACATTTCGCCACTGCTATTAGTGCTCCTCGAGGACCTCGGACAAGAGCTGATATGTGTGAAAACATCATGCGTGTTTCAAACCAATCGCTGATTTAGAGACTCGCTGACATCCAGCATTCCAATGGAACGCTGGATGTCTGCGAGTCTCTCCCGAAGGATGCAAGCGGGGAGGAATCATACAGTCCTATCGTATTAGGGGATATGCTATAGGGTGTTCTTTGTATGCTTTACAGATTTGTTGAAAAAAAGCAGTAAAAGCTCCACTTATGCGGTCTCTGCCCGTGAGTTATATGGCCAGGCGGGCATGGTATAAAGGACTAATTGTAATGATGAGTCGGCTCGTTAAAGGGAAGTGCAAGACTTCTTTCAGAAAACTAGATGGAGGTTGATTCTAGCGTAGTTTTATCCTGTGAATCTGAATATCACGTTCGTTTTCTCCAAACATATAACTAAACGTGAGAAAACACTAAAACACATCCGACCAGTAGTGATGTCGTAAGGGGATTTTTCAGCTGCCAAGCATGTGTCGCTTGACGGCCGCGCGTCCAATCGCAGGCTTTTTAGGTGTATTCTCCCGCACTGGAACCAGTCGTGACGTCTTTTTTCCCCTTTTTAAAAATAGCGTGTGCATGCATAGCATTGACTGGCGCTGAAGATCAGTGAGCAAAGATTTCGAAAGCTCCTTTTGTGACGGCACTCGCCAGGAAAGGGTGCCTCCAGTGATACTTTAAAAATGATTCTATGCAGCCTTGATCAACCAAATTATGAAATATTTTGATATTTCAGATTCTGGAGGTCAAATGAAGATTTAAATGTGTTTCCTCAAATACTAGCTTCCCTTTAAGTATAATATGTTCCTTAAATTTTTAATTAGTGAAAATAGACCCATAAATCCCATTAGAAAGCTGTTAAGCATCATCGAAAAACACTAAATCTACCCTTTTCACGAATGTATAAGACGGGAACAGCATTTTTCTATGGCGTTCGAAAAAAAAGGCTTAATATAATTGGATGCGTTTCCAGACTTCGATTTCTTATCAGAGCGCATCTCTGCGCCTGCGATACTGCTGCCCAGTGGCTGCAGTGCGAAGCCACCTCCTCGCCTCCCTCGTAGGATGGAGGGAAGCAGGGCGCATGTGTGCGCGACTAAACCCCTGGGGAACAGGACCGTGGGCGCAGAGATGCGCTCCGATAAGAAACCGAAACCTAGAAACGTGTCCAAATGAAGCGTTTTTACAGAACGCGTAAAATGCTACCCCTGCGTTATATCCTTCTAAAAAGAGTTGATTTAGTGGTTTTCGATGACTCTCGGCAAGCTTCTAATTGAAACCATGTTTTCATTTTCAGTAATTAGAAAGTTTATTAACAAATTATATTTAATTATCCGACTGATCGTTACGGTTAAGGCTCTGTTATACTCCGACGTAACGCGCGCGCAGGCGAACGCCGGCCGAAGTTGGCTACGTCACGTCAGTCACGCCGCGCGCGTCTAAAATTCGCCCTCTTTATACTCCGGCGTCCCTGGCGACTCCCGCGGCTGTGCTTCGGTGGGCCTCCGGCGTGGCGCATGCGCAGAACCTGACTACGAGGGCACGTTTCCTGTGAGAGTGCGCCACTTCCGGTTCCTTTTCGTTTCGAATAGCAGACGAAAATTCTCGCGCTTCTTGAGCGCCAAGTTCGAGCGATGGCGTGGACGTACCTTGCACGAAGAAAACTCGCGCTTGCACTGTTGGTGCACCGCCTGCACCGCAAGCGTAGGCGGTCAATGTACATACGGTACATCTTTGACAAGCGCCCGGTCTACGGTACTCAAGCTTCCTCGTGTCGTAGACACACGGGTGAGGACGAATTCCCTCGATCAGCTTCTCGACCGACCGAGTCCGATTTTTCAAACATGACGCCACACGGAGTGGTGCTCCTGTCGTCTGCTATTGCTCGTATTCGCCGCGCTTCCCGCGCGAGGGCTGCCGGGAGCCAGCGCGTGATGCATTCTGGTCCGGCGTCGCTGGCGCGGCCGGCGCGGAATACGGCATGCTCCATTTTGGCGCCGAGGCGGTTAGGCTACGTCGAACGCCGCCGGTCGCGTCGGTTACGCCAAGACGCCGGAGTATAGAGCGTCGGGTTTTCGCCGACGTGGCGTCGCTGTGACGCGCACGCACGCGCTCACGCGTTACGTCGGAGTATAACAGAGCCATAAGGCCCCTATACTGCGTACCCCTGGCCGTATAACTAACCTGTACAAACCACAGAAGTGTAGTTTTCACGACCTTTTTAAACAAACATGTAAAGCTTAAAAAAATCGTCCTGTATAACAGTGAAAAGGCGATACCAACTTGGTGGAACCATATGGCTCCACCATGCAGGTATCGCATTTTTGCTGGTATAGGATGCCCCATATTACGTCATACTTGTATGGTTCCGTACGCCACATGGTTCCGTGCGCCTAATTGGTTCCGACAATTCCACTCCGATGGTATAGGATGTCCCATAATACGAGACACTTGTATGGTTCCGTCCTGTTCCGCCTTTATCCACTATGCTGGAGCCGCCTTTTCGCTGGTATAGGGCGTCCCATATTACGGTTACGCCCGTGTGAGGCTTTTCCAAAATCTTTCAGTCATCAAGATTTTCCAACAGGGTCTTGAGGTTTTTCCATTCTTATGCCAACTATCGGTACTCGCAGGATGGCGCAGATCAGCCACCGCGTGAACTCTGCGGCGAGGTTTCAATGTTCTCGCTGGTTCTCAATCTCTGCTATGGCCTTGATCAGCGAAGACTACTTTTCGAGACTTATTGCACTACCATATTGCATTACACTTTGCGCTTTCTCACAGCTAGCAGACGTTAATTTCATTCGAACTGAGGGGTAAATTTCTTGACAAAACACGTGATTCGTATACGTTTTAGTGCACAAGTTTTAGCTTCTCCACCATATCACATCTTAATTCTCAAGACATCACGAGCTAACTAGACATTCCTAAGCACTTTATCTCCGATCTGGTCGGTTGGTTGTTGCATTTCATACCGTGCTCCACTTTTTTGCTATGTCCAAATGGTAAAGCTTGGCACAGAAATGCGTTTCGCTGTCCTTTTTCTCACCTTGTAGGAAGTGTCTGTTACTTCAAGAAATTTCAATATCTCATTCTACTTAGCCACCGGTGCTCTTAAAAAGGATTTATCAAAAATAACTAGCTGTATCGGTCAGTTAGACAGACGCAAATGCATCGCATTTGCTAAGCAGCGCTGTAAATATAGCTGTGTTGCAGCGGCAAACTCGTTAATGTAAGGTTCCATTCGCTGAATTAGTGCCTTTGAATATTAGTTATAGATATGCCCCAAATCTGTGTTTTAGTTAGTAGAATTTTACACAGCCATGTGCACAGACTACAGCGAAGCTCCCAAGAGGAGACTGCTTTACAGAAAGTTGATGTTTTCGTAAACTTTCATTTATGTATCTATCTCTGCCGTATCTACACATTTCCCTGTATTCAGATATTGTCACACAATTTCTGAAAAGTCGGCCGGAAACATTGCAGTTTCCGTTCTATTTACGGCACAATTAAACTAGCAAGATTATAGACAAGAGTGAACAAGAATACACGGAAGGCGATAATGTGCACCAACCAAATAAGCCAAATATGTAGCTTGCACAACATTGGTAGTCCACGAAATGTTCGCGATCATGCAGAGTGCAGACAGGTAGAAGCATTAATAACAACAAGCGAGGGCATAAACGTTTTTAAAAGGGGTCTCCTTGAAATACTGTGCATCTGTATGTGTGATCCAGAAATAAATAGATATCGAGCTTTTCGATTTATCAGAGCAAAACTAAGAGGGACAGTTTGGAGTTGTTTAATATCAGTGTAAGGTGGCTGACAGGTTCATCAGTGCGTAGTCTAAAGTTTTATCAGGAAAGGAATTCAAATTCATTCCGAAATAGTTATAATGTAGAGGTTATAATATATGTTCGTTATTTTTCAAATGATATTGTCTTTGATTTTGTTGGAATGGCGAAACTTATTCGGAGGTTGAAACTTCCATCTTATTGTAGTGTAAACGAAATTAACCCAGTTTTTTTCTTAAACTCAGAAGTATACTGGTTTATAATTTCATCTTATATCCTCACGCAATCTATTGAGGGTTCGTCTGTACCACGTGACTGGAAGGTGACGAAGGTGGTCCCTCTTTACAAGTCCGGCAATGCACAGTCCGCCCTTAATAACAGACCAATTTTGGTAACAAGTATTCCATGTAAACTTTTGGAACATGTCTCTATTCAAATCTCGTATAATTTTAAGAGTCAAATTTATTGTATAATCCCTTTCAGCACGGTTTTCGTAGACACTATTGTGAAACGCAACTGCTTTCTTCTACAAATGACATAATGTGGGGCCATGACCGTGGTCAGTTTTTCCACTGCATCTTGATTTTGCAAAAGCATTCGACAAAGTTCCATATCACTTGCTCCTTCTCAAAATTGCAACCCTAACATCTTTAAATGGATTGAATGTTTTTTGACTGACCACACACAATCTGTATTAGCGAATGATTTTACTTCATCTAGTTGTTTGATAAAATTCGGTGTTCCTCAAGTTTCTGTTTTAGGCCCTTTGCTCTTCCTGATATATATTAATGGCCTTCCTAATGGTATTCAGTCCTCTATAAAGTTATTAGCTGACGACTGCGTTCTTTGCCGCCAAATCATTGACCTCTCCAATGAATCTAATCTCCAGTCTGATCTCGACAACATCTTTACCTCGTGAAATGTATGGCATATGACCCTTAACATTAACAAATACAAAAGCATGACTTTCTCATGCCACCCTAACCGCTTTCAGAAATGTGATTTCAATATAAACAATATTCCTCTTGAGCACATCATTTCGTACAAATACCTTGGAGTTCACATAACTATTGACTTCTCATAGCAGACCCACGTTAACTACTTTATTAATAATTCTAATCGCGTTTTCGGCTACTTTCGTCGAAAATTTGCGCGAGCTTCTTGTTCTCTTACGTTTCTTCTTTACCGTACACTCATCCGCCCATAGCTCGAATATGCTTCAGCGATATGGGATCCAGCACAACGTTTCTTATTGAGCCATTGAATCTGTTCAAAATAGATCAGCCGGTTTAATTAGCTTTAATTATTACCGCCTTTCTAGCGTGTCACTAATGAAGTCTAATGCTAATATTCCTGAACTAATGTTACAAAAAAGAATATTGCGCCTCTTCCTCTTTCTCATAAAATATTTTTTTCCTAACCCAGTGCTCAAATAGGAACTTTGATTACAGCGTTCATACTTTTGATCCCGTGTTTGTCACCAATACCAAGTAGCCATACCTCATTGCAGCAGTAACATCTTTTTTTATTCGTTCTTTCCAAAAACTTCTTAAGAGTGGAACCACCTACGCCTAAAATCGCCGCGATTAAAGATCTTTCTGCTTCCAAGGCAGCCATTATTGATTAGTTTTATAACTCTGCAATTTCTTGGGTTTATTTTCTTTTGTTTTGCTGTTGTCTGTTTTTTGTACTGTGAATTGATCATTGTACTTTCCAGATCAATTGTACTCACCCGCTCTGTAACGCACGATCGGCCCTGAGGGTAATGAAATATATAAATCAATGATGTCAAGGTGTCAGTAGCGTTCCATGCGGTAATTCATACGTTGTGCCTTTTTATTGCGCTTTTACGAAGTATTTTTTTTATTATTATCTTAGCGCATTTGCAGTACCCAGGGTTATGTCGAAAAGGCTAGGCTCAGGTACTCAGCGAATGTTTGAGGGCCAACCGAAGTAGTAATTTAAAGCAAGTTTGAAGATATTGTATTAAAATATATTTCCTCGTCCTACATTCGGTATTTGAAGTAATGTATGGCTCTTCTGTCTGAAACGTTTTATTTGAACTGAGCTGTGAAAACGTATGTTTTCACAGCTCAGTTCAAAAGCATGTTGTGCCCACTCGTTGTGAGTGGTGGGCTAGAACTGCCGTATGCCTCCTGAGCTAATCACTGGAATGAGATGGCGTCCGTATCAGCACAGTATATTTTTTCTGCTTTAAGTTTGGTGATTCCTAATCTTCCTAGAACTGGCTGATCATTTAGTGGCCTCAGCGGGTTGTACAAGATTCAATATTTTACAAAACCTTCTGGGAACCCTGTTTAAAAACTTGGGGGACAATTAGCCTTCCCCTTTATTAGTGGAACGCGATTGCCTTATCGGGCCCCGTTCGCAAAGTCTTCTCATACAAAACCGCGTTCGTTCCCAAGCCATGTAAGGGTGTGTGCGTGGTCTAGTCGGTAGGGTAACGCGTCACGTGACGACACATAACGTCACGTGAGATGTCAAGTCAAGCGCCACGCGACGTCACACGTGGCTGCGACATCCCGACCTTATCAACCCGGTAAAGTTCTTGTTTGGTTTGCTATCTTCTTCCGGATCTCGATGCTTATCAGCGTGTAGCTCGCGCGCGGGTGCGGGTCACGTGACGGGTGACAGGAGAGGAGGGAGGGGGAGAGGACCACAGGGACAGCTCCTCTCCCTCTCCCCAGGCATTCCAGAAAGATGTGTTTTTGTAACCTCAAAAAAAAAAAAAAAAAAAAAAACACACGCGCGCGCCCGCGCGCGCATTTTAGCACGCTCGAACCTTGGAAATGGCGCCGGGGCGGCCAGAAGCTCGGCTTGCGCCCGAGCGAAGAAAGTACTCAGCGCGAGCTCGTAGTTTGACTCCTGCAACTGCGGGCGTGCTCTCGCAATGCTCGATGTTCTTGCAGCCGCGTGTACGCGTGCTACCTTCGCTGCGTCTTGAATTAAAGTGAAACGGAGTCTAGACGTACATTCCTCCACGCGGTCGCGTCGTCTGCGAGAGAGATTCGAGCTGAATAAGTAAATTGAGGCAACAAAGATGGACAAAGTTTTAAAGTTCTGTCAAAAATATCGGCTTACCAACGTCGCGCGTTTACGTAAAACAACAACGAAAAAAAAGATGTTAGTTTTAGTTGCAGTATGAGCGAACATCAGCGCAATTGAAATATAAATATAATTACTTGCATTACGCGGACGATCTGAAATCGATGAACCGGCGCTCCCAGCCTTCCGGAAACATTGGTTGCCACGGCTGAAACGCTAGGCGTGCCCACGCCGCCGATCTGTACGTTCATTATCAAACGGGTTCCGGAGAGCCGTTTGATTAAACCGGTGCAGTTTGCAACATGGTCACCGGTTTGAGCAAACGTGCTACAACTTTGCCCAAACGAGTCACCCATTCGCCAAAACGAGCGACCCATTTCCCCGGACGAGCGACCCGTTTGCCAAAGGAGTGACCTGTTTGTCCAAATAGGTGACCGTTATGGCTCATACGGGTGACCCCTTTGAGCCATACGGGCGATCCCTTTGACAAACTGGTGACCGGTATGGTTAAACTGTTACCGGTATGAACCCGTTTATTTTCATATAGGCGCCAAATGGTTTTTTCAGTAGGGTAACCCTAAATGGGTATCGTCTGGGACGGTGGTTATCTTAAGCTTAGTTAAAACGTCCCGAAACTCATAAACCTATTTATATCAACGAGGAAACATGTATAACATATGTGCTCGCGTAGGTGCTTGCAAATTACCTCTTCTGTAGACACGTACAAACGTGCGAGCGATCTGTGAAATGTTAGAGGCTCTCTAAGCTTTTATACAACTAAGAAGATTGCAAAGCAAAAAAAAAAAAAAAAATGCCGAGGTAATTCTAGACCATAAAGGTAAACTTTCAAGGAAATTATTCTACCGGCTGCCGCGAGAATAGACGCTGCATAATTCTATTGGTAGTCTGGAAGAGTACGCTTAGAAGAAAGGTCATTTGTTGCCAAAAAGTAGGTTGCAGCGCACTGACCATAATAATAGCGGATTTGAAAGATGTACCGTAAAAACCCGCATATAATACGAGGTTTTTTTCAAATTTTGCCATGAAAAATTTGCGGTTCGTATTATACGTGGGTCCCAACAATTTTCAGCGTCTATGAGACGCGATCTGACGCAGTTTGACGTGGTTTCGGTTTCGTAGCAATATGGCGTTCAAAACAGCTATCATCATCATTAAAATCACAATGTCCGAGAAGCCACCATGTGTCCACGGTCAGGCTAGGCAATGGCGTCGGCGCGAATCGCCGAAAACGATGCTCGGCCGTCTTCAAAAGAAAAGTAATTTTGGTTGCGGAAGACATCGGCAACAGTGCTGCCGGGCGACAATTCGCCGAAAATGAAGGCGGCATCCGCAGATGGAGACGACGAAATCAAGCTCTGTTCCCGAGCAACGGAACGAGAAGAAGCTTTGGAGGCCCAAAAAATGGCATGCTCGCCGACGTCGAGGCAAGTCTCGGCGACTTTGTAAAAGAGCAACGTGAACGGCACGTCGCCGTAGACATCAAGCTGCTGCAAGAGAGGGCCAGAGAACTTTGATGAGCCGACATTGGGTACACTGGGTTGTTCGCTTTATACGCCGCGCCGGGCTTTCACTGCGTTGGTGCACGCCCGTCGCTCGCTCTTTCAAGAAGTACGGAATTTCAAATGTGCTCCACGGCACTAAAGACGACTGCCTTAGGGAGGAGGCATCGGACAAGGAGTCTGATGGAAGTGATGACAGTGATTAAGGTTCAATTACGACGCAAATATACGTTTTTCTTAAGACTTCCTGGGTTGCATTTTACGCGGAATATTTTCGCGGTCCTTAAATTGTTTCATATTATACGCGGATAAAACTTTTTTTTTTTCTTCGCGGTCCTCAAATCATGCCTCGTATTATACGCGGGTTCGTATTATATGCGGGTTTTTACGGTAATTCATGATATTTGTCGACACGGACAAAGCAGGACAACCACACAAACACAAACCTGGGGGAACGGCTCCTTGGAAGTTTACACACGATGCGGCGCACAAGCTGGTATTTGCCGAACCCAACCAAACCGCTAGAATTCCTTACTTCTTTGGAGAATCGTTTGTTGCCGATATGCGTGCAGGACTTTTCGGACACTGATAGATTTGGTGGACATCCAAGTGTAGGACTTTTCGGACACTGATAGATTTGGTGGATATTGTCGAGAGACATCCTAATAAGACCGCATAGTTAAGCGATAAATCGAAGCAGGTAGGACGAGTGAAGTTCGAACTGCAACTTAAAACAAGCACACAAAGCAAAAGCGCCTGCCAGGCGCGCCTTTCCGGATCTCGAATTCTCGATGCTTATCACCGTGTAGCTCTATCGCTGCTGCGGGTCACGTGACCGAGGTGACAAGAGAGGAGGAAAGGGACGCGGTGAAATCGCAGGACACCGAGACAGCCCCGTACCCTCTCACCAGGGATTGCAGTGAGACGTGTTTTTGTAGCATCAGAAAGCAGGAGCGCGTGCGCATTTCAGCACGCTCGAACGCTGGAAATGGCGGCTGCCAGAAGCTCGGCTTGCGCCCGAGCGAAGGAAGTACTCAGCGCGAGCTCGTAGTTTGACTGCTGCAACGTCGGTCGTGCTCTCGCAACGCTCGATGTTCTTGCTGCCGCGTGTTTGCGCCTTACCTTCGCTGCGTCTTGAATTAAAGTGAAATGGAGTCTAGAAGTACATTCTTTCATGCGGTCGCGTCTTCTACGAGAGAGATTCGAGCTGCATAAGTAAATTTACGCAATAAAGATAGGCAAAGTTTCAAACCTCTGTCAAAAATATCGGCTCGCCAACGTCGCGCGTTTACGTAAAAAAAGAATCTGATAGTTTTAGTTGCAGTAGAAGCGAACATCAGCGCAATTAGAATATAAATATAATTACTTGCATCACGCTGACGATCTGAAATTGATGAACCGGCGCTCCCAGCTTTCCGGAAAGATTGACTGCCAGGGCTGAAACAGGCGTGCCCATGCCGCCGATCTGTACCTTCAATATCAAACGGGGTCCGGAGAGCCGTTTGGTTAAACCGGTACAGTTTTCCAGTCACCGGTCACCTGTCTGCGCAACATGGTCACCGGTTTGAGGAAACGTGCGACAACTTTGCCAAACGAGTCACCCATTTGCCCAGACGAGCCACCCGTTTGCCAAAGAAGTGACCTGTTTATCCAAAGAGGTGAACATTATGGCTCAAATGGGGGACCCCTTCGAGCCTCGCGGGCGACCCCTTTGACAAACTGGTGACCGGTATGGGTAAACGGCTACCGGTAGGAACTCGTTTATTTTCAGATAGGCGCCAAATAGATTTTTTCAGTAGGGCACTCCCTCCAGTTTCTTTCTCTCTTGAGAATGGAACTGCCGTCGAAGGCGATGAGGTGGCCAATTTTCTCAGAATGTCCCACCAGCGCTTTGCGAAGGACATCCCATGCAACTGGCTAGGAAAACATCCTTAAAAGACCGGCCAAGTTATCGCCTTGGACAACCGTTCTATCTTCAAAAGAGAAAGAGACTGGAGAAAACGGTTATGTCTAGAATTTTTACACATACAAAATACTCGCAACCTGAGCCGATCCACTGGAGCGTTGCCTTGCCGCTATATACACGGGCTACGATGTGCCACACACACTAAAAAAGAAGAAAACAGTATTGAGATCAAATAGCAGATAGCAACGACAAATTACAGCATTTGGGTCCCCATACAGTCACCCGTGAACAAGGAGCACAGCCGGTTTCGCAACGTGGGGCTGGAAGAAGAAATTGGTTAGGGTGACTACTAAGTACCCCTTTCATATTGCTTACATAACCACGCAGAGTTCCGTCAAAATGTTTACATTTATTCATCCTTGTGTTTCATAAAAAAAAAAAAAAACGAGAAGCATAACTTACAAAACAGTGGTATGGTATCGACACTGTAACATTGTTTTGTAAATTATGCTTCTCAGTTTTCATTATAAAACACAATTATCAATAAATGTAAACTGTTTGACGGAACTCTACGTTGTTAGGTAAGCAATACGAAATCAATGAAACTATTTTGGGTTTTACAAAAAGCTGCCAAATGCAGCTTGACGGGGTCTAGGGCCCGGTCAAAATGGGTACTTAGTAGACTTTTACTGTAAAGTACTCGAACGTACTATGCGATGTAAGTAGATGCCGAGCCGACTTCAGTCAGTTGACCATGTGCCTATCCACAAAGCGACAGTTAGTAACAAAAGGTTAAACTTGTTGGCAAACACCCTATGTGCATTAACAATATACTTGGAGATGATAATGGTCTGAATAAACAAGTAATTTGATCTTTAATTTTATATTTGCTAAAATAATTTTATATATTACCACGTGAAGAGAGTAGGAGAAGATTCTCATGAAATATGGCAAAAATACAACTTATCACAAGGTGAAACTTCACTGAAATATTTTCTCGTGCGTTCGTATGAGCACCTTGTGAACAAACGCTTATAAGAAACTTGTGAACAAAGCTTTTCTTCGCTTACGATCTATGTGTCGTGACGTTCCCAGCTGACTATTAATTTTAGCAGCGAAACATAAAAGAAGCATTGACGGCACTGGGAATAAATGAACAAACTACACGAAATGCCAAACAAGGCGGACAGAAAGTTCGTATGTTAGGGCAAATTGTTTCTCATGCTCGTCCCGAAAATTTATTTGCTCCTTTAATATTGGTGTGCCGGCATTCCACAAACAATACTGCATTTCAAAGTTTGCTTCACGACCTACAATTTCAATTTTAATTTACCTATCTGTTGTATTTACTTAAATACCTCGTCGTTGCTGGAATGATCCTGCCACTATTTTGGACTTGTTTCAACGACGGGCTACCAGGTTCTGTATTGTTTGTATATGTGAGCAGACGAGAGACACAGAAAGCGTTGACCCGCCGTCAGCGTTCGAAAACACGGAAAGTTGATGGCGGAAGTCTGCCTTGGTCGGCATTCATTTGGGCAAGAGGAGAGATAAATTAAGACGTCAGTTTTAATAAATGACTCGAAGCAAAGACAGACGCGTGTCAGTTAATATTACATCGTTCAGAGTAGGCCGCCGAAGACCACGGACGTTCCGCTTCTTCTAAGCGATAAAAGCACGTACCTTTTACATTACCAGATACGTTTAAAAAATGATCGGCCTATATTCTTTATTAATGAATTGAAAACAAATGGACAACTTACTTTTAATAAAAAAATAAGAGCAGCATGAGTGTTTAACGCACAGACACAACACTCGCAGCATGAACATGTGTCTGAGCAGAGCCAGCGCCGGCATTTATTTCGTAGCCGTCCGAGAACCACTTTAAAATATGTAGTTACAATGTCGGTTACAGTGGCGTTTCCGCAAGATTGCGGCAAGTTCTGAAAGTTTGGCATCTGCTTCCGAACAATAGTGTGAAGCTTGGGAGCAGAATGAGCGTTAAGCGATGTGTAGGTTATAATTAAGTTAAAAAGTACATCTCTTGTTCTCTTTTTGCATTTGGGGGGGGGGGGGGGGGGAAAGGTGGCGGGAGACGTTTGCTATATCAGTTCAGGTATTCAGAATACTTAACAAACTCAGTACTAAAACAAGGTGTTTTAAAAAATTCTATCACAAGTATCTAGTGAATGCTTAAAAATGACTGATTTATCGAGTCAACATGCATTCTTTGGTAACGCCATTATGCTATCTCGAAAAAAAAAAATACCACCATGCGAGGTGCAATTTTTATCCCACATTTATGCATACTGCAAGTTTGTCTCATTCGTCCTCAGCAGTTTAGAGGACGCGAGAACGCCAAGCAATTACTGGCTTATTGAAAAAAAAAATATAGCAGGCAGATTTAAAGGCATTGAGCATTTTGGTCTAACCACTATACTTACACTCAAAGCCAATGACAACTTGGCATCGTTATGACGTCACCGCAATCCCTCCGCAAGAAGCAGATGACAACCTTTCCGCATAGGTGGTTATAATTGGCGTTCACAACTATGTACGCCATTGCTGAGCGCTTGCTGACGGCCAGCTTCCGCAGTTATTCTGCAATGTGCAGTCTCCTCTAACGAAACTGCAGGTGTTAGAAACTATTATTCTCAGCTTATTCTGAGAATGCGATTTAAACAACGCGCTCTAAACAGACGCCTGGCGAATTACCCCATATTACGCTTTAAAATTAAAAGTACAGCTGACCGCTACGACCTACCTGGGCCAACTAAACAGCGCTGAAAAAAAAATCACTATGACATTCGTAAACTTTTGCATGTATGTTATTATCGGCTAGCCTAATCAAGCGTATAACATGCTTGTGCTCCACCCTTGTTCTTTTAACCTATGTATTTTGTAGTGGCTTTCAAGCTTCCGCTTTCCACCGCGCTCTCACTGCGAATAAACGCTATAGAGCCGAGGAAGTGCTAAAACGAATTTAACAATATTTTGGGCTGTTCGAGATGTTTCCGACAATATATCACGAAAAGCTGGAATATACTACCCGATCAGCACACCCCTGTTTTACCATTATCGGCACACCAATGGCAGAAATATGCTCCAATATTAGTGTAACGTTGGTTTTCTCGAAAGCGCAATCCGATGCAATGTTAGACCATTCACGAACGCCAATGTTGTACCACGATTCAACGATTTTTAAACCAACAACGGACCATTATTCATGCCGTCGTGTGCCATCGTCATGTGATCATTTATGCCACCGTTTAACCAATAGCTAAGCCATTACTGGCAATTGTTTCTTGTAGGTCCAACCACCAGTATTGCCATACAGTTTAATCACGGGCTTAACCAATGTTGGGTTTCAACCTTATAATCTGGCTATTTCAGATTCGTCCTCTGATTTTCCCTATGTGATGTATTATTTTTGGCGGCCATTCTAGTGGGCATTTTGCCGAGCATGCACTTTTTATTGAGATGTATTTATAGGGTTCAGCAGAACACTATAAATATATCTGAAAATGATGCTGCAGTGGTGAAGCCACATTCACTGTAAGAAAGCGTAGCTTAATATAACATGCAGGTAAATACAAAACTATGCAATGTAAACTGTACTGTCAATTCATTTTATTCAAAATGACGATGCACTAAAATTAAACATAAAAATGAGCGTCAGGCTCATTCACCGCAAACAGTGACCGGGACAGAAACTTGGTGAGTTCCAATGCTGGGTGCTGGACACAGGGTCCTGAAAGAAACAGACGGGGGCCTCAATTTAGGTGAAAGGTTTCGGAGGCCACATCTCTACCAGTTCCCACTAGGCTGTGCTCATGCCACCAGTACTTTAAAATATTCCTTTACCTTTTTTATATTTATTCACTACCAGTTCTCTCTTATGCTTGTCAATACAGAATAGCAAAATAAATTATGGCTTCATAGTTCTTGAATTAACTAAATGATTTATCCGGTGCAATTTCTCTCCAAGCATAAAATATCAGCAACGGCTACCGAATTTGTTTTACATTTACTTTGTTCCCAAGTAGCACCCCAATATTGGTCCAATGACGGTCCTATATCGGCTCACGCTGGCACCAATAGTGGTCAATATTGGCAAACGCTACCAAGCGCTATATTGGGCCAGCTAGCCTGCCAATATTGGGCCACTCTGTTTGCCAATTTTCAGCCAATGTTGGACCATTATGTTTGCCACTTTTCAGCCAATATTGGACCACTCTATTCCCCATTTTCAGCCAATATTGGACCATTCTGTTTTCCCATTTTCAGCCAATATTGGACCACTCTATTTGCCCATTTTCAGCCAATATTGGACCATTCTGTTTGCCCATTTTCAGCCAATATTGGACCACTCCGCTTGCCCATTTTCAGCCAATATTGGGCATAACGGCACTGCCCTTTTAGCCTAGATAGGTTTTGCCAACCACGTTAAAATTGGCTGCCAATCTCTGTCGGAACGGCAGCCAAATGTCCGAAGGCCTTTTTCGCCAAGCTACTACAAATATTGGGCGTGCCTTTCTCCTGGCACCATGGTTGAGCAGTTTACCACACTTGCACTGGTAACCCTTTGCCGCCAGGCTCTTCCCGATATTTGGCAATATAATGTACAACTGCAACAACAGATAATAGTTTTATCTCTCTTGTATTGATAACACTGAAGATTTTCTTTGCAACATGCAGGCTAAAAATATATAATTTTACCATCAGAAAATATTGCGTGCATTTTAGTTTTCCATGCAAATGAACAAAATAATTTCTTTGCTAATAATTTATTTTGAAAACAACTTTCTGTGCTATTTTTTTTGCACTTCACACATCGCCAGTTGGCAGTTGAATGGCCTCTGTTTGGCGGCAAAACCTCTGGCGCCTGCCCCCCTCCCGGTCCACAGCACCGGCCAGGTACTTGCCAATGGTCTTTTCGACATCTGGCACATTGGCAGCCTTCGCACTCTTGATGGTCTCTGAAAGTGGAAATTTTAAACATTCTGCATTAAACATCAAGGCATAACGGTTGCCGCTGATACTTAGAATAGTCTTAGGATCAGGAAATTGGATCCAACCAGGGTTAAATCTCTATCCAGAGCAGTAGTAATTAAAATACAGATGTCAGGTCAAGAGCTAGGTACAGAGAAGCAACATGCTCCTCTCTTTTACTGATTACTATACTAATGACCACACTTCTATTATAAGAAGAGGTTCCCATCAGCACTGCACAGCTATACTCTGTCTCAGTAGTTGTGTGCAGTGTGGAGCTGCAAGGTGCGACGAGGTGGAGGAGTACCCAATGCGGTTACAAGTTCCGGTACGGCTCAGATTGCACAGAGTCAAATGTCGATGATACAATAACGATTGACCGGAATTTCAGGGTCACGTGAATTTAAAGATGGTCCGGGAAATATTGAATATATTGCCATTCAGGATGATACAAACAGTACTCAAGTCGTCCCGGGTGATATGAGCACGTGAACCATCGGTGCATGCGAAACGAGTGGGTGGGTGCAGCTGGTCTTAGAGGGGAAGAGAGTACGCACAGTTGCCGCTGGCCCCCTCTCCACCTCCAGTCTATGCTGGCCAAGCGGCAGCATGCCTGGCTCACAGCCCAACGAGCCAAGGTTAACTCACACGCCCAACAAAGCTGTGTCGTCGATGGTAGAAACACTTAACGCTCTTGATGTTCCATGCTGCACCATAAGTGGAAGCAATATGAGCCGAGAAAGCGCTGCGCAGCTTTATGCATTTTGGATGGGGCTTATGAGCAACTACAAGGGCAGAAGAGTGCAAACAAACATCACAGACAAAGTATACACACAAGTTAGCTTGTCTTGGATTAAACAAATTCAGGATTATATGAATATTTTTTCGTGTTCCCGGGTAATCCCTATCATCGAGATTATGCTGTATTTATAGAGTATGAACTATTCATGCATATGGAATGACTCGGCAGACTGTAAGGAATAACTTAATTGCCTGTAATGGCTTCTACAGAGACCAGACTATGCAGGCGAAGACTGATACGCTGTGTAAGAACACATGTACACTGGTGCATTTATGTTCTTGATTGGCTGACAAGGGCTACAGTTGCACTACACTGCATGCAACTTGTGAGATAGAGTATATGCTGCATTCAGGCATAGCTAGAATTTTCAGGCACTATAATAGGCCTTTTGAACTAAATATGTTACGCTATAACAGATTAGAAGCATTGTTGAAAACGAACTTACTTTAGAAAAAGGCTGTGTGTATTATTGTAAATGTAAAATATAACACTCAAGACTAAAAATCTTTTTCATACAATGAACCTTCTTCCAAATACTAGCCAATGTGAATATTCTCTAGCACCATATGGTACATAATTAAAGTATAATAAATTTAACACACTGAGATTACCCTCCATACATCACCTGACTGAGATCACTACTGCCTGTAACCTACGTGATGGTAGCCTATAGACTGTTCCTCATAATTGAACTAACCACTGCACACAAATGTTAAAGCATCATCTCCCATCATCACCAAACCAATTATTATGACAAAAAGTACAAATAGAACCTCTGACCACCCTTCGATGAGACAAATCATGTTTCAAGCTCTGTAAACTAATCCCCAAATAGTTTATAGTGTTTACTAACATTTATTGGTGCAATTCGTTTTCTCTTATATTTTTCTTTGTATCACATTTGTCACCTTGCTGCTTGCTGAGTGAACAAGTGTGCAAACCTTGTCAAGCCAACAACTGCTGGGTTTTTGTCTGCCTCCCAGTGCCTGTACTATATGCTACATCACAGGTACAAATAAAGGATTTGATTTGAAAGTGACATGCTATAACAGTCAAGCAGTTGCATGCACTTCAGCAAACTCGAATAACAAGGATCTATCAATGTGTTGATCAATTAAGCAAATATAATCATACCTGTCACAATGTGGCAGAGGAGGGTCCCCCGGAAAGGTAGCTTGCCTTTCCGGCCCAGGAGGCTAAATTTTATTTGGACCTCCTTCTTGAGGGCCCTTTCCAGAAGGCTTCGGCAGGCCTCGACAACCGTGTCAGTTGCCCTGACCCACGTAGCCACCTCCAGCTGCTGTGAAAAACAAGGGACAACGGAAATGTAGAAGCATGACCAAATACCAAATCAAACACAGAAACACGGCTATGACAACACAACCAGTTTTCATTTTTCTTCATACTGAAAAGCTATCATTTATTAACATTGAGTAAAGCAAATGCAGTGTCCACCCGTTTAGTGGCCGAGTATAATAGTTGACATTATGAGCCAGCGACAAGCACTGCAGTGCATGTTGGAAAAATCATCATATGGAAGGAGGAAAGTGCAACATACCAGGGCTGTGGCTGTAGCTTTATCCTTCAGGGCATTTTCCAATTCCCTGAATTCTTCCATAGTCGCCGCGGGCAGCTTTGGAAGGGGCGCCCGCGACGGCTCTGGAGCCATTTCCGGCGAACGCGGTGCAGCAGACATTGAGGCCTTCATTTGCGATAAATTAAAACTTAAGTTTCTAATGTCCTGCTGCATCGCCCCCAACTGCCGCAAAATCTCCCCATTCTGTAGCCGAAGCTCAAGCACCAGCTTAACTATTGGAGACTGCTCTGGACCTGAAATGGAAGATTAATTAGGGTGAGTAATGTATTATCAAGCTCTGGCCCTGGGTCCTATGGAGAAGTAAGCTGTGCAGCACTAGCGGACACCAGTCTTTCCCTTCTTTAAAAGCAAAAGATTAAAATGGCTTGACTGATAAAAGAAATCATCAGGAGCCGTGAACCTAAAAATATATATGTTTATGACTGCACTCGCTAAGAGACAAGCACTGTTATGTGTGTGCTAAATTTGAGGCTGCCTGCAGATGGTAGTTTTGGAGTACACAACTCACACACCGTGGTTGCACACACTTTGCCCATTGTATAAATGGTGTGAAAAAAATTCATAAATAAAATATATATTTTGCAGTGTGCATAGCAGCAGCCTGCAAATACAAAAAAACAAACAATTATATTTAACCTTGATCTTTATTATCTCATATTTGAACCATAAAAGAAAGCACATGGCTGTATGAAAAAGGGCTGCATTAAGCCCTGTCATAAACCAGCCAGGTTGTATCAGCTGTGCATCAATCATGTCAATGCAACAAATGGTAGACAAAAAATTACATCAGTTTTCCACCAATGCAAGGAATATGTAGAGAAGTCCCCAGAGTGAAGGAGATAGCATTGGGTAGAGCTGGTCTCATAAGCTGATCAGCAACCTTGTTGCACCATAACTAACATAGGAGGTGCAATCATAGTCAGCAAAGTTATTTCAGCTATTTTGACAGTACAACTCAACGGCTGCTATACTAGGAAACACTATACAAATTAGCTGTAAAAAAAGGTAGCTGTGTCACTGCCAGTGGGAAACACATTACAGCAATTACCTCTTATTCATGCACTATTCAGCTGAAGCATTAAAAAAAGATAAATGATGGTCACGCTATAAGGTCCAAAGCTGACAAGCTAATTACTAGCTAGTAATTCCCACATTTGGCTCCTAGTAGAACCATGCTGAATAAAAGATATGAATGTTCCAACATTCTTAAACTCCTAAGCTTAATTTGGAAACCATATCCCAGCACTGCAGCCGACAGGTTCAAAATGCCAGCCCGGCACACTTAAACTAGGACAGCCAGTGCAAACAAGTCTACTATAACAGTGGTTAAACAGGCCGGCAGGCCCTCGCTTTCGCAAGTTAGATTACAGGTTTCTGAGTATAAAATACCCGGAGAAAAGCTGGAGTGCCCACCACCTTGTGGCCAGTTGTTACTCACCAAATATTCAGACCTTGAGCATTAATACTTCACACTTTCATTTTGCCACTATCAAGATGGCTGACGTCAAGGGATATATATATATATATATATATATATATATATATATATATATATATATATATATATATATAAAAACCACATGTCAAAGCTCCTTTGGTTAGGCCGGTGTTAGGAAATAAAACATTAAAAAGGCTAACACAAGGACCACTGACTGGTGGTGTGCTTGGTTGCATACAGCAAAAATTGGAGGACTTACAATTTGAGGCCCCCAACGTCATCCCAGCTCCTGCCGGGAGTTCCTCAATGGAACCTGAAGGCGCCTCCAGGGCACCGTCCACTCTGGTCAGGCTTTGCCCAGATGATGTCGATGAGGCTGAACCACAATGTAATGACAAAAATTCTTTCGGCCCAGAACAGTTGGCTAACATAGTAGACACATGGTGCAAATTTTGTTAGCCTCTCTCTGACAATTAAAATTAGAAGCAAAGGGAGCATGTTGGTGAAAGGCGCTGCGGTTCGTAGAAAGAATAACACACAGAAGGACAAGACACAAACACTCACATACACAGGGACAGGACACAAACACAGACACACAAACAGACACAGATAAAATCAGAAAGATTGTATGCGTGCCTGTGTTCGTGTCCTGTCCCTGTGTATGTGAGTGTTTGTGTTTGTGTCTCGTCCTTCTGTGTGTTATTCTTTCTACGAACTGGAGTGCAATTAAAATTAGTTTCGAAGTCTCTCTCCCGTCCTGTGTGACCAAACAATCTGATAACTTGCAGTCATGAGCAAAGCAGTTCCACACTTTGAAGTAATATCAGGAAAAAAGGAATTTGCCAACCAAATGTGGAAAAGATCTGGAAAAAGATAGTCCCAACATTTCGAAACTATTTGTTTCTTCTTCAGGGGATGAATAAAGGATGTCAGTCTCTTCATCTTTTAGGTGTTACATCACTTTGTCTTTGTCGGTGCTGTTGGGTTAGCTTCGTCGTGCCCTATCCGTTATCCCATTGTGGAGGCCGTTCACATATAACGTAGGAAGTGTCCCTAGTGACCTATTGATGATGTTTGAAGTGTGTTGAATATGCCATGATTCAATGAGCCGCCTCCTACGTAGATTTGGTGCCGTGTCCAGGATGCTTGCGTTCTCAAATGCAATACGGTGGTCGAGGTTATCACAGTGTTCAGCGAAAGCACTGCGCTCTTTGTCAAAGTTTCTCACATCGTTCTTATGTTGTCGAAGCTGGTCGTGAAAGTTCTTTGTTTCGCCGATGTAAGAGGCAGGGCACTGGGAGCATGGGATCTTATAAATGACACCTTAATTGGGCCTTCGCCTTCGGTGGTCTGTTCTTAGGGCGAGGTAGAAAGCATCCGACACTGGTTTGTGAGCAACCAGGACGTGTTCTTTTGCAAACAGTCGGGATAGCATCTCGCTTATCCCTTTCTTGTAAGGGATGCTAATCCGTGCTATCGGTTTGGAAACTGTCGAAGGTTGTTTCATCCAATTACGGTTCTGACGACGGATGACGTGGTGAATGAAGTTACCGGGGGAGCCGTTCTTCCTTAGGTCGTCCATGATAATCCGTTCCCCCTTTCTTTTGTCGTCCTCAGATGAGCACAAGGTGTTGGTTCTGTTAAAAAGAGTAGAAACGACTGATACCTTATGGCCGACGGTGGGTGGAGTCGAACTGGAGGTAATGGTTGGAGGACTCCAACCACCCTGTCGGCCATAAGGTATCTGTCGTTTCTACTCTTTTTAACAGAACCAACACCTTGTGCTCATCTGAGGACGACAAAAGAAAGGAGGAACGGATTATCATGGACGACCTAAGGAAGAACGGCTCCCCCGGTAACTTCATTCACCACGTCATCCGTCGTCAGAACCGTAATTGGATGAAACAACCTTCGACAGTTTCCAAACCGATAGCACGGATTAGCATCCCTTACAAGAAAGGAATAAGCGAGATGCTATCCCGACTGTTTGCAAAAGAACACGTCCTGGTTGCTCACAAACCAGTGTCGGATGCTTTCCACATCGCCCTAAGAACAGACCACCGAAGGCGAAGGCCCAATTAAGGTGTCATTTATAAGATCCCATGCTCCCAGTGCCCTGCCTCTTACATCGGCGAAACAAAGAACTTTCACGACCAGCTTCGCCAACATAAGAACGATGTGAGAAACTGACAAAGAGCGCAGTGCTTTCGCTGAACACTGTGATAACCTCGACTATCGTATTGCATTTGAGAACGCAAGCATCCTGGACACGGCACCAAATCTTCGTAGGAGGCGGCTCATTGAATCATGGCATATTCAACACACTTCAAACATCATCAATAGGTCACTAGGGACACTTCCTACGTTATATGTGAACGGCCTCCACAATTGGATAACGGATAGGGCACGACGAAGCTAACCCAACACCGACAAAGACAAAGTGATGTAACACCTAAAAGATGAAGAGACTGACATCCTTTATCCTTAACGGCAATCATTAGCCCGCTTTTCAAAGCTGGAGCGCGAAATAATATTGAAAATTATCGTCCGATTTCAATTTTACTATGTATTGCTCAGCTGTTAGAAAAACACTTGTGCTTGGTCATGACACGCTTTTTGGATAAGCATCGTATTATGTCGCCCTCTCAGTACGGTTTCGTGCAAGGTCGAGGCACTCAAATGTTACTTGAAGATTTTTCTGATTTGCTGAACTCGTCGTTTGAGCGGAATCAAGTCGCGTGCGCGTTATTTCTAGACGCCAGTAAGGCATTCGATAGTGTATGTCACCGTCTGTTGCTAAATAAGCTGTCAATGGTGGGATTTCGCTGTTCCTTTTTATTGCTGTTACAAAATTTTCTTCAGGATTGGCGCCAATGTGTTTCGACTGAACAATTTCGAAGTAACTTCTCGATAATTAAAGCTGGTGTTCCGCAGGGTTCAGTACTTAGTCCTTTATTATTTAATATTTATGTGAACGATCTTTCTAGTACCGTGCCCACTTCAATATTTCAATATGCGGATGATACTGTAATTGTAGCCTGCGCTTCTAAGTATTTGCACGCAATCTCTTTGCTTCAAAATGCGGCAAATAGGGCAATGGACTGGTTTGATGCGAATTTAATTTCTATTAATACGACAAAAACTCAACTAATTTGTTTTCATAGCCCATTAAAACGAGTCAGTCTCACTTCTCCGCTTTTTTTGCACACATCTAATTGTCTTAATTGCGCGTGTACCCCTGTGAATTACACATCTACACTTAAATACCTTGGTTTGATTTTTGATAGCGATCTTGCCTGGAATTCACAGCTCGCTCATATCTGTAAGAAGCTTCGCGCGGTGTCTTGTTTGATGTACAGTGTTATATATGTTATGCCATTATCCGTTCGTAAGGTTATCATTCATGCCCTGGGCTATAGTGTGCTTCGTTATGGAATAACTGTGTACGGCCACTGTGCCCTTCGATGGAAAATAAGAATCAATTTAATTTTGCGTTCTTTGTTAAAAGTTATTTCTTATGATTTAAGTCTTGATAAAGATACTGACGTATTTAGAGCATTATGCTTTCCGGATTTCAACTCTGTTGATAGAAACTGTAGTTTATCGTCATTTCTGGAATAGTTCTTTTAAAGTACCTTATGCCCCAGCCCGTTGCCTAAGGCCAAAAAAAAAACGTTACTGTATACCTCGGTGCAGCACAAGATATGGCGAACGCATGCGCCGTTACTATGTTCCCTCGTATTTTAACAAGCTTCCTATGAGTATTTTTTGTGCTAGTACAAAATACAAACTGAAAAAAGCGCTCAGAAATAGTATTGTATAAAGATTTCTTTTCTGTGTGTGTCATAGCTTGATTTATCTATGTGGGGTTTTTGAGTTTTACTGTCATTGCTTTATTTTGTCACTGTCTGCCAGGCACTACCTTCCAAGCCCGATGAGGCTTCGGTAGGCCTGAATCTGTACATGCTATTTTTTCATTCAATAAAAGTATTATTATTATTATTCATCCGCTGAAAAAGAAACAAATAGTTTCGAAATGTTGGGACTATCTTTTTCCAGATCTTTTCCACATTTGGTTGGCAAATTCCTTTTTTCCTGATTTTCTACCCAACCAGACAGAATTCTGTCAAATATGTTCACCTTTGGAGTAATATGCTTACTGTTTTCTTCATTCTACCACTGCAACAGACTTCTTCCAGGCTGACTTTTCAGCTCTTCTACTCCAAGTACAATGCAAGCTGGCAACAATTTTACCTAAAGTTGTTGCCACTTAAAGATCGGGGAAAAGAGGAGGGGGATATTTTGGCAAGTTGCTAGTAACCCCCAGACCAGAGGCTCTCACAATTTGTCATCTCACAAGCCCTAGCAACCAGCAACAAAGTTTGTTGCTAGGGTTTGCGAACTCCCCTGTCTCCGTGAACCATAATGCTGACCACCGGGCATTATACCAGTAAGAATAGAAGAGTTTAAAAACCAACCTGCGTGAGCTCTATTGCAATGAGAGCAGAACTGAAAAAGTACAGATATTACAATGAGCTGCGAAATTGGTCTTTCTCAATCTTAAAACGTTAGGGTGAGAGGGTGATCGATGTGGGTGCTGATGGAACCAAAGAATGATCTGCTCGACCAAGGAGTTTCGAAGTAATGACTTTGAGAGCTGCTGCCCAGCACGAAGACCTCTCAACTGAAACATTGCGACTTTTATCATTTGCTGATTTGGACTTCAATGCAACCAAGCAATAAGCAAAGTATGACTTCTGCAAGAATACGAAAATGTGGCTTACCTTGCTCCGAGGAGCTGGTCCCAGTGAGACCACTCGCTAAAAAGGAAAAGTTTACAATTGGTCACCCTCCTCCAGTTTTGATTAGATCATTCTAGTAAATATTTATTTACTGGAGTAAGACTAAAAGCAGTCGGTGTACATTCTAAATTGGAACAAACAGCTTAGAAGAGAAGAAAGCACATGTGAAGGCAACTACAGTGGAACACTCTGGACACATTGAAGAGGAAAACGTGAAATAAAACGGTACTGTCAAGGAAGACATGTAACCTGACTGAAAACGCAAAGGCATTAAAGATGCCAGACCCCATGGTCACGAGCATATGAGCTCGTCCACCATTTACGTGGTAGAGTCATATCATATCGATATGGCTCTACCACAAATGCTCCCTGATTTCCACTCACAGCTGCCCAAAGCACGCTGCTGGTTTTAAAAAATGTGGCGCCGCGATGGAACCACCAACAGCGAGCACATTTGTATTACCGGGATAAACAGAAACGCAAACAACAGAATATGACCTCTTGCACTTGGGAGTTCATGCTGCTTATGTCAGGTGATACAACTTGTATTAAAAACTACCAGTTCCACTGGTCACATCGCAATTCATCCAGGTACTAGTCTGCTGTCGTGTAGGTTCAAGGGTGAACCAAACAGTCATTGTTTTCTGATTGCGTAATACCGCAGTACACAGATATAGAAGGACCAAAAGGGGATAAGTGCCACGCAAATAATGAGGAGTAGAGTACTCTGTTGGCCTAGTTGGTTATACATGTTTAACCCTTTCAGTACGGAAGACGAGCTGAGCTCGTCCACCATTTACGCACAAATAATCCTGAAGACGAGTACAGCTCGTCCAGAGTCCGCATTATCAATACAACGATCCTGAGGACGAATTCAGCTCGTCTGTATCACGGAGCTTCTTAGAACGACCGACAGATGGCAGGAGAAGTCAAAACCGGTGAAATTAGCTGAATTTAGACGTTTTTTCGTGAGGCTGCTGGCTACACTGAACTTTAGAAATGGCGTCGTCCGGGCGGCCGCACGATGTGTGTCCACGCGTTGCGAAACAAGGAAAAAAAAGGAAACAGCGCGCAGTTTCTGAAACTTCTTCGAGTGAAAGCGACTACGAATTGGAAAGTGATTCTGGTGAGTCGTTGATTGATTATTTGACTTCAGATGAGAGCGACACAGAGATTGATGATGATTTCGACACCGCACGTGTGTGGACGAAGATCGACGTGGGTGATATTCCTCGTGCGCCACCTCGTTTCCCTTTTGTGGGATCACCGGGATTCAAGGGCCACCTGGAAGAAGGTAACGGCGTTGTCGAATATTTTGAACAGTTCTTCGATGAAGAGCTGGTCGACCTGATTGTCGCAGAGACCAACCGCTACGCAACCCAGTTTCTTCGGTCGCACCACGTTTCCCACCTCAAAACATGGAGACAGATCGACAAAAAAGAACTGATGACCTTCTTCGCGCTCATCATTCTGCAAGGGGTCATTGAGAAACCAGACGTGAAATCTTACTGGTCAACAAGAGAGGTTCTCCGCACGCCTGCATTCGGAGACGTGATGAGCCGCGACCGCTTCATGCTGATAATGAAATTTCTACACTTCACTGACAACGAGGCGCCAGTCGACGGGCACCCGAACCCAAAGCTTAGAAAACTGTGGTCCGTGCTCACAAGAATGACCGAGATGTTTCAAACTCTCTACACACCAGAGCGAGATGTGTCAGTTGAC
This sequence comes from Ixodes scapularis, assembly GCF_016920785.2. Taxonomy (NCBI): domain Eukaryota; kingdom Metazoa; phylum Arthropoda; class Arachnida; order Ixodida; family Ixodidae; genus Ixodes; species Ixodes scapularis. Next base: position 42,966,118 of record NW_024609879.1, on the reverse strand, counting down.
GAGAGCCTTCTTCGTTTCAAAGGCAGGCTGTCTTGGAAACAGTACATGCCACTGAAACGTGCCCGTTTTGGCGTCAAGTTTTTCGTGCTGTGCGAGTCCTCCAGTGGTTACATCTGGAACATGCTTATGTACATGGGAAAGGTGCTGTTGTTGGTGACGCAGATGTGGCCATGGGTACACGTGTGGTATTGTCCCTGATGAGTCCCCTTCTCGATAAGGGCTACTGTGTAACCGTGGATAACTATTACAACTCACCCGAACTAGTTGAAGCACTTCTGGAGCGCAAGACAGATGTCTACGGGACAGCACGATCTGGACGCAAGGGAATGCCGAGCTTCGATACAAGACAACTTGAGAAAGGTCAAACTGAAGCTTACCAAAAAGGCAAGTGCCTCTCACTTCAGTGGAAGGACAAGAAGGTGGTAACCTTCCTCAGCACGGTGCACTCTGTGGCAATGGTGGATGTAACAAACCAGAGAGGTGAAGTTGCGTCCAAGCCACAGATAGTGATGAATTAAAACAACACCATGGGTGGTGTTGACAAGAGTGACCAAAATCTTTCATATTACCCCTGTGCAAGAAATAGACAGAAAATATACTACAAAAAGGTGTTCCGTCATCTGCTAGACATGGCCATCTACAATGCGTTCATTATCTACCAGAAGAGTGGCAACACCACCACACATCTTGAGTTCAGGCTCAAGTTAGTGGAGGGACCCATTCAACTGAACTGTGACCCCCAGAGTCGACCCAAGAAAGGGAGGCTCTCTGACAACACTCTCTCGCGACTGACTGAGCGACACTTCCCAGACTACCTACCTCCAACTGAGAAGAAAGAGAGCCCAACAAGAAGATGCGTTGTCTGCACAAGAAAAAAAAGCTCGCAAGGAAACAAGGACGTGGTGCCCAGACTGTGGTGTCGCCCTGTGTGCGATACAGTGTTTTCGCACATATCACACAAAGGCAAACTTTTGAACGGGATGTCCTGGGACTGACTAAGCCCGTAGTCTCGTGAACATAGACACTAAGTACTGATGTTGACAGAATTGCTTTGTAAATTCATGAATAAAATAAAGTGAGTATGTGCAGTGAAGCCCACTTTTTCCACATTACGTGCAGTGAAGCCCCCATCTTAACATTTATAAAAATATTGTTTGTCCATTTATGCTGTGCTTTTGATAAAATTTTTTTATATGATTGTGCTCTACGGACTAGGCTGAACAGGTTGCATGAATAAAATAATTCCGGATTTTGAGGATGTTACATGAAAAATTATTACGGTACTGAAAGAGTTAAGATGGAAAACCGCAAAAAAGACGGGACACAATTGAAAGGAGCGAGCAACACAACACAGGCGCAGACTTACAACTGAATTTTTAATCTTTCACTTCCTTTAACGAAGGATTGCAATGTACATGTGGGCCGCTGAGATGCGCTATCACTGGCTCGAATGGGCACGCTGAGGGCAGAAAACCTAAGGACGGTGGTGAACGCGAGCGGGATAGCGAGGAAACTGAGGACGATGGCGAGCGCGAGCGAGAGAAGAGCGATGGAACTGGGAAGTAAACAAAAAACCTAATTCTCTGTCTAATAATGAAATAGATGGTGCGCTAACACACTTGTCACTTCCACTGTAGGAAATCTGGGCCGCCTCAGAAATTTCCCTAGTGAGTTTGTCTTTGTTGCGACCTTTTATCTCAGTGGCACCAAAATTTGGTTTACACCCACATTCTTTACAGTGTAGGGCAAGGTGCGCTCCGCTTGCTGAATTCAAAAAGGCTCCGTGTTCCCTCAGTCTATCATTTAGACATCTACCCGTCTGTCCGATATATACTTTCCCGCAAGATAACGGGACGTGGTAAACCACCCCCGTTGAGCAAGGCACGAACTGGTTGTAATGCATGGTGTTGCAACCATCCTTGTGAGCGATCCGCTCTGAGGTTAAGGCGCATACCCGGGAGAGCTTACACAGGGCTGAAAAAAGCACATCTACTTGGAACTTAGTAGCGACTCTTTTTAAATTGTGAGAAACCCCGTGTATATATGGCATGACCTCAAATTTGTTTGGTCCCTCCAAGTGACCCATTGTTTCCTTAGCCCGCATACGCAAGGCCTTCAACATTGACTCTGCTACCGCCCTTATGATGGAAGGTGGGAATCCTGCTCTCAACAAACGTTGGGCCTGTGAATCAAAGCTACTCTGAACTGTGTGAGCACAAGATTTCTCAAGTGATGATCTCAGGCATGTCCTCACTATGCCTCTCTTAACTATTTTGGAATGGCTTGAATCAAAAGGCAGGAGGGCTTTTTTTGAGCGGGGTGCGTACTCCCAGCAGAGGTGGTCTAGCTGGAATGACAATGTTATGTCAAGGAATTGCAAAGATTCCCGCAGTGGAAGCTCGGTTGTAAATGTTAAGGTTGTGGAGGTGGCACGAAGTTTCTAAAATCCCGTTGGTGGCATCTTCAAGAAGAACGCCAGGAGTTAACTTTTAATTAAAAGGACTAAAAAGTCATCCACATATCTGAAGACTCGGACCCGTTTGTCGTCAGCGAGTGCTTGCACTAACAAACGGTCAAAAGCAGCCAAAAAGATTTCGCATAACACTGGTGCCACACTCGAACCTATGCAGATGCCTTGCCTCTGAACTACAAACTTTACTTCGAAGCCCACAATGGTGGATGTTAGATAAATGGACAAAAGTTCTCAGAATCCATCTACTGACACACCACAGGCATTCTGGAACTGAACCGTTCCGGAGGTTTCGATGCAGTTCCTCACCGCGACAAAGAGTTCATCATGGGGTATCAAATAAAACAGCTCCTCAATATCTACGGCGAATCCACCATTCACACCACACAGGCCTTCTTGTAGGGCTTCGACGAGTCGCTCGCTCGCCATCGTCCTCAGTTTCCTCGCTATCCCTATCCCGCTTGCGCTTGCCACCGTCCTTAGGTTTTCTGCCCTCAGCGTGCCCATTTGAGCCAGTGATAGCGCATCTCAGCGGCCCACGTGCACATTGCATTCCTTCGTTAAAGGAAGTGAAAGATTAAAAATTCAGTTGTAAGTCTGCATCTGTGTTGTGTTGCTCGTTCCTTTCTTGTGTCCCGTCTTTTTTGCGCAGTTTTCGATCTTAAACAAATAATGAGGACCGGCATAAGCACAGCAAATATGCAACAAGAAAAATACATACCTGTATGTTTGAGTGCCAACACTGTAAACAAAAGAATCAAAGAAGGCTACCTCATTTTGATACGAGACAATGGAATAGCCACTAGCACATGCAGTATCTTTACTTTTTATATAATGTGCTTCCAAAAGTTTGTGTCATGGTACCTTCGCTTGTGCCAAAGATTCTGAGCTTGTGTAGGAGCGGCTCACATGCACAAGTGAGAAAGTAAAAATATATGTGCGTGCTTCCTTTATTTGTAATAGACAGCTTAGGTTTCCTCGCACATTGACACAATGGCATCTCTAAAAATTAAAAAAATCTAAGGGCACTTCAAGAGGTTGAATTAACACTGAACATAAGAGACAGATGCCCGAAGCTGTGCCGTGCTTTCACGAGGGTGTGCACAACGTTAAGAAGGTATAGGGTGCTCAAGGAGCTTTCTGTGCTACGAAAACTTGCGGGCATCTGTTCCTCTACACATCGTGCCTCTGACAGGAGCTCTGGCTGCCAGAAAAAATATGCCAGGCCCTCTTTGGGGGGAGGCCTGTAAGGGTCATACAGGCCATCATGTCAATGAGCGTGGAGACCTAAGCCATCTATTACAAATAAAAGCACGCACCTGCCTTTTTACTGTCTCACTTGCACACATGAGCCACTCCAACAGAAGGTTAGGATCCTTGGAACAAGCAAAGGTACCACGACACAAACTTTTGGAAGCAGATTATATAAAAAGTAAATGTTTGCCACATGGTGGAGCCTTTTTCATTGACTCATGTCAAATTGGGATGGCCTCCTTCTATTCTTTTGTCTATGTTGTTGGCACTCTGACGTATGATTCTGTATTTCTCTTGTTGCATGTTGCACTTACACTGCTTACACTGTTTGCCGAATTCTCATGGCAAATAAACCAGATGACTGTGTAGCACTCATCCTGTTGTGGTGTGTCTCTGTATCTGTCCTTTCTAGTGCTGTGATCTGTTCAGGTGACTCTAACCAGCTAGTCCAACAGCAGGTCTAGTTAGTCTTTGTTTCAGACTTGGCTGAAACAAGTGGCTCGGGGTGAGGCCTGAAGGCAAAGTCACCAAACCGTTGCAACTAAACCCGGTGACTGCCTCATTTGTAACCGAAAGACGAGATCCACAGAGAAGCATGAGAATGTGAAGCAATAGATAAAAACATATGCACATGAAATGAAACTAATATTTCTATGGTGACATGTAATCTACCAAATATATCACACACCTGTGCATATGCCCACATTTCAAATGGTTTTAAATTTTTCTATTTCCTGAAGCATATTTACATATGCAGAAATTCACCCTAAGCAAGTTTTCAACTGCAAATTGCTTTCAGTTATATCATAGCGTTTAATAAGTAATTCCACAGCACCTGCATGGCACATATAAGAATTATGTCTTGCACATAAGAGCCTTAGATGTTGGTGAGCCATGAAATTTGCTGCACTTTAACATTGGCTTGCAGTTTGCAACAAGTCACCCACGTCAACCACAGCTCAAGTGTTTAACTGCATCTGAAGTCAATGCATTAAGACCCTCACTGGCTGGCTTGCTTTATTCCAGCAATTCCTAGCCATATGGCTGGCTGTCTACAAGGCTAGCTCAGAAATGCAATGATGTTTAGATAAGTTTAGATACCTTAAAGGAGACCGAAGTTAGTGTATGCCTACATTACCAATATTTATTCAACTTACGTGGAGAGGGCAAGGCCAGACGGTGCGATGGCGCATCGTCATAGGTTGTGAAGACATCCTCAGGAGTTTCGGCCTCCGGAGCTGGAATTTCAACAAGCAAAGATGCCCTTGCATTAAATATATGTTTCTCTGCTTCAAAACAATTTTCCAAGACATTTGCAAATTAATACACACCTGTAAACTCCGACGTTTCAAGTGTTGATGTTTCTTCGGCTAGCCGAGATTTCTTGAGGGCCTTCTTGTAGGTTTCTAGTAAATGAATTCAAAGAACCTCACCAGAAATACTTTTAGAACACAATAAAGGCATGCCCTACAGAAAAGGCCTGTATTGTTAGCGATTAAGCAAATTAGCACATGTTTTCCCCAAGCTCATTCATAGAAATATTTGATTGTGAGAACTCTTGTTCCGCAGAACTAAAATCAAGCTTTTACAAATTTTCAGCTTATTCACAACAATGCAATGGAAGCTCATGCACTCATTTTGTAAATTTATATCTAGCTTTCTTGTTATAGTTATTCCACAAAAATTTAAGGCAAAGAATTACATTTTTGGAGGGGAAGAAAAAACTATGTACTATCTTGATCCGAGTTAGCGGGAACACGGGAGCGCATGGCATCGTACCCTATCAGAGCGCTCTACCGGTCAAGCGCGCAACTGCTGGGCATGCGTGTTACGCGGGCGGTGAGATTACCTCCTCATCGCGCGCATCATGTCATCGCGGCGCTCGTCTGTCGTCTGCTACGCGCGTAGTCTGCTATGTGTGTCGTCTGACACACGTGTCGCCCGCTACGCGCACGCTACTGGTGATAGCAAGAAATTCAGTCTATCCAACAGGTGGCGAACCCTACATTACAAGCTCCGCCAATGTGCTCATCTGTTCCTAAATATTTGTTAAAACAAATAAAAATTGTGGGTTTTTCTTATATCAATCACGCCAGATTTGCTGAACCCGCTTCCTGTGAAATCTCTGTGACGAGGGCCGGGATCGTAGACTAATTGTCGGCTAGTGTGTCTGCCTATTAATGTAAACCTGACTTTGGTAACAACGCTCATAGCTCCGCGTTGTTGTTTTCCTTACCGTTATTGCCTTTTTGGTCCATTATAGTTCGATCTGCGCCGCTGACTGTTGAGTTCAGACGCCTTAGTTATTTGCCCATAAGACGACAGAAGTGCTTGCTGCAGCCGATTGCAGTAATGACGAGGTTCCGTCAGGAGTGTGCCTGTCAGAGGTCAGCAGCAGCAAGCTTTATTGCTCAATCAAAACTTAATCTTAACATTTATAAGCTGCTACCTGCCGTTGAAAAAGCTCACATCAATTGAAGCAGCCTCATGAACTGCTTCTATTTCCATTTGGTGGACAACAGCTGCCATCTTTGATGGCAGGCAGTCTTAGAGACTAGACCCAAAAACGCGTCTACTCTCAAGCGTTCCCATTCTGCTAGGAATGTGTTCCAAAGCTAGTCTTCCATGGCCGAATAAATAGAAACCCGTGGCCTAGGCCGCCCTCATTCGGCCCACATGTTCTCAATAATGTTGAGAAAACTAAAAAGGGTGTGACACTGTATTACGCATCAAAATATTTGCAAGCTTATCGCATGGTTATGGGCTGACAATTTTAACTACACGCAGTTATCTCCAATGCCTTCACACGACACGCTACCCACAGCAGACAACGCGCATAGCACGCACTGTGCGTAGCAGACGACGCACGAGCGCTCCAATGATGCGATGCGCACGATGAGACCATATTGCCTCAGCGGGCGCGATGCGCGTGCCCTGAAACTTCCGCTCCGCGCCGCTAGGCTGATCTTGTAGTATCATGCCACGCACTCCCGTGTTCCCGCTGACTCGAATCAAGATAGTACAGTCTGCTTCAGGCTTAAAGGAAACAATGTGCCAGTGGCGCGCTCTTTGCAGAGCGCCACCAATGGGAGCCAGCCAACCTTCAGCACAGGCACAGGCAATGCGGAGGAGCACTTCTGGCATCGCAATGCCTGCCATGACACAGAGTGCTGCTTGCCCTGCGGGTTCCTGAAGGTTAAACATTTTTCAAGTGTCCTTTTCCGAAAAAAGAGAGAAGGAAGAAGGCCTTAAACACTGTTGTTTTACGGTGTCCCTCTCTCCCCTTTGGCAGCAACATCAGTCATAACCGTCGCAGCAGTGCGCAGTGCAGTGGGAAATGATACAGAGACACCAGCACCTCTGCGCATTGTCTGTGCCTGTGCCAAAACTTCCCTGCCTCCCGCAGGCAGCGCTGCGCATACCACGAGCCACAGACGTGCTGTTCCCTTTAGGCATGAATTAGACCATACACCTAAAACATAAATTAGTTGTACAACTATGTCTCCAACATTTCGCATGATCCTTAAGTTTCAGCTAGTTCATGTTAATATAAATTTGTAACCTCTTGTAAACAGGTGCTAATTGCAAAAGGAACTAAAGCTACATGACAATGACATTAGCTTTTTTACATGAAACAGACGATGCTAAGTAAGGTATGCCTCATGTTTCTTCTTTCTCAGAATGAATATTTGGCTAGCGTGCTAAGCCAAACCAGGGGTGGAACTCATGAAATGTGCTTGTGAGCAGCCAAGGGAGCAGCTAAAACAGCTGTTTTGGAGCAGGTTGGAAGCAGCTAAAACTACACTCTGGAGCAGGCTAGGAGCAGCTCAGATCAGTTTTCATTGCACTCCAGCTTCTGTCTTAGACAAGCACGGGGGCAATTTCAGTTGTGCTTAGCAGCCCAGATAAACATGAGCGGTTAGGGACCTAGGCAGATGGGATAACAGAGTAACAGATGCGAAAACTTGGAACTTTGTGAGCCTTGGTAATTTCTGAGTGGCTTTCAGCTGCTCAAAATGCAAACCAGCACCGCTTATCGCACAGTCCGCACGTCCTCGACAGAGTGATTTTATGTGCGAACCACGTGACGTGCGTAAGCAACGAACGTGCCGTTGCGCGGAAGAACAGGGAAACAAATTTCGAGTTTCTCATATTGCGCAACTCAATATCGCAACAAAATTCGAGTTTATCCTATTGTGCAACTCAATATCGAAGCAGCAGACTACGATTAACGGAGTTATCGTATTCGAAGCGATAAGCAGGAGCAAGGTTAACGTATGCCGAGCAGATCTACCGCTCGCGTGAGAGCTGCTGGCCGGCAAGGTTTCGGATCGGACTGCGTTTCAGATCTATCAAATCACGATTTATCTTGCAGGAATGCGGTTCCAACTTCTAACGATGAAGTGCTCAAAGGAATCTTTTGCTCCTTTGTTTTCAACTGACTGACGTCCGGATCCCGGGCTTCGGAGCCTCAGGCAATCTGACGCTTAACGACTCGACCTTACCTCGACCGACTTGTTTAACCGCTTATGGTTGAAGAATAACAATCTAGAGGCAGGTGGTGTAGCGCTTGGAATCCGAACCCCGAGTTTTTTTCGCACACTTCCTACTCGGGATACACAGGGAGAATAAAGAGAAAAAAAGGATTGCAAGGCGGACCAAGCTAAACGCGATCATTGTTGCCAATCGAGTCGATAGAAACCGAAACCAAAACAAAATACAATTTTTTTGGCGCACGCTTTCCAATTTGGTGCATAATGGCGCGAGGTATTGACTGTGGCGCAGTTTCCGAAACATGGCGCAGGATGGCGCAGACAAATGCGTCTGGCGCAAAATGGCGCAAATGGCGCAGCCGTTCCACCCCTGCAAACAGACTGACACAATATGCTGCACTGTTATGTGGAGCAAAAACTTCTAATATTAATCATTTTGAACTGTAATCTGATTAGTAGACCTACGTAACAATGAACATCTATGGAACGTGTCAAGCTATTAGGAATACTTTATTCCAATTAAAAAACAGAAAGAACTACTATGGGCTTCATTACAAACAGGAGAAAGTAGAAGAAAGGTTTCATATATGCAAATATCAAAATTGTCAGGCAAAGGTGCCACCCAGCTTTACAACCGGACAACAGAAATTGAACTCGCATAAATCTGTCACTAAAGAGGTCATGCTTTCCATTCTTATGGTCTCTTCCACAATATTTTTTTCCAAGTGTTTTCTGTTTTCTCAGTGTTTCAGTCAGAAGTGCATACAGAGAAGGAGAGCGCAAGCTTACAGCATCGTGTCAGTACCCTAACCGGGTATCGATTCCAGTTTGCGCCAGGATCAATCTTGTCCCTAATTGCATCCAGGAGGCGGGATCTGGCGAAATCTTTTGGCCACAGGCAACTCCACTTGTCAACCACCAACCAAGAAATTGGCACAGCGGACACATGGTCTTCCTCGGTGAAATTCACCACCGCATACTGCTTTGCCATTCTGCAGGGACAACAAAATCGTCATTTTGTTCAAGCTCTAACCATTAGTATCACAGAAAATGGTAAAAAATATTGGTGACACATATTATTACTAACAGAAGCACTCTCAGTGTCCAAAATCTTCATGGAAGTTTCCAAATTACAGAACGTGTCTCAATGTTTTCTTTCACGCAAACTGTGGATCGAAGAATAAGAACACAACTAGCTATCCTTTTCTTTCTAGGCTGTGTGAGCAATTGTTTTAGCTGATGCAGCACTTTCCGTGAAATCTATGGAACCTTTCTATCATATCTTAACTCTCTCGGAGTGGCAGGAGATGCAAGTTGGAACGACTGCACTAGCGACTAGTGCAAGACTAGTGCGATAGTGAGTTTTCGCTACTGAGACGGGGGGTAGGGGGGGGGGGCTCGGTGAGGTGGGTATACGCGCAGCAGACTGAATGCTGCTGCAGTCAGTTTAGCCTATGCTGGCATCGGGGCCCCAAGCTCGACCTGCGATAGCGAGAGGGCGACCACTGTATGCCCATCACACTACCGCGGCATTCGGGGTTCAGCGCGATTACCTACTTGTCCGAGCCACCGCTTTTGTTTCACCGTAGGCAAGTTGTGAGCGTATAACCGTGCTGTAAGCAATTGCAGTGTTGACGGTTGGCGGGCAACTATGGACGCCGAATATTGCAATCTCACGGCGGTTCAGTTCCGAAAGCCTCGCCAGACGCCGTGGCGAACACTGCTGATTCAAATTCGAAACTATGCGGAAGACGGCGCGGCCATCGCGCCGGACGTACATAAGCACTTCCAGTACCAAATTTGTAAATGGAAGCTTGCAATCGGCTGTAGTCTTTCAATTAAGGGCTAGGCCAACGAGGTAGAGGGGCTTAGAGAGCTCAACAGGCATTGCATTGCGCACCCAGAAATGACCCCCCCTCGGGCGCTGCCATCTTGGCCATTTCCATCGTCAGTCAAGTGACTTTTTCTGCTAAAAAGACGAAGACGCACGAGACTGCTGCGCTTTGAACTATTCAAAGCGTCTTTTTTAGCAAGGAGAACTTCAGCTGAAAGAGATTGAGGCGAAAGTGCCCAAGTCGATTCGCCGAAAGTTAAATAACGATGTACTGCCTTCAAAGTAGAGGGTGCTATAGTCACGTTTGATTAAGTGATTTAGGCGTCTGTTCCTCAGTAGCCCCCTAGTAAACCTTTCTTTGCCTAAAACCGACGCTTTGGGTAACTCGGACAGCAGATATTCTTTCTGTATCGTCACTTTTGCTAAAAAGTCACGTGACTGGCGGCGGACATGGTCAAGTACGTGGTAGCGCCTACGGGGGGGTCATTTTTGGACTTCCGGTTAAGCACTTTAAGCCCCTCACCTCGTTGGGCTAGGCAAGGAAGCGACATTTATGAGTAAAAACCGATCAGTGGAACGAAACAACCTCCGGAGTTAACAACGATTTCTGCTCGCATGCACTACGCGAATAGTTCGCGTCAAAACACCTCGTACCACACTTGGTATTCCTTCGTCGGGCGTACCGATATTCGCAGGGGGATGGCACCACGTGATTTTTTTGAAGCCTGGTCATAAAAAAAAGTCGGCCCGGAAGTGGTGCGGTTGGCGGTATACTATAAAATTATACCTCGTTCGGTAGAATTTACGAACTGATTGGCGGAATTTAGACGGCGAGTTAGGCTAGTTGGTTGTTTGTGCCAAAACAACAGGGGTACAAGGATAGATGCAGACAGGACGAGGCGCCTCGTCCCGTTTGCATCTATCCTCATGTCCCTGTTGTTTTGGCGTTTAACTTTAAGCTGCTTTAAGCATGACGGACGAAACCGACCGAGGAGACGCGCGGCGATGCCCGAGATCGTCGACATGCAGAGTCTGCGAACCACCAAAGCGTGAAATCCGCGTGATAACGCAGAACACCGCTTGAGCAACAGTTTTGACGACGGAGAACGACATTAAAGGTGTAGTCTCTATCGAAGAATAACCTGGCAGAGTGTTCGCGATCGCGGCGGTCGCGCTTGATTTTGTGGACGCATTGTCTCTGGAATTTCCTAACCACGACCGGAGTGTGTAGTGTAGGAAATTGCAATAATCGGTCCGAGCAGACATTCGCGCACTGGTGTTTCGTTTCCTCGGTGAGTGCGTACACCCTTTGCTGATGAAACTTCAAAGTTGATATATGTCGCTTCCGAATATGCTCCCATTTCCCGATAGACGTCGTGTGTCGCAACCGATGAGTCGAGGCACTGTTGTGTTGCATATATTGTTTTATTTTTCGGAGCGTTTGTCATGTAAATAAAACACGTGAATTAAAGCACTTCGAGACAAGTGGAACTAGGCTTTACTCGTGGTGACAAAATGAAGCCGCCTCCGCAAGGTAAGTTGATTGATACCCCACGAGTGCGTTTTCATTCCTGTTGGATCTTCCGAATTTTCGGCCGGACGCCTCACATCGCTTAAGTCAGTTCTCGTTGTCGAAGGCATCATAATGACAATGTATGCTGCTCCAGTGAGCTTTCGCAGAATAAAGGTCCTCCTTTGTTGTGGAAACAGCTCGATAGAGTAAACTAAAGCGCGCGGAAAGACCGCTGCCCAGGGCCGACTTGATCGAATACAGTCTCAGCTGAGACAGACTTAAAAAAGCACTGTCAAGGTTGGAGCGCGTGATGCGCGATTTATTTTTTGAGCGCTACCTTTGACAGCGCTTTCTTAACAGTATTTAATGAGACGCTGCTTCGAGTGAGCCGGCCTGTGTTTTAGCTTAGCCTCCTGGAGATTTACCAACAATGTATGTGCACCGCAAAGAAGTGCTTTAGTTCTGAAATTCCACATTTCAAGCTGTATCCGTAGCGGCTGAGGCAATACAAGGCAAAAGAATGATAAGCAGACGCTACAAATCCGACATCCACCGCCTCCGCGCTGGTTGCCAGGCCGCCCCCGAGATTACTGGAGATGCCGCGGGGCTAAGGGCTAGGGGCTAGGGGGGGGGGTCTCCGATATGAACTAACCGGAGCCCGTCAAGGTTCCTAAAGGAAGCTCGTTTTGTACCTGCTAGAATTAGTTGAACCAAATCGAACAAAACCGGTCCTCTAACCCCGTCCATTGCTCGGACCGACGATTCGAGGTCAATACTACTTGTTCCTCGAAACATGTCTCGGCCGCAGTCCATCTCACCCGGGACAGCACTGATGAAAACAGAAGTGTGTTGTAATGCAAACGCGAAGATTAGAGATTGGTAATCGGTGATGATCCATTAAAAGCAAAAGTCCTATCGGACGAGCGCCGTCGTGTCCGGAACAGCATCTCCGATATCAACGTTGTACACCGCTATTAGGACATTAGAGGACATTATACTTACGCAAACAAGCCGTCTCTTCGCAGCCAAATGTTCCAGAAGACTTCGACACAGGTCACTGGTCGAGAGGAAACGCACACCGATGATCGGCCGACTAGCTTCCAGCACAACACGACACAATGAAACTAGCCCTAATGAAACGAGCCACGAGGCCGAGACCGGATGCGCTGTGACCGGATATACTGGGAAGGTGGCTGGGAGAAGCAAAGAACAAGGCATGAATAGACGTAGTTCTATGAAGTCATCAAGCCTAACGTAATCTAAAAGTTTTAGCGCGCCCTCTGTGAACTGTTTTAAACAGTATTTTGCACTCTTTAGTTAGTATTCTAAAACAACGAAGAAAGGGTAAACGCACAGGCGAGCTGGTGAAGTACTTCCATCTTAAACCGGAGACACGGCAAAATAAAAAAAAAACGGACAACACAACAACTGTTGTTGTGTTGTCCGTTTTTTTTTTTTTATTTTGCCGTGTCTCCGGTTTAAGATGGAAGTTCTAAAACAAGCAGTGCGCTAGTTGTTGTACGAGTAACCGAAATTTTTAACATGTATTTCTTGTGAAGCAAGACCGCTAAATCACGCAAAATTACGTGCTTCCAAATGTACTTTTTTTACATATATGGGCCAACGAGGTAGAGGGGCTCGTTGACATCACCGTTATTAGATCTAATAACGGTGGTTGACATGAGACCCGCTTACAATGCCGCATGGACTACATTTAGGCATATGTCTAACAGAGTGAACGCCAATCAGTTTTTGGGCCTTTTGGGATCCGCGTTATGGGGAACAAATTTTGGAGGGGCCGGCTGGGTGTCGAAATCCGGCTTGGCTACGGTACTTACAATTCCTTCTTCAGGAAGAAGCGGTCTTTTTCTGGGAGGGCGAGGGCAGGGGTTACGACATTTTCAGTAACTTGTTGCATTCAAAAATATCAGCTCCCTTCCGTACCGCTCCTCGTGACCTCTGATGGCGCGAGTAATTCTTCGAACATAGGGGCAGCAATGAGCATAAATGGGCCCACCTCGGTCACATGGACATTGGCCGCATCCTGCATGTCTTTTCGTTGGGCTGCAACTTGCCTCAATGCGTCACGTCGTTCGCCTTCGGGTAGTTCGTGGGATTACCTTGCTCTTTCTGCCCCATGCTCGGTAATCCCGCATATGAAAAGAGCGCTCTCCTGTATGTGCTTTTCTGCCCACAGATGCTTCCTGTTCTTTTTACTCAAAATAAACTTGTGGCCATGGCACTGTGGGGCTCTGTCGCCTGGTCCTTCTACGGCATGGTGCACGAAATACGTTATTATGTTCGTAGCACACCTTTGTTGTAGACTCAAATTTGATGGCCGAACCTCTGCGTACTTAAATGAAAGTCTCCTGGAAGCCTCACAATGTGGCCGACGTTCCGCTAAGAGACCTCTTCTTCAGACTTACGATTAAATTGCTATTAAATGCAAAGGTGCAAGCGAGCTGGACAAGAATGACGAAAATAATCCCTAAAGAAGGGGAACAAGAGGGACAAAGGACAAGGCCTTTGCGTGGTGGGAACTGTGATGCCTGAAACGCGTCTTCTACTGGCGCGTTTACTGTCCTATAGTTCCCATGTATCAAGTTGCTCGCGATGCGGAAACCCGACCACGTCACGTTTGTCATGCTGTCGGAAAGCCCGATCCTGGCGGTTGGTTAAAAAGTATCGGCAAAACATACTAACAGATGCAAGTGACGCTATCATCGAGATGTCACAATGGACCGATCCCACGACGGCCGCGGTGCATTCTGGAAGTTGTAGTCCTTTGTGGGTGCACCACGCCAGCACACGCCACACAAAGATGGCCGACCAATGTAGCGCTATAGACCAGAGTAGCGCAATCTAGAACGCCGTCTCTCGGCGACTAGTGGCGAACGCCCGGAGGTTCCAACTGCGGTCAGAAATGCATGGAGAACGTGAGAAAATCGTTGTTTCTTCAGTTTTGTGGGGATGTGCGGAATGGAAATCATTTTTGACATAATAATTAAACATTTTAGAATAATATGCGATAAGTTTTGTGCCATACAATGACGTAACTTTTTTTAAAAAATTGCCTGAGCGGCATCATGCAGCAGACGACACGGCGACGTCACAACATTCACGTGACCCGCTCCGGCCAACCCGAAAAGCCCATCTCCGCTGCGAGCAAAAATCGTCTGCTTCAAACGCCATTGCCTTGGAAATTGCCTTCTCAAAATTTGCACATGCATCCGATATTATTAAAACTTTGCTAAAGTGTTTAGCGCTTTACTAACTTCACGACAGGCTAGTTTTGAAAAATGTGAACTCGCCGTTACTTTTTTAATCAGCCGTGTTATGTCGATCTCCATGTATTCTCCCATAGGGCGGGCCGCCTCCTGGAACCCTGAGTACCACGTGACTCGCGCCGAGCCGCTCTGTCGGCTATGTTGTCGGCAAAACACGGGGTTCAAAGGATTGCGCTAGTCTGCTCCGTAGGAGCTATATAGTGCTCTAGCTGCGGCGGCTGCGGTGACTGTTCTATATGGCTATTTTTGGGCTACTTCTAAGGATGCGGCGAACTTTTGTCGAAACCTCAGTTTCGACGTGGAACTTTGAGGTTTGACTAGTTAATTTTTGAACTTCTTATCAGCTTCGAAAAAAATTGTATCTCTTTTGGCCATTCGATAGAAGAGAGAGGAAAGAGAACGGCTTTTAACTTCTACAAACTTCGTCGTTTTGACAATGCGCACAGAAGCAATGCTTGCACAGTTCAAGCGGTCTCCACAGTGCGCGGTGAAGCAAACCAAACAGTGGTAGGGCGTCCTCTACCCGGACCTAGACTAAACTCTGCAAAGTTCAAGCGTGCTTTGGTGCCCATTGAGAGAATCCTTAGGCACCCAAGTTCGTAAATATAAAGTCCGCAGTTTCACCGCTGAACAATTGACTACCTTCCAATCTTCGCCCACCCCAAGAAAGGACAACACAATCAGAAATAGCGTGAATCGAAATGGGGAACACTCATATTCTACACAAAGAAAAAGAGACGGGTAGGATATTGGTAAGGACATTAGATATTGTGATCCCTGTTTGAAACACCAAGTGTTACCGTTCTGCTTCTGTATTCTGTTCGTTTACTGTAATGATCATATCCCGGGCTTCACGATAAAACTGTCTTTGTGTGTTTTGTACTTCTGAAGACCTGCGAAGGAGGTGACAGTTTTGTTTTCTTCCTTCCGAAGTGTTTTTTTTTTTTTTTTTTAATTCGCAAGTGACATAATGTGCACAAAATGTGGCGCATCTGGGGCTTGAAAAAGATAATGTAACGTGTCTTGTATGTGTGTGAAAAATTGTCAAAAAAGGCTTAAAAACCATTGTTTTTAGTTTTGGCTATATTTGGGCTATACCACCCAGGCGTTTGGCGGTTTTTTGTTGGGACCATCTGGCAACAACTTGCGTCTGCACCACAGTGGTCTGCGCCTCTGTTCTGTTGTGGCTCGTATTTCGCCGTGTTAAAGACTGCATTTGGTGCGCTACTTCCTGATAATGAACAAGTGGCGTAAGTACCGGAAGCTCAAGAAGGACCATGAGCAGCTCATGGCGGATCTTCAAGCTGCAAGCTGCAAGAAGCCGAGAACGGAAGGCGGTTTGACGGGCAATGCCGTTTCCAGCGATGTTGCGCGCTCTGATAAACCTGCAGCTGGAGGCGTTTTCCAGTCCAGTGAAGCTGGCTGTTCGGGTGACTTGGAAGTCCAGGTGCAGTCGGCGAGCTTTGAAGTCTCGAGATCTGACGTGCTCGCGAGTTCTTCAGAAAATGATTCGTCGGAAGACGATTCGTCGGAAGACGATACGAGCGATGAGTACCAGTCAGAGGAAAGCGCTGACCATAACTCGGAGCCACCAAACGGCAGCGCGAATCCGAACGCTGTCACTACGTCGTCATCCCAGCCGCATGAACTCTCGGCATGCGACGAGCTCGCAAGTATTGCTGGGAAGCACAACATGAGCCACGTATGTCTGAACGATGTTCTTGCCTTTTGTCGGCGTCGAGGCATTGCCGGACTACCCAAAGACGCGCGGACTGTGTTGTGCACAGAACGGAAGTCCCGACTAGAGCAATGTGACAAGTTTGTGCATTTCGGCTTAGAAGAAGGCATCCGTCAGTCATTGCAAGGCTGCCCCATTCCTAAGGAGATTAAGCTCCAAGGGAACATTGACGGTCTGCCCTGTTCAAAAGCTCACAGGTGAGCTTCTGGCCCTTATTATGCCGGATAACGAATTTGACCCCTCTGCCGTCACCTTTTATGGTCAGTTTATACTGCGGCACAGGAAAGCCCCCAAATCTGGAGCAGTACCTGTATGCATTCCTTGAAGAAGCCCGCAAGCTCACAGTGCATGGCATGGTCTTCAAGGGGAGCCACATCACTGTCAGCATCACGGCCATGGTGTGCGACGCACCCGCAAGAAGCTTTATCAAGCAAATAGTTGGGCACACTGGCTATCACGCCTGCGAACGGTGCAGTCAGAGGGGCCTGCATCTCGAGGGTCGAATGACATTTCCTGATTTGCACTCACCACAACGCACCAACGAGTCGTTCCGGTCTCAGGAAGACGAGCACCATCACACGGGAACGTCGCCATTTGAATCTTTAGATGTCGACATGGTGTCATGGTTTCCTACGGAGTACATGCATCTCGTCTGTCTTGGCGTTATGCGGCGCCTTCTGAGAAACTGGGTTAGCCAAGGGTTCGGGAGACGCCTAAGTCGACAGCAGCGTGAAATTTTGAATGATTTACTTCGAAGTTGCAGTAAGCGTTTCCCCAGCAACTTTCAAAGGAAGCCAAGAGGCACTGAGGAACGTGACCGGTGGAAGGCCACAGAGTTTCGAAGCTTCCTCTTGTATGTGGGACCTGTGGTTTTGAAGCATGTGTTGCCAAACGATCAGTACCGTCACTTTTTAATGCTGCATGTGGCAGTGAGAATTCTTGTATCTCCTGCACATTACGAGGTTTATAACGGATTTGCCAGGGACCTTCTTAGGTACTTTGTGCAGGAGTTTGGCACCTTGTATGGGGCCAAGCAGCTCGTTTACAACGTGCACACGCTCAGCCATCTGGCTGAGCAGTGTTTGGACCATGGCCCTCTTGACAGTTTTAGTGCGTTTCCTTTTGAAAGTTTCCTGGGTAAGGTTAAGAAAATGCTACGTTCAACAAGCAAGCCTTTAGCGCAGATCAGCAGACGAATGTCTGAAGTCAGACATTTGTATCAACCTGAGATTTCGGAACCGAAACGCATTGTCAAAGCAGGTCAGTGCTTCATGCTGAACGAGTCTGCAGTTGTCGTCTTGAAGCTCCTTGAAGGCAAGCATTCTGCCAAACATGACAGATTTTTTTCAACTGCCGAGCAAGTCGTCCGCCATCGGCATCTGGCAGTGCGATTCCCTCACGCACGTGACTAAAATGTACAACCTTTCCGAACTTGACACTGCTGTTCAATACCTCAGACTGGACTACAAAAGCAGACATGTCATCCTTCCACTTCTACATCTGCTGTAGGCCTTTAACATAGCTTTTGTAGCTTCTTTGAGGCCCTCGTATGATTTCCAACCTCTGCAGGCTGCATTCTGAAAGGCCTCTGGCAATTGAACTGTGCGCTAGTGTCAGCAGTTAAGCTGACAGTTATGTTTTGTGGGCAACAAAATTGCCGGATGTTGATCAGGACTCTTTTGAGCTGACTGAGAGCTTTCCCAAATGCTGTGTGGAAGGCCTCAAGCAGATGAGCTGTGCATTGCTGCTGGCATTCGAGCTGACAGTGCGGTGTTGTGTGCAAAAATGCTGCCAGGCGTCCGTCAGAGCTCTTCTGAACTGTGCAAGGAATCTTCCAAGTGCAGCATGCAAGGTGCCAACCCTTCAAACTGTGCGTTTCTGCGAGCATTTGAACTGACAGTGGAGTGTTGTGTGCAGCAGTGCTACCAATCGTCACTCAAGGTCCTTTCAAGCTGTTCATGAAGCCTGCCAAGCCCATTGTACAGGGCATCAAGCAGGCGACCTGCGAGTGGTTGCCAGTGTTTGAGCTGACGGTGAAGTGTCATGTGCAGCGGCACTGTCAGGCATCAGTCGACTCTTGGAGCATCTCCAGGTGTATTTTGTGCCCTGTGTGAACTTCTATACTCCGTCTCGCCCTAAGCTGGACTAAGCGGTGAAGCTACAGGTCAAGGGGGCCAATCACAAGCCCGTTGGATGGTGCTAATCCTGCATGTGCTGTTAGGCTAGTTTGTTCCTTAGTTTAAGTTCAACTTAAGTCTTGTACTGTGGCTTGGAATTCGATTAGATTTTACATGACACATAGAAAAAGGCACAAAAGCGACCTATTCATATTATTTATGATGAGTACTTTGGAAGCCTATGTACTTACGAGTATAAATACATCCTTAAAATACTTTCCCTGCAGAACCTATAAAAAAGAATTGCTTACAATGCATTATTTTTATGTAGAACCATTCATGGCCTTCTGTATGGTGATTTTGCATAATTTCTTAATTTTCATGCATTGCCTTCTGATTTTAGGGGCCGTTATGTGTTTTACTTTCTACTCATGTGAAATTGTCTCCGGTTGTTCAAATGCAAATTTGTGTTAACAGATTATCCCCTGCTACTGATGTGCTTTCTGATCTCGTTATATTCATGCAAAGTGGTGCGCTATGCTAGTTCGTACAAGTGAAGCAGGATTAAACAGGTGTGACGGACAAGGGCAAGGCATGTTTGTGTTCTGTCCTTCGTCATTGTCCGTCACGCCTGTTTGATCACGTTTCATTGTATTCAAACGTGGAATGGACCTGGATCTTTTCATTAATTTATTAATCCTTAAGGGCCCTCTGTTGAGGGCATGGCTGACCAACAGCGTTATGTTGGTCAGCCATCTTAATACATGTCTCATGCTGTAGATAGGCAATTTGGCCAGTGCGGTACAATTGCGATCCTGGGGTCTTTAACGTGCATCACCAGTATGTGAGTACACGAGCGCAGCCGGTACGATGCTCAGGTGTGGACATACTCTGTGCAAGTGGACAGGTAGTTTTGATTGTGTTTTTCAATTTTTTCTTTGTGCCTCTACACCAAGACCTAATGGTTGTGTGGGGCATTAGATAATAAAACTAAAATAATAATAATGAGAGAGCATGCGTGGAGGAGAAAGATGAGCTTCATGGCACCTATATATCGTCTCTGGCCTACCACAGGGTCCGTCGTCTCTGGCCATGGATCATGGTGGCCGAGGCTTGGATGTGTTATCTCAAGGTGAATACCTTCCCATCAAGTGAAAGAATGTACCCTTCTGGGTATTTCCGCTTCTCTTTTCTGTATGCCGCATCCTCACCCAACATCACCTCGCCCCTGAGGTGGCAGTAAACTTCCAACAACCGCAGAAAAGGCAAAGAAGCTGTAATAAAAGACCTGCTGGAGAGCGGACATTGTTTGCCCTATCCTCCCAGGAGCTCGGCCTGACGTCACACGACTGTCTGCTCTACATAACTAGCAGACAAGCTCACTTCCCGCATATGCTCTTCGAAACTAGCCTTTATTTGGGACAACAGTAGCTTACGTCCAGAGATCTCATGAGAAAATGTGTCGGAGTGTACTGCAGGTGGGTGACTGGTGGATAGATATCTCGGGGATGGATATCACAATCGTTTAGCATTGGAAAAATGTGGACCTTACATTTTATTTATTTATTTATTTATTTATACATACTGCAGCCCCACTGGGGCTATGGCAGGAGTGGGAGGTAAACACAGACGGTCCGGACATCACTGTGGACCACTGTCAACGGCACACAGAAATTCATCTGGTTGTAGTGATCGGATGTTTCCTGGTAATAAATTCCAGCGTTCAATGGTGTGAGGAAAAAAACTGTATTTAAACATATCAGTACGAGGATGAAAAGGTAAAATGTTTAATTCATGGTGGCTCCTAGTTGCAGTTGGCTCGAGAAACTTTATGTAGTTATGTAACGAGTCAAAACGTGATGAGTTAACCATGAAATACAGAGACTTTAGGCGCTCGATACCACGACGCTCAGAAAGAAGTCTTAGGCCTAACACGGAAAGATTAGAAGAAGGAGAAAAGTTTCTGTCATACCGACGACAAATAAAACGTACCGATTTCTTTTGTACTGATTCGACCTTTTTTATATCGGACTCTTTGTAGGGAAACCAAATAATAGAACCATATTCGAGGATTGGGCGAATCAAAGTTTTAAAAGTTAAAAGCTTAGTATCTTGTGGTGCCACACGTAAGGTACGCCGCAGGTATCCAAGTCTTTTAAGAGATTTGTTACATGTCGTATCAATGTGCTTAGACCAAGATAAATCAGGCGTGAAAAGGAGGCCAAGATATTTATATTCAAAAACTCTTTCTAGGCATAACCCGTCAAATGAATAATTAAACACAGAAGGTGATGAACGCCTAGAAAAGGTCATAAAAACCGTTTTACTAAAGTTCAGGTTCATTTGCCAGGTTTTACACCACGTACAAAAATTCACAAAAGAATTGTTAAGAGTTATATGGTCATCTGAGGAGTTTATCACGTGATATAGTACGCAGTCGTCAGCGTAAAGTCGGACCTTAGTGGAAATACAGCGTGGCAAATCATTGATGTATAACAAGAAAAGTAGCGGTCCAAGAACTGACCCTTGTGGAACACCTGATGATACGTCAACTGTACTAGACTTGGATGAGTTAAAGTAGACAAACTGAGACCGTTGGGAAAGAAAACTGGATATCCAGTTCACAAGGTGATGATTATTTAGAATTAGGTTAAGCTTGTGTAGGAGTTTAGAATGAGGAACGGTGTCGAAAGCCTTTGACAAATCTATAAATATCGCATCAACTTGGTTACCGATGTCAAGAGACAGACCGATATCATGAACAAACTTTGTTAGTTGTGTCATAGTACTATAACCGCGTCGAAAACCATGTTGGAAATCGCATAAAATATTGTTAGTATCGAGAAACTCTATTACATGCCTGTAGACTATATGTTCCAATAATTTGCATGAATGTGACGTTATAGAAATTGGTCTATAGTTTGACAGTGATTGTTAGTTGCCAGATTTGTATACGGGAATAATTTTTGCGAGTTTCCATGATGAAGGAACTGTGGCCGTTGACAGTGATTTCTGAAAAATAACCGTGAGATACCGACTGCACCATTGGGAGTACCTGTCAATAAATGAATTAGGAATGTCATCAGGACCAGGACTTTTTTTAGTGTCTAACTTCAAAATCAGGTTTAGTACGCCCTGAACGTTCACATCTATGTCGTCAACCGCAGACTGCGAAACATGAGTAAAAGGAGGAACTTCGAAATTATCAACTGTAAATACTGACTGAAAGTACGTATTAAACGCTGTAGCGATTGTCAGCGCGTCCATAGTAGTTACGTCGTTAATTATAAACGAGTTTGAAGTTGTGCTGCCTGGTAAAATGGATTTCCAGAATTTTCGAGGGTTGCATTTTATTAAGTTTTGTAAGGTAACACGGAAATAGAAGTCCTTCGCGGAATTAGTTTTTAGTCGGAGTTCCTCCTTAGCTTGAATAAACTGAGCAGACTTTACTGGGTCAGCGCAACGTTTTCCACTCCGCAGTCTGCCGACCCGTCGCGATAAATGTAATAATTCTCTTGTTATCCAAGGTTTGACAATGTTACTTTTTTTGGTTTTGAGTGGCACAAATCGCTGGATACACGATTTAACCAAGTCTTCAAAAAATGTAATGAGTACATTCACGTCACTGGAGATACTAAGTTGTTCAAACACTTCAAAGGAATAGCTTAATGAGTCAATTATGGACACATCATCGGCACGGTTAAAATCAGGAAAAGTGTGGTAAACAAAACGTGTTTTAGGGACAGGATAAGCAACAGAAACAAAGACTGCCCTGTGATCTGATATACCGTCAACGACTTCACATTCAAAATGGTTTTCTAGAAGAGGTATACTAAGAAATACCAAATCTAAAACTGACGACTCTCTCGTGCTCTCCTGAACAATCTGTTTTAAACCAAATGACAAAGAAAAGTTCACTAACTCTCTGGATATTTGAACGTCAGGACCAGATAGCGACAAAGACGGCCACTGGATGCCAGGTAAATTGAAATCACCCATTAATATTAAATTGGAAGAAGACAGGTTATGCTCGTACATAAAGTCACATAAAGCATGTAACTGATCAATGGGAGAGCCGGGAGGGCGGTAGACAACGCCAACAACTAAAGATATATTATCCACATTAAGTTTGCACCACACTGATTCAATCTGGGGAGGACCCTGTATAACTGAAAATTTAATATTGGACTTTAAAAAGAGTGCGACGCCACCGCCACGCCCGTACTTTCTATCACCTCTAACCACGCAGAAACCAGAGGGTGTAATTTCGGTGTCGTATATGCCATCATGTAACCATGTTTCAGTGACTCCAATAATGTGAGCAGAGTGGGAAGAAATTAGTGACAGAAAATCGGGGAACTTGTTTACTAAACTTCTGGCGTTAACATTCAAGACACAAAGATTTTCACTTAAACCGTCCTTTAAACCGCGGCCGAGTCAACGACCACCAGTAGATGGGGCGGTGGCAGTAGACTGGGCGGAGTAGTCGGAACACTTAACCAGAGTATTAGTTTTAACATCCCAATTATATCGCTCATTATTGATGAACACATGATCATATCGAAGGCGGACGGAGGAGCCACTGTCACGGAAAGAGGCCGTCGCATCCCATATTTTCTTTCGAACAGAACGGACATGAACAGAGAAGTCTTCCGATATACGAATATCTGAACCCTTGAGCTTGAAAGAATTTTTCAATACTTCCATTTTTTCGCGGAAATCAAGGAGTTTCATAATGACAGGACGTGAACGATCGTCGTGTTTTCGACCTATTCTATGGCACCTTTCAATACGTGGGCAGTCAATAATCAGTTTATTCGAGAATATTTTTGATACGTTAGAGAGTAATGACTCACTAGTTTCGTCTGCGCTTTCGGGGAGGTCATATAAGATTAGATTATTTCTGCGCGAGCGGTTTTCCATGTCGTCATTCCTCGCGACGAGTCTGTCTACCACACCAGACAATGACTTAAGCTCTATAAGCAGATTGTCACAAGATGTACAAGGGACACTTGGCGTGGCAGAAGGCGACTCGAGGGCAGCCACTCGTGCTTCAAGAGCGTCAAATCGGGAGTTAACTGACTGTTGGAATAATTTGATTTCAGCTATGTCCTGAGCCATCTTTTTCTGGCCAGCCAGCAATTCGGCAAACATATCCGAAACTGTGGGTTGTCTCTCGATATCTCTTCCGTCATTATCGCTCTCACCCGAATTAGCAGCCCTCGAGTCCTCTGTAACCGAAACTACGTTATCTTGTTTTGTTTTTTTGCTGTCTTTTTTTGGTGGTCCTGGATTCGTTTCAACGTCTCCACTAAGGAGAAGGCTATTGATGCAATACACCAGCTGAGAGCACAGGTCAACAAAACAACAAATACCGTGATCGTACATGGATCTCTAACAAGTATGATTTCTTTCACATTCTTTGAACTTCTGTGTAAAATGGTTATATAGCCTAAAACTGCATTTATATAAAGCATGTGGAGTTTTGTATAGCCACTTGCACAGTTCCACGGAGCAGACAGACTCGCTATGTAATAAGCCCCGCCGGTGCAACTGGTCATGCTATTTTGTGAGACGTGTTACCGTAAAGTAACCCTGCCAGCGCTTCTGTGCAGCAAAACTCCTTCTGAAGACTGAACTTTGATAGTGCTGCCTCAGAGCTTTTATTTTTCTCTCTCTCTCTCTTCTGAGCCACACTCACTTGGTTAAACTGAAATTGCGACAGAACTCAGCCTGGTATATTGAGGCCAAAATGCATAATGCCTATACGTGCAGCAAGTGGGCCCATTTTGGTCTGCTGCAGTTGAGCGAGGAAATGTGGAGGCGAGACAGGAGCTTCATAGTGTCTTCGGGTTCCGCGTCTCTCGGCGAAACTCATGGCGGCCGAGACTTGTGCATGTCCTCTCACAGTTAACTGCTTCACGTCAGGGTAAATAACCTACTTTTCGACGTATTTCTGCTCTTTTTGATACACTTTGTCCTCATCCCTAAAACGGCAGTAAATTGCCGACAGGCGCCGAAAAGGGCTGGCCATTGCTACGACCTGCCACAGACCAGACGACAGAAAATCAAGCATACGACATTGGCGTGACGCCACGGCGGCTGTCGTTTGCTGTGCGCGCCTAGCAGACAAGCTTGCTCGCCGCGTAAGCAAGGAGTTGTGGACAACGCAATAGTAGTTTCGTTAGATTGAAAATTTTATAGCATTGAACTTGCTATGTCCACGTTTGACTGTATTCTCATACTCTAGACTTCGTCAGGCAACAGGAGCTAGGCTGATTTTCTTCAGTAGCTTGTACTGTCATGTAAAGAGACTGGCCGAGCGACAAAAACAATTGTGCACAGATTAGCAAGCAAAGGACAGCCCGCTAGGGACGATGTTCCCATGGTCGTGTTTAGCACGTGTGCCAGCTGCTTTTGTCGAATCAGATCAAAAGGAAGCGGCAAGTATACGTGGCAGTCGCGACAGCACCCCGAGGATTAGGCCCAAGCAGATGACACGCTGTGGCGCCACCTACAATGCTGTGCGCTCCGAATTTCGGCAGGTGCCGAAAATTGACGCTGCGTGAAGTGCGAATTAAGGGCGTACCACGCGTACCACTTGTACGAACCATGCACAGAATTAATTTTTTGAATGGTTGTCGTTAACCTTTTTAATGGTCCTATCCCACCAGTGGTTGAACTGTGTCCACGAAGGAGTTGCGATTATCGGTAATACCAGAGTTTTGGACAGTTTAGTCTGGCAACGGTTGTGTCACGTTCCAGTACCCACTTTAGTCAACAATCCAAATCGATATGACCCGAAATTGAGACAATATTGGCAGAATATTGGCTAAAATTGGAAATAACGGCCCGATTTAGCCGATATGACCCGATAGTGAGCCAATATTGGCAGAATAATGGTTAAAGTCGGCAATAATGGCCCGATTTAGCCGATATTGAGCCAATATTGGAAGAATATTGGAAAAATCGGCAATAACGCCCCGATTTAGCCGATATGACCCGATATTGAGCCAGTATTGGCAGAATAATGGTAAAAATTGTCAATAACGGCCCGATTTAGCCGATATAACCCGATATTGAGCCAATATTGGAAGAATAACGGTGAAAATTGGCAATAGCGGCCCGATTTAGCCGATATGACCCGACATTGAGCCAATATTGCAGAATAATGGTTAAAATGGGCAATAACGGCCCGATTTAGCCGATGTAACCCGATATTGAGCCAATATTGGCAGAATGATGGTTGAAATTGACAATAACGGCCGAGCAAACCAAGTTTCACCCAACATTTGCCAATATTGGCCATAAAATGGCAAACCTGGTCCAACATTGGACCAAGCATGCCTGGCTTGGCCCAATATTGGCCCAGTGTGGTGTGCTACCTGGGTTCACAATGGAGCTTCACCAAAAGGACTAGAACTTAGAAAACTATCCTGTTCAGCGAAATATTTCTTTGTTATGTTGTAGAAAATAAACATTACTATTATAAGAAACAACAGTTCTTCATTATGAAATAAATAGAGGGGCAGGTAAGACACCTCGGCCTGCTTGCTATACCTTGTTTTAGCTTAAGTCCCGACGCGGCCGATGCTAGAAACGTGAGCATGTGGCGATAAAGAGTGCTTGAACTGCACGAGCGCGTGTTCTTGGCAGGGACGCTGAAAGACGAGCGCTCGCACTTGTAGCATTGGCTTCGTCTCGACTTAGGCTGAAACGAAGTACAAAATCAATGTCTTAGCTCAGATTTTGTGAATGAATAAGCACTGCAGAACCACCGCAAGAGGCGAGTCGAACGTGAAGCGGAGTCTCAAGTGCTCACGTTCCCCTGGCTTCGCAGGCTTTCCATCACAGTCTATGCTAAAATGCTGATTCTAGCAAACCGACTCTGAGCCTGCTTCCTACAATCAGCGCCTCAGCCAATATTACTAGAACACTCAGTTCGGGAACTCACCGTTGAAACCTGGGCCACTGGCGCCCACCGAGACCGAGCTAAATGCGATAAAACCGCCACCTGTTAGCGACGTGTTGAAACATGAAAGTTTCCTTATATGGCTTCTGCTGAAATCATTAGGTCTTTCCAGAGTACCGAAACTTCCAGGCTCGAGGTGCCAAGATGGAGGCTCAATCGTGTTTCTTCAGTGTTGTCACCTTGAGCTTTCAGAAAGCTTGTTTTTGCGTAAGAACAAATGAAAAGAAACTCGTTTTGTAGAAGCTTCTTTCGGAGATTAGTACAAAATAACGTGTGCGTGATGTTTTCTAATATATTTATGATACAAGATTATGCAGCACACTTAATTTTGTTTTTATACAACTATGCCTCACCAGTGATTTCAGGTAGCGCGTCCAGACATGGGCGCGTCCTAACTTCGGCACTAATTCGCGGCTCGTCAACTTCGGAGGTGGGGGTTGACATCCCTGAAACTCATTCACCCGTATAACTTTCGACGCCAAAATGGCCGATTGAAGCCAACAAAAGACAATCACAGCTGACGCCATTAAATGCCGTGCTTTCGAAACAACAGAAGCAGCCGTGCAGCTCCCCGAGAGGCCACTGCGGGAAAATTGGCTGCGCTGCGATCGCTATTAGCTCGGTTCTTGAGTACGGATCCGGGACACTTTTTCAGAGCAGCCTCCATGGCTGTTTCAAATTTGAAAACTTCTAGTAGTGTTGGTCTGAGCTGAGACTGGACGAAAGAAAGCACTGCAAAGCTGAGGCGTGTGAGAGTCTTGAGACGCGTTTTGAGTCCCGCTCAGCTCGTGCGCTAACTTTGGCACTGCTTTCTTTCTCCTAATAAAATAAAAAAAACTGCTTTCTCTAAGAAAATAAAAATAACGTCGAATACAAAAAAACACAAAAAACACTCCAATCATCTCCCATGGTCTATTGCAATAAAAAGCTGTTACAAATGAGCTGTATAAGGCCTTTCGGGTCAATCGCTGTGGATTACACGCTGTACTCGTAGGAGATTCATGGCCCAATGTTCTACGCGGTCGACACTCATCGGATATTCACAAAACGTGCATTGGTTATCAAGGACACCAGTCCCCGCTGTCAATAGATTCCCTCCTTTTCACTAACGTGGAAAAGAAGGTAGTGCGTCGGGTCTTCGGACAGTCGAAGTTGGTTATCACACATATGCCCAAACAAATGAAGATCACCGGTTTGTAGGTGCGGCCGACAAAATAGCCGTTTTCCGCAAATTGAAGGACCCTTTCAACAAGGTGGTTTCAGGCTGTTTTGCTTGATTCGCCTTGGCCTGGACCTCGCTGAGAACTGGCAAATGAACTAACATGTTTTTGCTTCTCAACCTGAAAAGAAAGTGGGCCTGGCCAAAACAGAATAGGCACCGCAGCCTAAATTGCATCTCCAGGTGAGTTCTTCATAATGCAGCAGGCGGGCCAGCAAACAACTCTTGATCGCGGCCTTCTAAAATATTCGTGTTTATTCTTACCCGCGGCGTGACTCTTATCATTTCGTCGTACGTTCCTTCCAAGTTCGGTCTCCAAAATTCGAGGGTCTAGCGTTTGGGGTGAGAATGAACATAAACTCCCTAGAACAAGAACGTGGGATGAAATGGTTATAAAAGTCACGTCTCGAGTAAGAATAAACACAAATCTTCTAGAAGACTGCGACGAGGTGTTGCTTACTCGGCCCCGCGCGCGGAAATGTTGCGGGTGAGTATACCTTAGCTAAAACATTAAAAGATTCCAGGAAATAAAAACAATGAAACTTCATGTTGGTAGCTCAACACTGATATTTAATTCCACATATGTTTCATGTAGAAGATTCTAATAGGATTGGAATAGAATACATTTTGGCATCATTTCTTGTTTAGTGTAGACGCCAGACCAAGTTTCTTGTTTCCTCCCTCAGTAAATGTGGTCACGCCACAAGCCTAGATTGTCAAGACATTCACAATATAGTTTGCAATACATGTTGTGCGGTTCGGGATTTTCGGACGATGGCGCTTGACCCCGGTTAATCCTCACGTGATCTTGAAGAATAATGCATGACCGGCAAAAGCATCCACCGCACTACATTTATTCGTAAATGCAAACCGATATCCAGAAAGAACGATAAGAAAAAAAACTGGAGTTGACTACTTATACGAGAGTGGAGTGTGCTCCACATTTCAATTAGCTCTGTCTTTTTGAATAGATTTGAAAAAAAAAATCTAAGTGCGACCAAAAGCTTTGTTGCGATCTAATTAGTGAAATTTAAACTGGAGTATTTACACCAATTTTAGCGATCATGATGCCTAAACTCACAACACTTGCAGGCAGAGCGCCCGAAAGCAATCGCCTCCAGGCTTCAATATGATCTTAGCCACAGATTGGATCAGAGCATCATTTACAGAAATAAGAGCATTTGTTAGTACACTCCGACGGTGCCGAGTTAAAGGGCGATGAGAACAAGGCGTGCTATGTACTATCGGGGAAAAATGAAATGCGAACAGAGGAGCGCGTGGCTCGCGGTACAGGCTGCGCCGCCTGGAAATGAGCCTAGGAGCGAGGGTGCGTGGCCTACTCCGACGTGTTCACGTCCCTCTTTCCGCGCTCTCCAAGCTTCAGCAGTGCGCCTCTTAGTGCGCTGAAAGCTGTCACCGCTATCTTTGCTGGCTCAGCGCGTGCGGTGCAAAGAAGCTCGCCGCACTCGCCGAGCAGGCAAAGATAGCGGTGACAGCTTTCAGCGCACTGAGAGGCGCACTGCCGAAGCTGGGGGAGCGCCAATCGAGGGGCGTGAACACATCGAAGTAGGCCACGCACCCTCGCCCCTAGGTTCACTTCCAGGCGGCGCAGCCTGTACCGCGAGCCACGCGCTCCTCTGGTCGCATTTCATTTTTCCCCGATAGTACGCATACTGTTTGGTGGGAACAGCGCAAAAAAGACGTAGGACGAGGTCGAAGAAACACACAGACAGGGCGCTGACTTACAACTGAAAGTTTATTGCTCTGCACAAAGAGAAATAAACTCAAAAAGGAGGAAGGGGCGAGAACAAACAAATCAAACCAATAACATACGGCATCACCGACGCCCAGGCACCGTCACGCGAACCTGCCATACTTTCTTACAAAATCTACCTCGTCATTTGCAAGGGCAACAGAGGGAGCGCTCACACACGTGTCAGCTCCGATAGACGCCATAAAATACGCTTCGTCTATCTCCCTCGCAGTATTGTTTTTGTGACGAGACAAAATTTTTATATCAATAAATGACGGCGTTAAGCCACACCTATCACAATGGACCGCTAGGTTCCCTGAGGGCGATGAACGCAAAGAAAGCGAATGCTCCATTGCCCTTACGTTTACACAACGCCCAGTCTGGCCAATATACACCCTGCTGCAGGACAGGGGGATCTGGTACACGACCCCGCTTGCACATGCGACATACGGGGTGCGATGATTGACGTCGCACTGAACCGAAGGGCGTCCCTCTCTACTCACAGCAGCAGTGGGTGCTGCCGTATGTTACTGGTTTGATTTGTTTGTTCTCTCCCCTTCCTCCTTTCTGTGTTTATTTCTCTTTGTGCAGAGCAATAAACTTTCAGTTGTAAGTCAGCGCCCTGTTTGTGTGTTTCTTCCACCTCGTCCTACATCTTTTTTGCGCTGCTCCCACCAAATAGTATGTACCACCAACTAGCCCAACTACATGCCTTGCTATGTACGCATCATTGAACCCGCTGTTCGCAACTCAAAATTACCTTCGTGACGTGACGAATAGTAACAATGGAGAGCTTGGAGAGCATTCCTGTGAGTGATGTGCAAGATGATGTATCATGCACGCATCTCGCGCAAGCTCATACAAAAAAACGAAGTGCCAGGCACAGCGATCCTCTGAATGTGAATCCCGTACTTGGTTGTGACATATGACATTACATTGATTTTACAATGATCGTATGTGGCCATGCAGTCCCACAACCACAGTGTACCGAAAATAGGACGCACCTCCGATTTACTACGCGTGCAAGCACGTGTGCCATGTGTGGGAAGGTAATGCTGGATTTTGCGAACAGAGGCGTGGGCGTGGCCAGATTCTTAGTTCATGTTCACACATAGGGCGCAACGTCAGCTCAGTGTTAGTGCCACCGCGAGCCGTAGCCGCATTCGTGTCTCGCATATCGTGTTCTAGGATGCTTCGTGAATGGGTTTTTAACTTTTCACGCTTTATATACAAAAGGGGTACCCCAATTTGTATTGTCGACTCAACACTGAGGTAGCGCTGCGCTGAATGTGTGACTCGATGCCTGTTTGTGACAGGGCGGAAACATCTTTGGTTTACCCAGGGCCGCCGTCGCCTGCCGAAGGAAACGTAAATAAACTTTGCGTAAAGAAATGGCTTCAAAGCTCCGGTCTAAGTTGAGCGCTCGCGCCGAGACACGCCGCGACGCGTGCACTTTTTAAAAATACGTCGAAAATTACAGGAAAGTAAATGATTCAGATGCAAACTGACGACTCACAAAGCCTCGTAGTTCGACGACGGAGTGATAGAATGCCCGGTCGCAGATTTGGAGAGCGAGGATCTGGTAGGAGAGAAAGTTTCTCGATGAAGCTGGTATTCAGCGCATAGCTTTTGCAGCGGCAAGGGCCCGAAACATGGTCTTCAAACCCGACGAGCAAACAAGCGGTAGCACGAGGAACGCGAGGAGCACGAGCGAACATTCCATCGCGCGGGAGAAGTGTGTTTCGGCCGTGGTTTCGGCGTCTCGCCTCAGCCAGGAGCCCTTCACGTGACTCTGCTCTCATCCGTTGTCTGCCGCTGCACCTTTTCAATATCGGCGACCGCGTCTCGTGTCGATCTGCCAGACTTCGTCAGTATAGAGGAGACTATGCCAGATGTCATCGTACCACACAAGCGCGTGTATATGAATGCACTCTATGTGCGACTAGAGTGCCTCAGTTTCTACGTGTGATTCTGAAGACTTCAGTGTGAAACGCTATACAGGCTACTGGTGCGAGCGCATGGCCTCATGGTAAGTTCCATGCACTCATGTCAACAGCTTGTGCAAGCAGGACGTAGGGCCAACCCATTGCTATGCG
This sequence comes from Ixodes scapularis, assembly GCF_016920785.2. Lineage (NCBI taxonomy): Eukaryota > Metazoa > Arthropoda > Arachnida > Ixodida > Ixodidae > Ixodes > Ixodes scapularis. The sequence goes on along the minus strand of NW_024609879.1, from coordinate 42,934,372 downwards.
CTGATGTGAGTTGGCCCAGTGTCCTAACACATCACAGCTTGTGCACATAGAGCGAAAGCTCGCGGCTCACAACCCAGGGATCCTGAATTTAATCCCCACCTCTGCTTGTTTCGATGTGCCTTTGCATCGTAGCGGCATACATCACTTGACTTCGTTTCACCTTTGATTCGAGCGCAGCAGACGCTACGAGCAATCCGAGCATATTCAGCGTTGCTAGAGTGTCATGTGATCTAAAGCTGCACTTGTCGCTCCGCTTAACCGGAAGATCATGTGACACTCTCGCAACGCTGAAGTAGCTGATTCCTTTCGACGCCCTCGGACTGAAGATGTTAGAGACCCAAAGGTAGGCAGGCTAACTCTTCCCTGCACAGCGTAAGGGGGGGGGGGGGGGGGGATGTGTTAGAGACCATGCATCACTTGAATGGCAATCAAACTTCGCACTGCCTACTCCAACTAAACCAAATTCTTTATGCGGCTCGCGCAGAAACTTAAACAAAAAATAATTGCAGCTGTCTGGACGAATTATGTGCACCGAATATTGTAGGCTTTCTTTCTGTCACGTTATTTCTGTGATTGTTTGTGTCACCATATTCGAAAGTTCTAAACATAACGAATTACTGCATGAGCTCAAAGACTAAAACAACAAAACAAAATAGGTTCAGAACAGCTTTACGAAAATACATCAAATTTATTAAACAGGCTTTTAATAGCTGCCTCATAATTTCCCCTTTAATAATCTACCGATACAAAGCATGTTTTTAACTGACGCTCTAAATTGCTGACGCAAAAATATTAATTTGTAATATGTCTCAAGATTGTTTTGCCTCAGTGCAAACCTGACTTTAATTTCGTGATCTTCGAGCTGTTCCGAAAAAAAAAAAGAGACAGGACGTTGCAGATTGCATCTGCGGCAGCCAATCAATTTCCGGCCTTCTTTCGGGTGACCCCGCTTTCTGCGTGCAGTTTGCACGGAGAGCGTGATCACATGATCACCTTTTCCGTTTCACCTTCAGTCCGAGCCTAGCAGGCGATACGAGCCATCTCAGGCAAATCAGCGCCGGTAAGAGTGCCATGTGACCTTGAGCTCCGCGTGCCTGCCCAACTCTCCGCCCTACCAGATGGTCCCGTGACACGCTCCCGGCACTGGAATGGCTGGGATTGATTTCAACGTCCACTGCACCCCGAGGACAGTTGTGACAGAGCTCTTGCTGGTGAAGGTGTGCGTAAATCGGTCAAGGGGCCTTCATTTTCACAACTGAGGTTATATATTGAAAGGGTGCGAATTACCTTTCCGCTGCCCCTTTCCTCCGTGTCCGCGCTTCCCAAAAAGTTCCCCTCCTTTTACCTTCCCCTGCCCGTCGCTGTCCGAGAGAGGAGGAAACTTTGGTCATTCTGCAGGGCCGGTAATGACCGAAAAGTACATCGGGTTTTAAGAGTGAAACACGATAGCGTTATAAGGCTCCGTTTGCAAAGTCTGCTCATATAAACCCTCGCTTGTTCCCGATCCATGCAAGCGTGTGTGTGGGGCCTGTGTGTAATGTCACGTGTCATATGACGTCAGCCGTGAAGGCGCACGTGACGTCGTGTGATGTCAAATGTGTGACGTCATAACAGCCAAGTGGCATTATGTGGCTTCCATTTAGCGGAACATTTTCCACTGAATTTATCGAAAACGTTTTTCGCTAAGTTTGCCGAAAAATGTTTACTTAAAATTGAGCTTTTCGATAGGGTCATGACGTCACAGACACGTGTGATGTAAAACTTTCCCGAAAAATATAGCGGAAAATGTTTTCGCCAAATTCAGCGGGTCGATAGGGTCATCATATTAGAGCCACGTGTGACGTCACACGTGTATTTCACAGGTGCCCTCACACGCCTAACCGTTACGACCATATTGACCAATCAGGATTTTCCTGTCCCACCGACGTCAACACCAACGCCGGATTTTCTTCGAAAAGAGCTCCTTAACGCTGTTGCGTTAATATGACGAAATATTCGTAAACAAGCAGAGCAATGGGGTGAAAACACGGTTGAGCGTACCGCGGTGCAAATTAATTGCAATTGTATTGTAGAAATACATTTTGTATTGATATTTCGGTAGAGCGATACAATTGTTTCTCTGTATTTTTGTATTTATGTATCCAAATACATTCGGGCGTCTTCGTGGAATCGCAAAGCTACAAGTGACAGGTGTGTCTCGTTACAAGTTTCAAAAAATTGTTGACTTAACTGAGCATAAAAAACGTGAACGTTGAAATTCTACAGTTAGTACACGTTTATTGGGTAGCAAATATCACACAATTTATGTCCATTATGCTTTTTTTGTTCCTTATAGACCGACACGCTGTTTACAAACAAGCCCGCGTTTGCCCACACCAGGTGTGGGCACTGCGCACGCGCAGAAACGAAATCCGAGTGAAGTGAAGCGTCTGCGTATGCGCAGTGCCGTCGACAGCGCCACCGCAGCTGCATGACGTCAGGGATCCGTGTTAGTCTATAAACACAGCTGCAGCGCCCATTCAGTCTTGTAGAGTAACAGGACATCTCATATTGCTTCTTATCAAAATTTATTTTTACCATTTGTATTTCTGCACAATGTATTGTATTTTTACTTCGATATACTGGTATATATATATATATATATATATATATATATATATATATATATATATATATATATATATATATATATATACATACATAAATATAGATATATACAGGGTGATACAAGGAGACGCCAGGCTCTTTAAATCGACCGGAAAATTCGGTTTCTTAACCTATCGCGCTACAACTTTTTGCAGCGTTGCCCACAGATGGTGCATTTTTTTCGTAAAATTTGAGAAGAGCGAACTAACCCCAGGAAAAAGTAAAGAAAGAAAAAAGCTTAGCTCCTATGGAAACGCAGCGACGCCACCGGTCTTCAAACAACACGAGATGGCGCAACAACACGAGATGGGAAACAAGAGATGGCGCAACAAACGCCGCCAACGAGTGAGCATACGACGCCGAGAGCCAGGGTCTTTACCAGACTATCTTTTCGACTCAAAAGCGGCTCGCCTTCCGCAGGCGGCGAAAGTCGCAGAAACAAAAAGAGGCGCGGTAACAACAAGAAACTGCAGTTGCTTGTCTGCTAAAGACGCCGGCTCTCGGCATCGTATCCCCGTTCATTGGCGGCAGTTGGGGTCGTGACCGCTTGCGCCATCTCTTGTCTCCGATGCGAAACGGCGCCGTGTTGTTTGCAGACCGGTGGCTTCGCTGCGTTTCCATAGGAGCTAAGCCTTTTTCTTTGTCTACTTTTTCCTCAAGTAAGTTCGCCCTTTAATTTTACTAACAAGAAAATGCAGCATCTGTGGGCAACGCTGCACAAAGTCGTAGCGCGATAGGTTAAGAAACCGAATTTTCCGGTCGATTTATAGAGCCTGGCGTCTCCTTGTATCACTCTGTATATATGTATTGTTGGAAAAGTATTTCTGATACGTATCGTGATACCTTTTTTAAAAACGAATTTCCGTAACAGTATATGAGGCGTATTTACCATGTATCCCGCTATTTCTAGTTCCAAATAAGTTTGGCGTAGTTCTGCCCAACCCTAGTGGAAAGGCGAGAACAATTAGGAGTGACGATATTGTTTCCGAAAGTAATTAAAGTGCTGCTGTGAATACTACTTATCACAGTTATGGAATTCTTGTAAAAGTGCGCCACACATACTTCTACGATTGTAAAATAACTGGAGATACATTGTTGGAGCCTTGAAGCGTTTAAAAGTCATAATAAAAATAATAAATATTGAAGGAGGCCGTCTGAACTTGATTGAAAACACGTTTTCCAGGAAAAATCAAATATGAAAATATTTTTAATATCTGCCTTAGCTTCAAACGCTCATGGCAATTTTCCATGTTTTTTTAATAATATAATGTCATCACATGTGTTATTTTGCATGGTAATATTTGCGGCAATTAGGTATGAGGGACTCAAAACATTTGGCGTGTTTCAGTTGTGCTTTCCAAACAAAATCATTATAGCAAAAATGGAAGCGGCTGTGCCTTACCGCATTGAAGGCCGAATTAAGGAGCAAGGGTTTCAATAGTTTAGAAGAAATTAAACAGTCGTTCCGGAAGCGAAGACACTCCAGGTATATTAGTTTTGAAGGAACTGATTTAGTGTGCCACGGGAACAGGGAGGGGGAGGGTGAAGTTAGGCGAATGGAGAGACATGGGGGAGGAGGGTGCAGTTGAAGGGTGTAGAGGTGGGGTAGGGTGAAACGGGAGAGAGAGAGAGGGATGAAAGGGGGAACACGAAAGTAGCCGGGTGGATAGCGGCAGGGCAAGGTTGGAAAGTGTTGGAATGGGGTGGGCGCAGCGAGGGCGGAGATGTCAATGAGTAGAGTGAACTGCTGCTTCCCTTGAAGCATGTGTTTTTTGGTATATAGGGCGGGAAAACTCATGCGGTGTGTAACTTGACTAAGGATGATGGGCAAAGGGAGGGAGGGAGAAGCGAGAAGGCTCGGCAGAGGAGACTGTTGTGCAACGCGGCAAATATTCCCCTATAAAGTACGCGGGGAAATTGCACTGTGGTAGGCTACGAGACAACTGTTCACGTGACGTCTATTTCCTTCGCTATGTTTGGCCGGGAAATTTAATTAGAGCTCGAAGCGGGTGACGTCATAATCACTGCAATCTCTATCCGGTGAACTGAATCGGTGTATATATCATGTAATGCCGAGTTCCCCGCTAATTTTAGCTGGGAAATTATATTAGTGTATAGATATTAGGCAGTTTTCGTAGACCGCGTTGCCCCCTCCGCTAAGCGTTCCGCAACGAAGAAGTTGCTACTGCGCCTGCGCGCCGATTGCCTTGACTGTGGAGTTCCCGCTATCGTAGCGGATTGCGGAGGGCCTTGCGGGACGGCGAAAACGATCTGCGAAAACTCCCTATTAAGACGAGCTTTTTCCGCTTAGCTTAGCGGGAAGCCTGCGTTGAGGGGTCATGTGAGGTAAACTTTCCTACTTTGGCTATTCGTGACGTGTGTTTAGGTCGCGTTACGTTAGTATAGCGTCTAAATCCAGCGAAAAATGCATAGAAGGAAGAACAAAATGTTCGAATGGACGTTTCGTTAAAAGTCATGTCATGCCAATAATTAACTCTCTTTCAATATATTACGATAAATCCAGTAAACTGATCACATTTCTAAATTTTATTTATGATGATTTAGAACTGTGTTTACGAAGGACGCGCAATTCTTTTGTGATCCTTTTTTCTGTATTTTAAGCTTACAGCAAATGTGATACTTTTAACCCAACCAGTACATATTTACTGTAAATCTTGCAACCACTGTAGTTTGTAGTGGACTAGAACGTAAAGCACACCTTAACTTTTGTGTTTAATGTAAACGTGATTACATACATGGGAACACTGATACCTTTCTATCTCACCCGACCATCAATATCGGATATCACGAGCAATTTATCCTAAAAGAACAGTGTCTCACAATTGTGTTTCAGGCTCAGCACGCAAAAATTATAAAAATACTCTAAAAAAAAAAAAGCTTTATACCCCTAATGAAAAATACACCTGGCCATCCTGGTGTGACATCAGAGAATCCTGGTGGGACACCAGAATATCTGGTGTGCCCACCAGCAATGAGCACACCAGCCTGTTGTGCCCACCAGCAATGCTGGTGTGTCGGGCACACTAGCCTAGTGTGCCCACCAGAAATGCTGGTGTACCCGCACACCAGCCTAGCGGGCACACCAGGAGAGTCTGGTGTCACACCACACGGGCTCATGGGCCCACCAGGCAGCCTGGTGTACACACCACGCAGTTTGATGTGACACCAGAGTCCCTTGGTGTGCCCGCTGGGCAACCCAGTGTGCACACCAGCCTGGTGTGTTTGGCCCACCAGATCGTCTGAAAAGCCCACCATGACCTATATACATGGGCGTACAAACCGGGGGGGGGGGCAAGGCATGTGTTTCGCCCCCTCTGAAACAGCTGTCACTCGATCGGCAGGGCAAACACCGTCCAGCGGTGCCCAAGGGATACCAAGGGCACCGCCCCCCGGCCCTGGGGGGTTCTGGTTGCCCCCCCCCCCCCCCCAACTCAAAAACAAGTTGGCACGCCACTGCCTATATAGTCCGCTGGGTGAATTTGCCAGGCCAGCTGGCACACCGGAAAGATGTTACAACATGCAGGATTTACATCAATTAATCCAATGCCATTCGGTTCAAATTCAAATTCTTTATTTCTTCACTCGGAGAGGGGAGGCAGAGAAAAAAAGCAAATCAGTGTTGCTTGACAAGCCTCTGCCCCCACACAGCAGCAGAGAGAAAATCTAAACATTATTAACATAATTACCAACAAACAATATAGGTATCAAAGATAGCAAAGAAAAAAATAAGCTAAATAATATACACTCACTTCATGCTCTAACTACGCAGAGACATACTTATGAAAGCTCCCGTAACAAAAACAAAACACACCTCTTTTCGAGTCCCACTCAAAATTTTTGTGTTCAATTCACTGCAACAATTTAAAAGATGCGGTAATGTACATCTCAACATTTGATTGCTATAACTGGTCCTGGAGAGTGGTACTGACGATATATCTGCCCAATGAGTATTGTTTCCTGAACTCAAAGTGAGTGATGGATAGGAATAAATGGTGATGACATAAGGACGTTTTGTATGTTAATTGGTAACTTGCACAATATTGAACTTTTCAAACAATGGTTTCGTATGGCTATCATAGGCATGAGTGTGGCATATTATATGAATCACTTTTTTGGAGAAACTCTATTTGTTGAAGTTTTGTCAGTCATATTTCCCCATACTAAGAAGCAATAGCTATAATGAGCATAAAAAACAGAGTTGTAAACATGTATCATAACGGAGCTGGGAATCATGTGACGATATCTGCATATCTTACCCACACATGTAGTACATTAAATTTATATAACACCAATGCTTTTATTGTTCTTTATTTTACATTAAGCTTTCTACAAAACTCCTGTGACAATGAGTTCCAGATCAAAATTCAGATCTTGTGAGATCCCTCAAATTTACCAGAAAAAACTTCAATTGATATGAAAGAGTTGCATACAGGTTAATTTTGTCATGAAATCCTTGTTTCGTACAAGCTTTCCAATGGGGCACTAGGCATCACTTTTATGCTCACAATGCCCTTTAATATAGGTGGTTAGCCTATCTTTGAAGCCTTAAGGAATTTGCAACCTCAAGTGACAGATGACCATTTAGGTGGCCGTAGGCAGACATCGCTGCATCCTTTCTGGGGTCGACCTGGCCAGAGACAAGCATTCGGTAAAACACATCGTGACATATGCGACCTGGGATTTTTAGCACTTAATCTTTCTCATAACAATTGGGGACGTGTGAAATGTATGACTCAAGGCACTGTTCAATAAATACACACTGAGAAGAAAAATCGTGTTCAAAAAACAAACAGAGTTGTTCATTTGGGGGAGGATGGCGGCAAATCTGCAAATGAGCTGTTCCAAACCTGCTGACTGATGTTATGAGCTCTTGGCAAACAAAGGCACTAGAAGGCCCATCAAAAGAAAAAATGTGCTTCACTTCGCAGTATGTCCCATCACGCATTTTTACATACTTTGAGCAGGTCTTCTCAGGTCGCTTATACTGCGAGCTGTGTATGACAACATTGTTTACGCGAGCTCTTAAGTACTCTGTCAAGGTTGGACAAGATCCCAGTGAATGGACAAACATGTCCTGAATGTGAAATGGAAGCTGAGCCACTATGGGTACTGGACTACCAAGTACACATGTAGAATCCCCCTCAAGCTTTCTTGATGAAAGCTCATCACATCTTTTCTTTAGGTGACCTGGCATTCTGACAAGGCGTGAAACAGAATTAAGGCTTGTCTCCATTACCAACCTCTCTGCTATCTGCAGAGGCACCCCTTTTGCAGCAGAAATTAACTTCAGCACTGCGCCATTTCCACCTTCAAAAACAAAGTTGGAAGTTGCCCATAACGGGCCTAACATTTCTACACTTCTTGACAGGTGCAACAACTGGTGGACATTAAAGGTTGCTGCAGTTTCACCATAAAGAGCAATCAAGTCTGCCACAAACTGCTCGAGCAGTCTTTGAGCCCTCCTGACATGAGCAACTTGCACTGTTGTCTGAAGAAGCAAGAACACTGATTCGGAAAGCAACCCCAGGTGCGACACATACCTCCAAGGAAGAATGCCCTTAAGGCACGAAAGGGCGTAAAACAACAACCAATATTTCCACTGGGTTGCTTTCCAAAAGGACCGCTCACTGACACTCTTAGGGAGCCTTGTGAATGACAGAGGAGGGCTGATGAGTGCCATGCAGCTGTCCAGGTCGCGGACCCTGTTGCCGATGTACCAAGCAGTGCCTGTTGCTGACAACCATAGCTCCATCAACTGCGGCACAACGCCCTCTAACACGCAATGCATATAATCAGGTGGTACACCCCACACCATGTCCAAGGCACGCAGCTCCGCTACCGGGGACAGTCCTTTTATGCCATCAACAACTGCACTCTTGCCTTGGCGGACCGCAGCTTTCATTGATTGAAGCACAGTCTGATGAGTGCGCTCAAGCATACCATCCTTCTCGAAGGGGTACTTTACAGTGCCTGGAAAAGAAAAAATATGTGTCAAATCAAAAGGTGCACATTCTGCAAAAAGCAACATTAATTTCTCATTAAAATAATGCGAGATACAGTTTTAACAACCAATAAATGGCATTTGTTGCACGTGCGGCCAACCTACTACAGCATTAAAAGGGTGAGGTGAATTGGTCACAGAGGCACACGCCAATGTACCTTCCACTGTACTAATGGTATGCTTTGGGCATGGTGACCAGATTGACGTCACATAAAAACTGCACATAGACATGCATGAAATTATGTCCCTTATGGCAACCTAGCTTCATCCCTAATGAGGATGCAGGTTGTCAGAAGAAGGCTAGCATTAGACCAGGAGATGCCTCTTGTGTAATTCGGACATGTTGCTGCAGTCCGGTGGTCAAATACACCAAATACCTGAAGTGGTTTCCATGCAGTATCTGAATACAGGGATACAATTTTGCATTGTATTCCTATCAGGCAGTATATATGCATAGTTAACTAAGTACTATACCTTTATTACATGAAATTCTAATAAACAACCCAAGATTTGCAAGTAAATTATTTCAAGAGGTGCATGCCCACGCAACAGGTGATTGACCAAAAGGATAGATTGCACTCTATGCATGTGACATCATTAGTTGCCACTACATACGCTGGGGCTCATGAGCCTCCGAATCTACTGTGTCTGCCTTTTCACTGCTGTCCAGTAGGTGGCTCATGACTTCTCTCTCATTTTGCTCCATATGCATTGACATGATTACATAAAATAAAATATTCAAAAATCTAAAATATGCATTTACTGATATTCCATCTGGCTGTGTTTCATGAGCCGAAACCTTCGGAACGTTACGTGCTGTCATGTGGAATCATCTGGAACGGGGACATGCACAATATAATCACTTATTATTATTATTGTTGTACTACAATGCCAGAATTGTGTGGCAATTAAGGACAAAGAATGTAGAAATGTGCAGGTACAGCAAGCACAAGAATCTCCCTTCAAAGTTCTGTTTGTAATGCCAAGCATCACATCATGTCATGGCATCTTTTGTGCACCCTACTAGATGGTGAACAGTCAGTATGACCAAGTTTGGTTTATGACTCTGTTTACTTTGAAGACAATTAAATAAGTGTGTCTTCTTAATATGTCATAAAAAATCACTTGCAGTGTAACAACTTACATTCAGTTTTGCTTGAAAGAATAGTTACTGATTTCATATCCTGTACCTTCGATGAGTTTGAATTATAAGGGCCTTTAACATCCTTTTCCTTGATTATTAGTACTATTTGAAACGTCCAAACATTTCTTGAGGGCAACAGATAGTCACACTCTTCGCTGCTACTGTAGCCTCTCAAATTACAACATAACTGCTACATGCATTGCTCTACTCTCATGCAACATACCTTCGACAAGGGTCCCCTTCTGGAAACACCAAGAGCAGCCGTAGTATCCATTGAACTGTTTCCTGTTGGGGACAGCTGCTCTTGCAGGAGAGTCGACACAGCAGCAGAGTGCAAACACACGTGACCTCACTGTTTGACCTCCATATTCCCACACCAAAGTTCCAACCTTGTTAAGTTCACTCGTGAAACGCCTCAGAAAGAGGTGCATTGGGGGGTGTTCTTTCGCGAACCAGATTGCACTCACTATAATGTGCCTCCATCGCAAGAAGACCGGCAGTTCGTTGATGGTCATTTGGATGGGCCACACGGACGCTTTACTGGACTTGAAGACGGGTGAACCATCGCTGTTGAATGATATTGTGATGTCATAAAGTGCCATGTTGAGCTTGTCACGCATGGCCTTGTACAGGCTGCCATCAGTGATGTCCGAATAAGACTCTGACTGTGCTGACGCTGCTAATCTCGACAAGTTGTCTCCAAGCGCCTGTCCCACGTCCTTCAGCATATGCTCTAGCTTCTTCTTGATATCAAATGTGAGAAAAAAACAACCATCCTTGATTAGGACCTGTGAAGAGTACGTCTTCCCACACTCGCCACATGTGAGATACGTATTTGCAGAGCTTGACGAACCCAGGTAAAAGTGGCATACTTCACAAAAAAAGTTCAGCGTTACCATATTCTTCCTTCTGATTTCCCAGAGCTTCCTGAACGCATATTTTGAGCCTGGCAGAATCACTTCTCCAAAAAGGGTGTTAACAAGCTTCAAAAGCCCATCCACCTGAACCCAGGACAATCCTGCGGAGACGACGTAAGTCAGGATGAGCAGTATCGCTTGAACCTTCAGGGTTTCTTGATGGGGAAGTTTTTCTTCCGCATACTTCTTTAGAAACTCGTGCACATCTCCATCCGGATCTGCACAGGCTTCTTCTTGATTAGGTGACGATGGCACTTCATCACCCGATGAGGATTTGTCACCCGATAAGCAGTTATCACTCGATGAGGACTCATCAGCTGATGAGGATGCTTCGCCCATGATTGTTTCCATTTCATCATCTGAAGAGGCATCATGGTCGTCTACTGCAGTAGAAGGGCCACTTCCTGGCCCATCAGACTGAATCTGCAATGGAAAGGAAGCAAAAAGCATTCAAAATATGTTGAAAAAAAATGCTTTATGATTGAGCACTTCAACACTCTTGTTAGCAATGGGTAAATTAATAAAGTGAGATAGTATTAATGAAAATCCTGCTCTTCATTATTTGTTGTAGCTTCATTGTGCATTTTTTTTTATAAATTGGGTAACAAATATAGATGATCGATATAGGGAAGTGTAACTTCAACAAAAAGCATCTTGGGGTGTGCATTTGCTATACCACCTAAAGCCGAAACATAACGTGCCAAACAGAAGAGAAACATAAAAACTGCTATGTTTTGTAGGCGGATGCCTTCACCAACTCATTGTTCATAAACGTGTGGGTTTGACCACAGGATCTGTATCAACTGCGCATGCACAGGAGCTCTTTCTAGATGAGCGAAGTGTGTGTACATGAGCACTAAAGACAGCGCCACTGCATCCAAGCTGTCTGCTGGACACATTTTGGTTTTGTGTATTTTGCTTTATTGGCACATTTTGATTATATTTTTGTATCCGTATGCTTAATTACAAGCTAGGTTTGACCAAATGAGCACATAAAAAGTGTCTGCATCCGACATGAAAAAGATAAATGTACCATTGCATGTTTTAAGCAGGTTGTTTTCTCCATTAGTAGCAGCTAGGTTTGAGTCTCCTCTAAATGAGAGATTTTTGTCGCCTGAAATATCAACTTCAGTGCTTTCTAAAATAAAAATAATTTTATGCAGTGAGTTGGTATTTGTCGAGCTCAGCGTATGCCAAACTGTGATGATGCAACCTTCATATTTTATAGAAATATGGAAAAAATTTTAACTCAGTCAAGAGTTATAAATGGCAAGACATGAAATTGAGCCTATTGTAGTTCAGTGTTGTTTTTGTGGGCCATCAGCTAAAGCAGAGAAAGGAAAAAAAGAATGCCATTCTCACGTTTCCCAGTGATACGCGCGCCGTCCGAATCCGCAATTTAAGTTTCAGGCAACTGTTATGTTGCTCTATTTTCTGCTTTCCCTCTCCAAATGGAGAAGTTTGAAGTTCCCGCGCGTTGCCGAGCAGCCAATCCGGCGTGAGCGTCGTTGCTATACTCCGTTTCACCTTCAGTCCGAGCGCAGCGGACGCTAGGAGCCATCCCAGCCAATCCAGCGTGGAGAGAGTGTCATGTGACCTTGAGCTCCCTGTGTCGCTCTGCCCAACCGGCAGGTCACGCGATTTCCTCCCGGCGCTGGATCGGCTGGGACAGCTCGTGGCGTCCACTGCGCTCGGACTGAAGGTGGAACGGAGTATAGGGGGTCCCCCGTGTATGGTCGCTGGATGGCAGACGCTCATGCATACGGCATACGGGCCCTAGCCTAAGTACCTCTACATTTATTAATGAAAACCATAATCTCCGTGAGCGCCGCTGTCAACATTAGGTGCTGAATGCGTCGCACTTTCTGTTCTGTTTGTGTTATCTTGTGATCTGTACACCGGGACTGACTTTTTTTTTTGTCTCTCTGTCCTTATAATAGAATTACTAAATATATAAAAATGTCCACTCATGTTACGTGTAACTGCAATAAGTAAGTACACTTGTTTTGTTGCAAAAAAGAAAAAAAAAGAAGAAAGCATTAGTTCAAGGGATAGGGCGTTCTGTTGCAGAACTTGAGGTCTCGGGTTCGAATCCCGGGACGTGATGCTATTAATATTGTTGTGCCCAATATGTATAAATTTTTTTTTAAATAAATTTGCTCGTATTAAACAATTACTTACCGTCGGGGTGGTCGTCGTCGAAGTTTGCGACTTCCGCACTCGTTCGTTGAAACGGGTCTGCCGTGGTACCTTGCCGCAAGCAGCATCAGGCTCCAGGTAAGCTCGGTAGCTCTTGCGCTTCTGAGAGGTCATTTCGTTCTTGCAGAACACGTTAATATCAAAAGAAATAAATATCTTCCGCAGTCGCGAAGTAACTGCTGAATACACTAAACGAAAGCGAAAACGCGAATGGAAGAAAGCAACTGAAAGCAAACGCTTAATTAACAACACCGGTGAGGAGGAGGAGCAGGACAAGTTGAGAGAGGATGTTAAAGAGGTTCTGTTTCGCCTGCCGCGTCCGTCTGATTTTTTATGCATGCCGTTTATTGTTGTCTATACGCTCAATCGTCTACCGATGAGTGTGTTTGAAATACAGCTTTCAATTAGGGGAGGGAGGATGTATAAGTATAACTCTTAAATTAAGTTTCTACTCGTTGATTTGCGAAAGAGCAGACGACTCACGTAGTAGCCCCAGCGCGCCAGCGCCAGCGCCACCCGCGGTGCGCATTTGCGTCACGCCTGGATATGTGCTTTATTGCTAAAGTGTTGAAGACGTTGGAACATACTTAATGTTTATTTATTTATCAATCCAGACAAGTACAATTCAATAAAAAAAAACGCTTGAACCACATATTTATGTTTATTGTAGTAACCAGTGAGGGTGAGTCACCGAGTTACTTGACTACTAAACTAACATTGCACGCAACTCCACCGACTTCCGAATCGAAAGGATTTCCGTTTCCTCCTTTTGTGTGAATTCGTCATTTTGCTCGTTACCTTTGCTCCGCTTTTTATTTCCGTGCCCGATCTCATCATGTACTTCGTGTGCATAAAGTACGTCCTGGATGGCGTGAAGAAAACGGTGCTTAGTTCCTCCATCAAGGACTTCAACCCCGAAAATGTGGACGATTTTGATGCCGACTGCATTTACGAATGTTGGTGGCGTGGGGATGACCGAACGCGCGCAGGATTTTATGACGCCAAAATTATTACCATGACCGGTAAGTTCAACTTCACTAATAAGCTATTTCACGAATATGTGGACTCTTGGATTGCTCGAAATTTTTGTTCATTTCTGTGCCTCGGTCCACAAATACGGGCGAGCGATGAGGTACGGAGACGAGCAAGCGTAAAGACAAGGATCGCGCGGTCTTAGCATCCACACACACAAATCAATTTCTTTCTGGTGGGTAACCCGCGCAAGGCAGTTATTTAGCCAGTAAAGGCTTCGGTGGCTCGGGGGCAAAGCGCCGGTGTTCGTACCCACAGGTGGCGGGTTTAAACTCCGGGTGAGGTGCCGGGGATAATGAGCCGTGTAAGCTTTCGGTTGTACGATCTGTAGATACCGGGTGGTCCCGATGTCGGGCCGAGACCTAAATAAAAAAAAAATTGGATTTGTAAGCTGCGACGTTGTAATTTGCCGCGTAAGTTCGGCTAGGTGGTGAATTTAATTTGTGAAATTATATTTTAGAAAAAATAATTTTTTCCTTAGTCAAAAGTTACAAAAGAAAACAAGACACTTATGTATCCTAATGGAACCAAAAAGCGTCGTCATGGGGACTATTGGGACGTTTGATTAAACAAAACAAGTGCAATGGAAAGAAAAAGTTATCTCCTTGCCATCGTTTCCTGTTTGTCTATCAAATGTTCTAGTGGCCCACAGGAACGTTTTCCAGCCTTGGTGAGGAAAACGCTTAAAGGGGCCCTGCAAGGACTTTTTTACTGGTTTTTAATTTGCACCGAACCTGAGTGCACTGAACGTAGTAACTTAATGAAACTTTTCATCTCTCGAATTTCGCTTTATTTTAAAAGTTATAGACAAATTAGGATTACAAAAACAAGTAAAAATAACCTCCTTCATGGTATCCTTGGTTGCTTGCGTGGCCGAGAACTAGAGGAGGGGTAGTGGGCTCAGCGAGCGCTCACAGCTTCCGCACTTCGTGTCGACGGCGCGAGATGGCGCCACTAAAGCATGTTCTGGATAGGCTGTATGCAGCGAACGGCCAGAGCGGCTCTCATTGCATTTGCTGCGCGATTAAACTCTAATTCGACATGACACTTCATTGGCCACAAACGAAAGCAAACACGGGGTAAAGATCAGTTCAGAATGGGAGCCCCTTTGTGCTGCCATACCGCGAAACGGCCAAACCGCAAGACAAAGCTTCTCGCCGAAAGCCTTCGGAAGGTTTGGAGCCGGTCGGATCCTCCTCTGCATACGACCGCAGCGCCGCCGCGTACATCCGGGACCTTTCCGTGTTGGCGCCTCATCCCACTACTACTTTCTAGTATGCCTTTTCCACCGGTTGGTGGCGGGTATGTCGACGGGTCATTTCTTGTTTCCGTACTTTCTAAAGTGTATTTGTTTCTTTTCTGATCTAAAATACTGAACAAAAACTACTTTCATGAATAATTGAACTTATATTTTGTATTTCGACCAAAAAGAAGCTGTTAGCGGCTCTGACCAGTAGTAAGCCCAGGACCTAAGACGTCGCATATCGCGCGCTTTTGGTATTGCGGGTTGCCCCCGTCGGTGGAGGAGGTTTCCGCGTCATCCGGTTAAAATATGATGCACTGATACTTAGTTACTCTCTCCGTGCCTGCTTGCTTGCCTGAACCCCAAGAGACGTGGAAACCGCAAAAAAGGTAGACACTTAAATATGATTGCAGGGCCCCTTTAAGCTTATGTTGGCCCATAGATATTTCATTGTTTGTTTGTTTTTTTACATTTTCGCAAATTAAATCCACCATCTAGCTGAACTTGTGTGGTAAATTAGAGTGTCGTAGCTTACAGATCACCTTTTTTTTTTTTTGGCAATTTATTGCAATTTGTTGTAGTCTCGGCCGGACGTCTGGACTACCCGGTAGTATACTTCGTTGATGGACTACGTAAATCCTTCCATGCCTTTTTTTTGTTTTAGCTAGCTTTTATCTACTAAACTGTAATCTCAAGACAGTATTTAAACAGTGATTTTTAGTCAAAGAATTGGGGAGGATCATTAATGCTCCGCTACTATTCAGAATCACCACTGGCTGTTTAGCCAGTGGTGATTTTGTGGTTGCTACTTGAGCGACTGTATAGGGCATAAAGTGGCTCTAGTTGCTACTAGCCTCTATGAGGCACCGCATCACTCCTGAGTCCGAACGAATAATAATAATAATAATTATTGTTATTACTATTATTATAATAATTATTATTATTACACCACCATGGAAGCTTGCTGTCAGAATATGGCAACAAAAAGTTTAGGCAGGATGATCGGGAATACTGTTGATGCATTGGGGCAATCTGCAAATGAGTTTTCGACAAGTAGGCAGGATCTGTTTAACCAATAAAAATAGTTCTTCTTGTCAAAAAAACATGCCAACAGTAATTGTTATTGCTCCTTTGTAGTGTTCACATAACTGCAGTTTACTACTCTGCAAATTGAAACGGCAACATAAGGTGGTGGGATCATTAAAAAAATTATTTCCAAAAAGATCCCCAAAGGGACCTGACCATTTGTTGGGACACGTGAAGCTCGTATCATAGAGCTGGTTCACTGCAAAACGGTATTGCATTTTAATATATGCATTGCTTGAACATGCCTCTAGCTTTTCTGGCAAGCCAAGTTGTTAGCTAAATTTCGGCTGCCGTTCTGAGCTTTCCCAGAACTCGCTTTCCCAGTATGCTAGAGAAAATCTGACTGACCGAGTAGTAATAGCTTCAATTTCGAAGTACTATTTTAGCTATTAGTTTTATCAAAAGTTAGTCACCACTTTTCTACACAAATGGTTTTTCTCTTATTTCCATGTGCTCTCCAACTTTTAAGATTCAAAAGAGGAAATGGATGAGTACCTTGAAAAGAGGCGAGGTGCAGCTCCGACGAAACAGCGAAAGACATCGAAACAAGAAGCGGTAAGGCCATCCTCTGCTAAGTTATAGAAGGAGTTGTCTGGTATACCCCTGCATTTAGAAGGGTGCTTACTTTGACAACAGGTTCTACTGCAGAATGCGGAAGGCTGGTAATGCGTCTTGCATAAATATGCCTAGCTACTCATACATATAAGTCCTTAACAGTATGTCTGCCATGCCGTAGAAACTTCTTGAAACCAAGGCACCTCTGAAATTTAGAAAATTTGGCACTGTTTCATGAAATCTGAAATAGCAAAGCTACAAGCAGCCCAAACTGACTTGCAAAGTGCTATGATTGATACAAAACAAAATCACACTGATTTGTTCTACTCGCGTCCTTTTTTCCCTGTTTTTGATGCTTGAAGTTGGGACGCGCTTTTAAGAGCACACGGAATGGTCTTTTTCGTCGTGACGAAGTAATGCAGCCATTTTGTTGGTTCAGTCTGGTCCAGCACCAGCGACGGGGAACTGGTCATGTTAGTTCGCCCCTCAGATGACAGTGCATCGAAGGTTTGTGTCTGATCACTGCTCTTGCGAAAATTACCGAGCTCTAACGATTCTTGGAGCAGAGCATGTGTAACCTGCATTGGCGAACATAGCACGTGGCTATGATGAACACTGGCGGGTAAAAGCATGGCTGTGGATCACCTGGCCGTTTGATTGGGGTGCGAGTTGAGGACGTAAAAACTGCTCATTCTGTCAATATTTTTTTTAGCAATAGACCCTTTCCGGAATTCAGTGCCATCTGGTTACTCAAATGACAGTTTAACTTTTACCGTTCTAATAGCGGCAATGGAACCTGTGGTCTGCAGCATTTTACGGGGCACCGTCGCTTTCGCAAGTCAACGGTAAACGAGAATCTGCGCTTCGCCGTACAATTATTTTTTAATCTCTTTCAATGTCGATGGCGAAAACGATGCTACCAGTCAGAACGAAGCGCCAACCCACATGGACGCCTTGATGAAGTTCTATGCATCAAGGAGCTTTGGAGCCGAGTGTGTGCTACTAACAGATTCACTGTGCCTGAGTTAGAAATGAACGCTTACACAGCTCTTGCATCCAATTCCTACTTCGCGTCGCGCTAACGTCTAGAATGTATAGGCCTCGAGTTATCTGATTGGGAGCATCTTCAACTTCTTCCTTCGTCAGTAAACAGAACACTGCCATTAGTATAGCACATATGCTATTTTTCAGATGATGATAGTGATCAAAGTGGCCAGACTGAATTCCGGAAAGTGTCTATTGCTACTGTGTTGAAACAAAAACTAACACAATTATATTTTAAGCGAATTGCTTCATAAAGCAGACGAGCGGACACATTACTCCCTCCGAGGAAGGCGAGGGAAAATATAGTCCGTGTATTTCTATTGTCAGAGGCTTAATAAGTGGTTTTGTCATTTGAAAGTTGGAATGCATAGCAATTGGTACCCACAACATTGTATAAAAGCAAAAACAAGTGTCTTCAGAATCCTCTTTAGTGCCCCTTTAACTGTTCGCTACATCACGAATGCAAAAAGAGCATGGAGGCTTTGACGAGGGATGCGACTCGCATTTATGAGATGCGACTCGCATTTCTAAAGCTCTGCACATTATCCCTGTGCCCTTGCTGTGAATTATTGGGAGCGTTAAGTACATGCTCCGGAGCACGAGAGTTTGGCGCTCCGTTCACTAAATGGTCACAAGCACCGTGTGCGATTCATTGAACGGTAGTGTACTAATCAGCTATCATATACCAGCCTTGTTCTCGCACAACGTTCAATAACGGAGTTTATAGCACTGCTGACTTAATTCACTTTAAACTCTGTGGTTGCACTCATTTATGAGCTGCTTTTGCATTTTTTCTCAAGCAATTGCAATCCTCTCCACCCATTTCCATAACATTCTACGCCTGTATCTTAACTCTACATCCGGAAGTGACTGTGGCTTGTCAATAGTTTCGGTATGTATGCAATGTTCTGTTTAGTTGCCGTGCTCAAAGTATGAAACTTGTAGCGTTGGAGCAGGAGTCGAGGAGCGCGCACTTAAACGCCTATTAAAGCATGACGAAAGCTTCATAATATGTTTTCATTCTTACACCGACGGCCCAAGAGCTGAACATAGTGATGGGGAGCCGTTAACCTAGGCAGCGATTACGGAGGCCAGCTGGCAAGCTGGCTTCAGCTTCAGTAGTCATTTCTTCGGGTCATTTTCTCTGCTTTGACTGTGACATCATGACTTGCCATTGTAAATAAAGAGTGCGCATTGAATTATCTATCGCTTCAGGACCCAGAACTGCAGCCCGTTTGTTAACGGGCTGCAGTTCTGGGTCGGCGACGGCGACGGGGCTATCTGCAGGTCGGTCGCTTACCACATCACTTTGCAGATTCTGACACCCATCATCGGAAGCTGCGTAATCAAGGCCGGCAGCGCTGAACTTGGGCGACCAATCAAGGGCAAGCCAAGAACACGATCAGCAAGTGTCAGCAGTATCGGCCTCGGCATCGACTGAGACGCCACCAGCACGCCACACGCTACAAAAGAACCAGGCGCGGCATCGACAGGCGCAGTCGGCGACGGGGCTATCTGCAGGTCGGACGCTTACCACATCACTTTGCAGGTAGGAAAATACCATAACCTTCTTTGAAGACCAGAGTCCCTGTCGCCGACTGCTGCCTATAGCGCTTAGTTATTGAGATGACCAAAGCGATAAATGACGGCGATCTGTGCTTTCACTGCAAAACAACTATCGGCGAGGACGACGATACTCTGAAATGTAATGAATGCCATCTTAGTTACCACATCGGAACCTGTGCCGGCGTGACTGAGATCGCTCTTCGGGGGAAAAAGCCAGGTTTTGCAGAAACATGGAAGTGCCAAACATGTCGGGGGGCAAAGCCGAAAATTCGGAGCAACGCGGGCGATAAGCTGTCTAAAGAAGATAAGCAGGGTAAAGAATCACAGGACGTGCAAAGCCAACTGGCTCATATAATGAGCATGTTGACGGTGCTTGCACCACTGAAAGTCCAGGTTGATGAGCTGGTAACCCTGAAAGACACGGTGATGCAGATTGAAAAGTCAGTTCAAAACATGTCTGACCAATACGACGAAGTGTTAAAAAAATGAAAGAACACGACAGTGAAATCAAGATTCTAAAGAAGAGGGTAAATGAACTGGAAAACGAGCAAAAAAATGACGAAACTGCCCAACTTAAGAGAGAGCTTAATAAGCTGGAGCAATACGGGCGAGCAAATAATCTTGAGGTGTACGGACTCGTTAAAACCTTGAATGAAAACCTGCTGGACAAGCTCAATGAAATTGCTGATCGAATAGAAGTGCCAAAGCTGACTAGAGATAGTGTAGAGGCGGTCCACCGTCCTCCTACCAAATCAAACAAGACGCCCGTGGTAATTGTCCGCTTTATCAACCGAAACGAACGTAACGTTTGGCTTGAAAACAAGCAGAAGCTGAGAACTGGTGCAGGAGCAGAAAACGTTTACTTGCAAGAGAACATGACCGCATCTAACAGGAAGTTGTTCTATGATGCCAGGACGAAGGCCAAAAATCTTGGTTACAAGTTCGCTTGGCACAAGGATGGATTTTCATACGTAAGAAAGAAAGAAGGCGACCCAAGTATCCGAATCGAGCATGACGATGACCTTGTCAAAATCGAATAAGATTAGATCTTCTGTGGCTGTTCGTTGTTTTTTGTTGTTTTTTTTGCAATGGCTAATGACGCTTTTGTACTCCCGCAAAACCTGAAAGGCCACCTTGGTAAAGAATATATCTCAAGTATGACATGCTTTCACCTAAATGTACAGTCAGCCAAAAATAAGGCTGTCGACCTTGAGTTACTTTTAGTCAATTTGATTTCTTATTCGAGGTAATAATGCTATCTGAGACTTGGTATACGGATGAAGAGGATGTCTTAAGATTGCCTTTGTATCGATCCTTTTACATTAATCGTACAACTAAACGTGGTGGTGGTTTGTCTATCCTGACAAAAGACCCTGCGTGTGAACTTGTTAGCGATTTTAGCTGTATCACTCCTGATTACGAAGCGCTATGTCTACGTAGCAACCTAAATATTTATGCTGTCATGTACCGACCACCTAAGGGTGACCTCGAAGTGTTTTTTTAAGTTTTTTGAATTATTTTTGTCGTTTGTTAATAAGGAAAAGTGCACAGTTGTTAGCGGCGGAGATTTTAACATTGATATGTCAATAGATACAAATACAAAAAGAACGCTAGACTTGTTAATCAACACAAATGGTTGTACAAACGCTATCACTAGACCTACACGTGTTACATGCCGATCTCAGACACTCATAGATTTGTTTATTTCGAATTATTCGACCGACTGTATAAAAGCTGGTGTCATTGGATGTGCCTTGAGTGACAACCTTCCAGTATTTATCGCTCTAAAAAGTGTTCCAAGAAAAGCCAGTAAATCGCAACGAACAATGATTAAAAAAATAACTCCCGATGAACTTGACCGTTTTCGAGTCGCCATTTCAAACGCAAACTGGGATAGGGTATTACAAGAAAATACTGCCGACGGGGCTTACAATGTATTTATGGAGTTATTTCATGAACTGTATAACGCGCATTTTCCTTTTAAGTCCATTAGAATATTAAAACAGATAAGGAAGCCTTGGATAACACGAGACTTGCTAGGTAAGATTCGTACAAAAAATGTTCTGTATGGTCGGTTCGCCAAATCTAGAGACCAGAATGATCTGAAGCAATTTAAGAAGTACCGCAATGATTTAACCAAGGAACTAAGGCGCGCCAGAGAGCGGTATTATTTCGATGTGTTTAAAGCAGCACAAGGACGTACGGACGCCATGTGGAAAGAGTTAAATTCTCTTCTCAATCGTAAACGACCCTCAAACTCTATCGACAACATTTTTTTTCAACGGTACTGAACTTACCGGATGTTCTTTAGCAAATGCCTTTAACGAGCATTTTATCAATACTGCAAGTAATGATGACACTCTATATTCTTCTGCTTTTAGTGACAAAAGAAACAATGACTCCATATTTTTAGAGCCGGTGGTCGAACCAGAAGTAATTTCCATAATTTTACAACTAAACAATAGCGGAAGTTGTGATGTGGATGGCATTCAGATAAGACCCGTCAAGTACGTTGATCACTTGATAGCGCCGGCGTTATCTCATGTTTTTAACCTCTCTTTATCAACAAGCGTATTTCCGAAGAAAATGCAGATAGCTAAGGTGTTAGTATTGCATAAAAAAGGAAGCGTAAACGAAATGGGGAATTATCGGCCTGTTTCTATACTCCCAGTTTTCTCTAAAGCTCTCTAAAAAATCATTTATACTCGAATAATGACGTTTTCAAACAAACATAACTTAATAAATACCTCACAGTTTGGATTTATGAAAAATAGGTCTACCGAGGCAGCCTTATTATCTATAAAAGAATTTATTCTCCAAAACTTCGAAGAAAGAAGACTGGTTCTCGATGTGTTTGTCGACTTCTCAAAGGCGTTTGACTGCCTTAATCATAAAATACTTCTAGCAAAATTAGACACTTACGGTTTCCGAGGGCATGCCTTGCAGCTAATAAAGTCATATCTGGAGCATCGATTGCAATACGTCTCTATCAATGGAATCTCCTCTGTTACCAAGCCTATTCACTCTGGTGTACCGCAAGGTTGTATACTGGGTCCCTTTCTCTTTAATATATACATAAATGGCATAATCAATATAGATTCAGAAGCGAAATTTGTGAATTATGCTGACGACACAAGTATATATTTCTCTGCAGAAAATACCGACTTGTTATTTGATAAGGCGAACCGAATGCTCTCCGGGTTGAATTTGTGGAGTACATATAATTCACTTCAAATAAACACAGAAAAATCAAAAGCAGTGCTCTTTCGCCCTAAAAATAAAATAATCAACACTACGAGAGATCTTAGTTTAGACTCGACCAAGATTGAGATTGTAAATTCCTTTAAAATTCTAGGCGTAATTTTTTCGGATAATATGTCGTGGGATGAACATGTTAACTACCTTATTACAAAACTGTCTAGAACTGTCGGCATGTTAAACCGCCATCGTTATACCTTACCGATACACGTCAAGTTACTAGTTCATAATTCCTTGTTCTACTCGCACTTAAATTATTGTAATTTAGTTTGGGGTACCACCATTTCAACGAATCTTGAAAGGATACATTTGTTACAAAAAAAAGCAATAAGAGCCATAGCCGATATCTCATTTCAATCGCATACATCCGACCTATTCAAAAAGTTCCGCATTATCAATGTGCACACTTTGTATGCTTACAGGCTCAGTACAAGCCTTAAGATAGAGCTAATTAGGAACACAAACTTTCTAGTAACCCTTGGCCGCCTCTCAAAAAATATTATTACTTATCCTGCTCGTGGCGCTGAATGTTGGGGGGTGGTCACGCCAAGAACAAATTATGGCACTCAAATGTTGAGGCACAATATTCCTAATTTATTAAATCTTTACGAATCGAAAAACTTGGACTGGAATAAAATGTCAATAGGGGAAATCCGTTCATTATATATTATGGGTGTTCATGATAACTAGTTAAATCACTGTTCACGTATTTGATTATATTGCTTTATCTGCCATGGTGAATTTTTGCGTGTTGCAACCTCTGTGTGTGTGTATGTTTCTTTTATTTTTATTTTTTTTCCTGTTGTGTTCCGTCGCCGTGCACTTTAGGCGGTCAAGGGCTCGTCAAGCTGTGTATGCAGCTTTTTCCCTTGGTCGCCACCATCGAGTGTGATGGAAATAAAATATTATTATTATTATTAAATAGAACTTCTGCAGGTATTTTTCCTACCCTTGTCCTTACTGGTTAGTCACATGGTTGTAAAACCCCCTCCTAGGTACTATGGTTTACTTTTAACTGTGGTTAAAGTTAGCCATACTTCGTTCGAGTAAACAGCACCAGATGGTCAAAATTATTTTTCAAGCTATGAAAGCTATGACGCTCGGAAAGGTGCTGAAATATCGTCCTTTGCCTACAACTCTGTTTTCTGTGGCCTCCACCCTGGTGGTTGTTCAATGTTTACCTCTCAAAGATTTCTGGAGAGAATGCTGACCCACACCGTAATTTTTTTTAGGAATGTAAACCCCCAAAATTTCAATGATGTTAGAAGTCGTGCTCTGTATAATGTGCTGTTTTGAAGTAGTTGCACCTGAAATTCACTTCTTGAGTGTGTGATGTTTAGTGCTATTCTGCTACCACCGGTCCCCTCTAGTTTAAGGATGTGCTCAATGGGCTATTGACATATTTGTTTTAACAAGTATGCACCCTTTAACAGGCTCTCAAAAGCAAGAAGCGGAAGCGGCAAGACGCTAAGCAGATGGCAGAGCTGGAGCTGCTGGGGCACTCAGCAGCTCTGGTGACGAGGACAGCCCTTCACTGAAAAAGCTAAAACTGGAAAATAAACACCTACGGCACCTAAATTATAAGCTGCAAGAAGCACTCTGTGCCAAGGTGCTTGCAAAAGGTACAAGCCTACTTTATTTCGTACCATCTTTGCGTTTTTAAATCATCCTTTACATTTGGGTTGCAGACAGCAGAGCCAATAGGGGTACGAAGAGCTTCCATTCCGCATCCGCAAGTCATCATGTGCCAGAGGGTTAGTTGTAGTTTATTTTTATGTAATCTAGCTTAAACAAGGTTCCACTCTGTGAAATAATTGTTATTTTATGGTTATATTCACCTCTAGCTTAAATTAACTTCTCATTGATTTGTTTGCATGATAGCTTAGCAAAGCATATATCTCTAATTGTAGTTATCTCTTGTCCCAGAATGAAAATGATGACTACTACCATGATTACCCTGGCTGCCTTAACGTTGGCTAGCTGCAGTTTGCGAACTGAGATGTTCTTACCCTTGATCTCAGGTAAAGCCAAAGTGAAAGCCAGTGTGAAAACTTGAAAGGAAACATTTGAGGGGAGTCTTCCTGGTCAAGGAGCTACTATAAATAAAGAGATATGCACCAACCGAATCCTCAGTTAAGGAACCATACGTTTCAAGACCTATACTGTCTCTTCATGAGGGGTTGACTGCAGCTATGGCTGTCGGTGCTGCCTTACCATTGCAAAAAGTGAGACACCACCGTAGAAGAAGAAAATAAATACTGCTCCTCGGTGGCCTTGGCTGCAGTCAACTCCTGAAGAAGAGACCGAGTAGGTCTCGAAATGCAGTTTCCTTATTTAATGATTTGGTTCGTGCATATTTATTGAAACCCAGCGTGGTGTTATATGATCTATCTAGATATTGCAGCATATTAATTATCGAAGTACATTTTACTGTTATAAGCATTTAATATACTAGTGATAATAGGCATTTTTCTCTTTTTAAGGTATGAAAGCATTAAAATGCATTAAACAAATGACAAAATAAGCGCAGGGGTTGCATTGTTATTGGCATTTCGGCTACAGTGCGGCTTCTGTGCTGGCTCTGGGAGAATTCTATTCGTGCTTCCATCGGCAGCTTTAAAGGGTAACTCCGCTTCATTTTTGATATTTAGAAAACTATGTAGCCCTCTTCAGTATCATATAGAAAGACCCCATGTCAAATATTACGATCTAATTCCGTTTATATATTTAATAAACTGGCCAGCAAACCTTCAAGCGAGCCAAGTCGCCGAAATCTGCCAAATCTAGCGTGCGGCGCGAGGCGCAATCGTCAGCGCAGTCAATGCCACGGAGTTGGAGCAGCCGACATTGAGCCACTACGTCAGAGGCATGTCAACGTCATTCTCACATTTTGTTTGTTTTTACTTCTGAGAGCGAAATTGAACGATGACGTCGTGAGTTTCTCCTCCCGGTGTTGGCTGAACGGCGTTCACGTGATCACCGTAACGCGGATGCGCTAGTTTGCGCTGCCCTGCGCTCTTATCGGTCTGTTTCTCCGCTCTCCTTCTCTTTCGTCTTCTCCCCTTCCTCCTTTCCTCCGGGCCATCACCGTCCACGCCAAGCGACGCGACCTGCCCGCCTGCCCGCGGCTGCCGCGGCGCGTATCCTGTTTCTCGCTCCTTCCCGAACGTCACAAGACCACGTGGCTCGACGAGACGTGGCCAGTACTCTGACGACCCGAGACCAATGTTGCCTGACGCAACCGAAGTTTCGGTTTCGGTATCAGCTGATGTTTAAATTAGGATTACACAAATAATATTCCACATTTCACGAATCCGAGGACGCAGAGCTGTTTAGCAGTGCTTTGTGAATTGGAATCATATGTAAACCTAAATTTTTCGGAATTGAGCGGAGTTGCACTTTAGTAGAATTCCCCCATTGCAGGGTGTGTCTCAATCATCATAAAAGCAGCTCCCACCCTTAAGTATGGCCCCTTCAACAATATTTTGAACTACACTTGTTTCTACATGGCACCCCCCGCATTCTGAAAAATTAAGTGCATCTTCGATGCTCGCAGATGGTGGCGAAGTGCCAGATGCCACTATGCTGGCGTGGTTAGCAAGCACAAACTGAGCCTGCCAACAAGACTGTTTTAACTATGGTTAGCGGGCTAACAGGAGTTAGGTCTGCTGTGTTATATCCCTGTCGTGTGGGCAGCCATAACCATGGTTAAGCTTAATCACGGTTACAGAAGTCAACTGCGGTTACCGCTAACCGCAGCCTGCCACTGCTGCCCGGGCTCTGCAGTTTCGTGGTCGACTTATGAATTGTATCGATTTTTTGTTTGACTTACAATAATAAGTCTTTATAAAAATCAATGAACCAGCATTTTCACTTACCGATAGTGCTTGCTAAAGCACTATCAGCTTGCAATAGCACTTGCATCTTTAGCCACTGTTGTTTTAGGTTGTGCGGTCCCTCGCCCTGCGGCAACACAGTTTTGAGCTCGGGCATTGCTATTGCTGTAACCTGTGAGATGATGGGAAACTACTGTCAATCATCTGCTGGTCAGCTGATTATACCATGTGGAAAAGCTGCTGCAGATTGTCGTGACATAGCACTAAATTAATAAGAAACAGAATTTCCCCTCCTCCTAACAGCGCAGTCACTGGAAATGTAAGAGGAACAGATGAATATTTTTGGAATGAAGCCTATTGTGCAAGGCATGCAAGGGGCACTGATGGAAGAATGCTTGAATATCTTGCATGGTTGCACTCAATAGTGTCAGCACGCTTTAACTAGTTTGCGTCTACCTTTTACTAATCTTGGAACGCTTGCAAAATACAGATGGCATCCCCTATCGGTTAAAAATGACCATTTTCTGAAAAGCAGTGTTTCGAGCTCTGACGATATAGATGCTATGGTATGCAAAAGGAATACAGTATTTTAATTTGATCTAGGCAAGGAAAAGCTGTTCTTGGCAACTCAGTTACATTGCAGCTACAGCAGCTGTGGTGCACCACATGGAATATCTTTGGTTGTACAGGTTTTTATGGAAGTGAAGAGGACCAGGTGTTGGTAGGTGGCCATGATCACAGAATTGTGATGGCACCTGAGGT
Organism: Ixodes scapularis; assembly: GCF_016920785.2. NCBI lineage: Eukaryota > Metazoa > Arthropoda > Arachnida > Ixodida > Ixodidae > Ixodes > Ixodes scapularis. The sequence continues at coordinate 42,907,062 of NW_024609879.1, read as the reverse complement.
TGTCCGGCCAGCTGCACAGCTCCCTGCCCCTGCCCTGCAGCCTGCCAGGGGACTGCCTGCCTCACAACCCCATGCTTTGCCACCTTCGGTGCGACGGGTTGTTGAGGTACCAACCATAGGCATGCTTGCTGCCCTGCCTGTTGCTGGCCATCCTGCTGCTGGCCCCAATGCTGCTGGCCCCCATGCTGCTGGCCCCCCTGCTGCTGGCCCCCCTGCTGCTGGCCCCCCTGTTGCTGGCCCCCCTGCTGCTGGCCCCCGTGCTGCTGGCCCCCGTGCTGCTGGCCCCTCTGCTGCTGTCCCCCGTCCCCATGAGCTGCCTGCTCCAAACCCTCCTGCTCTCGTCCTGGCCACTGCTAACCCCCCCGCTCCTGTCCTGCCTGTTGCCAATGCAGCTTCACGGGCAGCTGAGCCTTGTGCCATGGCCAACACACTTCCTGTGGGCCATGAAAGGTCAGATAGAATGGTGAGCCAGCAAAATAAATTAGATGATCTTTCTAGCGTATTCTTTGTATCACATCAGTCTTCAGGCACAATGGCAAGAATTTGTACCACCGGACAGGGCAAGAGAGCCAAAGGATAAGACCTCTCATTTAGTGCAGGTAGACTAATATATGCACTCCTTGGTACTCCAATATACTGTAAAAGCTTAGCCAAAAGAAAGCAGCCTAGACTGCAGATAAAATTTCATTCATAAAGTGCAGGAATGTTCCAGGTGTTAGAGCCTCGACATGGGAAACCGGGACCAGTGAAGGTTAAAAAGGGACGTTTAACATACTCTATCAAGTTCGCCTGCCCAGCAAAAAAAAAACGGTGCGCCACGGGGGTGGTGGCGCGAGCTTGGGGTCAATCGTCTTCTTTTGCGAGGGCACTAACACTGGGACAGAATTTGTTAAGACACAGGCTGGGTAAGGAGGGCATCAGCTGGTCATCTCAGGGTATGTATGCAGTATTATGTGTACAGGTCTAAGCAGTGCTTATGCTGTGTGAATGCCCAAGCAAACCACAGTGTCTTCAAAAAGCCATGCAATTGCACCAGTCACTTCCCAAGTAACTCACACTACTATTGAATAGATCACAAAAGGGGTTTCCGAGGGCACTTATTTTACGGCAATTGCCATATATGGCTCTTCATTTTTAGTAGTCAACGCAGTGTGACCGTGTGACCGTCTCTCCATATTAACGTTGGCCTTTCATTTTTTATGCTTGACCTCCTCACCATCTCAATCGCCTTTCATTTCACCCTATCCCTGTCCCATCCCCCCTCCGTGCCCCTTTCTTCTCTTCCTCTCCTTGTTTCCTCGTATGACTGCATGTTTGTGGCCTGTAGCCCCCTGGCTCCCCTTCCCATTCTTCCCTCCTCTATCTCTCATGCAGTTCTGTGTTCAGAGCCTTTGACCTATGTTCTCAACCTGGGATCCTTGGCCACCCCTCCTCACCCTCTTCCCCATTATCCTCTCCACTCCTTCATTGTTTCCCACTCACCTCGGTCTCCTCTTTTCTCTGTCTGCTCTTCCCTCTGTCCGCTCTTTTTTCCATCTTCTTTACGTACTTGCCCCGCCCCGCTCATCTCCCCTCTATCTTCCTCTTCCTTCACGCTCCCGGGGTCACCTCATTCTCAGTCCCCTCTCTTTTACGTCCCTTTTGCCCTTCCTGCTCCCTCCCTTGCACAATCATGTGTTTGTGGCCTTCGATCTTTATACTTGACCTGATCCTCCCTTCCTATATCTACCTCTTTGCTCCTTTCCCCTCTCGACCATGCAACTTCCACCCCCCTCCTTTGTCTATGAGATGACGGCTACCGCCGGTCATGTAATTTGCAGTATGATGCAATGAGGTGCTACCTTTTGTTGTCATAAAGAGTAGAGCAGGGGTCAGCAGCCCGCAGTCCGGGTCTGGTCCGCTAGGGAGTTTCATCTGGCACACGGCACAATTTTAGGAATGCCTCCTTCCTCTTTCTTCTCCCATCCTTCCACATGCATGCTATGTTCTGGAGCATGCAACAATTTTGACCTCCGACACCTTGTAAAGCTTATACGTCGGTTGCATGTGACGTCATCAAAGAGTGCTCAGATGACCACCAGAGAAGAGGGCAAGAAAGAGCTCTCCTCTTATCAGGACCCTCTTTTGTGCCTCCCGGATTTGCAGAGGCGTCGCTATTCTCCTCCCAGAAGATTAACCCTTCACTGAAAATTATTACAAAAGCAGCTTCCCTCTCCTCCTCTTACATGGTGGTCAAAAGTATGCGATGTGACGTCAGTGCAACCCATAGATACAACAGCAGGTTCGTATAATTAGCTCCTCCCACTAACAACTTGTCAGATTACATTAGCAACTTTAATTTATGTGCATGTATTTTCCAGTATTTAGCACCAAACCTCACACTATAGGGTATTTAAACGAAGAAACCATCTGTTTGTTATTTATATATTTACTTGTGATGCCTACCAACAGCCAAAAGCCTAGGACGGTAGAGCATCATACTAGTTTGACGGTGTCTTTTTCTCTAGTAGTTGCTTACTGCATCACCAGGCCAAGTTGGAGAAAGGGCCTCTCCATGTCCATCCCGCTCTTTGTCCAACTTGTGGCAACTCGGCCTGTTGCAGGAAAAGGTTGTTGGCCCCCCACATAGCCTGTAACTTGATCCGTGTGCTCTAAGTACTCTAAAATCCAAATGTTACAATCATGCGCAGCCTATTTCACTACAAAACATTTGATGAAATATAGCGGATTGCAGGCTTACGGATGGCACATTCTTAGCTGCCAACTCTCCCGATTTTTCGGGGAGCCTCCCGAATTTCGATCACATCTCCCGATTGTACGGAGGCGACCTCAAAACTCCCAAAAATGTCCACCGTATTTTTTTTTTATGATGCCTTATTGCTTTAATCATCACGCGTGTGTCATTGCGAGTTACTCGAGAGTAGGTTTAGGTTACTCCGGCGGGTTACCACGTGACAACTCAGAGCAGTAGCGTAAAACGAGGGTAGATTTTCAAACGCCAAGGTACAAAACCTCTACTCCTGAAGTTAGAGCGCATTTTGGAACACGGCTTATATGATCATGGGTGCGCTAGGCTTCAGTTGGCTTTGTCAGGTCGTCGAGTGAGGTGCGGAACGCCGAACTACTCTTCGTGATTCGCCGAGTTCAGTTGGAACCACTGATCTGTTGGAACGATTGATAGCACTTTCAAAAGCCACGAAGAAGTACTTGCAAGTATTTCTAAGATCATACACGACTGAGTTTCCGTGCTTTGTCGCTTCGCAAAAAGCTGACAAGTATGAATTCTGTACCATGTGCGCCTGTGATGTGGGAGCGTTTCGCACGGCGTCAAGCTTGACACATCAAGATACACATCGCTTCACGAAAGCATCAGAACCATGCTCGTGCCGTAGAAGGGCAGGGCATTACCGGCAGTTTACTCCAAAACAACTGCGAAGACAGTGTGATTCGCACAGAGTGCCTCTTCATGGAATTTCTTGTCAAACTAAAAAAAAAAAAAAAATGTTTCAACACCCCCCCCCCCCTCCCCCCCGCGCGGCGGTCTCCCGAATTTTTATGTTGCTAGGTTGGCAGGTATGCACACTGAACCCTGCTGAATCTAGTCGAACGACGAATGGCGCTTGTCAGACAATCAATCGTAAGCGATGGCTTTTTGTGCGGACGAGCAGAACCGGTCGGTTGTTTGTCCGCACGGGAGGCCATTGCTTACGATTGGCTTACGAGCTTATCCATCGTTGGACCAGGTTCTGCTGGGTTCAATGGCCCCAGCTGTACATCTGAGATTCGCAGTCTTTCATCAGATTTCTAATAGTGAAAAAGTGCACATGATTGTAACTGTTGTGTTTTTGGGATGGTTGGAGCACATAGATTGTGATAGTCATAAATTGGCCATATCAGAAAGCTTAAGAGTGCCCCTTTAAGCTTGGAACTCTGAAAGTACATCTAAACTATGTTTTCTTCTCGCCTTCCTCCGCGGGAGTGATGTGTCTGCCCGCCTGCATCTTGGTGTGTGGGCTTGCGATACTTGCGGGGACTTTTTTTTTCTCCATTATCTCATGTATCCAGTTTGCTATTTCAAATTTTTCATTTTTCTGTGGATCCAGTTTGCGATTCCTTATCACCTGTGGAACGCTATTACGTTTCGTAGGTATCTTTGACTCAACAATGAGAGATTAGGTAGCTATGACGGCCCAGCCTAGAGTCACTGTATGGGTTCCCAGAGTAACGAAACTCCGGAGGTTCGTTCTAGAACCGCAGCGCGACGCTGAAACCGAAACCATGGCGCCACCGTCTTGGGTCCACGTGTCGACGGGTGTATGAAGGCAATAGTGATATGCATTGGAGCGTGTTGAAAGAGCTGGTTCATTCCGCGACACGCGGAATGAATCACCTGTAATCGGCACTTACCTCACAAAGCTTGCGTGTTGCAGTGTGCTCGAAATCTTTCCGTTTAACTATGGCCAGCCAAGCCTTCTTCCTCCGGCTTGCAGTTTTGTTCTTTCCAAACGGGATCCGGAAGAGTCTTTTTCCATCCTTCGGCCTGCTGTTGCACCCAAAAGCGCAACAAGCAGGCATTGTGCCACTAAGTACACAACCTCCTTGCTCTTGACATCAGTAACCGCGTGGAAAAAACTGTGCGTAAACGTGCGTTCGATGAGCAGCAGAGCGTGCGTGTGTGCAGGTGTTTGCTGGACCCAAGATGGTGGCGATTAGAGCCACTTGAAGTGCTTGTGGAGGTGAGTCTAGCAGTGCTTGTGTCACGTAATTACTACCGTCCAATGATGCTCACCATGCCAAAACATGATCAGCTAGAGTGAGTATTTTTTCGGCAAAACGCGAAAAGAAAAGGAATGCGTTACTCTGGGAGCCCATACAGTGACTCTAGCCCAGCCTAAGCATCCACTGTAAAGGTAACTAAATTTTTTGCAAAAAAACCCAAGTGCGGATCAGTTTACGCGGGAAACTACCGCTCGCTAGTTGGCTGATGAGCACCCTTCATCGTTCGGCGGGGTTCGAGTTCTTCGATCTGCAGCAAAAAAGGTGGCATGCCAGAGTGTTTGGCCACAATTTTAATGGGGAAATAGATGCATATGGTTTTAATTTTATGATTTGTAAGATGTTTAGAGCCTGTAAATTGGTTACCACTAAAGAAGTTGGTTTCGGAAACTTTTTTTTTTCTTCTTGGAAGACAAGACAAATACCAGCAAGTGGATTCCTTTGGTGGCACAATGGAGATTTCTGAGATTTGCGCAACTGCCCGTGGCACTATAGAAAGGGGGAGCAGGGAGAGATGGGAAGTATAAAACAATGATTATTCCTAAAAGGATGACAATGAGTTCTCACTTCCAATTTTTTCCTTTTCCTCCTTTCTCAGATGCCACATGAGCCAACCACAATTTCTAGTCTCCATTGTGTGCTGCAGAGCATTGCTTTTGTGCTCCTTCTGGATTATCAATTGCCTTGGAAGAGGCCCACTGAAGAGGTTTTATTTTATCGCTCTTGAAATGTATCTGTTACTTGAGGAGAGCCACTATTCCTGCTTCTTTATAAAATGTAATTTTTGTCATGTTTTGTACAGATGCACTGTGGCGAAAATGTTTGGCTGCACAAGGACACCTTCGAGACCTTGCTGGGTGCAGAAAGGGACGCTTTATTTGTTAAGAAGGCGGCAGTGGCTATATGGTCGTCGGAGGTCCTCCTTCGCCGCAGCGTAACTGGGACCCTTTCAAACCGGAGCATCGCTGCGAACCCCAACATGTCGCCGCAAGCCCCGATGACGCCCCAGAAAGTGAAAGCCATACGTAGTAAGTCGCTGTTAATTTTGGCAGGTCTATTATTTCTTTATTGTGCCATTCAGGATTACTTCATAGCAGGAAGTAGTCGGCTTCTGTTGATTCCTCGCTCATGGCTTCTGCTGTTGGCCAAACATACCAGATGTACGGTATGTTTGGAAGTGTGCCCGAGTAGTGTGTGCGAGTACACCCAGGCACACTCCTATGCAACTTCCCACCACTCAACGGTTAAGCTTAGGCAGCCAAGATTTTTGTGTGGCACTGCTAATGAAAAATCAACAAAAACTGATTTTTGCCTTGTGATGTCACCGGCTAACAGCTTGTGTAAACTTTATTTAGACAACTTGTTCATTTGCAAGCCCAGACTGTCCAACGCCTGCAAAATTAAACCTAGCAGTAAAAGGGTTAATTGAGACTGGGCCAACCTAGACATTTCTGAAGATGCAAGTTGGATTAGGGCAGGAGTGAGCGGACCGTGGCTCGCAAGCCGCATGCCCCAAATTGTGGCTCTTGTGATCCAAGGACCCTCAAGCTCAAATAGTTGGGGCCAAACATCAAGTTTTTTCATAACAGCATTATAATGAGAAACAGGCAAGAAAAGTAAAACGTGACATATAAAATTGCTTGGTTTAAAGTCATAGTTTTTGGGGCATTTCATAGTAACATATAGTGGTCACAAGAGGCAAATCAGGTAGGAGGGTAAGCTCCGTGTTAAAATATGCTACCTTTTCGGCGCCTTCTCGCGGGATAGGTTGAGGCAGCATTAGCTTTGTGCAAAAAAGTTTACCCAAATTGGTGTCTAAGCTAGCTGAACCTTGTTCATACAATGCCATGCACCTGCCTTATAAAACTGCTAAGCCCTATCCAGTGGCATGTCTCACCTACTTTTTCTGTTTAATGAAGACATTAGGATGACAAGACTCGAACAGAGAATCAGATTAGGTCTTGAAACCATAATTTCTATACAGTCGCCGACCGATTTTTCGGACTCGTACGGACCCCAAGTTGTAAAAATAATCTAGCAGTCCGAAAAAAAAGATTGTGGTGTGCTTTTTTTTGCACCTTCAATGGTGTGCTTTGGTTGCACCTTCGATGGTGCACACAGTAAATATGAAGTTGGTGTCATTTGGCACTGTTTGGAGACAATGTTTAGCCCACCGAGCTTACTTCACTACCATTGGACAGAAAACTCAACTCAAGCACTCACTGAAACAGCACAAGAACGGCAGACGGCTGATTTTCTTGCGGTTGCATTGAAAAACGCAACACAAGAACAAACAGCAGCCATGTTGGCTATAGCTGAACTGGGAAGCCCGACTGTAACCTCAATTCAGCTTCTTTACTGCGTAGTATGTGGTATCAAGGCTACAAGTGAAAACGAGAACAACTAAAATGACGGTGATTACGCTCACGGCATTATCGTGGTGGCTGCTGCATGACTGTAGACAAAGGAAATCACGCAAATTGTGTCCAAAATATCAAGCAACGAGCTTTATGGTGTCCTAAATTTCGGTCAATGTAATACATTAACTCTATGGCTAATGTATAAGTGATGGTTCAGCAAACTTCATGGAACGGTACAGCGAAAACGTCCGATTAAGTGGACATGTCCGAAATAGCGGTGTCCGAAAAAACAGTCTGAACTGTACTAGCCAAATTATAAGTTATGTCTTGGCATAAATAAAAGGACAGTCTCATAAACAGCCATACCACCCCCTCCCCCACATCCCCCATCTGTCTTTTTAAAAATTAACTAGTTTGTGGCTTTTGAGCACTCATTTTTGCCATCCCTGGATTAGGTCAACTCAAAATTGTGAGAATAATTCTCGTATATTGCACAAATAATTTGTTTTTCAGCAACACGAGAGAACAATTGCAACAAATTCTTTTAAATTGTGGATGGTCTTCATGTACTCTATGTTTGGCAGCAGCTGCCAGATCTTGAAAATCGGGGAATTGGAGATTAATTATTTGGTAGACATCTTGCCCATAAAAGAAATGTTATGTTTTGACTAAGATAAATGCAGTCATTCTGCAGGGTCATAATCTGCAGTAATCATTTGTGGGTTATGCACGTACCGCAAGCAGCCATTGCATGCCTGGCTGATCTGTGCACATGTGCGACTTGGAGCGCCAGATTGAGCTGTGGGGGCACAAGACCATGCGCTCGGCAAGCTCTTTTAGTATTGAGCACCATACATGGTGTCCCAGAAGAAAACGTTATGGCCGGTCCACACATCTTTGTTTAAATTGACCGAAGCGATTGCAAGGACAGCCCCATGCTACATATTTATGCATGTATGACAAGTGCAGCAGGTACGATGAGCATGGCAGGCGGTAGAGGGGTGACAGCTGACGTCAGCTGCTGAAAAGGTTTCCTCAGATTTACGGGGGTCATCGCCTTTATCTTGTCTAGCAGCAGATAAAGCACAAAAGGACTTTAAAAACTGCACGTATTACTTTTCTTAGTTTTGGATCATATTGACTTAAACACGTTAATAGAGTTTAAGTCAACATGTTTGTGAAAGCGTTTTGCTTGAAACGTCAAGCCACTGCTTTCTGCCAACCTATTTAGTGTACACTTGTATTATTTGAGCATGTTGGTGCTTTTTAAACACTTAGAAAGTGGAGACACATAAGGGACGATGCAAACAGGACAATCTTTCAACTTCAACATTTATTTTCGGCTTGAAGCTTAAAGCTTGCCCGCACCGTGGGAGTATGGGAAAGAGAAATCGTGGAGGAAGGAGAGGAAGTGAGTAGGTTGCCAATCGAGGAAGGGAGAGGGGCTCGACTGTAGGTGCGGGATAACGGAATGAAAGGAAAGACCGCTTTTGCCGGTGACCTTGTTGCCTTGCCTAGTCTGTCAGCGTTCGGCTTCCATTGTGGGCCTCAGAAAGATAATCTCCTTTCTTGAGAGCGAAAAGGAGGGGCTGCTTATGGGCTGCGGGCTGGTCGCCATCCGATAGGCCTCAATTATTTCTCTCCCGACTCGCTCGCAGTGGCCTCCAATGGTTGTCGTGCCGGCGAAATTAGGAGCGCAGCCGGGATATTTTCTCCCGTGAATGGCGATCGGGTGCTGAAAATTCGAAGCAGCTCTTTCGGCGTCCATTTGATGTTCTCGGAGTTGGTCGTTGAGGCATCACCCCGTTTGCCCGATGAACCTAGCCCCGCAAAACAGGGGGATCGCGTACACTTTCTCCGTCATGCAAACGGTGAACTTCCTTGCATATTTTTTGGTACAGGTGGGTTGTGGGGGTCCCTCTCTGTTGACGGCCCTACACATGTCTCCGAGTCTCGATTTGTACGTGAAAAGCACTTTTGTGTCGTATTTTGAGGCGAGAGCTCTTAGGGGGCGAGATGTTGTGCGGATGTATGGAATACAGGCTGGTCTTCTGGTGACGGGTGAAGTCTCGGCGTTTGGCCTGGACCGCGGGTTTGTAGGCAATTTTTGTGAGGTAGCCAAAATCAAATCTGCAGGGTAGCCTGCCCTCCGAAACCGCGAGCACTGTTGGCTTAGGCTGGCCTCCCGTTGGTGAACGCAGGACTTCGTGTATGCCGGAGAAAGCAGGCACCTCACTATGCCGGATTTGATGTTTTCTGAGTGTGTGCTTGAGAATGAAAGCACCGCCTTGGTTGTACACTGTTGGAAAGACCAGCACACTCCTTTTTCGGAAGGTTGGAGGCAAACCTCCAGGAACTGCAGTTCGCCTTCCGTGGGGTCTTCCCTCTTGAATGATAGTCGCCCAGGCGAAGCGCTGATTGCCTCGACAATAGCCTCCGGAGTTTCGTGGTTATGGTGAATGATTAGATAATCATTGACGAGCGACATCTGCAAACCAAATCCCAGGACTGCGAAGTGTTCAGGTACATCGATGATTATCTAATCATTCACCGTAACCACGCAACGCCGGAGGCTATCGCCGAGGCATTCAGCGCTTCGCCTGGGCACTTATCATTCAAGAGGGAAGACCCCACGGAAGGCGAACTGCAGTTCCTGGAGGTTTGCTTCCAACCTTCCGAAAAAGGAGCGTGCTGGTCTTTCCAACAGTGTACAACCAAGGCAGTGCTTCCATTCTCAAGCGCAAACTCAAAAAACGTAAAATCCGGCATAGTGAGGTACCTGCTTTTTGCGGCATACACAAAGTCCTGCGCCCACCAACGGGAGGCCAGCCTAAGCCAACAGTGCTCACGGCTTCGGAGGGCAAGCTACCCTGCAGATTTGATTTTGGCTGCCTCACAAAAATTGCCTACAAACCCCCGGTCCAGGCCAACTGCCGAGACTTCACCCGTCGCCAGAAGACCAGCCTGTATTCCATACATCCACACAACATTTCGCCGCCTAAGAGCTCTCGCCTCAAAATACAACACAAAAGTGCTTTTCACGTACAAATCGAGACTCGGCGACATGTGTAGGGCCGTCAACAGAGAGGGACCTCCACAACCCACCTCTACCAAAAAATATGCATGGAAGTTCACCGTTTGCAAGACGGAGAAAGTGTACGCGATCCCCCTGTCCTGCGGGGCTAGGTACATCGGGCAAACGGGGCGATGCCTCAACGACCAACTCCGAGAACATCAAATGGACGCCGAAAGAGCTGCTTCGGAATCCCAGCACCCGATCGCCATTCACGGGAGAAAATGTCCCGGCTGCGCTCCTAATTTCGCCGGCACGACAACCATGGGAGGCCACTGCGAGCGAGTCGGGAGTGAAATAATTGAGGCCTATCGGATGTCGACAAGCCCGCAGACCATAAGCAGCCCTTCCATTTCGCTCTCAAGAAAGACCGTTATCTTTCTGAGGCCCACAATGGAAGCCGAACGCTGACAGAGTAGGCAAGGCGACAAGGTCACCGGCAGAAGCGGTCTTTCCTTTCATTCCGTTATCCCGCACCTACACTCGAGCCCCTCTCCCTTCCTCGTTTGGCAACCTCCTCCCCTTCCTCTCCTTCCCCCAAGATTCCCCTTTTCCGTACTCCCACGGAGCGGGGCGGGCTTTGAGCTTGAAGCCAAAAATAAGTGTTGTAAGTTGAAAGATTGTCCTGTCTGTATCGTCCCTTATGTGTCTCCACTTTCTAAATGGATATTTGGTGTATAAAGTTTTTTTGGGGAACACACATATATCTAATTTTGAAATAGTTGGGTTTGTTTGCTTTCTAAAAGTTATTTGACTCGTGGTATAATTTGCTTGTGGCGTTTTAAAGTTAAAGTGACGGGGTTCCACGGACAGGGAAAACCTAAGAGTGTCAGGGAATTTTAAGAATCTGTAAAATGAAGGTAATGTCAATGAAACCCTTATGTTGGCCAAGCCAGGGAAATTCGTAAATTAAAACATCACGACAGTGTGTCAGAACACACTGATCGTCACATTACTCAAAGCATCGCAAGACGTCGCAACCTACTATTGAACAGACGGGAAGCACCACGTGTCTCCAGCCTCTAGCAGGGACGATGAATAGAACGATCTTCTGGCTCCTGGTTTGTCGGACCTTGTCGGAAGACACTTCCGTCTATGTGTGACCTTTGTTTCACACACATTGTTGCTTTAGACCTTCTTTTTCTGTAGTTGTGTCTTCAACGTGAAAGTATGTCAGTCAAGTCTCCACTGGACGCTTTTCCCCTTATGCCCCTCCATTTATTTCAAAAATGAAATTATTAATAATGTTGTTATTCTTATTACCATCAATATTATTATTGTGATATCGCGGTCGAAGAAGCCTTTTAATGGGAACTGAGCCTACCTGGCGTCTTCTAAAGCAAAAGCTCGGTTATACCTGTGCCGGGCAGCTTGAATGGTGCTCAGTATATGACCTGCTCAAGGAAGTTCTCCTTGAGCAACTTGGAAAGCAATTTCAATACCTCAGCATAATTGCCAGATTGCTGTCACCCTTCCGTAACGGCCAGCGAGTTCAATCGAAATAGTGCGGGAAAATCTGGAAAAGTAGGGGAATTTGAGAACTTGGGAAAAAGCCCGATCAGCATTCTGTTATATTGTTTTTAACAGCATTCTAATATTTCTAAATTTGGTTGCTGTAGTCTGTTGCAGGTTAAGAATAGCAGGAGGGTTGAGAGGAGGAAACCACCCCTCCTTGCCATGATTTGTGGTTTTGTTTTCTCCAGTGTCGGCTCCACTAATCTGGAGAGAGACTTCTCCTGCTATTCTTGACCTGCTACAGACTATAGGTTCGCTTGATATTTTAAAGGGCAGATGTGCTCTTGAAAGCGGGGTATAGCCTTCATTACTGTGCTTGACGTGCAGATCTGCATGAGGTACTAATTAATTTATAGCTATCTTGAGCATGAATGCTTCATTGTTGCTTTTTCCATTGTTGTTGATAAGCAACTGTTTTCATTTCACTTTGCTTGAAAACTTAATCCACATCATCGTGGTTCATGTGGTGAAACATTATTGGCATTATCTGTTGAATTGGTGCTTAACACACTGTTTAGACCTATACTTCTTATGTTGCAGGTTTCTTTGAACACTACGCAAGACAGACGACAGCCCACGAGGGGGTCATTGCAGGAAGGGCGAAAAACATCCGCCGCTACCTTTCAGAGAAAGTTAGTGAGCTTCGTCGCCGAGAAAGAGGTGGGGATGTAGAAGAAACGGGAGTATAGATGAAAATCTATTTATCGTCGCTGCATGTTTCACCAAGGGCTGTAAGAGCTGAAACGACACTTTTGATCTTTTTCTTTTAGTCTGGATTGAGGAAGAGCCTAAGACGTCACCACGTCACTGGCCATCCCCTTCATTTTTTTATATAATTAGATGACATTTTTTCCCTCCAAAATTATGCTTCAATAAAGTAGTTATGACAGCAACATTGTTAAACTTATCATTGTACCCTTTTTTCTGAGTAAAGCAACAGTTAGTAAACTTAGTAAACAGGTGCTCTGGTATCACCACAACAAAGCCTGATGTCACACTAGAGGCTGTCACACCAAAGCACCACGGCCTGATGTCACACCAGATTTCGGGTGTCACACCAGCACACCAGACTGCTGGTGTCACACCAGGACACCAGATCTCTGGTGTCACACCAGCACACCAGATTTCTGGTGTCACATCAGAGCACCAGAAAACGTCCCAAATCACATCCGTGAAAAAGTCTGGTGTCACATCAAGTCACACCAGCTCTCGGCCTGGTGTATTTTTCAGTAGGGGGGTGGCAATAAATTGCAGGAATCTTCAAATTTAACAATAAAGATGGCGGTTTTCTCTCAGCTCATATAACGGCCATTTGTGCAAATGCAACTTCATGAATCTTACCATGCAGGTACTGTAAAACAAGCAACAAGTATTTAAAACAATTTGTTTATTACAAACTAATGTGATACATATTGGCTCAAAAGCTTGCTTCGGCTTATCACAGGGGTTTTATCACAATAACTAAACAAATAACATCATAAGAAATAATACTAATACTCAAAACAGGTATAACTATAAGACAAGAACGAGAATAAATTACAATGACAAGTTTTGTGAAGGCTTGCTTTGCCTGCTTGGAGTTGAGGATTAAATTAGAATAAATAAAATAACAAGTTTCCTAGAAGCTTTGTTTGCCTACTTGCTGTTTTTTCAAAGCTTTGTTTTTCTTTTTGTAGTTTCTTCTTCTATGGTTTGAATCCTTAGATCAACAGATGCACAAAAAAAATCTAACAGAAGTTTAGATACACAATGGAGCACACAAACCTGTGTATTACAGCTGGAATATTCACCAAATACACATGGAAAACATTAAAACAGTAACCGTTATTGGTAATTATTTTCCCTGTTCTAGGAATGTGCTCCGAGTGCTGTCACAATTTTCACAGCTCTTACCGAGATCTTTGCATTTTTTTACCCATGAGGGTGCTCAAGCACAAAATGTGTGCTTCGTCGATTCCCCCCCCCCCCACATACTGACCTTTCTATGCTTAGTTCATGGCTAATACCCGAGAGATTCTTGCTGAAAAGTCCAGGACATCGATTCGTAGGTCCTCGCAGACAACGCATGGGTGCTTTCCACTGAAAAGTAATGCCGGGTTCCCGAAAGTTTTTACTGGGTCCTGGGGAAAAGAAAAGCCAATGATAAGAAATAAGTTCTGGAAGTGAGAAGAAGTTGTAGGTGAGCAAAGTAAAATTGTCGAGGACATGTTGGGTGCCCACACTGTCATAGATGGAAAGTCTATGCAGCAGAGGGAAGGCAAGTGAGGCAGAGCCCATTGCTGCCTTTCTATATATCACTTTCCCCAATTCTCACTTGATTGTGAAGTGTTTCGTACGGTGGAACCAGTGCATCAGGGTGTCTACCAAATTACAAATTTCAAATTCCTTGACTTTTCTAGAATTTCGCGTGACTATTTTGATAAAAACTTCCTGACCAGTTCTGCGTCAAAGAATCATAATTGGGAACCATTATTCAGCATAGTCGTGCCCATGCGCTACCGTCAAGCTTTGTTCCGTATAGCCTTTCCACTTTCAGTGGTCATTTTTTCTGATTAAGCCAACTTTTTGACGATTTCCCTGAGAATTTCAGGTTGGTGGACACCCTGATGATGTATCAGGTTACAGATGGACACCACAAAAATGCATACGATTGCATTCAAAATTCTTTTAGCCATCAGGAGGAACCTAAAATATTCCCATGGAGAGAGATAGAGACTGGAGTGGCGGGGAGGCTGCTGCTGCTATTGTCTGCTTTTTCTTTTGAAAGATTATCAATTTAAGGCTCAAAGGGAACGTAAATAAAAATCAGTAAGTGCACTGAGAGCACTTGAAGCACAAGGGGCACGGTTTCTACTGAGGAAAGAGGGGAGGGTACCAAGTCTACCTGAACCTGTTCTGCAGCACCCTGCATAAGCTAGGTGCTAGGCAAGACTGGGGCTTATCTACTGAGACTGTCTAGTACAGTCAAAGAAAGCATTATAAAATTATTTGCTGGGCAAGCTGCTTCGTGGCTGCAATAAAAAAAGTACATTAAGACAGGGACAAGAAAGAAAGGGAAGACTTTTTTTTTAATAAACTAGTTGGTAGTGAGCGCTTGTTTCTTCCTTTCTCGTCCCTGTCTTATTGTGCTCCCTTTTTAGTTGTAACGAAAGAAAGCCTAGATAGAATTTAGAGCGGGCTTAAAGCTTGCTATGAAATCTGTGCGCATGTGAGGGAATGCTTCATGTACAAAGGCCTACTACAAGGTAGTAATCATTACAATTTTCCATCTGAGTAACAAAATAATGCATCGCTGTACTACAAAGTATCCTATACCTTTTCGTGTGCTGTACCGATATAGGCATCTTTTGCATGCAGAAATGACGGGACACTAAAACTAATAGTAATTTGTTTATCATCTTTGCTTAGATAAATGTTTCTGAAGTTTGGCAGGAAAAAACTGCCTTCCAACATGAGCCCAAATCTGGTCTTTGGTTTGTTTTGAAGTCATGGCCAAGTACTCCTAATAAAATATTGAAATAACCAGTTGAGAAGACAGCGGATGATACTTATCTCACTTGGTCTCCAGCTTAAAAAAAATATGTTTACAGATTGGCATAGCGAAGACACCCTTTCAAACACATTTATCATAAACAACCATAGTTACATGTGATTTATCTTTAGCATGAGTAGTTACATCGGCCACGCAAACGGCACGGCTTTCATCCGCTCTTGTCCCTTCCCCTATCTTGTTTTCTTTTGCGAAGATCGGCATGGATAAGAATAGCGTAGGCCCTGACGACAGCAAACAGAGCTTGTTAGTGGTTGTCCGCACCAATTTAATCATAACAGTCTAACCCTCTTTTTTTAAGAATGCAAACAAAAAGATGCTCTCCCACTGAAAAAAAAGGAGTAAGGTGGATGAGAGTATGACTATAGCACCTCTATACTCACAAAGCCTGCCAGTTCGACGACGGAGTCATAGAGTGCCTGGTCACAGATTTGGAGCGTGAGGATTTGGTAGCACAGAGCATTAAAGAGCCATTCCTCGGGGAACCTGGACGTCAGCTCACAGCTTTTGCAGTGGCGAGGACCCAAAACATACTTTTTTCGTGTTTCGCATTCGCTGCGGCGAGACTCTTCTCCGTTGTGTGCCACTCCACCTTTTCCATTTCAGCGACTGCTTCTCGTGGCAATCTGCCAGGTTTTGTCAGTATAAAGTAGGCTATGGCACGACATATACTGGTGCTCTGTAGCGGGGCGCCATCCTGCTGTATAATTTTTAGGCAGCCCCTTTGTCCACAAAACTCTGAGAATGTAGAGGTTATCTATCCTACCTGTGACATTATCTGCAACTCACAAATTTCAGTGCTGCATTGGATTGTTTACAGCAAGGCATGCAAGTGAGTCATGTTTTTTTTTATCCGCAAAACTTTCAAATGGTGAATTGTTTACCTCGACAAAAACTGCATGGTTCGGGGCAAAGCCACGCAGGCGGCAAGGCGTTGACACCAAGAGGTCCCGTTCTCTTTCCCTCGCTGGCACTTGTGGTACCCTAGTCTCCGTTGACTGAAAGGAAAGTCCCTTCAGTGGCGTGCGTACTTGAGCCTCCACTGTAGCAAAAATGATTCCATACGAACCTACTTGTCATTAAAGTCCAAAGTTCACTTCTTCACTCTTATTTTCTGCCCACCTAATACAATGGTTTGTTAACAGGAACACCACCGTTAACTAGAAAACTCATTCGTAATGCAAGTCCTATGTAGTAAGGAATCATGTTCAAGGTCTAATAAAACAACACGCATGGGCCCTAAGGACACCCTCCTACATGGGTGGGTATTAGTGAACCCGATTTGGCTTACATTTGCGAGGCCTAGCTTGACAACATAATAAATGACATTGTTTCTGGTCACATTATTTTTTTAGATGCCTTGGCATTAGTTCTGACCTTGGACTGGTTTTGAGCGCACCAATATAATGTTTCCAACTTCGCCATGGGAACCATGAGGTTCTTTCAAAACTAAATAGCAAGCTTTAAAATAAAATAACAAAAAAGTTGTACAGATGCATGAATATAATTACCATTGTCTATGCCCGTACCTGCTGACACCTGCTTCCAGGAAAATCAACAAATACCAATGTAATGCATATATACATCGTGAAGAGGCCTGCCGACAACCTGATGAAATGCCAAGATCGCATGAACTGTTAAGTTTTCCGTTCACTGCATGGTTCTCTAAAGGCCCGTTCACACTCTTGCGACCTCTTAAAACTGGGTTCCTTAATACCTCTTACGAGAGGACACACTGGCGCCCTCTATTGGGTAGTAGTGTAAACTTGGCTGTCCGGCATATTTACTATCTCTCTTGTGCATTATCCTTTCTTTCTTGGCTCGAAAAACTTCTGTCAACGTTATAAACAAGCCTTTGTTACAGGTATTACAGACGTTCGACCTCGGAAATTCCGCGAAACCTTCGCTCTTGTAAAACGGAGTTCCAGGGTCACCGCATAGATGTCGCCAGAATGCCAGTGTGTACCGTCGTTCTAAGAACATTTGAGAAGTTTTAACGGATCTCGTCTCTCTCGGTCTTACCCGGTTGCAAGAGTGTGAACGGGCTTTAAGACTCAAGTTTTTGCCAACTGTGTTCATTTTCTTTAATCTTGGAAACTGCTTCCAAGATAGCAGTGCCCATGTATCCTCCCGAAGCTGCTGGTGCGTGCTTGGGACACCCTCGGAAGCTTCTGCCGTTGACTTTGGAAACCTGTGGTCACACACATATTGCGGTTCCATCCTCCAGCCAAGGCTACCCACTTACGCTTGCACAGCTTTCGCAGTTAGTTCATGCTGAGGCGAGACGAGGTATAGTGGCATTTCCACATTCAAGGTATCAAAACCCACCACATGTCGCTCCGAGCGGCATGATGATGATACCCAAGAGCTATTTCGCGTATGGTCTATAAAACCTATATAATGCACGATGCTGAACCTGCCAATTTCTACATAGTTTAGAGCCGGGAAGGCGGGCATGCAGCAAGGCACGCACCTGCAATTGCATCCACTTTGACAAGTGTAATGGGCCTCCTTCCCACGGCGCCATACTTTGTCACGCCTGGAAGGTTGGCCTGTCACACTCCTATTGACCAGGTCCTCGCCCTTGTAGAGGCACCGGGAAAACAGGATCACCAGCGTGAGTCGAACTTGGCCTTGCCTATGGCCCAGTCAAATTTTTCTTCTGGTAGGAAAACCCCGCCTCGGAGGTAACGCTGCAAGTGTAAAGATAATCATAAATAAACAGGTGCTCAAGCAAGTTTTAGTACAGGTATAGTGCCTAGACGTATTCCCCAGTGGTGCAATTGCCATCTTGTTCCTCCCATGTATTAAGAGTTGTCCCAAGGAAGCAACAATGGTGTTGATTGATTGATTGATTAGGGGTTTATGGCGCATCAGCAACTAAGGCTATATTGCGCCAAGCTTAGACTATTGCAATTCGGGTTTAAGAAGAGGAAAGAGCTATAGTAGCGAAATATATGATAAAACCATGAACATGAATGTGTATAAGTGTAAACAATATGACAATGAATTTAGGAGTAAAATCACAGCCGGTGTAGAAGGCCGATATCTGTGAGGAAATTAAAAACACAACTGTATAGAATGAGCGGTTGGTCACCTAGTAGTAGGGCGAGGTGTAGTGGAATGTGTAATTTATAAAGCAGTGAGAAGTGTTTATACCGGCATTGGTCATACTTAGGGCATTCAATGAGTATGTGCATAATACTTAGAGGTAGGTTACAGTGCACACATTCAAGGGCATCCTCCCCGCTCAAGAGGTGTCCATGTGTGAGACGAGCATGACCGATTCGTAACCAACAGGGTATGACTTCATAAAAGCGCTCCCGATGTCGGGCACTCTCCCACTCGCCTAGAAAAGGTTTGATTGCGTTTAGTTTGTTGCTGGTTTCGCTGTTCCACTGCAGCTGCCACTTTGCTTTGATGCAACGTTTCAGAGAGTTGTGGTAATCTTTGTAGGGTATTTGGTGCGTCTCGATTTCTCGATCATTAGCAGAGCTAGCTGCACAATCAGCTGCTTCATTTCCAGGAATGCCAACATGGCTAGGAACCCAGCATAAGACTATGTCAAGATTCTTCTTAGCAGCCAGGATAATCTTCTGCTTTAACTCAGAAACCAGTGGGTTTCTTACACAGTTCATTGATGTGACAGCCTTCAGAGAGCTTAAAGAGTCTGTGTAGATTACAGCGTGAGAAAGTCGTTTTTTCATTATGTAATCAACAGCCAGCAGCAAACCATAAAGCTCTGCTGTTAGTATAGAGGTTTTTGGATTTATTCTCTTCACCTGATTTATTGATGGTCCCACCATAGCACAGCCTACTACCGAGTCTTTTTTTTGTCCCGTCTGTATAAAAACTGGCATACTCGTGATATTTGGTCTGAAGCTCAAAGAAGTCCTGCCTTATGACTTCCTGTGGAACATTCTTTTTGTTATACTTGGTCAGTGTAAGGTCGCAATGTATGTGGCAGTTGTTCCATGGAGCTATATCTGGTGGGTACTGGACTAGCTGAGGCCTTGCATGAATCCCAACAGATTGTGCTGCAGTATTATTCCTCATAGAGAGAGGCGGAACCACGGAAGGTTTGTTTTCAAATTTACGTTGGAACTTGATAGTCTCAATATTATCTCGAACGGGCTGCTCCGCGACAGAGCGCACCCTGACAGAGTACATAAAACCCAGGGAAAACCTCCTATACTCAAGGGACAGTTCGTTTGCTTCCGCGTAAAGGCTAAGCACTGGGGAGGTGCGAAATGCCCCTGTAGCCAATCGCAGTCCCTGATGATGAATAGGATCTAACATCTTTAGAACTGATGCTTGAGCAGAGTTATAGACAATACAACCATAATCAAGCTGAGAGCGAATGACTGAGCGATAGATATGCAACAGACATAGTCGGTCGGAGCCCCATGATACATGTGACAAGACCTTAAGGATGTTCAGAGATTTAAGACACTTCAGTTTTAAGCTCTTAATGTGTGAAACGAAAGTCAACTTGGAATCAAACACAAGGCCGAAAAACTTGTGTTCATTTTTTACAACAATAGGAGAGCCATACATGTTCAAAGACGGTTCCTGAAGAGCACCATGTCGACGAGAAAAGCTGACACAAGCTGTCTTTTCGGGAGAAAATTTAAAACCATTTGTATCGACCCATCTGACCAAATTATTGACCGCAAGTTGGACGCGACGTTCACAAATTGAGGAATTACAGGATGAAACGGAGATCTGAAGATCATCAACATATAAAGAATACTGTACCGAAGGAGGAATTGCACGGCCGATGAAATTAAGTTTGACGATAAAAAGAGTGACACTCAGCACACCCCCCTGAGGGACTCTATCTTCCTGTAAAAATTCCTTAGAGAAAGTTTTTCCCAGCCTCACGCGGAAAGTACGCTGCTGCAGGTAACTCTGTATAGCACTCAACATTCGGCCACGGAAACCAAGATCGAACAAATCCTGCAGTATGCCGTAACGCCAGACCGTGTCGTATGCCTTCTCCAAATCAAAGAAGACGGAGTGACACTGTTGCCTGTTGACAAACGCCTCACGTACGAAGGTCTCAAAGCGGACGAGATGATCGACAGTGGACCGTGCTGAACGAAAGCCACACTGGAACTTATCAAGGCAGTTGTTTCGTTCTAGGAAAAACATCAGTCTCTTGTTAATCATCCTTTCTAGTGTCTTGGAAAGACAGCTAGTTAGAGCTATTGGTCTGAAGCTAGATGCACAAGAGGGATCTTTTCCGGGCTTCAGCACTGGTACAACGATAGCAATCTTCCAAGAGGATGGAAAGTGGCCCTCGAGCCAAACTCTATTAAAAAGGTACAAAATTAGCTCCATAGTGGATGGATGAAGATGTTCAAGCATTTTATAATGAATACCATCTGGTCCAGGGGCAGTTTGCTTGGGATAAAGAAGTGCCATTTGAAGTTCATATAATGTAAATAGAGTATTATAGGGTTCGTGCGTGCCACCTGATGTGTTAACAGCTTTTTTTTCTGCATTTATCTTGTGTCGCTGAAACGTCTGAGTATAATGTTGGGAACTGGAGACATACTCGAAATGCTCGCCAAGGATGTTGGCCTGTTCCTCAAGACTTGCAGGACACACTCTATTTCGACTCAGGAGTGGGACAGTGAATGCCCGGTAAGAGCCGTCAATTTTATGTACGCGATCCCAGACTTCCTTCGCAGGTATAGTGCTGTTAATTGAGGAAGCGTACCCTCTAAAACTTTTTTTCTTTGCTTGTCTTCGAATCCACCTCGCCTGGGCCCTTTTTCTTTTTAATTCAATTAGATTGTTTGCTGTAGGGTAGCGCCTAAAAATACCCCAAGCTCGATTTTGTTCTTTTTTGGCCAAACGGCAATCTTTGTTCCACCAGGGCTTAGGTCTTTTGGGTAGATGCGAGGACGTCATGGGGATGGAAAGAATGGCAGTCTGTAAACTGTGGTGAGTGATATGTTCAGTGGCTCTATCGATATCGAGATCGTCAAGTGATGTGTATGCCAAAAGAGACGATTCTTTGAAAGTTGACCAGTCGGCGTTTTCAAATTTCCATCGAGGAGAGCGCGTAGGGACTGTCATGGGAAGATGGTTAAATTCTAAAATGATGGGAAAGTGGTCACTTCCGTGAGGATTCGGGATGACCTTCGATGAAAAAAAGGGGAATAATGATGGGTGACAAATAGATAGGTCAATGGAAGTGAAAGTGTGAGTTGTTTAACTAAAATATGTGGCTTCATTTGTGTTAACTAGGCAGAATCCCGAGGAAAGAAGAAAGCGTTCAATGAGAGCCCCTCTGGGATCTCGTCTGCCACTCCCCCACAAAGGATTGTGTGCATTGAAATCTCCCAAAAGCAGAAAAGGTGGTGGGAGCTGGCTAACAAGGTCTTCAAGCTCTTCAATCTTTAGCTGATAACTGGGGGGTATATATAAGGAACATACTGTAATTAAACGATCTAACAAAATGCGGGCTGCCACAGCCTCCAGCGATGTTTGCAGAGTCACTTCGCTACATGGGGTTGAGCGTTGCACTACAACTGCAACGCCTCCAGATGAATGAACGGCTTGTAACCGCTTGTAACCGGTCCTTGCGAAACACCTGGAAGTACTGTAATATATTAGTGTGGCTCGCTTTTAAATGTGTTTCCTGCAAGCAAAATGCAATGGGGCCGTGATCGTGAAGGAGCTGGCTCACATCATCATAGCTAGGAAGGAGGCCTCTACAGTTCCACTGAAGAAAAACGGACATTGATATTTTAAAAGGAAGTCAGAATATATATATATACATATATATATATATACCAGAGAAAGCTAGAACATACATTTACGGGGCTTTTGGTGCCTCAATACGTGGGATTGTTTTTTTCTTAGAAGTGTCCTTTGGTCGTCCTGCAACCTCAGAGGAGACCAGAGGAGGAGGCTCTGTTTCAGGGAGAGACTGGTCGTCTTCAGAGAGCGGTAGGCTCTCGTCCATTTTTTCATCCGGCGAGAGCGTTGGGCCCTTGGGCGGAGGAGGATGTTGTTCCGTCCGCCTGGGCTTCAGGTGGCTGCAGGAAGCACGAGGAGAGAGCCCTCGACCCCTGCCAGAAGGGCCAGCTAGGGCCGCCGATGGCACCTCTGGTACCTTGGAGGGAGTGGTACCCTCGCTGGAGGGTACAGCACCCTTAGAGCATGAAGGTGACAGAGTGTGCATCACCTTCAGAGGTTCGGAAGGGGACCCCTATGGAGAGGACAGGTCTTCCGAAGAAGTCTGTGTCTCCACAGATGCCGTAGACTGTGGGGGTCCCCTCAATACTGCCTGGGCATAAGAACCCCTTGCCTGAAAGGCGAGCTGTTCTTTGGCTGCTTTATAGCTAAGGTTATGTTTTACTTTAAAAGTGAGGACACCTTTTCCTCTTTCCATTTTGGACAGGAGCGAGAAAAAGCAGGGTGAGCTCCGCTACAGTTCACACATTTGACTTCATTTTCGCAGATCTCTGCTACATGGTCAGTACCACCGCACTTTCCACATGTTTCTCGGCCACGGCAGTTTCGGGAACCATGCCCGAAACGTTGGCAGCGGAAACACCGCTGAGGATTTGGGATGAAAGGGCGGACTCTACAGTTCAAGTACCCTGCCTTCACGGTGGATGGAAGAGTATGGAGCTCAAATGTGAGTATCAGATGGCGGGTTGGTTTTTCTTGTCCGTCACGTTTTAAGGTGACTCGTCGAACAGCAACGACAGCACTCTTGCGCAAACCTTCAAGGATTTCGTCTTCGCTGCATTCGAGAAGGTCATCTTCTGAGGTGACACCGCGAACAGTATTCAGGGTACGGTGGGGGGTGACAGTAACCGGGTAGTCTCCCAGGCTTGCCATCTTTAAGAGTGCTGTGCTTTGTGGCTTATTTTCTACCTCAACAAGGAGGTCTCCAGCAAGCTTCTTTGCCTTATATCATTTTCCAACCACTTGTTCTAAATGCTTTGCAATGACAAAGGGAGAAACTTTTGACAGATGCACAGCGTCACTTGTAGAGTGAAGTACAAGAAATCGAGGATATTTTTCAGGTTCATTAGCGTTTTCAAAAGTAGGGGGAGCGGGGCGAACCCTTTTCGGGGGTCGCTCTGCTCGGGGTTGAGAAGAGAGGGGCGCCATAAAAAGGCAAAGGGTTTTCGGAATCTGTGGCGCGCCGCCCACCACGGAGCCCAACGAGGGAATAGGTAACACCCCATAACAAATATGGCTTTGCTGGAAGCATTACTCTATTAGCGCTACCCAGAAACTATAACCAAGTGTGGATCTGGACGAGAGTATCTGTCACCACCCAAGGTTAGCCCTTGCCGCCAAAGGAGTTGAAAAGGAAAGAAGAGAAATGAGAAGAGTGAAAAGAAGGAGAAGACAAAGATGAAAGAAAGGAGGGGATAGTAGAAGAAGTGGCGACTAGACTGAATCATCCTGGCCGGGCCTTACCAGGACTCCCGTCTATGATAAGCGGGGGCCGAAGTGGTGTATTGCCTCGCCCGGGGGGCCCCGAAGGGTCCAAACCTGCCCCGGGCTCGGCTCAACCACCAGGATTCCCTTTTCCCCAGACACGGGAAAGCCACGCACAGCCAGACGTGGGCGAGCGAACCCTCATGGCTCGGGGTCCGTGGAGACGCCACTCTCCAAACACCTGCTTTCACAGGTGCCCCCTGCGGGGGCAACAATGATGTTACAAAACCGAAAGAGTCATGCTGTCGAAAGTCTGCAGTTGGTCTTCAAACCTCTAGTGAATAAGACAAGCAGGCACAAGTGAAGCTGTCATCATGGCGTTCCAACTTGTTACTGTGAAGTGACTGTGGACTGTCGAGGCACCGTAAAGGATGGTGCGGCAAACACACCGGATGGCTAACCCCGCCTAAAACCCCACGACGAGTTTGTGCTAGTTTCGTAAGTGGCATCAAAGCGCCTGAGCAAGAGGCCCGTGCAGAGCTTGGTAGCAAATGGCAGTGCAGCACTGAAATGAGAGGCACTTGGAAGTGAGTAGCAGCACGGCACTCACTCGTGGCACGTGTCTCTCGCTTTCAGACAGTTAAGGCTGGACCGCATGTAAGCGATTTAGTGAGCAACGAGACGAGCATCGGCAACAGCGACGGAGATTTCTCACTGTCGCTTGTACCGCTGCTCGGTTCTTGAATTACTAGAAAACGTCGCTCATCACATTGGTCGCTCGCTCCTGTCTCTTTCATGCAGTGCGCCTCGTCGTGCGGCTGAGCGATAACAAAAAGGGTCGCCCATCGCTTGTCCCGTCGCTCCCTTCATGGTTGTCAGCGCTTGCAAAAATGTGAAGTGTGAAATTTATGTAGGGCTTTGTCCATGCCGGCTCTCAGACTGCTGGCAGAACTTTGGATTTCAGTGAAATACGACCACATGGTTTCTCACTCTGCTTATGTACTGAGGAGGAAAGCTGATGAGGAAGTAGTTGAAAAATCAGTTCATGATCTGTTCAAGAAACTTGTTCGAAATACCTCGTTTTCTGTTGTTTTATTGGTTGTCTACAGTGCCATCCGACAGCACTCCACCCACGCCTACAAGTGCCGTCCGAAAGAAAGTCGAACAGCACATGTATCCCTAAGGAGCTCGTTAACCAACCCCCCGCATACATTCATGCCGCCTCGCGGCAACAGTATGCGGCTGCTAATTACAAAACTATTAACCTACTTGGCCCCGTTGCACATGACGCCGCGCAGCGTCCAGCCCCTCTGTCCCATACCAAGCCCCACTGTCCCCCATGTATCTTCCGCAAAGGGACGCCCATACCATTTTGTTAAAGGGGCCCTGCAATCATAATTAAGCGCCTACCTTCTTTGCGGTTTCCACGTCTCTTGGGGTTCGGGCAAGCCAGCGGGCACGGAGAGAGTAACTAAATATCAGTGAGTCATATTTTAACCGGAAGACGCGGAAACCTCCTCTACCTACGAGGGCGACCCATATTGCCGAAAGCGCGCCATATGTGAAGTCTTTGGTCCTGGGCTTACCACTGGTCAGAGCCGCTAAAAGCTTTTTTTCAGTCGAAATACAAAATATAAGTGTCGCGAACCGTTTCAATTATGTATGAAAGTAGTTTTTGTTTCGTAATTTAGGTCAGAAAAGAAACAAATGCAGTTTATAAAGTACGGAAACAAGAAAAGACTCATCAAGAAACCCGCCACCAAGCGGCGGAAAAAACGGCGCATACTAGAGAAGGCTTGTGGGATGAGGCTCCGACGAACAGCGAGCGTAGAAAGGTCCCAGATGTACGCGGCGGTGCTGCAGTCGTATACCGGCTCGAGGATCCGACCGGTTCCGAGCGTTCCGAAGGCTTTCGGCACGGGCTTGGCTGGCGATTTGGCCATTTGGTGGTATGGCAGTGCGAAATGGCTCCCGTTCTGAGCTGATCTTTACACCGTGTTTGCTGTACTTTGTGGCCAATGAAGTGTTATGCCAAATTAGTCCTTAATCCCGCAGCGAATGCAATGAAAGCCGCCCTGGCCACACGCCTCATACAGACTATCCAGAACATGCTTTAGTGGCGCCCTCTCGAGCCGTCGACACGGAGTGCGGCAGCCGTGAGCGCTCGATGAGCTCACTACTCCTCTAGTTCACGGCCACTCAAGCCAAGACCTACGACATCATGAAGGAGGTTATCTTTTGTTTGTTTTTGTAATTCTAAAATGCCTATAACTTTTGAAATAAAGCGAAATTTGAGAAAAGATTAAGTTACTACGTTTAGTGCGCTCAAGTCCGGTGCAAGTTAAAAACCAGTCAAAAAGTTGTTGCAAAGCTTCGTCCCCTTTAAGCAAAGTTTCGTCGACAACATCCTTTTTTTTTCCCCAGTGCTAATGGTAAAAAAGAAATGACGTAAATATCGCCAAATGCCTCGACGAAACAAAATGTTCGAGAAAAAGATTTTAAAGAGTAAGCCCACACTGTGGATCGAATCCGGGTCCGCTCCCTATGCGGCGAGCTACACTACAATTTCCAATAAGCTATGCTACAACTTCGAAAATCTCGTTTTGACGATTCGCTTTACATAAGACATTCGGACGGACTTGAAGACGCGAGTGGAGTGCTATTGCACGGCACGTGAACGTTCTGCAGGAGTGCCGTCGGATGGTACTCGACACTACAGTATATATGTATATATATATATATATTTTTTGTAATTACTCAATGCGCGTTTTTCCCCGCAATCTTCACAATAAACTACAGCCAGAGGACTAGCAAATAAGTGCAACATATACAGCATTTTGTTTAAAACGTTCGTGCCCTAGTCAAAAAAGAACTCTTCGCAAGCAACATCATCACTGCAGAGAATCGAACCTGAATTCGAACACCCGCAGTGAAAGCAAACGGGGTGCAAATAAGAGCGCCAGCACGTAATGGGCACCTTTAGCAGTCATGGGTTCCGCGAAACACACCGCCTAGTTAGGTGGTACCAAGGCGCCACCCGATTTGTAGAACTCGTCCACCGATTCACGAGATAAAGCTCCCGATACACTTACAAAGTCCCGTCCCCCCCCCCCCCCCCCCTCCGGCTTCGGTTGGACCTTCGCCTCTGTGTGTGTTCCCGCAATCTGACTGCTCGCTCAGTGACAGGTCGGTTGCGGGACTTCCTTGGGAAAAGCTCGAAGGTCATCCCATGCGCAAGGCACGTGTGCGACAAGGAGCCCCACACGTTCGCCGCGTTCGCCTTCACGCTTCCTGCACACACACACAAGGACACTTCACAAACGCTCCGATAAGAAAGCACTGAAAAAGTCAAGCGAATAGGCGAGTACTCACCAAGTAGACTCAAACCCACAGCTGGTTTCATGGGCACGGCGGCACCTGGGACACTTTGTTTTTCGGAGAACGTTCTTCGATGTTTTTTTGAAAGCCTAAAGGCCTGAAACTCCCCGAAAGTTTGCAGCTTGCTTTGTTTTTGATTTTGGTTACGGTGGCGATGGCGACGCGGCGACGTTCGCTGGTTACGACGAAACTCATTTGACGCAACGTGAATGTTTCTGTTTTAGTCGACATACATTAGAACTTTTAAACGTAAAAAAATTGTTTTAACATTTATCTAATTCTTTGTAATGATGTATGTTGGTTGTGTACTAAACTGAACCTTGGCCGGGCTCAGCTTCGTTGTGTACTTAGCTGTAGCTTGGCCTGCCTCAGCTTGGTTTTATTTCAACATGGTGGCGACAATCCTTGCGTGCTATGTCGTGCTCAACCTATTTTCTGTGCATTGGTCGTCCTGTTAGCCACCTTCTGCAATCCACATCAGCCGCAAGCAGGCTGTCGGAGTATTGCGTGCCCGCCGGAAAGAATATACAGTCTTCTCGGAAGCAAGGCTGCTACTAGGGCTGCTCGGATCGTGGCTTGGACGTCGTCGGCTCCCACGAACCGCGTCCGCGAGCCTCACGTCGTTTGCTTGGTTCCTTCACGTTTCCGGCGATGAATCCCCCAGCCTTGGCCTTGGCCTCATCCCTAAATGACCTAGCTGGTAAAAAACAATCTACGACAACGCGGCGTCTTTGGAATGCGATTGCTACGATCAGTGGCTCTTAAAACCTCAGTGGCCCCGCTTCAATTGTGAGCTCTGTGTGCGTGTGTAGGCGTTGTAAAGAGAGCACTTCGGTGTGAGCGCTCTTACCTTCACAGTGTGCAAACTCTTGGAATGGTTATTCAACAGGCGGCACTGCGAGACGCAAGCCTTCGGCGTTGCTTCAACTCGCAGTGTGGTGGTGTGGTTCTCAAAATGGGCACTTATACTCATTTTCATACATAGCGTGCAAAGCTGTCAAAGGTGCTGAAGTGGTGCGCAAGAAAATACAGAAAAAAAAATGTGTTCCTGGGCGCGTTTCGTGGACGAGTGGTAGGGCTGCTCTGGCGATACCGACGTCTCGGCGGCAGTGGTTCGAACCCACTAAACGCGCATTTTTTTTTCGTATTCTTCTTTAGGCATATTTTTTTGTGCAAGATTGTGCGCATTGCCGAACTGCATATTTCAATTCCTCCTTTCTTTTTGCTTTTTATTTATAAGTCGCCGAGAGGCCACATTTCTACCATCTGCTCTGCCGCTTTGCAAGTGTTATTTGCCTCCAGCACCGAGTTACATTTTTCTTTCGTGCAGCGTGGAATGAGGAATCTCACAGATAGCAGCCTTGCCCCAAAATTTATAACAGGACGTTAATCGACAATAGTTTTGGCCTGAACAGTTTATTTTTGAATAGCTGCCAAGGGTAGGAATCCCCCTCCCGGGGTACTTGCGATGCACCTTCAGGCGAATGGCGTTGTGTGTGAATTCGGCATGCTTGACAGTTCCCGTGCTCGAAACTTCTACATGGCGAGGTCTTCGCTTCGGGACGCCAGCTTGCCAGGTAGACACTGTGCCTTGTACTTCGCGACAGTACGGGCGACACTCCGGTGTTGTTACTGACCGTCTCCAGGACTTCACGACCGACTTCTCTGGGAAACGCGTTCTTGTACTCGCGTACACGTTGGCGATCACCTGCTTGCACTCTTTCAAGGTCTGCGCACAACGAATCTTCGAAAATATCCGAGCAGGAGAGGTACTTGAGCTTGTTGCGTAAGACGCCATCTTCTCAAAACCAGCCAGTGCCACACAGCCCGAAAACCCGCAGTGGCTGCCGCACGAACGAAAACGAAAACAATTTAAAGTAGTTTACATTATCTTTTCATTTTTATTGAAAAAAATTTTTGCCCTGTCAAAATCATAACACCACTATCAGTTGCTAGCTCCAAGGAGGCACATTTTTCGACTTTTTTTATAAGTGTTTTCGTGTTTTCGCAGGGGACGCACTATTTTATGGGGTGAACGTAGACACGGTCGGCGATGCAAACCTGTGCGCTAGTTTTGACTGCGTTGCATGCTTCGTATGAAACGGATTATAGACCTGAATAAGCTGCTGCACCTTCACTCACTGCCAGAGACGCACCCCACGACAGTTCTAGAAATATGTAAAATGCAGACGCAGGATTCGGTTTCAAATATTATGCACGACGCGAAACTTGTTGAATCTCGTATAAAACGAATTTTCAAAACGAGTACTCGCAGGTATAGCTATGTGGAAAGATGCCCGCTTCTTGCGGAGCGAACCCAGGTTCGATGCAAAAAATAAACATACGTTTTTTTTTTGTTTTTTTTTTTACAATTATTCTTGAGAAAAATAAATGTCGACGAAACTTTGTGCATTATTTATTTTTCCTTTCCTTTTTAATTTTTTTTTGCACAATTATTATTGGAAAAAAAATGTCGACAAAGCTTTGAACTAAATGGTGTCGGACTCTCTTGCTAGAGGTGCATAGGGAAACGGCGGGGCTTGGGTTGCCGGCTGGACGCCTCGAAGCAGCATTCATACTGTTTTTTTTAGTAGGGCAAATGCTGTTGACCTGTGACTCCCGTTGAGAAGGGGAAGAGTCAAAACAGAGTCGCACGAAAAATTGACTCTCTAAGAGAGTCGTGAAGTGTCAAAGAGAGTCACGGAAGCAGTGACTTCCTTTGGACTCCTTTTTGTTTTAAGAGTGTAGGTTATAGTGTCTTGGCAGCACTGATAGGGTAATGTCGTCAGCCAAACTCTTATTGCTATGGCGCATTACCTATCCGCATGTTGGGCTCCGTGGTGGGTGGTGCGCTACAGATGCCAAATGTTTTCTCATTTCTTATGGGTTCCAAACTAAACCAAAAACCTGATCGGGCCCTGAAAAGGGTCCGGATCGAAGTACACGTTAGAGAAGCATTCGCACCCGTGGAGAAGTTTCCTCGATTTCTTGTCATGCATTCTGAAATGGAAAAACCATTATACAAGCTATCCCCTTTCCCCGGTTTCGAAGACTCTTGAATCTGTGAGTGGGAAGAATTTTAAAGCAAAAAAATGCCATCTGGAGATCTCCTTGTTGAAGTTGTAACCTCTCAACAAAGCTCAGACCTGCTGGCACTCAACTTGGTTTCTGACTACAGGTTTACTGTATCACTCCTCCGCACTTTAAACACAATTAAAGGCGTAATATCAGAAGATGACCTTCTGGAATCCCCCGAAGATGAAGTTGTCGATGGCCTTCGTGACCAAGGAGTCATAGCTGCAAAACGAATTTCTTTTCGCCGGGACGGTCAAGAGATTTAGAGAAAGCATGTCATTCTGACTTTTGAGCTGAGAGCGCTCCCAGAATCGGTCAAAGCTGGGTATCGAAACTGTAAAGTACGGCCGTATTTGCCAAACCCCCAGCGTTGCTTTCACTGCCAAAGGTATGGCCATAGCGCCCAGAGCTGCCGTGAAAAGACAACATGTGCCAAGTGTGGCAAAAACGATCACCCTCCAGAGAATTGCACGAATCCACCTTGCTGCATCAACTGCAATGAACCTCACCCTGCTTATTCCCGATCGTGCGAAAAATGGAAAGAAGAAAAAGTAATTATAACACTCAAAGTGAAAGAGAACATTTCATTCCCTGAAGCCAGGAAGCGATTCTACTTTGTGCAGAAGGGTTCTTACTCTTTCGTGGCACGTGCAGAGGTGTGCCATCAAAGTCTTCGGTAGGAATCCAGGTCTGTACTAATGGCCTATTGATTCTATCACCTCCCCCTGCCTCACAAAGATTCGCTCCATGACTCCGTTTGTCATTGGAACCAAAGAAACCACAGGGGCCTCCAGATGGTGCAGAGGCGGGGGATGCCTCTGTGCTATTGAATGGGAGTCAAGAGGAGACGCGGCAACACCAGCCTCAGGGAGAATCCACTAGTGCCTCTTCCATTTCAAACGACAGGCCATCGAACGATGTGCCTGCCTTGGTTACTCGGACCCCTCCCAAGAAGAAGGAGGGTGTGTTTCGTTTTGAGGCTTTAGGAGAGGCCTCGACATCTAAGGAGGTGCCCGTACGAGCTGCTCCCTCAGCCGTTCCGCCGGAGGAGGAGCGGATGGAACTTCGTGAACCTCGTCCCCCTCGTTCGGTCCAACCTGATGACGCCAGGCTTAAAAAGTCATCCCAGAAAAAGCTCAATCCGCGAGTAACCCCACACAAACCGCACCAGGGCACCTAGAGCAGGTTTCCTTTTCTGATTTGTTGTTACTTTAAACCATTTTTAACATGAACACGTATAGTTTTATACAGTGGAACTGTAGAAGTCTTCTGCAAAATATTGATGACATTCATTTCTTCCTGGATGAACTACAGCCCATTGGTGTGTGCTTGCAGGAGACATATCTTAACAACACCCATACAAATGTTTTTAATCGTCACCGCGTTTTAGAAAGGATCGGGATTCAGACCACTCTTCGGGTGGTGTTGCCATTGTTGTACGGAGTAGCATAGCGTGTGTGGAAGTTCCCTTCCGTACATCACTACAAGCTGTTGCGGTACGTGTTCTTGCTGATCGTCTAATTACGGTTGTGTCCTTGTATTTACCACCTCATCGTCAACTGCATCTTCATGAACTTCAAGGATTAGCTCAGCAACTCCCTACGCCTTTTCTTTTTTATTTGTGGTGATTTTAATGCTCACAGTCCCATGTGGGCCAGTAAGCGCCTTGACTCTCGTGGCGCTGTTGTAGAAAGGTTTTTACTGTCCTCGGACGTATGTCTATTAAATAAGAAAGAACCAACATTTTATAGTTCCACTTATAATTGCTTCACATCCATCGACCTCTCCATCTAATCATCATCATTACTTCCATGTTTTTCTCTAAGGTTTTAAACAACCCTTTCGGGAGTGATCACTTCCTGGTTGTAATTGACAGCCTCGTTCCTCTGCCGACTATTTTAAAACGAAACCCTAGGTGAAAACTGGACAAAGCCGACTTGATGCAGTGCTTGCCCGTCAGTTCTAGCAAATTTGTCACCTGAAGAAGCGACAGTGTATGTTACGAAGCAAATCATAAGTGCCGCTCAAGACGCCATTCCTCGCACCGCTGAAAATTTACCCAAGAGGCGTAGGCCTTGGTGGAATGAAAACTGTGTCACCACAAGGAAAAAGCAGCATAGGGCATGGGATACCTTTCGGAGGTACCCTACTACTTCAAATAAGATAGCATTTAAAAGATTGAAAGCAAAGGCCCGATGGACTAGGAGACAAGCTAAGTGGAAGTCCTGGACCAAGTACATTTCCTCCCTAAATAGTTTTGTTTCGGAGAAGGAAGTTTGAGAGAGGTACAAAAAATCAAAGGGGGTTGGCGTTGCTTTGTTATTCTTCTATTTAGCTCCCCTACTAATTCGCTTAAAGATGTTTCTAATGTGCTTGGAGAGCACTTCGAGAATGTTTCCAGCTCCGGAAATTATCGGACAGAATTCAAGCGTTTTAAAGCAAGTTCTGACTGTCACAGTTGTACCTCTGAGTCATACAACACTCCTTTCACAATGCAAGAACTAGAGGTGGCTCCGGGCTTCAAGAAGAGGTCGGCTCCAGGCCCTGATGGAATCCACTATGAAATGCCCCGTCAGTTGTCTCGAGATTCACTGAACACACTACTAGGGTTTTTCAACAATCTGTGGGAAGCAGCTGACTTTCCTCAAATCTGGAAACAGGCGCATGTAATTCCTTTGCTGAAAGCTGGAAAGAACCCTTCGGACCTACGTAGTTACCGTCCAATTGCGTTAACGAGTTGCCTGGGCAAAATCTTCAAACGCCTCATTAACAGGCGGTTAATATATATTTTGGAGCATAACCCCTTCTTCGCTAATAACCATTGTGGCTTTCGAGAAGGACGGTCTACTCTGGACCACATTGTCCGTCTGGAAACAACAATACGTGAAGCTTTCGTAAATAGGCAACATTGTGTCTCTGTTTTCTTCGACGTGGAGAAAGCATATGATACGACATAGCGGTATGGTATCCTTCATGATTTGTATGCTTGTGATGAGCGTGGTCGCATGTTGCGGTGTATAAGCATTTTCCTCACAGGTAGCTCTTTTCAAGTTTGACGTGGCACCACACTATCCGACCAGTATGTCCAGGAAAATGGTGTTCCGCAAGGCGATGCATTGAGTGTCACCTTGTTTGCCGTAAATATTAATTCGTTGTCAAAGGTAATTCCACCTTCCGTTTCACACTCCCTCTATTTGGATGATATTCACATTTCGGTTTCTTGTTGTAATTTGTCTAGCTGTGAGCGGCAACTTCAGCTTACCATCAACAAAATTAGTAAGTGGGCTGACGAAATTGGGTTTAAGTTTTCACCTGAGAAGACTATCTCTGTGCCATTTTTTCTGCGTCGGGGGCTGTTTCTAGATCGAGAACTGACGTTAAACAGGGTCCCTATTAGTGTAAGAACAGAGCATAAATTTTTGGGCATAACGTTTGATAAAAAGTTAAACTTCGTTTCCCACCTGAAGGACCTGAAAAAGAAGTGCCTTAAATCAGCCAATATGCTTAAAGTCTTAGCGCACAAGTCATGAAGATCCGACAGAATATGTCTGCTACGCCTATACAACTCCCTTATCCGGTCACGTCTGGACTATGGTGCTATAGTTTACGACTCAGCGAGGTCTTCTGCACTGAAAATATTAGATCCTGTGCATCATCTCGGTTTAAGGCTCGCTATAGGTGCCTTCCGCACATCGCCCATTCCTAAATTGTACGCTGAATCCAATCAGATGTCACTTAGGCACAGACGACGTTATCTTGCTGTGACTTATGCTTCCAGAATTCTTTCCTATCCAAATCACCCAACTTATGGTGCTTTGCAACATTCTCGGATTGCTCGTCTTTTCGAACATAAGACCAGGGTTGTACCGCCTTTAAGCCTTCGCCTTGAGGGCATTTGTACATCTCTTGACATCACCCTTGACGAGACCGACCTTTTGCAGAAGGGTGAAAATAAAGCTCCGTAGAGTACATTGCCCGTCTTTTGAGACTGGTATTTTACTAGATTTAATAAACATAACGTCCCCCCAGTGGCGATTCAGCAAGACTTCTTCGAGGTGCAGAAGAAGTATGGTGACTACTCCCAATTTTATACCGATGGTGCCAAATCACTGCATTTTGTAGGATCAGCAGTTTACTCTGAAGGATTCAGGTAAGGTTCAGCGTCTCAAGGAGAGTGCAAGTATTTACACGGCAGAGCTCTATGCAGTGTTGATGGCCTTGGAGTACATTCTCACCAGCAGGACGATGAAATCTATTTTATTTGTGGATTCACAAAGTGTGCTCACCAAACTTTGCTCAGTGAAGGGAAGTAAAAATATACTGGCACAACTTGTCCGATCTAGGGTACAATGTGGTCTGCGGCTTGGCCGAGACATAAAATTCTGCTGGGTGCCTAGCCATGTGGGGATCTGAGGTAACGAAAGAGCAGACGAATTGGCCACTAGCTCTAACCACCTACTGCCAACTACCTCACATATTTCATTTCAAGACATGAAGCCCTTAGTAAAATCATTAGTTTTCCAGGTATGGCAATCGGAGTGGAGTCTGGAATGCGAAAACAAACTTTACAAGATTAAACCAGCTCTTGGTGTGTGGGAGAGTGCATCCCACAAAACCCGCCGCCATGAAGTTCTTTTGTGTCGTCTTATGGTGAATTCGGGTGGTCGCCTCTCTTCTCTGACCTCTATTCAGCCGAGCGCCCCCTCCTCGCCGCCAGAGCCACTCGGGATCCTTTTCAGCCGATCACAACTGCTGGCTTCAGAGCGCTCCGAGATTCTCAGACCAGTCACGGAATTAAAATTTCTTGATATTGGTGATGCATTAATAACAACACGAGTTTACAGCGTACGGTGGACGATTGAGCAAGATTTACGCTCGCAACGTGATGAAATAACGGTATTGACGTAAATTGTTTTATTTAGTTTACTCATCGGCATGTAAAAACAAAACAAAAAACAGCAACAAAACAACAGTATGCAAATTGATTTTTGCAGAACGGAACGAAAGCCAACGCTTGGAAACCGATGTCAACTCATCGCGTTTTCGACAATGAACGCGCTGTGATAGCGGTCATGCGTACGACTGAGCAGGCGAATATAAAATGGTTAATAAACCGCATTTTTTTCACGGCGAAATATCGTGCAAGCATCGTAATGTGACACAAATCACAGTGCATTATATTCGGCTCTCCCTTTATTTTAAAACTCAAACCTTTGAACGCACTTTTACCAAACCTCAAAAATTTCTTGAAGCGACTACAAAATCCGGTAAAACAGCGGCGGACTCTGCGAGCTGTTTCGTCGTCGGTTAGGCTTAGGGGATTCACCGCCGTGGGATGAACGATCTTGTGAAAGCACTGGGAACACTTTGCACGTCGGCTTTTCCTGTTACGATCGCAAACGGATGTCGTCCCGTCCGTTGTAATCCTCGCACCGTCGAATGCACAAGCGCTTTGTCGAACCACACATCAATCACCGTCATGCCGGACCCCGCACACCACCACACCACAGACTACTGCCGGCCATCGTCAACAAAACCACGCGATCACTGTCCAGCTACCACGTGACGCCTGCGCCGCTCCGCACTCCGACGGCTACATACGGAGTGCCAGGGAGCGCTCTGAGAGGGAGAGGCGCCCTCGGAATGAACCACCCGATCAGGCCACAGCACTCTCTTTCAACCACTCGATTTCGCGCGCTCTGGAAAGAGCGCTCGAGAGCGCGCATAAAGAACCACGCGAATTCGCCATTAGAATTGGACATTCCTACCTCACCCACATACATCTGCTCAGGGGGGAAGCCCCACCCTTGTGTGATGACTGTGGCGAGCGTTTAACAATTTTACACATTTTGTGGCTGTGCCCAGGGCTTGAGCAAGAACGACGTACACATTTTCCCGAATTTGTTTCACACCAGATTCCTTTTCACCCAGCGCTGCTAATTGGGGAGACTTCTATAGTACCGTTTGATCGTGTCATAAATTACTTAAGAAAAACCGGCTTCCTACTGGAGTTGTAATTTTAATTCTGTATTTTAACCTTGTCATATGAACCTTTTTCTTAGATAATTTGTATAAAAAATTCCTGAGTATGTCCTAACTAAACAAGCTTGGCGCAGTATGGCCATAGTAGCTTTGCGCCATAAAGCCCGTAATCAACAACAACAGTATTCATAGTGATTACCTAACCCCACACTTGGTTTTGTTTTCCTGTCAACTTGGAGCTAGGGAGCCATGTAATAGCATCTCGGTTCAGTTTAGAGGCCACAAACTATGGTTAGCTTAACTGAGGTTAAGGCTGCCTGTGGAACATGAATATAAATTGTTTATATTTGCGTACTGGCATTTATATTCATGTATTTATTACTTTTCAGGATGTTGGATTCTGGTCACAAAACTTCAAACAATGTACAATATCTGGAGAAAGGCCTCCAGTTTGTGATATTTTGTATCAGAAAAATGTTGGCAGCACAGGAGTTTTTTTTTTTTTTTTTTTTACGGTGAGTCATTGCTTGACTTCTAGTACAATGGTTCCCAAATGGGGGTCTGCACACCCCTAATTGTTAGTGAAGCTAAGCAATGAAAATTTTGTTCTTATTATAGACACAAGTCGATTTGATGATAGAATTGGAAGGTTAGTTTGGATAGAGGTCTTCTTTTTTAGCACTGGCTTTTGAAGTTAAAAATTGATCTATGATCCTGAGAAAAAAAATTTTACTCCCTCTAGCTGACTGCGAGGAAGCGCTTCCCCCTGGCCTCCGCTTCTCCGCGAACATCGGTGCAATGCGGGAAAGCTGTGGGCCGCGGCACTGGTGCAAAACAGTAAGCTTGACATGAGTGTCTCATTGCAAGCACCACAGATTGGAGAGGCATGTGGTAGGTTCTGGAAGTTCAGAAGCTGATGTGACCAGCACGATCGATAAATGAATTTTATCTAGGATCAGCGAGCGCTCTGTGAAATACATTTTTCTCTTTGAAGGCTGGGCCTGTCTACATTGAAACATCTGCTTCATTTGTGCTCAGTTATTTTAATTAGGGGCCTACTCGTATATTTTGTGTTCCAGCAGATATGGAAGGGTTATTTTTTTATTTACCATTGTAATCTCCCCACCCTTCTTATTCTTTGCCATGGAGGGGTCTCTGTCACTTTTACCAGAACAGAGGAGTTGCCCCCAGCCATGAGTGTTTTAGAAACACTCTTCTCATAGATTTATCATGTTTGTGGGAGTATGAATGTGCCTGATGCATGGGCATCTTGCTTTTTATGTATGGGAACTCTAGTTTGTATGCATATGAATCTTAGATGTGCAGTGCTCCTACTCTATACGTGCTCTTTTTATTTTCTGCGTGCTTGTCATTGACTAGTGTAAGGGGCCAGAAGACCAGTCAAGCTGCGTGCTGCAGCTTTCGTCCTCCAATATAATCGATGAAATAGTTATTATTGATATTATTATTTTTATTATTATAATATTATTATTATAGAAGAAGCCACGGGTTTCAGATGTTCGTTGGCGTCACTCCAAGAATTTAAGCAAGAAGCCTTAGGCCCCCAATTCTTATTCTGACCTATGAGTGCTGTCCTCAGCGGCGATTCTTTGCAAGCCCGAGGTGAGGCTCCCTTTTGTGGCCTGTGCTGGCCTCACTCCGACATCATTAAAGGTTTTATTAATCACCACTACGCCTAACCGTCGACCATCTTGCTTAGAAAACGCCTACATCTTCACAACGAGCCCAAGACCTCCGCACAGCTGCTCCTATCGGCATTTCTCTGGCTTCATGTGCTGCGGCTCGCCGGCAACACCTGGTCACTACTGGCATTCGAACAAGATCATCGGTGTCGTCTGGATCTGGTGTGGTGTTGTTCGTGCGCTACAGCTTTCACGGTTTCCTCAGAGCCGGGCCCGAGTACAACATCATCGCTCGACAGCCACCATCAGCCCAAAACTAACGTAGCATTAGCCAACTGACACCATTTATTTCACGAGTGAGCCTGGATTTATACATTCTGCTTTCTTTTTGTTTAGTCATAACCTCGGTGGCAATAACAGTCCTCATTTTTCCTCAACTAAAATGGGCTATCATGGCTACATCTGAACTCTGTGCACTATGCTCTGACCCCATGCCAAATGACGGCCGCTACCTGAAGTGCGATGAATGCGCCAAGTTCTACCACCTAGGGAAAAAATGCTCAGTTATCTCTGAAAGCATATTTAAGGGAATGTGCGCATCGAAGTTAGACGAATGGCGCTGCCCTGCGTGCCGCGGAAGGCAGTCAAAGGCTATCTTGGAAAGCCTTGATATTTCATCCACTCCAACCAACACCAGTGCCGTCTCAGCACAGCTCACATAAGTTAATGAGAAACTAGACTTACTTCTTTCATGGAAAGGCTCAGTTGCTGCTCTTCATGAGCTACTCCCAAAGGTCGGTACTCTGCTGCTTTTGACGCAGACTGTAGATACTTTGAGAGTTAGCCTGAGTGAGATTCACAAGTCACTGAATTTCTTTTGATCAGAATACGACTCTCTTGTGGAGCCATCGAAATCTCACGACAACGTCATCAAAGAACTTCAGACCGAAATGAGTACATTGCGTTCGGTCCTGGCAGAGCAAGCAAAGGAAATTCAACAGCTCAAGTCCAACCAGAATGACACAGATCAAACCAATCGCCTCCCGAATTAGGAAATACATGGGATTCCATTCAAGTCGAATGAGAAAGTTGCAGATATTATGACGGACCTGGCAGGAAAGTTGAAGATCGATTTTTAACCTGCACATATGATGTCTGCTAGTCGTCTGCCGGCCAGAACAGGAGCAATACCTCCAATCCTGATTCATTTCTCCTCAGTCCCATTAAAAGAAACTTGGATGTCCACTCTGGGAAGCCTAAGATCCATCCCCCTTGAGGATTCCCATCCTCGAATATACTTCAACGACAATCTTACTGACGCTAATAGGAAGCTCTTCTGGATGGCACTCACAAGAGGAAAGGAGAAAAGCTTCAAATACGTATGGGCTCGGCATGGAAAAATTAATTCAAAACAAAATCAAAGCTCAACAGTCCTTCGCATCACTGACAGTGATGCACTGGAACTAATCAACTATGCTTCGATGACTAGTTTCTTTCAGCTAAAAGACCTGCAATCTTGCTTAGAAATCTTCAACCTTAACTTAAGTTGTTTCTTTAATTTATTTCATGTAAATATCCGAAGCATTAATAAGCACTGGGGTTAATTTCTTATCGCTGTTAAGTCTGTACTTCCCATAGGTGACGTCTTCGTCCTCACCGAAGTTACTAATATTCACAGCAAAAATGTAAACCAATTCTCCTTGCCTAATTTTAAAAGCATATTCTACACACGAGACAAGAAACGAGGTAGTGGAATTGCGGTGTTCTTAAAAAAAAGCGTTGTTTTCTTCGGATGTACAGTTATTGTTCAACTCAGCGGAAACAATAGCACTGCATATCTTTACTTCTGTCTTTGAAATCTACTTCCTTGCCTTTTATAGACCACCTTCTGGAAAAATTCCCGAACTTATCTGTGACCTGCATAAAGGCCTACAAACTTTGCCGAATCATGCATCGCTCTGCCTCGTAGGCGATTTTAACATCGAGCTTTTCAAACCTTCCAAACCTTTGGTTTATGAATATCTTAGTCTTTTGGCCGATCACGGTATTGAACCTTTGATACTTGCGCCGCCAAGGGAAGAAATCTTGGGAGGCAAGTTAGTGATTTCGACAATTGACCATATCAATGTAAGATCTTCATCCACTACAACCAATGCGGCAGTTATATCGCACAAACTAGCGGACCATTACTTTGTAGCCTGCCACTTGGAATTTTCAGTCTGCGCTTCAGAACCAATCCCCAAAAAGCTTCGTCGTCTTGAACTTGTAGATAAAAAAAAAAATTCGATCAGTTAATATCTACTCATGATTGGTATACTTTTTAACGATCTGTAGCTCAATCTGACATCTACTCATCCTTTGTTCTACTAATTAAGGAGTTCTCGCGAGCCTCAAAAAAGGTTGTTATGCTAAAGCAAAGGAACACAAATATCCGCTGGCTAAATACCGAAATACTCTAGGCTATAAAACTTAAGGAATTTGCCTGGAAAAGATGTCGCCGCTCGCCTCATGACACCAGCCTAAGTGATGACTTCAAAACATTACGGAACAGAGTGAATGCGCTTATTCGATCTGCGAAGCGGCTCTATTTTCAGAGGCAGTTCGCTGACTCTCGATCCAACTCATTCAAAATCTGCTGTTTAATTAACGAATTTCGCGGAGCTACATCGCCTCGTTTAAAAGCAAACAATTTCAGTGGTGTGTTTGGACATAGTGCGTAAGCTACGGCCAATATCTTTAACAGCTTCTTCGCATCCTTCTTGGCCAGAGCACGCTCAAATGCCACGTCGTCTTGTTTTCCAAATTCGAACTTAACTTACGCATTTCTCCCTAAAATGTCTATTAATGACTTGGAGTCGATCATATTACGGCTCAAACCTAATAAAGCTCCAGGTCACGATAATATATTTCTTATGGATCTTCGCAGAAATTCAAGGTACATACTGGACACACTTCTTCTGATGTTTAACGAAATAATCGAGATTGGGGCTATTCCAAATGAAATAAAAACTGCCATTGTAAAACCGCTTTTCAAGGGACGGCAACGAGATAAAGTAGGAAACTATCGACCAATCTCTATTCTATCATGCCTAGTTCAAATATTGGAAAACTTTATTTATAGAACCATGACTTCTTTCGTTGATAAATATAACATAAT
Source organism: Ixodes scapularis (assembly GCF_016920785.2). Classification (NCBI taxonomy): domain Eukaryota; kingdom Metazoa; phylum Arthropoda; class Arachnida; order Ixodida; family Ixodidae; genus Ixodes; species Ixodes scapularis. Next base: position 42,866,138 of record NW_024609879.1, on the reverse strand, counting down.
AGCTTGTTCTCAATACGGTTTTATTTTAGGACGGGGTACACAAGCACTCCTCGAAACACTCTCTGACAACCTAAGTTTAGGTTTTGAACATAACCTGTTTAGCTCTGAATGCTTCCTCGACGCTGCGAAGGCGTTCGACACTGTGAGCCATTCAATTTTGATACAAAAACTTCCTTCTGTTGGTTTCCGGGGATCGTTCCTGTGTCTATTAGAAAATTTTCTGCAAAATCGTTCCCAAGTGGTTTCGATCGACGGTGTATAGAGTGACAAAGTTTTCTTAAAATCGGGTGTTCCTCAAGGTTCCGTTCTTTCTCCTCTTCTATTTAATATATATGTGAATGATATGTCTACCATGGTATCAAACTGTACCCTCTTTCATTATGCGGATGATACTCTCCTACTAACGAGCCATTGGTCTTATCATACAGCAATACAAATGCTTCAGGAATGTACACATAAACTCACGGAATGGCTTAAAATCAACCTTATAAACATAAATATCTCCAAAACAAAGTTGGTCTGCTTTAGCAATCCTTTAAAAGTTGAGGTTCCAAATATTCCTGTTTTTCTCCACTCATCACACTGTATATGATGTCATTGCAGTCTAATTCCTTACTCAGAGGCGGTGAAATAATTAGGTATCCACTTTGATTCGGGCCTTTCATGGAATTCACATCTGACAATAGTATGCTAAAAACTCAGAAGCGTCCTATGCTTACTCTAGAAGATTAAGACGTTTTTTTCCATTCGGAATTCGCAAGCTCTTAGTCTACTCTTCAGGATATAGTATAGTTCAGTATGGCATTACAGTTTTCGGCCAATGTTCTGGATTATGGCATAAGAAAGTAAATAATGTCCTAAAAAGTATTGTACGAGAGGTTAATAAGAAACCTACAACCTCAAACGTGAATCTTTTTCAGGCCTTATCTATGCCCACCTTCGAATCAATGTTTTTGGAATCAGTTATTCTAAGTCACTACTGGACAAAGGGTTTCAAAATACTTCGACCTAACTCACGAGAACTGAGAACGGTATCACGGTTTCTTGTTCCAGTATATTACACCCGCTATGGCAAGAACCTGCGATCTCTTTATGTCCCTCAGATATGCAATTGTTTACCTTCCGACTTCTTCGACTTCACATCCAAATATAAACTAAAAAAAGCGTTTCGCCATCTTTTATGTCCTAACGAGGCCCTGTAATCCGTCACAATTTTATTTCACAATTCTTTGCAGTTCTATAAAGCATGTTTAACACCAGATTTTATTATTTTTATTTTGTTTGGTTTATGCTTGAGTAAATCAACACGACTTACACCACCCAGTTTTCTGCTTCAAGATCCACAACACCAAGCACATAACATCAATCAAGACCTTCTTCAATGGTGACAATGACCGGCTTGCGTATTTGTGCATAGGTGCAGGTGTGTGTATACGTGCTTTCCCTTATGTCTAAGTGTTTTAAGTGTCACAACTGTTATTGGAACTGACTCAAATTTCTTTAGTACGTGGCATTGTTATTTTTTGAGGCCACTGCAGATAGGTTCAGCCATACAAGCCCTGGATGGCTTCGACGAACCTGACTTGTGACGTGGACATGCTAGTTTTTTAAAAATAAAATTATTATTATTATTAATATTAATATTATTATTATTATTGTTACTATTATACTTCAATTTACACCTATTTCTCCCCTCTTTTTCATTTTTAGCTGGGCGTGATGGACGAAATCCGACACAGAACGTGAGAACAGAGGCAAAACGGCATAGGGTATCCATTTTGATTGAAACCTTTGAGGACCCTAAATAAAGCACTCCAAGGTGACTAAGCTTTTTCATTTTCATACCACTTCTTCAGATGCAATAATGCCGTCTGTGAGTAACACAAAACAAGACACTCAAAAACATTTTTTAAATAACAATGTACTGGTTGTTTTTTTACACAAGGCATATTTGTGTTCACATCCTTACAGATGGTTCTGTGTATACACGTTTGCAAGTATGGCCCCTGGGCGCCGCCATTCTGCCTGCTGGGGTGCACATTGGACGCACCATAATTTGATTACAATGCCTTGCTAAGGCGTCGTAATCAGACTATGGTGCACCCCAGTGTGCACCCCAGCTAGCAAGATGGCGGCACCCAGGGGCCGTGCTTGCAACTACATAATTAAGGAGCACTTTCCGTTACACCTTTACGGAAGATCTAAATTCTCCAATGAAGGAGCACATTCTGTTCTAACCTTTAGGGACAATTCCGTAAAAGTTAGAACGTAAAGGTGTCCGTATCTTAGCTGACCCCTCACTAAATTCGGTTACGGATTAATTCACCACACTAAATTGGATCACGGATAATTCTCTGGCAGCACTTTTCGCCAGCGAATTGCTCCGTAAAAGGGAGCTGATTTTTTTATCGTGTAGGGTTGACGGTTGTTACTTTGCAAATGCAGAGCACGTTTTTTTTAATTTTTGTTTAGCTTTCGTTTTAACTCTAGAATACCGTCGTCTGCGTCCGATGAGAGATTGTTCAGCATGGCCAGAGCATCACAGTCCTTGAGATGAGGATCTCTCTCCGACAAACGTTTCGAAGCTCAGTTGCTCCTATGATGTAACAGAGAGTTCTTGTCTGCTCACCTTCGCAGTAAATAACGTTTCAAGAAAAGTTTGTAAGAAATAAAACTTTGTATACCTCCTTCTTTAAAACGTATAAAACAGTAATTTGAAAGTAATTAAATTACTTTTTTTGCTCAAGTTTGTAATTGTAATTTATTACTTTTGTGTTGCAGTGATGTTTATCGTAATTTTATTACACTTCAGCCGTCTGAAGCAAAGTAATTAGTAATTTACTTTAATCACGGAAAATAGTAATTTTGCCAGCTGTGCTAAGCGAGATGGTCACCAGTTAAACTATCAAGCGGCAACGCTCGCAACTACAGTGCCCTTGGCACTGCAGGAACCATTGACGTCACGAGCGCGATACGCATTGCGCTTCTCGCTGGCCGATTTTGAAGCGAGAGGGAGAGAGCTCGCGGGCTCACGTCGTTTCGTTTCCGTACTTCTTTAAGCGAGAACGAAGTGAAGTGTTCGTTTCCACTTTATTTTGTTGCAGAAACCAAGACATACGCGCTCCGCACACCTGCAAGTTCAGACTGGCCCAACATTAGTGCCCGCATTGGCGTCCGCCATGTTACGGCGCCGCCCTCTCGCCTTAGTCCTTCGCAACTCTCCTCCTCTCGAAGCGACGCGCTTTCTACTGTTCTCGGCTCCTACATGGCCTTCACCAACAAGGAAAGCAAACGTCATCCTCGAAGGGGATGCTACATCGACCACACCTGCAAATGGTTTTATGAAACCGTGCCCGTCGTTACCTGGGATCCTGTCGTGGATTGCACTGAAACACCTGCCCTCGTCGGCACAGTTTTCGTCTGAACCGAGCCAGTCGCCTTCAATCATGTCAATGAATTCAGCGCCACACCATCGAAAAGCGACAGAAACCTTCAACTACGCCACTGGGCCAGGCAGCAACTGCTCCACAAAGATGCCAAACATTTTCGTTCTATCTTTACAGCTCCTATCACTGTTCTTGGCGCGTGCATGGCCTTTACCAAGAAGGAATCGAAATATTTAGGTTTTAAAAGCAACAACGTGAGTCCTTTCTTGCTGCCTTCCTTAAAGGTTTAGCGATGAACCTTGAATGTCTAGAACTGGGGCCCTAAACTCGTCAGACACAAAGTTGGAGCTGAAAGTTCGTAGATTGGACGTCGTTGAAAAAAGCGCGAAGACATCGTCGTGATAGGCCATTCGGTGCGCTCCGTCATCTTCGGCCCCAACTTTGTGTTTGAGGAGTTTAGAGGCCCTGCGAAGCACGGCGTGAGTATATTTTGCTGCATATTTCAGAAGTGATAGATGCATCATCCTCGTACTACCCGTAGGCAATATCAAAACTGACCGTGGTCCCATGACCAAGGCGCAAGGAGAACTACTTAATCAGGTACTTAATACCAATCGAACTCGGCAGACAGGCCAAGACGATATCCTTTTGTAAGTCTGCGAATTAAAAATAAAACAGCGCACCCCTGAGGCATTGGTGAATACTCTGATAACACTCGTTAATCATTTGGCAAACGAATTTTCAACAATGAAAACGGCAGCCGTCCCTAAAAGTGTGGTATCGGAACCACAGAGATCCTCCGCTCTACTTGAGATATCGGTGCTCAGAAAGCGCTGTGAAGACGCGGAGAGCGGAGCGCACAGGTCTAATCTCCTCTTTCTGGCTTTCCCGATGCCAACAATAAAACTTGGGCGCAATTAGAAAAATATGTCTTAGACGTGTGTTTTGAGAGATTAGGAATTCATCTTCACTGTCATTTAGATTGTGATCTGTCTTCACTGTCAATTCACTGTCATTTAGATTGTGATCTGATACAACATGATGTGTCTAATATAGCACAGTGGTGTAAACAAAATCAGTTATTTCTTAATCCTTTAAAAACAAAAGTGATATCTTTGTGCAGACGCCGCGCGATCATAAATAACACTTATCATCTTGAGGGAAATCCGATTGACCGAGTGTCAATTGTAAGGGATCTTGGTGTGTTCATTGACTGCGGATTAACTTTTAAAAATCATGTCTCTTTTGTTGTCAGCTCTGCAATGAAAGTTCTAGGAGTTATATCGCGTTTGACCAAGCATTTTAAAAAGCCCCAATGTTCAATACATCTTTTTCAATCCTTAGTGGTTTCAAGGCTTGAATTTGCTTCTGTGATTTGGAATTCAATTTCTGTAACACAGGCTTTGATCATAGAACGTGTGCAAAAAAGATTTGTTCGAATTGTTTATGATAGATGGATTGGACGACGCGTGTATTATGACTATGAATGCTTACTGAATAGATTTTCGCTGAAGCTTTTATCACACAGAAGAACAGTCCTTGACTTGGTATTCCTTCATAAGATCATTAATGGTGCCATTGGTTCTTCATGGCTTATTAGTAAAATCCATTTCCATGTTCCTTTCCGTGCGACGAGACAGCTCACCTGTTTTGATATTTGCTCACCATGCCGTGTGTCGCCTCTTTATCGTTTACAGACATTGTATAACAGCATTGTGCCACCTCAAGTTGACATCACAACACCCCTGCCTACATTTCGCTGTCATTTGGACGAACTTTTCGTCACTTCATAGTGCGTCAGTGTATATGCATATCTATTTCTTTTTAATGAGTAGGATTTTTGTTTAAGAGTTTTTATTGTACGAGTTGGTGTACCTAAGAGAAGGCCGCTCCGCCGTTTTAGGGCACCCGAAAAATAAAGCTTATTATAATTATTATTATCTTTCAAAGTTATCCATGGAAAGGGCGCACCGCCTTGGGAAACGAATATCCCAATCAAACGAATATCCCAATTATCGTGAAATTGCTTTGCTATAAAGATAAGGAGTTTGTGCTGGCGAAAACGTACAAGTTCAAGGGAACGCAATTTTCACCTAGAGAAGACTTTATTCCCTTGGTGCACCTTGTTCGACAGAACCTTCTACTATTTGAGAAACCTCAATGTCTACCCTTAATGCTGTGCCTTTACAAACAACTTACTAGAAAAAAAATGTTAAACATATTCGCCTCGCACATACCAGTTAGCAAATTGAACTTTAGTGGGCCAGTTTCCAGCTCACTGGATCTTAACAAAATAAGCTCAAACCACATAGCAGCTGTTCAGCTCAATGGATCTTTTCCGAGGAGCATTCTTAGCACGCGCGAGTGTCCGATGCCAAGCGGAGAAAGTCGGTATGAAAAATCGAGGAAATTCTGAAAGAGGTTGCGTATCAGCGAGTAGAACGTGTAATTGCAGCATATATATAATTGTGTTACACAAAAAAAGGAAGTCGACGGAAAGAAAATACGACGTTTAGGCGGACGCCACGGATGCCCCTCCCTGAAGTCGCGTTGGGCACGCGCCGCAGCTCAGAGAGCGAAAAACTGGTAGCGTAGCCCCCATTTTCGATTGATAGCGCAGGTAGGTCACTTCCTCGAATTTTAGTTCGTGGAGCCACCGCCTGGTGCCGTCAGTATGTGAAAAGGTCCATTGTTCAAATGAAAATTCACAGAGTCTTTATGCTATCACTAAGACGACTTGAAGGCGAAAGCCCATGCGCCGATGTAAACGTGAGATAGCGAACCTCTGAAGACAACGCGCTCTCTGACGACGCACTTTTGGCAACATTTCATTGGTACCTTTAGTTTTGGCGCCTTTCGTGTCCTTTCAAAGTCATTTCGTCGCTCAAAGACTTTGAAGATCGACTGAACGATGAAACATTAAGGCTTTCGCCCTAATAATAACGCCGGAATATCCAGTCAAGCTTCAAGTTTTTCATAACGTCCAAAGAAGAGTGTCAGGGCCAATGCTGTACCAGGCATCAATAATATTTCTGAAATTCTTACTCTCATTTGAAGCGTTATGCATAAGCGCAATGATCTGTCGTTGGTTGTGGACACGTTTTAATGGGGACACTGTTGTTCTCACGGAGACCTGGTTGCCGAGTACAATATCCAGTAGTGAAATTTTAGATTGTCAGAAACGTTTTAATCTATACCGTCGTCACGGGAGCAAATGAAGAGTGGCGACGTGTTCATTTATGTAGCAGACAGTATGCAATCATTTCACATAAACAACGCGTGTGAACATGAGCTAGTTGAGTTGTCTTCACTTAATAGAAAAAAAAACATAATTTTAGGGGCGTGTTACCGCCCTCCCGTTGTAAGTGCAACTTTTATCTCAAAGATCCACGACGCGGTCAATGCTGTCCTCATTGTTCGTTTTCCTAGCGCACAAATAATTTTGTTGTGTGATTTTGACTATCCTTCCATAAATGGGTTTGATTTGCATGCTCCCGTTAGTCATTTCTCTCCAGATTGCAGTGTATTTGTTAATATATGTATGAATTTCAATTTTTCCCAAATTGTAACGCATCGTACGCTTATTAACACATCTACAGCTTTTCTGCTAGACATTATATTAACAACGTGACCCGAACTAATCTCTTTATTAGCGCACGTGCTTGGTCTTAGTGACCATTCTTTATTGCATTTTTTGTTAAATATTCCTAATTGTTATAAATCAAAGGAAACTAAAAAAATTAATGATTATGCGAGGGCCGACTTTGACGCTATAAGTAACGAACTGAACCTCTTTCTGGAAGACTACATAGTACATACAATGCTTTGAGTTTCGTTCAGTGGAAATTAACTAGTGCTTAATTAAAGTCAAGGTAGCGTCACTTCTGAATGCTCATGTGCCCTTCCGTACCCTATCATTATCACCTGAGTCACCATGGTATAGCGGCCTAACATTTAGGAGATTGGCAAATAAAAAGAAACGAACATTTCGTTCCGCAAAGCTCCCGAACGACGGACAGCACTGGGCAGCGTATCGTTTTGCTGCTATGGCGTATAAAATGCAATTCAAGATGGGAAAGTCACTCCTTTTAGCGTTACATCGCCATCCCTGCTGATAAATAATGTCCTTCAAATTTAGAAAATTATGAATTTCACTGCAAGTGAGGATATAACGCTCAAGACATTGACGGAGTTGATGCACCGGGTGATCGGTGCCATTTTGAACTCTATCATGTGTTGTTAAATATTTTTCAAGGCCTGTTACATCTTCATGTCCAATGCTCCAGTCTGTGAATTTCTCAAAATGCATCATGTTATTGTAGACAGTGAAGGTAGAGTCAACAATATTGAAAACATGGAAACATCTACTACAGCAGACAGAAAATATTAGTGCAATTTTTTTTTAAATATTAAGGTGTATTACAACCTTATACTATCTTAAATATTAATAATATATACGAGCATTCCATGCAAAATGCTTGAGCACGTAATTTATTCTAATCTTATTAATTTTCGGACTCATATTCTTGGTTTAATTCAGCCCCACATTACTTCCGAAGGCTCTATTTTTGCGAAATTCAGCCTGTAGCATTTACTCATGACCTTCATGTCACTCTCGTTCAGGGTTCCAGGACAGACTGAATATTGCTCGACTTCTCAGAAACCTTCGGCAATGTTCCTCGCGTACTTCTGTTATATAGGCTCAATCACCTAAACATAGACATTAATCCAGGGATAGAGTCGTTTCTAACAAACCTCTGCCAATTTTTTCACGTCAACGGAGCGAGTTCTTCATACACTCGTGTAAACTCCGGTATCCTGCAAGGCTTTGTTTCGGGTCCACTATTATTTCTCATATATATTAACGACCTACCAATGTATATTCCTTCTTTTAGCTTGTATGCTAACGACAGTGTTAGTTCTAAAAAGAATTAATAACGATTCCGACATTCCTGCCTATCAAACCGATGTCATTAAGTAACCCACTGGTGCACAGAATCGCTCATGGAACTTAGCATTTGTAAATGTATGTCTATTAGACGGTCTTGTAAAAGTAACGCATGTCTCCTCTACCACATTAATCATTCCACCCTCCTTTCTGTTGCCTTCTATGAATACTCCGGTGTTCATATTATCAGTGCCGCTTCCTGGAATGCTCATGTTGAATATATCACTAACAACGCTAATCGGTTACTACAATATATAAAAATATTTTTGCTCACTCCTGTTTCTTTAAAGCAAATTTTGCATAAAACTCTCAAACGTACAAAACTTGAATATTGTCACGGGTGGTGACCAGAAGACCAATAAATATCAGGAAGAAATAAACGTTTAATGTGGCGAACTTTTGCCAAAAATGAAAGGGTACAAAAGATAATAACAGAGCGTAGCGGGCGTCGAAGTCGGCGTAACAGCAGAGTCGAACGCTGCGGCGAGGCTGACCGCGGCTCGCCACGCGGAGCCTGTTATGTACTATCGCATACAATAGGAGCTGAAACAGCGCTCCGGCCAGTGCACGGCACTACCTGCGCCGCCTGTCGCACCGCTTCCTAAACACGGCGCACCCTGAGGCCGAGGTAAATTATCATTATGCGCTCACTGCGCCACTGGGCTCTTCCGGCCGTCTGCTAGCCTAATGTTCACGTTTTCAGCTAACATGCATTTCAGTGCATTTCAAGAAAGCGCCGAAGTGGAAAATGCGCTGTCACGCTCGTATCTCCTCGAGGAGCGCTGCCTGACGAAGCTACCTTGGCCCCTAAAAGGAGCCGATCTGAATATCATCGAAAACATTTGGAGGCGCATCAAGGTAGCCATGTCACGGCGTCCCCCCACCGCAACCACTGCCTAAAAATTGTGGAAAGCAATGGGAGGTGAATGGTAGTGGCTTCGGGCCTGAGCCAGACTTCGGGGTCATGCTCTACGATTTCTTACCAGACAGAATGAGAGCCGTGGTCGCGGGTCAGGGGAGAATGACGCGGTATTAAATTATCATGCAAGTTTTACTGCGGCTCAGGACCCCCTGAACTGGACTTCTACCGATCAGAACAAAGCTTGATGCTACGGTTACGACACACTCTTCGGCGCCGTTAACCACGTATACTTTTAAGGGGTGCCCACTTCATCCCGATCTTCTTGTATAGTGCAGTTGAACTTCCACGCCGACTATTAATCTTTTGTGTCTAACAATGTTCGCTGCAAATATTCTTTTGATAAAGTTCCAATCTCCTTCTCCTGACAAATATCTAACTGTTTGTCCCACCTTATTAAGACTAGGAATTCGTAAACAAAAAACTGGTGTCCTGTCAGCAGCTTGTTTGGCCTGAAACAAACACGTGGGCCCAGTAATAAAAAAATAATATTTTTGAACCTTTTCACACTAATTAAGGTTACACAACCTTTTCAGTAACATGCATGCTTACCGTTTTTTGAACATCTGTGATCAGTGAAACAGAAAGAAATATACATTGGAGCCGGAATAAATACGGCATACAGATTTTTGCCTATATTGCACGATGTCCCACGTTGTGTATGCACCTATATCAAACAAAAACAACCTGCAACGTATTTTGATATGACTTTCAAAAACAGTAATCGCAGTTGAAATTTAAGATACTTCAACATTTTTTCTTCACCAGTCAGCGTTTTTTCTACGGGATTTTGCGCGATCGAGTAAAGTAAATCAATACCAAAAGGGGAACGACAAGTGTAATGTTTTGTTCCCCCTCCGCCCTAGCATACATGCCCGCTGTCGCACTCACCGTCTCGCTTGCAGACAGCCGGAAGAGTGCAGTGGCGCAGCGAGCGCAAGTGAGAAAACATGTCGGACTTAGGGTGCGCCATGTGCGCGGTACCACCTGCGCCGACAGGCGGCGCAGGTGGTACCGCGCGCCGGCCGGAGCGCTGTTTCAGCTCATATTGTCCGCGATAGTACATGCGTGAGCTTCTGGAATAATCGACGTAGAATGTTCGACGCGTAGAACATTCGGACCCCGAGCAAGCAACAGGATTTTCGAATTCACCAGAAAACTAAATTGCAGGAATAACAAAAGATGTGGCGCTGCCAGGAATCGAACCCTGGCTTTTCGCGTGGGAGGTAAACGCGCTAACCGTTACGCCACGCGCGCTCTTTCTTTTTTTTCTTTATTCTAGGCTATGCGCGCGCTGCCTACTTGGCCAGCTGCACGCGCGGCATTACTCCCCTCCCCCCCCCCCCCTTTAAAAAGCGCATCGTCCCGATGCAACAGAAAACAAAACAAAGCCAATAAAAAGAACGCTAGACTAAAGAGTCATTTGGAACACATAAGGTCCACAGTCCTATAGGCCCGTAGCTCTCAAGTTTTGAGCAGCGCTCCATGCGAGCAAAATAGAATATTTGGCTCGCGTTACAAACGTGCGTCATTACGCTTCCCCCCCACTACAGTTTTTTTTTTTTTTTTTTATACTCCGTTCTATTATAACTGATAAGTGCAACCATAGCGGAGGCTGCAAGAGCGAGTTCCGAGCATTCAATGTCCCTGACAAGCACGCGCCCTCGCAGAGTGCGAGCATCATTCAGGGGAACATGCTTTTGCAAGTAGCTTCAGCTTCGCTATCACGTAAAGTGAAACACAGGGGCTCACGGAAGCTATGAAAGAAAGCAACAGTGAAATAATAAAACTGAAAGGAATGTTCAGTGGGACGCTGAGGCCGCGAGCTGCGCAATTCTTTTTTATTTTATTTTTTTATTCGTTTTGTTATTGCATGTTTAAAGATGCTTACATTCGAATGTGGCAGGTGCAAAATCGAACGTTACAGCGCCGCCTGAATGGTGCTGCCAGCATAACATGGTCGCGTCTTGCCGACAACCGCGCGCCCCCTGCCCGAATGCAACGGGTCTATCGAGCGTAGTACTGCTTCAGGCGCACGACGTGGACGACTTCAGGTCGTGGTGGGTGGCGTGATGATGTTTTTGTTCCGTCGGGCTTCACCTCGTAGTTCAGATCCCCGAGTCGACAAAGCACTTTGTAGGGTCTAAAGTAGCGCTTAAGGAGTTTTTCGCTCAGACCGTGGCGGCGAACCAGTGTCCACACCCACACCCTGTCTCCGGGTTGGAAGTGGACGTCCCGACGACGAAGGTTGGGCTTTGTTGTTGGGCTTTGATCCGGAGTCTGGCGAGCTGACGGACTTCTTCTGTCCGTTGGGTAACCAACTGGGCATCGTCGCTTCCGTCGACAGCCTGTTTGTGGGGTAACATTGCGTCTAGCATTGTCGTTGCTTTGTGACCATGAACCAGTTGAAAGGGAGCAACCCCGGTGGTCTCTTGCACGGCCGTGTTGTAGGCAAATGTGACGTACGACAGCACCTCGTCCCCCGTCTTGTGCTCCACGTCGACGTACATGGAGATCTTGTTGGCGATGGTCTTGTTGAGTCTTTCCGTGAGCCCGTTGGTCTGCGGGTGGTACGCCGTGGTGCAACGATGGCTGGTGCGGCTGAGACGAAGGACTTCCTGTGTCAGCGGGGCCATGAACGAGGATCCACGGTATGAGATCAAGACTTTGGGGGCACCGTGCCGGAGGACAATGGACTCGATGAAAAACTTCGCGACTTCAACAGCCGTTCCTGGTGGAAGGGCTTTTGTCTCGGCGTACCGCGTGAGATAATCGGGTGCTACGATTATCCATCGATTTTCTTGCATCGATGGTGGGAATGGCCCAAGTAAATCCATTCCGATTTGCTGGAACGGGGCAGATGACGGCGCAATAGGCTGAAGAAGTCCTGCCGGTCTCGTCGGTGTTCTTTTCCGTCGTTGAGACTCGTGGCAAGATCGGGTGCAGCGGTTCATTGTCTTCGCGAGCTTGGGCCAGTAGTATTTTTTGCATATCCTGGCAAGAGTTCTGCTGTAGCCAAGGTGTCCCGCCGTCCGGTCATCGTGGCAGGCTTGAAAAATTTATTCTCGAAGACTGGAAGGGACCACCAACACCCACGCCGTGCTGTTGTCGCTGAAGTTCTCCTTGTAGAGCACACCTCGGCGGAGGGAGAAGGTTGGCAGTGTTCGTACAAAACTTGCGGGGAACGGCGCTTCCTTGTCCCTCTAGGTATTCGATGAGTGCTCGCACCTCAGGGTCGTCTCGTTGAAGTGCTGCCATGTCGCTGACATCCAGAGCGCCGAGGAAACATTCATCGTCGTCCTCTTTGGTGCAGGCAGGAGCGGCCTCGACTGGGGCCCTAGACAGGCAGTCGGCGTCATTGTGCTTCCGGTCGGACTTGTGCACCACGGTCATATCGAACTCCTGCAGTCGTAGGCTCCACCGGGCGAGGGGTCCGGAAGGGTCCTTCAGATTCGCCACCCAGCAGAGCGAGTGGTGGTCTGTGACCACGCGAAAAGGAATTCCATACAAATATCGGTGAAACTTCGTTATTTCCCGGACGACAGCGAGGCACTTCTTTTCAGTCGTTGAATAGTTCCTCTCCGCGTTAAACAGCGTCCGACTTGCGTATGCGACGACTCGCTCTGCGCCGTCCTGCACTTGGACTAGTACCGCACCCAGTCCTCTGTTACTGGCGTCGGTGTGGATCTCGGTTTCAGCAAACTGGTCAAAGTGGCCAAGAATCGGGGGCGTCTGGAGTCTTCGTTTGAGCTCGTCGAATGACCTCTGGTGTTCTTCTGTCGACTGGAACCTCACGGCGTCCTTTGTGAGGTGTGTCAGCGGTGCGTACAGCTTGGCGAAGTCACGGACAAAGCGCCTGTAGTAGGACAGAGTCCGAAAAATCTTCTCACGGCCTTCATGTCAGCCGGCGGCGCAAATGTAGCTACGGCGTGGGTCTTCTCGGGGTCAGGTAGAACGCCTTTCTTGTTCACGACGTAGCAAGGAACTTTAGTTCCCCATAGGCGAACCGACACTTTGTTGGCTTGAGTGACAGGCCGGCGGTCTTGATGGCTTGAAGCACGGCTCGACATCGTTTGAGGTGTTCGTCGAAATCCCGTGAGAATACCACGGCACCGTCCAGGAAGACGAGGCAGCTCTGCTAATTCAGACCTGCCAGCACGGTGTCCATGCCGCGCTGAAAGGTGGTTGGTGCTGTACAAAGTCCGAACGGCATCACTTTGAATTCGTACAGTCCGGCGGGAGTGACGAAGGCACTTTTCTCCCGGTAATGTTCGTCGACTTCAATGGGCCAGTAACCACTCTTCAGGGTAGCTAAACTCGTGGAGAAAAACATTCTTCGCTTTCTGACGTAGCGGGAGGAGTGACCAAAGGAACGCCACCAAGTTTCCTCCACCCTGCGCGCGCTCAACTTCGCAACTTTTGACGAAAAATCCCCCGCGATCCTTGGGCGGTGCACGAGAGCACGAGACAGAGCGGGGAGGCGAGAGTTCACGCTGCTCGCTGTACGTTGTCTTTGAGCTCTCTAGCGCCAACAATCCCGGCATGCCTCACCCAGGCGAGAAGCCAGAGCAGACGACGAGAGTTCGTCTACTACGTTGCGGTATTCGCACAGCGGAAACGAAAGAAAAAGTTGGTTTTCTGCTCGAAATCGCGTCCCGCGGGCCAGAAACCCAAACACGAGCTTGAATTGTAAGCGTCTGATTTTTCACGAAGGGAGGAATCGACGACCTGTGTGTTATTTGCAAAATTTTAGTCGCTTTGTTGCAGTACAGACGCTTAAACCTACCAGTGCGTAATGAAAGACCCAGGACAAACCCCGAGGCCGCGAGATCTCGCATCATCTGTGTGCGGGTAAAAAGTGGAACATTTTTCTACAATGCTCCCACAGCAGAAACCTGTGACGCATTCACTCACTGTCCGCGAAGACTAAACATGGAGACGTTGCCCGAGGCTCACGCAAAGTCATATTTGAACGGCAGCTGTGTTGCCCCGTCGTGTTTTGTTTGAGAAAGCTCTCGTTCTCAATGGACTCACCAGCGAAATAAAAAGTCTTACGAAACGTATTGTTAGATGTTCCAGAGAACTAGGTATAAGCCGCATCCTTTCAATCGTTCACACATAATACTATGCTTAAAACGAAGCAAGCCCTTGCGCGTACAGTACCATGAATTTTCTCAACTGTATGCTGTTTTGTGGTCAGCTGGTTTCGGAAACTTACGCCGTCTGTAGATATTTTTGACAGCCAAGTTTTTTAATTGGAAGTCATCGCAAATATAACTTACACGTTGCAGCAACCAAAGTTTATATATAAACGATGGCAGCGACTGCGCTCTCGCATTCTCACCCATCACGTCGAACAAAAAGGCACTAGTTTCGGTTTGAGGTCGGTACTTTTCTACAACACCTATGGCGCTAGCATCAGTTTGCACTCGGTGCATTCGGCAAGTTCATCCGGGGCCTATGCTCCGTGCAGCATTCTGCGGATGCAATGCATCAGAACACTCACAGTGCAAGTCTGGATCGCGGATCGGGAGCCCGTCACTGGCCTCACCGGCGGCCATTGCTTGAAAAAAGGCAATACGCCGCGCCCTGTTTAGTTCTCCCTTCGTTTTCGTCCTTGTTGTTTTGGCGTATTACACCATGGAGGCAATACACGCAAGTCTAAGGGAGAAACACGCAAAAATAGGAAGCTTGTACGCGGTGCTCGAGGGCGAGTATTTTATGACGTGCTGCAATGATTATATGGGGTGCTTGGAGATCAAATATACATTCGTCAAACGTTCAAACATCGATTTAAAAAAAAATGGGCCGGAGGACCACCGATTTTACCGACGTCGCTTTCTTCGGTTGCTAAGTAAATGGCACGTTCAGCGACTGAACGGCAGGCTCGGAATTTCAGTTTGTCACAGAATCCCTCACAGCAGTTCAAAGAAAAAGCTTTCATTATCAAGTACTATGTACGAGCGGCTAAAACGATGCGAATGTCCCCAGTAAGCTCATTCTAACTTATTGTTTGCTGAGCTCTGATGACTCTGAGATCACGGATGACTCCACAATAACTCTCGGTAGCCCTTGTCTCATTAAACACATCACAGCTAACGCCCAACAAAGTCGCCCTCGACCTTCACCCCCACAACATTTATTTAAACAAGATTGGTACTCTAACGCGTTTAATATTCTTGCCCACAATATTACCTGTTATTTGCGGAAACACGATAGAAGTTGCATGATCTAGAACAACCTACTAACGTAATAAAATTGAGTTCTCCCGTTTCTCCTATAGCATGCGTTAGATCGTGTAAATCGATGACTGCCGGTGGTGCCGCTCGACCCCAGCAATACAGGCCTCTATCCGCGATCCAGCCTACTAAGCGATCAGTGGTGCCAGTGCTATTAAACATAAATCGTTTATTTGCATCGGTACACCCATACCTGCCAGATGTCGGGACGAGGCGCAAAACCGTACATCCGGCCAATATTGAAGCCGGTTTTCGGTTGAAATTGCTTCGACACTCGCCAAGAAGCAACGTGCTGCTTCGGCGTTTGCGTAATTTATTTGTTCAGTCATTTTATTGGGTCCCGGGCCACTGTGTAGACCCGAAAAAAGAAATGTACTGTGGTAATTACACCTTGACGAGAACCAAGCACGTAGCCAGGATTTTTTTTCGGGGGGGGGGGGGGGCATGACAAAGCGCTCTATGAGGGGGAGGGAGGAGAGGAGGCCTCAGCAAATGCAAGATTTCGGGGGGGCGGGGGCTGGCCTTATGCGCTCCCCCCCTGGCTACATGCCTGACAAAAGGGGTATTGTAGTTTTACATCTTTATGAAAAGGTGTAGTGCATTATCACACGTTTTCAAAAAAGTGTTTAAAAAATCACACATTTTTAAAGGTCCGAGGTTTGCATTATTTTATAAGGTCTATTGCTACACTTATTAGGGTGTTAGTTATGGGACACCCCACTTACATGTATAAAGGTATGAAAAAGTTTAATGTGTATATACTTCTAAAGGAAGAAAATCTCTTTCATGTGATTACATCGCGTGCCGATAAAAGGATCTGTCGATGACACGCCGTTCGATGAACTGATTTGACCGCCGATGAGTGACGACTGCCAATAGAATTTCGGGGAAATAGTTCTGCCGGCTGCCGGGAGACTCGACCCTACCCAAGAATTACCCAGGTTCTTGATTGTTTTCCGACATTCTGAATTGTATACCAGCTTAATAGTACCTCTTCCAATATTACAAAAAAAAAAAAAAAAAAACGATGGCGGCCGCTAAAACTTCGACAGACAGGCTCACGGTCATGTGGGAGACTGACAGGTGCTCGTCAGTCGCCACCATGCCTTGAAAGCTGCCGGTTCCGAAGAACCGGAGCGCGCAAAGAACTTGTGGTTCCACGATCATGGTAGACGCGATTGTCCGCCGCTTCGAAGTCCGGGCGCCGGACGAAGCTCGTCACAGAGTCAACGCGCAGCGGCTTTCGATAGCCGGTACTGTCGCCGAAAGCCGCCGTCGGGGAGTTTAAAGCGTCCCCAATGGTCTCGGTAGCGACGCCGACGATGGCGGAAGATAAGTTCGGTCGCAGCGTACGGCACCGCCATGTTGACAAAGTTTCACTTCGCCTCGATCCGAAGCGAAGATCTCGAGCTCAAACCACGGCTCTCGCAAAGTTCGAAACGTCACTTCGACATCAGCGACAACTTCGACAAACAAGGTTTCTAGTGACTTTTCTTTTTACACGAAGTTTGGAGGGATTTGAAGCGTCAGCAGGTCACCTAGAAAAATCTGCAAAGCATTAATTTTAGCTTGGCGTAGGGATGGAGGGACAAACGGTCGCTACGTCATCGGCGAAGCCGTTCAATCAGCGGGCTCTTCGCGCCCCTCACGCGCTGCACGCGCGCCTCGATGAACTTTGCTACATTCTGCCTCTCTCAATGAAATGAGCGTTCGAATGAGTGACACCTCGCTCGGCGCGACGTCAGCGTCGCAAGAGTCTAATTAGCGCCTTCCGCAAACTTTGGGCACAAAGTTGTGCTTGACGAATTTAGCGACCCAGCTGCTGTCGTGCGCTCTCGTTTCGCGGCGCTCTCTTGTCGCGCGCTCGCCCGTCGGCGCTCTCGTGGTTCCCTTCCGAAGGCCGCAGTGGGCCGGCAGCCACTGGAAGGTATTTCGTCATTCCTTGAGCTACAAAGTGATCGCCACGTTCGCCAACTCTCCGGTGAGCGGTGGTGCACGCTCCCGGTTGGAGAGCTTGGTCAGTCCCTCCTTCGAGTCGCTCAGGATTACCAGGCGGTCGGGCGTACTCTCTTCTTCAGCCAAGGACAGTGCCCGGCGAACCGCACGATAGAGCGACTTCGGAGCTCGTGCTCCGAAGTCTGTGTTCACTGTGCTGCGGCTGTTACTGTGCGTGCGTCATGGTCGACGGACTCGTCCGTGTAGCATCTGTCCCATTTTTTATAGCGCTCTTTGTGTTTCGTGCCCTCAAGGTCGGCGTTGGGTTCCACTGCGAGCGGTGAATCTGTTCGGTTTTATTAGTCGAACTACTTTACGTCTCAGGAATTTACCCAGCGGCATAGCGAGCACCTTGAAATATATATTTTTTGCGAGAAAAAACTAGGTTGTTTCCACTTGGTCTGATCGTTTGTCTGCAGCTGCTTGCGCGCGGGTTTGAGCAAACACTTTACACACATTTTGATTTGTCGCGGCTTTCTCGAAAGCTGCATTTCTAAGGTATCTTTTGGCTAAGGGATTAGGCCGAAGGGCTAAAGTCTGAAGTCTGAAGTCTTATAGTCTGAAGTCTTGAAATCTGAAGTCTGAAGTCTTGAAATCTGAAGTCTTGAAGTCTGAAGACTGAAGTCTTGAAGTCTGAAGTCTGATGGACTAAAGTTTGGAGTCTGAAGTATTGAACAGTAGGGTCCAATAACATATCAGGGCTCAAAGGTTCTTTTGTAATAAGGTATGCAGATGGTCGCGTTTTGTACAAGAAATCAACACGGCAAGGGGCGCATGGGTTGCGCATCATCAGCGCAACCCATGCGCCCTTTGCTAAACGACTCCGTTATACAGTTTTTTTTTTAAGTGGAGTCAAAATTGGCAGACGAAAATTAATTTGAAGAAATTCGTCAGTATGACATTTGCTAATAAGAAGCGACTGAATACAAGTCTTTGGGTATTTTATTCACGCCTAGTCTCAAATAGGATAAGCAGATTGGTTATGTCTGTTCTCGTGTTCTGCAAAGCCTAGAATATGTCAAAAGAACCTTATAATCTTCATTTAAGGATGTTAAAATAACGGCGTATAAGACCTTGATTAGACCTATCTTAGAGTATGGTTGTGTGGTGTGGGATCCCCACCTAAAGGGTGATAATATGCAGATTGACGCAATACAAACAAAGGCAACTAGATTTATTTGTTGTACATATGACCGCAACTTTTCTCCTGCATCTTCCATCACTGACATAGGCCTTACACCTCTTGATTCCAGACGCGCTGTAGAACGACTTAAACTCCTACATAATATACCGAATAATAACTTTCCACTTAATCGGAAAAATACGTTGGTCCTTTAAATATTGTACCGTAGAAAGCCTACCTTAACTGCTTTAAATATTTTTTTTTCTCGAACGATAGAAAACTGGAACAACATAAAACGATCAGTTCTTTATCTTGATTTTGATATAATTGTAGTTGAAATACAGTACGTCGTCTGGTATGGTGTCTGTGAGTCGACTAGTGAAGTGTATATGAGTGTTTTTGTACTCTTTTTCGACTATATTGCATTTCTCACGGCTTTCTAAGTTCTGTTCCGTAGGGTGTGAACATCTTTAATTGTTTGCCTTTTAAAATGTACATGCATGTTTTCTTCCCATTCCTGCGATGACCTAATTGAGGTCGCAGATTTTTAAATAAATAAATAAATAATGCACAAGTTTAATTGTCGTTGAATTGATGTAAAAAGAGTGGTGGGGACTGTGATCTGGTGAAGAGCCACAGGTTTGTTTTATTTACATTAACTGACATATGCCATTTTTACATCATTATTCTGTTATTAGTAAGTCAGCCTGTAAGAGCAGAGGAAAACTATTATTATTTATTGGTCTGTATAGAGCACAATATTGAACAAAAAGGCGGATTTGAGATGTTAGGTTAGCGGGAAGATAGTTTACGCGTTTTGAAAACAAGGGGCGCATGGGTTGCGCTCATTATGCATGACGCATTCCGCAAACTTATTGCAAAATGCATGATGCACCGAGCCTACCGCCAAGCTAAAGCACGCCAGTTGCCATGCCTACATGGCGTGACTCCGGCATTGCGTATCCATTATGGTCGAACTATAAGTTTATCAGTCATCCGGACTTAATGATGAGTACTCGTGTGAATGACAAACATGCACGCATCGGCTGGACCGCAGCCGTATCTGTCGCTGTTCAGCAACAAAGAGCGAGTATTTTGCCTCCCCAGGGGAGTGTCTGCAACTTTAAACAGTCAAAAATATATTAGGAATGTCAAGAGGGACACACAAGTAACACAAGACATTGTCCGCGTATCCACCTGGCGCAAAAACTATGTTGGGGGATCTGAGAATGAAACAATGTGCGCCTTCGGAAGAAGATACAAAAAAAAAAAAGTTTTGAACAAGCCCAACTTTATGCCACAATAGGCACATAAGGGGCTTTTAAGAAGCCCAATCTAGGTCACGGCAGCTAAGTAAACCCTGCGAAACCTAATTTCCTTGGCCGAGGGGTTGTTCGCGCTTAGGCGAAAATGTGCTCGCGCCTTTTCATACCAAAACAAATAGGGTTGTGTGTATGTTTATAGAGCCTAGAACTTAGTCTGCATCAATGGGCGACTTGTCTTGCGGCTGTTGATGAAAAATTTAGCCAGTGCAGTACAACCGCTAGCCTGGGTTTTCGAGCGAGCACAACGAACGAAGTAGTGATACACGACCGCACGCCGGTACGATGCTAATCCAGATCGAAACTGGCCGCGTTGGGGATTGAAACAAATATCCTTGCATACTGCAGCGCCAGCTTTCGCTCCACGTTCTCCGGGCTGGTGTGCGTTACCCCACTCGGCCACCGATTCCCCCATTTTCATAGCAGAACACATGAACCGGCGATTTTCGAAAATGGTTTATTGAGACCGTACCAAGCGTTGACGTCACAATCTTCCGTTGTTGGAACTGCTCTACAGCTTCAGACAAAATGTGTAAAATCCCGATGGCGCCACCAGCGTTTTCTTAGCTCCAATCGTAACGTGCCATTCAGACAACTTGAAAAAATAAACGGAAAGGAGGACACAAAAAAGTGACCGTATTTCGGGCTGTCCATTTGGTCTTTTGTTAACATTCGGGCACAGCGCTTTCCTCGTGCCTTATTTCCTCGCCGGTGTTTGGTTGCTTGTCTATATTTCTGCAGTCGGTTCAGCTCATACTTGGGAAGTAATCCGTCACTTTTAAGTAATGTTTGCCAGCCTAAGCCAATCGATTGCAAATATTGGTAAGCCAGTGGCTAAGACAGGCCAATGTTGGCCAGCCTAAGCCAATGGATTACGGATGTTGTTAACACAATGATTAAAACAAACCAACATTGACCAGCCTAAGCCAATCGATTGTCAAAGTAGGTAAGCAATTGGCTAAGACACTCGAATGTTGGCCAGACTAAGTGAATCGATTACCAATGTTGATAACCCATTGGCTAAAACAGACCACCGTAGGCCAGTCTAAGCCAATTGACTTTCAACTTTCGTAACCCATTGGCTAAGACAGGCCAATATTGGCCAGGCTAAGCGAATCGATTGCCGACGTTGGTACAATGTACATATAGTTGTAGCGATCAAAGCGAGGCGCGCGCGCGCGCGCGCGTTTTGGTCATTACAACCTCATGTGAAGGCGGTTGACGTATGTGGCCGCGAGGGGAGGACGTGGTGCTGGAGTTGCGGTCCTGAGGAGAGTCGGTGGCACATGTGCGATGAGCGAAGAAAAAGGCGAGGTTGAGCCAGTACGCTTCTCCCGAACATATCACCGTAGCACTTTTCTTTATGGTGTGGTGGTGCAGAGTCTTCACCGTTCAGTTGTCGTCTCGGTCATGAATGCAAGGAAAAAGACGGACACATACTGCTTCGCGCAGGGATGCAAGTCGGGCTACCCGGGCAACAAGGGCAGCCGGAGCACCAGCGATCGTAAGCTGTAGCAGCTTTGTGCGCCAAAAGAAGAGTAGCGCAGAATACAGTGGGGCGGGGGGGGATCTTAAAAGAGAAGATAAACACCTCGCCGAGACATAAGTGGTGTGCGAAATACATTTGGAACTGCGCCTTATCCTTCGAAACTATGTGCACATTGTCAATGGCAAAGGGGTTGGGATTTCACGGAATAGGCCAGAGCTCGCGGACGATGCGGTGCCATTTCGCAGCATTATGTCCGGGCGTACAACTCAAGGGCGATGCCCCGTGAATGGCCAACAAGGAAGCGATCAGCAATAGTAGTGACCCAGCCAGTGAAGAGAGCCCGTCAGTTGGACCGAGACATCCATGAACTTTCGATTTCTCCGCCTGATGAACCCGACAAGTCGAGCTTCATAGGTGCTCGACACACCGCATTAGTAGAGCACCTGAAACCACCTCCACAGTTTTTGTCACGGATTTACGTAGCGAACTACTCTGGCGTCAACAAGTAGACTGCGGTGAACTCCAACGAAAAGGTCGTGTGCTTCGCACTATACCAAAGTTGGTGAATTGTTGCTCAGCGTTTTTTTCATGGACGAGAAACAATGGGCAGTTTGAGTTTGTGTTCGTATTGTATTTTAATGTTTCTTCCTATACTCCCAATCGAGGTATTTTTTCTGCATAAACTGCCTTCCACAAAAGACATTTTGCTATATGTTAACCAGGTGCAGTGGCTATTCGGCCGTTCCCAAACAACGCTGGTCATCGGGTCAGCAACACGATGACAGAAAGACAATGCACCCGATTATTGTTCCGCTCAAAATTGAAAAAGCGCAAGATTTATTGAGATTCATATGTCTATACTTCTTCGTTATATCAGCGTCGCGTGGTTTCTTTCGCAGCTATTAAGCTGCAGCCCAAGTGATAGCGTTGCTGAACGATCTGTGGGTACTGGGGGGGGGAGGCTGGATATTAACCAAATAATCTCCTTTAAAAGACGAGGATATTCCAAGAAGACAAACGCCCACATTCTAGAGGCATTAGTTCAGAGGCAGAACTACAATTTGTTTACATTAGCATTCTGCGTTGCGAAAAGCTAAAGTCGAACCACAGTAGTCCTCGCCAAACAGCGCCGACGACATGGCTGACGGGGCGCGCTCCTAGGGTTCAGCAGAACAGCTCCACGGTGTCGTCTACGCGCAAAATATTCACGGGTCGGCCGCCGTTCTTGCCACGGCAACTTTCTAGAACACTGTAACTTTTGTAAGCCATTAGCTAAAACAGGCCAATGTTGGCCATCATAAGCCAATCAATTACCAATGTTGGTAACCCATTGGCTGACACAGGCCAAAGTCGGCCTTCATAAGTCAATCGACTACCTATTTTAGCAACCGATAGATTAAGACAGGCCAATGTTAGCCAGGCTGAGCCAATCGATTACCAACTTTGGTAAACATTGGCTAATTAAGGCCAATGTCGGCCAGCCTAAGCCAATTAATTACCTATGATGGTAAGTCGCCGACTAAGACAGGCCAATGTTGGCCAGCGTGTGCCTATGTGTCCCAACATCGGTATTGCATCGGCTACATTGGCCCACCATTGGTTCATTGTATACCAATTGAACGCCAATATTGGCACGATGTTATGGTCTGCCTGGGTCTCCATACCCTCCGCTCCCCCTCCTGAAGAGCTGCGCTCTGATTTCGCGTTACTGGTATTTGTAAATGTATATTTTTTTCAAATATAAGCCAAGCATTATGCAACCATTCTATGTTGAGTACCCTTTCTATATGTTTGTCTGGAACGTGATGATATCAACCCTCTGAAAAGGGCTAACAGTGTCGCTCATTGGAGGATGTTTTCAGTCAGGTGCGATATTAAGTTCACAAGGTTAAAAAAAAACTAACTTTACTACGCATGGAGCAGGAGTTCCGTAAGGTATTAAAATAAATACTATAACTCTGCCCATTTTTAAATCAGTAGGGCAAAGTCCTTCCATTTTGACAGATCTGCCCTGTACTCCGAATCATTCACAAGCATTCAACGCTTGAATTGTGTTGCCAGTATATTTACTGCAGATGTTCGGCCTGTTTTAACAAGAACAAAGTATGTTACACAAAGCCGCATCATAATAGCTATTTTATGTGTAAATCGCAAAAGTGTGATTATTGCAATTAGTTTCATTTGATGTGCCAAACAAAATCTTGTACCACTGGTGCGTGCTAAAGTTAATAGGTGCATACAAAATGGGTATGATACAAGATTTTGATAGGCACCAAGATGTGTCGGGCTTAGCAGCAATGAGAAAGCAGACCGGCTCTTCGTCTTTGTCCAAAAATATTGCTCCAATTTTTATGTACTTACCACGTCAGGGCCTTAACCCTGCTTTCAAGGAAGCCATTTTTAAATGGCATTCAGAGTTAAATTAAAAACGTAGAAATAGGTACATATCCTAAAGAAACAAAAAGTGAGGGCGCAAACAATCTGGTGAAGGTATAAGATTTTAGACAAAACCACGAGAGAGGGAGGAAAGAAGGACGACACAACGCGAAGTCTCAAAATAAAACGGAAAGGGGCCGAGGCTTGCATCTTGAAGCAATAAGGACAAAGACCTTGGGGCGCAAAGACGCTGGTGAAGGTTTAACAATGTAGATAAAACTCCGTTACAGGGGGGGGGGGGGGAGGACGTCATAACACAAAGCCTCATATTACTTCGTGTTGTGTTGTGTTGCTCTTCCTTCCCCCGTTCTCAGGGTTTTGTCGAAAATATAAAATATTCTCAAGATTGTCTTGGGGACATGAAAGAGCTATTTTCAGTAAACCAGGACTCAAGAGGTCTTACCCTGTCGGTCTTCAGGTTTTCTTATTCTTATGCCATCTACCGGTACTCGCAGCTTGGCGCCGATCAGCCAGATCACTGCGGCGAGGTTCAATGTTCTCGCAGGTTCTCGGTCTCTGCTATGGCCTTGATCAGCGAAGACTACTTTTCGAGACCTATTGCACTACCATCTTGCATTACACTTTCCGCTTTTTCACAGCAAGCAGACATTAATTTCATTCGAACTGTGGGGTAAATTTCTTGATACAACATGTGATTCGCATACGTTTTAGTGCACAAGTTATAGCTTCTCCATCATGTCACTTCTTATTTTGCAAGACATCCACAGCTAACTAGACATTCTCAATCACTTTATCTTCGATCTGGTCGGTTGGCTGTTGCATTTCATACCGTGCTCCACTTTTGTGCTATGTCCAAATGGTAAAGCTTGGCGCAGAAATGCGCGTCGCTGTCCTTTTTCTTATTTTCTAGAGCGTATCTGTTACTTCAAGGAATTTCAATGTCTCATTCTACTTAGTACCGGTTCTTTTAAAAAGGATTAATCAAAACAAACTAGCTGTATCGGTCAGTTAGGCAGACGCAAATGCACAACATTTGCTAAGCAGCGCTGTAAATAGAGCTATTTGTTGCGGCGGCAAACTCGCTAAAATAAGGTTCCATTTGCTAAATTATTGCCTTTGAATATTATTTACAGGTATGCCACAAATCTGTGTTTTATTTAGTAGAATATTACATATCCACGTGCACGCCCTACAGCGAAGCTCCCAAGAAAAGACTGCTTTACAGAAACTTGATATTCTCGTAAACTTTCATTTATGTATCTATATCTCTGCCGTATCTACGCATTTCCCTGTATTCAGATATTGTCACACAATTTCTGAAACGTTGGCCGGCCACATTGTTGTTTCCGTTCAATTTACAGCACAATTAAACTACCAAGATTATAGACAAGAGTTAGCAAGAATACATGGAAGGCGATAATATGCACCAAACAAATAAGTCAAAATATTTGGCTTGAACAACCTTGGTAGTCCACGAAATGTTGGCGATCATGCAGACTGCCGACAGGTAGAAGCATTAATAACAACAAGCGAGAGCATGAACTTTTTCTTAAAAGGGGCCTCCTTTAAACACTGAGTATATGTATGTGTGACCCTGAAATAAAAAGATATCGAGCATGTGGATTTATAAGACCAAAACTATGAGGGACAGTTTAGAGTTGTTTAATATCAGGGTAAGATGGCTGACAGGTTCATTAGTGCGTAGTTTAAAGTTTTATCAGAAAAGGAATTCAGATTCATTTCAAGTTAGTTATAATGTAGAGGTTATAATATATGTTCGATATTTTTGAAATGATATTATCTTTGATTTTGTGGGAATGACGAACTTTATTCGGAGGTTGAAACTTCCATCTTATTAGGGGGTAAGCGAAATTAACCCAGTTTTTTTTTTAACTCAGAAGTATACTTGTTTATAATTTCATCTTATATCCTCACGCAATCTAGTGAGTGTGCGACTGTACCACGTGACAGGAAGGTGACGAAGGTGGTCCCTCTTTACAAGTCCGGCAATGCACCGTCCGCGCTTAATAACAGACCAATTTCTGTAACAAGCGTTCCATGTAAACTTATGGAACATTTAATCTATTCAAATCTCGTATCATTTTAAGGGTTATATTGTTTAACCCCTTTCAGCACGATTTTCCACAACAGTATTTATGTGAAACGCAACTGCTCGCCTCTACAAATGACATAGTGTGGGGCCATGATCGTGGTCAGTTTTTCGACTGCACCCTTCTTGATTTTGCAAAAGCATTCGACAAAGTTCCACATCACTTCCTCCTTCTCAAACATGCATCCCTAACATCTTAAAATGGATTGAATGTTTTTTTTACTGAGCGCACACAGTTTGTAATAGCGAATGATTTTATTTCATCTGGTTTTTCGGTAAAATTCGGCGTTCCTCAAGTTTCTGTTTTAGGCCCTTTGCTCTTCCTAATATAAAATAATGGTCTTCCTAACGGTATTCAGTCCTCTATAAAGTTATTACCTGACGACTGCGTTCTTTACCACCAAATCATTGACCTCTCCAATGAATCTAATCTCCAATCTGATTTCGACCACATCTTTACCTTGTGAAATGTATGGCATATGACCCTTAACATTAACAAACGCAAAAGCATGACGTTCTCCTGCCACTCTAACCGCTTTCAAACATGTGATTGCAATATTAACAATATTTCTTTTGAGCACGTCATTTTGTGCAAATACCTTGGAGTTCACATAACTAATAACTTCTGATGGAAAACCCACGTTAACTACTTTATTAATAATTCTGATCGCATTCTCGGCTACTTACGTGGAAATTTTGCGCGAGCTTCTTGTTCTCTTAAGTTTCTTCTTTACCGTGCACTCATTCGCCCATAGCTCGAATACGCTTCTGCGATATGGCATACAGCACAACGTTATCTTATTGAGCCATTGAATCTGTTCAAAATAGATCAGCCGGTTTAATTAGCTTTAGTTATTACTGCCTTTCTAACGTGTCACTAATGAAGTCTAATGCTAATATTCCTGAACTAATGTTTAAAAAAAATTGCGCCTCTTTCTCTTTTTTATAAAATACTTTTTCCTAACCCAGTGCTCAAATAGGAACTTTCATTACAGCGTTCATACTTTTGATCCCGTGTTTGTCACCAATACCAAATTGCCGTACCCCATTGTAGTAATAACATCTTTTTTTTAATATTCGTTCTTTCTGAAAACTTGTTAAGAGTGGAACCGCCTTCGCCACAAATCGCCACGATTAAAGATGTTTCTGCTTCCAAGGCAGCCATTATTGTTTAGTTTTATATCCCTGCAATTTCTTCACTATCCTTTTTTCTTTTGTTTTGCTTTTGTCTGTTTTTAGTACTGTGAATTGATCATTGTACTTTGGAAATCAATTGTACTCACCCGCTCTGTAACGCACGATGGGCCCTGAGGGTAATGAAATATATAAATCAATAAATGTCAAGGTGTCAGTAGCGTTCCATGCGGTAATTCATACTTTGTGCCTTTTTATTACGCTTTCACGAAGTAACTTTTTTTATAATTATCTTAGCGCATTTGCAGTACCCAGGGTTTTATGTCGAAAAGGCTAGGCTCAGGTACTCAGCGATTGTTTGAGGGCCAACCGAAGGAGTAAGTTAAAGCAAGTTTGAAGATAATCTATTGAAATATATTTCTTCGGCCTACATTCGGTACTTGATGTAATATATGGCTCTTCTGTCTCAAACGTTTTATTTGGGCGGAGCTGTGAAAACCTATCTTAAGCCGACTGCACTACAGGCATGTTGTGCCCACGCGTTGTGAGGTGTGGGCTAGAACTGCCGTATGCCCCCTGAGCTAATCACTAGAATGAGATGGCGTCTGCATCAGTATAGTACATTTTTTCTCTGCTTTTAGTTTGGTGATTCCTAATCTTCCTAGAAATGGCTGATCAGTTCATGGCCCCACCGGGTTATACAAAATTCAATCTTTTACAAAACCTTCTGCGAACCCTATTTAAAAACTGGGGGAACGATTAACCTTCCCTTTTAATAGTGGAACGCGATTGCCTTATCGGGCACCGTTCGCAAAGTCTTCTCATACAAAACCGCGTTCGTTTCCAAGCCATGCAAGGGTGTGTGCGTGGTCTAGTCGGTAGGGTAACGCGTCATGTGACGACACATGACGTCACGTGAGATGTCAAGTCAAGTGCCACGCGAACTCACACGTGGCTGCGACATCACGCCCTTATCAACCCGGTAAAGCTTTCTGGAAAATTTGGCGCTAAATTTTCCGTCAAAATGTTCTGCTGAACTTTGCTGGTAAATTTTGCGCAAAGTTAAGTGAAGCATTTTACTCTGTATTGAACGAAAATTTTTCCCGCACACTTAGAGTGTATGTAGGGTCATGACGGCAAAACCACATGTGACCTCTGACCCTTTACATCGCAGATGGCTCCGCGCGTTGCATCATGAGAAGTTTTGATCCCACCGACGCCAGATTGTCCGCGACACAAGCTCCTGAACACAATCGCGTTAAAAAATGTATTTGGCGCACATCAAGATTTCTGGAATGTTTTGACGTGCCCTTAAAATGTCTACGAGTTTTCAGACCTAAGTCAAAGTTTCCTGATGGGCTTGACGTACCCTTTAGAAATTCGTATAGGGTGAAATAGACATGTCAGTTTTCTAGATGATGTCGGGCATGTCCTAATCATTCCTGTAAAATGTATTATTTTGGCACTGGCTCATACGCCGTTAGAAGTCAACATATAAATGTCGCCTAAACTTACATCGGACAACGCACGTAGCGTAGCTTAGCTCGCAACATTTAACAAATGCAGTAAAAAATGAACCAGGAACAAGAGGGAAAGAAATATAAGAACTAAAGCCATACAACATTTGATTCTCTTTTGAAACTATTACAATTGTCAATTTCCAATTATTTTTTTCTTTACTAACTGATAACAAATAACTAAAAAGGAGGCCTCAAATCCCTTTTCAGTCTATTCGTACGATGTCCGAGTCGTTTACATACATATATATATATATATATATATATATATATATATAAATTAAGTATACAATTATATTGCGTTGTGCGACAGCAGAGTAAGATAAAGATTAGGAGAGACCTCGCTTGTGAAATATCGGCGAATGAATTTAATGCTTAATTATCCCCCAAAATACATCCTGAGAGTTCATGTCTCACTACTTATTCCCCAGCACATGTTTGCCACTCTTAACAAGGAGAGGCAAGAAGATTACTTTAAAATAGAGGGGCAGTGCGCGCTCATCCAAGCTCCCGGGCTTGAGCGTCTCTCGAAGTACTTTCAGTGTTGCACGATTTATGGCCAGCTAAGCTGATATGTAATATTGGGATACTAGCTGCGGGTCTTGCATTGTGGTGTATCATCTGCACCGCTAAACCAGTGTTTAAGCTGCTCGGCCATGATGATTCGAACATGTAGCCTGCCAACTGCAGGAGAGTCTTCTCGGTTTATTGTGTAAGATGGGCGGCGCAGTAAATATTTCCCTGCTTAGAGCTCCTTGAGCGTATTGTAAATTTCGTTTTTCACATAGTTCCAATGAATGATGAGGTTACGGGATCAGGGGCCAGAGCGTAGGGCTCTACGTTTAACGCCTAAAGCGCCACATTAGGAATCGCTCTTTTTATTCATACTTGTATGAAAAGGGTACTTGGTAATCCCTAACCAATTCCATTTTCGTGCCCCAAGTTTCGAAGTCGGCGATGACCTGTTAATGGATGACTGAATATGAGCCCCAACGTTGCGATTTGTCGTTACCTTCTTCATATCCGTATTGTTTCCTTCCTTCTTTTTTTTGTGTGCGGCGCGTCGTAGCCTGTGTCACGGTGTAGGAAGGCTCTTTAGGTGTGGAGACTCCCTTCCTCGCCCCGTCGGAACGGCGAACAGATCACGTCCCCTCCTTCACTATGTTTTCTCCGCCTGCCCCTAGAGTGCGCCAAAACATTCAGGCCGTCCGGTCGCCGGCCCTCCGCCGGAACGTGGGCTAAGTCACCCATTGCTTACGCCGCCTCTAATTGTTTCCAACTATTTTTTTTGCAATGGTGAATTGAGCATAAAAGAAATGTAAAAAAACAAAGATCCGAATTCGGAAAGAGCCAAACATTTGAATGAATGCACCGACTGCTTTCCAGCCTGGGGAAACGTAAACATTTTAGAACGGGAAAACAACGACATGACAATATTAGTAAAAGAGACGATCAGGATAAACACGTCTGCCGAATGCATCAGTCACACGTCCGTTCATTTAAATGCGGAGGTCGAAAAAATTCTGCGGCTGACTGGTTTAGGAGAACCGGGATGACCTCGGGGTGTCGCAGTGTGTGTGTTGACAGGGGACCTGTCGGCAGCTGTGTATTGGCGCCGTCTGAGCTTACCCTTAGCGAAAAGTCGTTCAAAATCAGTATACTGAAAGTATACTAATAGTGAACTTGGGGTATTTACTGAAATCGTACTAGTTTCAGACTTTTATGAAACAAAGTAGTATACCTTTAGTACACCCCAAGTATATATGTAGAATACCAAAAGTTCACCTCGAGTGTACGTTTAGTATACTATAAGTGCACGTTTCGTACGCTACATGTGTGCTTTTAATGTACTAAATGTACACTACCAGTACATATATGCGGAGTGTCCCAGATAACTTGCACCAAACTTAAAAAAAAAAAGAACGGAGCATTTTGTGGGAGTGAAACCAACTATACGCTGTTGAAAAGTCTCTTGCGAAAGTGCACAAAATTGTTTTAGTGCGCCTATTTATATAAATAAGAATAACAAGCTAACGTTTGAAATCTTCGTTAAAAATCCGAGGTCTGAAATAGAAAGTTGTAGAGCGCATTAAGAAACATCCAATTAAACCATTTTCAACAAGGTGCACTTTGCATGCTCCTTTTTCCTAGCCTTCAAAAAACGCCCGCGAAATACAAAAAAATACCGCGAGAAAACTCGCTTCCCCAATCATGGCGCGCTAGCGCGCCGCGAATGTGCGTTCTTTGAAGGCCGGAAAAAAGCACGAAAACGTATTATGTTCAAGCACTTTAATTGGGTGTTTCTCAATGCACCCTGCAACTTTACAATTGACATCTTGGCCCTTAAAAGAATATTCGAAAGGTTAGCTAATTTATCTTAGTTATTTACATAACCAGGCGCATTAAAAAAGTTGTGCAGTTTCTCAAGACGCTTGCTAACGACAGTTGATTTCACTCATGCAGGGCCCTCCGGTGTTTTTTTAAGTATGGTGCAAGTTATCTGGGATGCCGTGTATGTCGGGCGTTCTGAATGGAAATAACGGTCTCAAATTGGCCAGAAAGATCGGCGCCTGCATTTAAAAAGCTGACATTTCCAAGTGTTTCTTTGAACGGCTGTATTCCAACCTGTCAAATTTCATGTCATATAGCTCCATTCTCGTGAAACGTTAAGAAACGCCGTTGACAACTCAATTGATGATGATAATGCAGAGGCGCCACCATCGGGAGGTGCACTCTTAAAAATGAGTCAGGAAATTAACGAGGAAATCTTTGGCAGCTCTATTCCTCGTGATAATGACGTCGCGGCGTCTTCTGAAACTGTATGAGAAAAGCCATAAAGAAGAGGTGCATTGCCTTTTTCAACTGAAAGTATGTATGTGTAGCATACAAACATTATGATTAGTGTTCTTCGCGTAATTGATAAGACAAAATTGAAATCCTACTTATCACTTTATTCAAGTTCCCGAGCCTGCCTCACTCTACACTCTCCTTTGTGGTGATGGCATGCCATTACATCCTGCGTAAAAAAGAGAAGAGACAATTACCCTATGCCACTTTATGATATAACATCACATAATTCGCTCAAAGGACCACTATGTGAGAAAGGCAATATAGTAACAACTTCATCCTGACAAAAGGGTGAGGAAAATCGGACAATATCGTTTATGAAAGCCTGATATGTCAGACATTGGTGGTGTGGCTTCTTTGCATGCCCAGGGCTATGCTACAGGTAAGTGTTCATTGCAGGGCACAACATTTATTAGCTCAAATCTTACGCAACATAAATAAAAAAGCAGAAAAGATTCAAGGTTGCAGCTTTTACATTTTAAGCACATGGATTGATGAAGGCCTCAACGAAAACATCTGAGAATGGCCAATTTCAGGGATGTGTGTGCTAATAATAAAATTGTATTTTAGAAGTTTAATATAATACGGTATTCGATATTGTTTTCAATATTAATTGTACTACTGTAAACGACCTAATTTTCGCGAAGGTTTAGTTTTTGCGAGTTTATCTAAATTGCACAAAATTGGTCAAGCAAAAAAGTAACTCCATGGATACCAATGCATTGAACATTACTCCTGATTGCAAAATTTTGTACCTGGAAAGTATTCTCAACACTAACACTTCATAAAATGAATGAAATATTGAGCTCGCGCATACAAAGTCGTTTATGCCATTCAAACCTTTCAAAGCGCACGCAGAGTCACCATTGCGATAAATTTGCTTTGTTCAGTGCGCTTCTCCGCATGTGCCAGTGCGCTGCAGAAATTAGTTCTGGATGAAATCCCAAGAATAGGGTGACATACACACCTTTTGATAAAAGAGAATATAAAAATGTTCACGTCGAATGGCTTCCCAGGAGACTTCTCGGGTCCGGATGCACAGCTACTCCGCAACAAGCAGGCTCTGTTGAGATGACAAGAAAAAACCCAGCGCCCTGAACGCTGTTCGAACCAGCACTCCGGAGAGTTGAAAAGCTTGTCAAGCGCTCGCTTTCGGGACAGGCCGCTTACTTATGGTGGCTTCATACCTGTCTGCTCGATGCACCATCCAGCCACCCATAATATAGATCAGTGGGCGGACGTCATTTTTACTCTTGTGATGCAGGTCCCTGCAGGTTCCCATGGGGTGCAACCTGCTAGCCCAACTGAGTCAGGCATGCAGCCCTGCGGGGAATGTCAATTACACTTTTTTAGATGTAGACACCCACATTTTGCGTGTACCTGAAACAAGCTCTAACACAAAGCAAACAAAATGATTGGCCTTTTTTTAATGCCTCCTTTTCTTTTGCTGAGAACACACATACAAGTCATACGCTATAACACATTCAGTGGTGCGGCTTAATTTATAAGCACTTTTTTATATATCTTCGAGCTTTTAGAGAAAAGATTCAATATAATGGGGTCGGACATAAATGGTTGCTATAAGCTATCCTATATATTTACACATTATCTGATATCATAAAAGCACTAGAGCAGGGTAGGGCGGTACTGCATCTATTATAAATTTCTATCCATTTAAAAGTTGGCATTTATTTAATTTATTAGTATTGGCTATTATTCTTTGACAAAGAATAACTGGGCGAGTTGGTACGTTGATGCTTTTTCAACTCCCTCGAATATTCAGGTTCTTTTAACATTTTTTCATGCTTTTGCTTTTTCTAACTGCTCTGCCTTTTGTAGCGGCTTTCGCCGCCACTAAAAAACGTGACATCCAAACTCACTTTATTCACAACGCACAATCGCAAACTTGGAAAGCGTGCCGCTTCGGCATACGCAAAGAGATCGTCCGTCTCTACGGCACAGGCATTAGCTTATGCAAAAAATCATGCTGCATGCTCGCTCTTGTAACGTTTTTCTCGCTCCCGCTTTATGAAACAAATCGTTGGCAAGAGACTGTTTGGACCAAACGTCAGAACTAGCATGACCTGTGATTGCTTGAACTGCCGTCAGGCTGTACTTGAACGCTCCGCAAAAGCGCCGTCGGGCGACCGTCGTAGGTACGGCGCCCAGGACAGGCCCTCGGTTGGCCCTCGCTTCCGCCGCACGCGAATCTTTCTCACTCTACGGAGAAAGCCATAAATTTTGAAAATACGCTCTTCTCAAATAACGAAATAAAACCGGGTAGAGCATAGTGAGAGCCGAGCATAGCTTAGCAAGCACACGGTACAATACAAAGTTTGAAACAGCAGCGCACTTTGCAGGAACAAACGAAACTTCCTCACCTTCGCTTGCACCAGTCGGCCATAATTGTCCGCCACTTGCGACGCTGCGTCTCACAGCTCTCAGTAAAATCTTGCTATTATTGAACACGGTATTCGTAAGTAAGCTATCTAAAATATCCGCTAAAATGGCTAAAACGTAAAAAGGAAGCGATGCTAGAACCCTCTGGAACTCCAACGGCGGCCGAACGGAAGCTGATTGCAATAGGGATGGTCTTGCGCAGTTTTCAAAAGACTCTTCTTTTGTTCTTTGTTTTTTTTTTTGAAGACAAAACTAAGCAAATCATTGTATTAATAATAATAATGTCACTTTATTATATTCATAAAAAATTAACAATACGGTTAGTCTATCTTAAGTTTTATCTCAACTTTCGGTTTTCTTTTTCAATGTAAAACCGAAACTATCTCAAGCAATTTCTCCTTGTCGCCAAGGCTATTTTGATTCATCAGCGCATGCTTGCACCGCTGGGATTTCGGCTTTTCTGAAAGGATCGGATCTCGCGGCACATAAATAATGAGGGCAACCTCGTATTGTCAAACAATGAGCGTGCCCGTCTTTTTTGACGAGAGAAAGACACGTTAAATTTACGTGGATTTTTTAGTGTGGAACTCTATATCGACGGTGTTGTTCGTTGTTGCAATTGTCAATCTCTTTTCACGTGAATTGAGATGTGTTAGAGTTTTGCAAGATAAATCTACACCATGAAACACTTTCGGTGAAAGCTTGACGTTGTTACATGAAGGCGCCGATTTCTCCAGCCTATTTCAGAGCGAGCTTCCATTCATAACATCACTTCGCTTACGCGGTTCAGAAGTTGATTTGCGCCGCATGCGACTATGCAAGGTGGAACATCGTATGTCCCCATTATTAGCCGTGGTTTCTTTTGCCTCCTGTCCTTTTGATTGCTGGGGATGCAGATATCTGAAACAGCGTATAATGCGCTGAGACCTGCATTACAAAAACACCGGATTATCCTGCAAACGTAATTTGTCTACTAGCCTACACTCTAAGAAAGGAAGGGAGTTCGAGGGAGTTAGACCGCGTGACAACACCCACAGCGTGCGCTAGCACCCCTTCGGAAGGAATATCCTCTCTCGAATAGAACGAGCGAGCAAGGGGAAAGAGAGTGGGGTGCTACAAGAGTCCCCTGGGGATTCGAAAGGATTATTGGAAGGGCGAAGCCTGCCCTCGGGCCAGGCTTCCTTTGCGAAGGGGTAAAGTGGATGACTGGCCTTGTGAAAGTTAAATCCGATCCTGGAGTTTATGTTTTTACTTTACTTCTTTTCTTCTTTTTTGCTTCACAGATTCTTTGAAATTGCTGACGTTCCCTTTTTGTTCGTTTTTCTTTTTTACGTTTTCCTATTTACTTCCAAGTTCAAAAAGTTGCCTGACTGTTTCATAGAGGGCGCTGGCGGGCAGGTCAACGTAGAGTTCCTGTATAGGGTCCCTACGGGAGCCAGAGTTGCGCGTTCATGCATGGCATGTGGATACAGCTCCTCACGTGACTGAATTCGGCGAATAGCAGCGCCGCGCGTTCGAGGCGCGCTCAAAAGCCAGGGAACGTACGCCGGGGCGCGTGCAACGTCTACTTTGCTGCACGACACTTGATACCGCTCCTCACGTGATCGGATCTCGGCGAATAGCGGCGAGGGCGGCACGCGGCACGTGGAATCAAACGCGCAACTCTGGCTCCTGTAGGGAGCCTATACAGGAACTCTAGATCGACAGACTGACACACCATGCCGTGGCTTACATTTTGCGAGTTCCAGTTTTTACAAGCTTACGGTTGAGCATGTAACCTTCAAAGGAGGTTTAGATTGGTGTTGTTTACGCTTCTGATACAAATGTCTTTGTCGCTGGTCTCATCCGGTAAGATAGAGGACACAAACCAATGTGAGACAATCTGGGTAGCTAAAACGAAAATAAAAATATCTCGCCATTAATTTGTTTAGCAGTGGGAGACACTGAAAGTTGCATTCCGGTGACAACCAATTTAGTCAGCTGCACGCGCTAGCGACCGAAAAACTTTTAACTTAGGAAATATATAGCAAAAAGATAAAATCGTGGAGAAAGCGTGAAAACAGCATTTATTCTAGATTTGAAGTTCCGCGGGCACGACGTTTTTGCGAACTCTCGAAGCTTACCCGATATTGATTTATGCCGCGTTTTATATATCGTACAAATAAATTGTGAAATAAAAAGCCCGTGACCATACTCATTCAGAGCACAACTTTTCACAAAGTTTTTGTTACACAGCGCCCTACCTCGCCCAACCGAGGTTATTAGTGCTGAGCAGTCAGGACATCGTCGGAATTTTTCACTTGGTATGATGACCCTCTCTGTTCGCGTTAGGATATTTTAGGGTAAAAACATCTGGGAGCCATCCTTTTTTTATTTTGTCAGTTTGAGAAGTTTCTTGACTGCTTCATGTACGGCGCTGGCGCACTGCCTGGTGGGCCGAGACGCCATTCCGTAAATTACATTTTGTGTGTTCCAGTTTCGACAAGCTTACGGCCCTGGCGTAAACTGCGAGCGGATTTTAGGTCGTTTTCGTTTATTATGTCCCTGTTATACGAGGGTTCCGGCCGAATAGAGGTAACATTACAACGTGAGACGGGCTGGGCGGTGGATCGAAAACAAGAATATTTAAAGGGGCGATGGAATGGTTTTAATGCTGAAGGAATTCGCGGCTTGTAATTTTTGTATCGTTTATCTTCAAAAAAAAAAGATAGAAATCACGTCTATTTTTTTAAAT
This sequence comes from Ixodes scapularis, assembly GCF_016920785.2. Classification (NCBI taxonomy): domain Eukaryota; kingdom Metazoa; phylum Arthropoda; class Arachnida; order Ixodida; family Ixodidae; genus Ixodes; species Ixodes scapularis. The sequence continues at coordinate 42,829,578 of NW_024609879.1, read as the reverse complement.
AAATATCGCGATTCCGTTTCGTAAAATGCAAAGCAATAAACGGTAATATCTGGGGTCTTTAAACCACGCGCGGCGGCTGGAGTGACGGATATTTGGGTACATCTGGGTGAGTTTTCTCGACGCCATCTGCATGAGGCGCACAAAACCATTCTCTATAATGCTGCGGTGGAAGAATGCGAACACACACACGTTCAGGCACAAAAGAGACGATGAAAGGGGGCTCGACCTTAAAAAGACTATTTACAGAACCCAGACACACAGGTTAAACCTGTGCTCCTGCTTTTATGCGAATGACTTTGGTGTAGATAGGTGTGTCTATTTCCGCTTTCAAGTCCAACAGGATGGCGCCGTCCCACGCGGGTACGAATGAGTGCAAAAGGGTCATCTTGAAAAATCAGTTTGTTGGAACAGTGTCGTGAATGAAATATCTCTAGCTTGCGGGTCTACGCATGTAGGTCAAACATAACGACGCATTTACGACAGATTAAATGAGCATAAAAGGAATGCCAAGACCCATACAACGACCTCTGAAATAGCTAAACGTGTTCGTGAGCAACTCTGAAGTTGTGGTTGGGGCCCTTTTTAGGGAATAAAATGTACAAAATGCAAAACATTACCTTTTTTTTTTTTTTGCAGGGTTGTGTTTTTATATTTTGCTTCACGATTCCGGGGTCTGTAAGGGATTGTCTCTCTAAGTTTTCGATGTGTCACGGTTAGAAAATTGGCTTATAACGTGCTGTACTAGGTTTAGGGTTTTATGACGCAAGTTATTGGGAAGTAGCGCGGCATGGGCAGCACAGGGAGGGCGCTCCTGAACGATAGAAGGTGGCCTGCAGGCGGACATTCCCCAAGAGAAACAAAGCTCCCGAGCCCCGCAAGTTCACTTTTCCCCTCTTCTCTGGCGTTCATGTCCGCCCATCGTCTTTTCTGCGTCCCGATCAATATTATAACGTTAACAGAACGCCCTTCCACGTTTCGCGTTAGTGCGATGACCGGCTATTCACGTGCTTGTTTTACAGCAATCTAGGAATCCCACGCATTCATCGAAAGTTCGAAACACATGCTCCAAAAACAAAACGAAAACAGCACCGTGATTAAGTTTAACAAATTCAGTTTATGTTTTCGGGTGTTTGCTGCAATGCACTCTATTTGACATGTCACAAACTCAAAGGTATGTACATATCTTCTGTGAGGAGGTCTAGGCAATCAAAAGTTGTTCTGGATTGAAACTGTTCCTACTGTAGACGGATAGTTTTGCCACCGCAGTGCGGAAGCTAACGTGGGATCTTAACGTTCATTGTGCAATAATAATAAATTTTGCCATGAAACGATACTGAATTTAAAGATTAAGCACTTAAAAAAAGAATGCTGACAGAAGTATGTGAACTTCATGCTCTCGTGCAATGCCTCTGAACTGTGCGTTTTCTTTTTTTTTTTTTTTTGTATAGTTTTAAAAGCACACGCGAACTCCTCTTGCAGTCGCTCCTACGCAAAACTTGCTGACGCAGTTTCGGGAAACCACGACGTTGATATACCACGGGTATACCTTCTGAACTGTCGTGGCTGACATTTGAATGGGGTTCATGTGTTGAACTCGAGCACTGCGTTGGCACTGCACTTAGGCTTAGCCGCAATTGATGCTTTGCGGGACATTCAAATTTTGGCTCGAGCTCAATCACTGCAGTGACCGCCGGAACAGCCAAATGTACGAAGTGGGGAGTGCGTACGAAGTGCGGAGTGCGGCGCGTGCACCGTTCATTGACAACCGCTGCGCATTGCTGTAATGATCATTCGCGGCACATCATGTGCAAGAATTACATAGGGCAGGGGAGCTGGTTGGAAAAGAACATGCTGTATTTGTAAACCCTGGGACGGAGAGAATTGAAAAAAAAAATAGAGAACACAGCTCATTGCCTCAAACTTGTGGCCACTTTTTCTGTTCAAAGTGCAAGAGCAAGTTGTTTTTATTAAATATTTTCTGCGACTACTCGTGCGTTGCCAGAAGTGCTAATAAGTGTTTGATAGGTTATAAGCTGGAGGTATCTGACGATAGTGGAGGACAGTTTTATTGTCCCTTTATCGCACTCCTGTACGATGATAATCCGAATCCAATGGGGCAGTGGCCGGGATCTAAATCAGTAATTCTACAAAAATTCAGAACCTTTTTCCCATTATATTAGCAATATTACGACTTAAAGTGAGAAGCTAAACATAATTTTAAAAACTTCCATAAATATGCGTTTCTCGAAGCGAGAGTTTTTTTTTTTTTTTTTTTATACACAAGACGTGGATACAGGACGTCAGAACAAGTCTGGTCAATGTTTTATTAACTGCTCTGCTCTCCCATAAAATCACGATGGAGAATACAGAGCGCGGCCTAAAGAAGACGAAGTAATTACGAAAACTAACGTCAAGGTGATCTCTCCCGAGGCTCTGAAATGTTTTCGCTGAAGCTTTCCCAGCGTACGCTCACAATGGAGGCAGGTGCGCCAGCACCCGGCCGCTCCTTATAATCCCTTACGTCCTCCAACCTGATTTCGCTAAGCTAGGGGAAGGACGGACTCGACAGGTTTGTTGTACCCTTCTGCCCTTGGCTGGGCATTGACTTTCCTCTAAACTCCGGTTCACAGCCGTGTCATCCCGTACCCTTATGGCGTCACCGGCGACGTGGTACGGCTACGGGTGTTGTAGAAAAAGAAAAAAAAAAGTTATAAAAAAAAAAAAAAAAAGCAACAACTAGAGGTTCAGGGCGAGGGAAAAGTACGCTGGGGAGGGGGAAGCAGGCGGAATGATGGATAGAAGGGATGTGCCTTCCTCACCGCTCCAGCAATTCGTCTGCTTCCTCCTCCCGTCCTACCTTCAACGGCGTGCACCAGTGTCACTTGTTCGTGACTTCCAAGACATCTACAAAAATTATCGTTGTTGGTGGCAGTCGAACAGAGAAAGGAGTGCGTCAAGCGTTTTTAGAATCGGCCCTCAAGGTGTTCGTCAACGAGACTGATGATTCAGGTAAGATGTGGCGCTTCATATTTCTCTTAGTACAAATTGCTTAGAGCGCACTGGTTCCGTCAAATTATATTTAAGGCCATCGGAATAGTCTGCTGTCGACTGGTGTTATAGTCGAATAATTCGTGCTAGAAAACAAAAGTCGCATAGTCAATAGCTTGCCGAAATTGGCGAGCTTATGTTGTAAGCAGAAATATTCACGGAATATTTATTTAAGTTCCAAAATGTTAAATACCGAAATATTAACATAGATATTGGCTTGTCTAGAAAATTCTTGCCTAAATAAAAACACTACAAAATGAAAGAGCTCTCAGGGGAAATTCAGTAAACCATTGATGTATTAGTCTTTCAAAGCATCTCAATCGCTTGGTTACTAGTAGGGCTAAACGTCGGTAAAAAAAAACATGTTAGCACGATTAAATATTTTGTTATTCACTTAACTAATTGATTAATCAGTTTCGTTTATTGCCATGAATAATAGACTAAAAAAGTCAAAATGGGATATTTTGCTTTCGCTGAATATTGTTATAAACGGCGCAATATACAATTCAGGACTTTAAATCAACCTTGATGTGTAGTTGAAATCAGCCAAAAGGCATTCACACTCCCAATTTATTACTCCAGCCACGGAGGCAAAGAGGTTCCTTCATATTCTCCGGCAATAGCGAACTGCTTTGATTATGCGCTAACCGGACTCTCGCCAGGCGCTGAACTTTACTGGGACACGTATAACTTCCACTTGCATTACGGCGAAGACGTGTTTATCGTTGGTGATCTGTTCAGGACTTTGAGGGAATGCGAAGAGATTGTTGTTTTATTCACTAGGTAGTAGGGTCCTTGTTTTATCTATGCTTAACATCTACTATATTCAACCTTTTACGCTTCTTCAGATTTATACTAATTATTTCCAGGAACAATATTAATTTCAGACAATCATTATTGTTTCCACAGATTCTCAACAAATTTGAGCAGCGCAGTGATAAGATGCCTTATGAAAGCCTCACTGTACACTCTTAGAAAAAAGGGTCAGTATAGTCCTCCGTAAAGGGAGGAACGCTCTTGACACATATGTTCCTTCAGAAAGGGGAAACTTTCGTCCCTTAAGCAGGGGAGGAAAAGTTCCTCCGTCGACTGCATCTCATTATGGCGGCCACGAATCGAGCAAATCGAGCTCGATAAGGCTTAGCGAGAACACTAAGTCTATTGCACGAAGCGAGAGGAGCAGGAAATAAAAACGTAACACGAGCTTTCCGTGAACTGTATTTATTTCCGAAGTTTCTTTACCCCTGCAGGTAAAGAAACTTACGCTTCGAAAGCATGCAGTCACTCAGTCTTCTCATCGTCAGCACTGCGATGTTCAACGGAGACAACCGGCACCCAGTTCGCGCACTTTATGTCTTACTTTTGCTATTCCTCGAGCCACAATTCCTTCGTCAACCGTTGCGTCAACCGCACATCACGGACGAGTGAAAATCTTTCGCCCGCAAAACCAAAAGCCGCTCTAAAAAAAAAGCAAATCCGAAGCAACCTCTTGGCTTACCTCAGCACGGTAAAGCGAAATTATAGCGTAGCCGCGTTGCGTAAAAGGATGTTAAATCGCTTGCCACCAGATGGCAGGGTCAAGCAGAGTAATCGCACGTAGCTAGGCTAGGTGGCGCTAGGTACCGCCCAATTCATGTTCTACAAAAAATATTTTTATTTCCTTACGCCATAATTGCGTTTCCTTTTCTTCGGGAATCTCTAACACATGTTGACACGTTGCGCACACTACAAGCAGGTGAACATACATTGAACGCATACACAGGTATCGCACATACAAACATCAATACAACAGCACACTACCCCGATCACTTTTTTTTTCTTTATTGGACACAATGTGCAGCATACAAATGCCATGTCAATATTCATACAAACCGCCCAAAAACTCATGGGCTAACTAAAAGTCCTTCATATATTTACACAATTCAAACAAGTTTGCCCAGTCAGGCGCTGTGTCAGGAGTCCTGCAGTACACAGACTGGACCTGAGTTACCACATTAATAAAATGAAAACGTGCCTGTTTAACTTGCAGGTCTGCATGACGCAGTTCCATTCGGGTTTTCCATAGACTAAACAGACCCAGGACTATAAACATATCATAGGGGACCGTGTCCCTTTATCGACTGGAAGGAAACGAATTGTTTCATGCGTTATAACCAAGTCCTTTTTCAACGTTCTCTGTAATATGTCCCAAAAGAAGACCGCGTCCCAACAATAAATGAAAATGTGCTCTATTGTTTCTGGCGTCTTGCACAGGAGACAATCAATCGACCAAGGAACGAAAAGACCCTTTTCCTCCAACCATGGTTTGACAGGCAATGTACCGCTATGAAGTTTAAAGAAAAATGCTTTGACAACGGGCGGGACGGCCATCTTTTTGACGCGACACAACACATCTTGTCCCGGACAATGGCTATAAAATGAGCGGTACAGGGGCGTGGGAAAAAGAATTTCAACTAAATCCCTTGACAACTTCTTTTTCTTGACGCTATTAAGGTATTCCAGAGAAAATCGCGATTGTAAAAATAAAGCAGCATCCTTCACTTCTTTCAAAAATCCAACCAGACTCAGAGGTTTACCACAATCACTGGTAACTAACATGGCGGGCAGGGAATTAGCTAGTTTCATCTGGATAACAGTGCGCAGAAACGGGTGGTTCTGATCACGCAGAAAACAGAAACGTGAAACTAGTTGTCTAACGTACAAGTGCGTGAGCCCCAGTCCCCCGGTCGTGACGCGGCGAAAGAGGTTGTCTCTTCGCATCCTCTCCCAGCTGGATTTTCATATAAAAGTGGCAAAAACTCTATGAAACTTTTGGATGCTTATACGTTTACACGCCAGAACCTGTAAAACGTACCATAGCTTCGCTATGAGGAAGATGTTGCATACCGTGGCACGGGTGAAAATAGATATATCCCGAGTAACCCACGTCGCGGTCTTTGATTTTAAATCCTCCAAAACTTCGGTCTAATAGGGTGTGCTGTCCTTGTAGTGTTGTAACGGCACCCCGAGATAGGTGGTTGGAGTGCTTGTCCAGTCAATTCTTGCAAAGGACAATGGCTTTGAGGTCCAATTGCCGTGCCAGAACCCGCAACACTTCCCCCAGTTGACCGCGGCTCCTGTGGCATCACAATACTCATTTGTGATCTTCACAGTTTCCTCTATGCTTTCTTTATCACTGCAAAAAACGGCAACATCGTCCGCATATGCTGATACTTTAACTTCCACCGTGTTTAAGGTGAAGCCTCGAATACTTTTGCAGGCTGCAATTTTCAGGCAAAAAGGCTCTAAGTATAATGAGAAAAGTAGAGGCGACAAAGGACAGCCCTGTCGCACCGATGTCTTGGCTTCTATGCGTCTTGATAAAGAATTGTTTATTACCAGTCTTGTACCACAGTTATCATAAGCCATGGTCACGCCTTCCAAAATTAGGTCCCCAACATTTACGTGTGATAAAATCCGCTTCAGCACGTCGTGCCGAACCCTATCGAAAGCTTTTTCGAAATCCAACTGAATCATAGCCACGCGGCTACCCCCCACTGTTTCTAAAATACTCCTTGCTACGTGTATGTTTGTTTGTATAGACCTCCCTTGTATGCCACAAGTTTGGTGATCTCCAATAAGGTCAACGATGACTTTCTGAAGGCGGCGCGTGAGGATTTTTGTAAATATTTTATAGTCTGTGTTACACAACGAAATAGGCCTATAGCCTGTTACACTGCGTTTTTTGACTTCGTCGTCCGACTTCGGTATAAAAATTGTATGGGCCTCAGAAAATGAACGTGGCAATTTATGCTTTTTGTAGGCTTCTTGAAATACCGAAAGCAGTAAGGGGCTGACAGATTTTTTGAAACATTGATAAAATTCCGCGCACAGGCCATCGGGCCCCGGCGTTTTCTGTCGCGCTAACGAATCAATAACTAGCTCGATCTCTCCTATGGTTATGTCTCCTTCTAGCCATGTTTTCGCGTCCTCGCTTAGTTGGGGCATGAGAGCAAGGAAGTCATCTAGATTTTGAAAACCTTTAGGAGGCGACCGTTCGCCAAAGAGCTTATTATAATAGTCGACAAAGCCTTGCTGAATGACCTCTTTATCCCTGCTTATTGCCCCATTAACCTCAATTTCACGGATTTCCTTTGACAACGCATATTTCTTTTCATCGGACAAAGCTCGCTTGGTGGGCTGCTCCCACCCTAGGTACTTCTCAGACCGTGAACGTATTACTGCCCCTTTGTACTTTTCTTGGTATATTTTGTCTAGCTCTGCCTTAATGTTTCGTATATCTTCCATGCTTGTCCCTGGTTTTTGGCTCTCTAAGCGGTGAAGTGCTTCCAGGTTCCGTTTTAGTTGTTTTTCGCGCTCCCTGCGTTGAAAAAGAATGTTGCTCGATCTTTCGATCGCTACCAATTTCACTTCCTCTTTTAATACTTCCCACATTTCGCCTAAGTCGCCGTCCCTTTTGCTAACGTCACGCAGTAGTCCGTCTACAGTATCAATTAACTTTTCGTCCTTAAGTAGTGTTCTGTTGATCTTCCAGAGGCCCCAATTGAACTTTAAGGCTGCGCTTTCTTTTTTCCCTATTTTAAAGCTTACGAGGCAATGGTCCGAGAAAAAAACTGGTTGGACGCTATACTCACGCACTTGTTGTAATAGGTCGCACGATAAATAAATACGGTCAAGACGAGCGTGGGAAGAAGCTTGAAAATGGGTGTGGCGCAGACTATGCGTTGGTGCGCACGATCCGCCTACGTCATCCAGGCCACAAGAGATTACCATGTCTCTCAAAACACTCACGCTGTTATCACTTATCGCTGTCTGCGAGGACTTATCGCTCTCATCGCAAACACAGTTGAAATCACCCATCAGAACAACTGTTCTGTCACAGTATACGTAACTGTGTTGAAACTGAAAAAACTGTTCTCTGTCTCCCGCATTATTCGGTGCGTATACACATATAACCCGCCACTGAACACTTGCCAAATTAAAATCGCATAAAATAAAACGTCCACGATCATCTGTAGTCACATGTAAGTTCGAAATATTGATGGATTTTTTCACAAAAAGGAAACATCCCGCCGAAAAACCAACCGCCTGACTCACGCACACTTCATATTTGAAAAGAAAAGGCTTTAGCGCAATCGCAATGTCATTTTCACTTTCCATTTTAGTTTCTTGCACTGCAAGAAAATCCGGATTCGCGTCAGATAACAAGCGTTGCAACTGGTACTGCTTCTTCCTCGAATTTAAACCGCGTATATTGAGGGTGGCAAATATGAGGGCTATATTAAAATTGGCGAAGATTAAAACAAAAACCGTGGAACTACACTGTCATTCTGACAAAGAAAAAAACCCACTCACGACCCTAGTGTTCTTTTTTCTGGACGCCTCACCGCGGTTCTTCCCGAGGCTTGACCTCCACCGAGGTTCGAGGCCTTCCTCCTTGGTATTTGCCCCTCTTGGACATGACCGTTCTCCACCTTTCGAGCACCGTGTTCCGGAGCTCCGCTGGGTGCTCGTCGTCCGGTGTAGCTGATGGCGGGAGAGGCCGCTTGGCAGAGCCGTCCACGGCCTCCATTTGGACGCTGTCGTCCTCGTGGTCCGCCTTTTGGGCGGGGGCTATTGACGCCCGGTGTGCCTGGTGTTCGTCTTCTTTGCCGTCGGGTTCTTGGGGCGGCAGAGGGTGAGTAGGCCCGCTGCCTGCCGTTTCTTGCGTTGGAGTGACGTTCGCTTGGGTTTTCACCTCAGCTGGGGGTACCTGGGGTGGGGCTGAAGAAGTACTTGCGGAGGTTCCACCCTGACCCCGAGGTTCCGGGTTGATGGTGGTTCCTCCGGCTTCTGCCGTCGCCGCTTCCGCCTCGACCTGGTCCATGATGTGTTCCGCCAGGTCTTCTTCCGCCCCCGCGTGAGCCACGACGGCGTATGTCCTGACACACTCGCTTCTAGTGTGCCCGAAGCGTCGACAGCCTTCACAGCGGGGCACACGACACTCCTTCCGGATGTGGCCGGTCTTGCGGCACCGAAGGCAGAGCGGTGCCCGTCCTGGCGCCAGGACCAGCGCAGTGCAGCCAACGAGCCGGAGCTGATGCGGCAGGTGCTCAATGGTGACGCCCTCTTTTAGGGTTAGTCTCACCGTCGTCGTGGTCGACTGGACTCCCTCGAATCCGCCGACGCGCCAGGTCTCTCGGGAAACTTCCTCGACATTGCCGAAAGGTTCCAGGGCTCGCTTTACACAGTCGTCGGGCAGGTAAAACGGAATCCAATGCAACTTGAGGCGCACCTCCACCCGGTCCGGGTCGAGGATGATGCACTGTCTGCCTTTAACTTCGAAGGCCTTGACGTCAGCCAACTTCTTTTTGGCAGCGGGTGTCTTCAGGGTCGCCAGCCATACGTGGTTCATCTGAAATGAACCAAACGCAGCTATGTCCTTGAGCACTCCTGCGTTCTCCAGCCCGGCCTTGAAATCTTCGATCCGGTACGGTCTTTCTCCGATATCGGCGTGCAAAAAGACAGAATTTAGCAGATGCTCGCCCGCCGGGATCGGGGGCATGATAATCCTGTAGTCCTCGCTGCTGCGTTCATCCTTGAAACCACGGCTATCAGCGGCCGTTGATACGGCTCCGACGGAGCTCATTGCGATACGTCTGCTCGCCTCGAAAGCCCAACGACGAATAACACTACCCCGATCACTACTCCCAAGCCCCGCATTTCCGTCTTTTATACTGGTCGTTTTGAACCTAAGGAATTTTTCGGTGACTCTTTAAGCAATAAAAAATATTCCAAACATGTTCATTTTTTTCCAGAAATGTCATTCATCTGAGGCTATTTTTAATAGCTCAGGGGTTGAATCTCTTATTAAAAAGAAAACGCTCGATCATGCCATAATTATCTGAAAGCCAATAAATCGAGCCGCTCCAATGTGGTTCCAAGCCATGAGTTTGTTTTCCCGCATGGCCCTTCGTAGCCAGTATTTATATTGTAGCGTTTGTTTTTCTATTTGTGCTGTTCGCGCACGGCTGCAATTGCCGTCTTGAATTAATCTTTGTAGAGCGGATATTCACTCAGCTGGAAGTGATGCTTCACGGGCAGAGAAATCGCTTTTCGATCAACTTGAATGCAGTCAAAGCCGCGACTTGCGACAACTGTTAAAGTGTACGGAGCTACGCCGTTGCGAGCTCGAAAACTTATAGCGCTCATCCCAGCGCGCCACTTAGAGTGCAGTTTCTACAGGAACCGTAATATATTTAAACAGTAAAATTAAAGATAGCGTTTTTTTTTTTTTCGATTTTACCTATTTTTTTTATGCTAAACTTCCATTGTAAATATACGTACTTTCCGTTATACTTTCGTAGTGTTCAGTCTTCTCCCCAGAGCGCGATCGCTCTCGGGGACCGACAGTCACATTGGCCACTGTACGATAGGAGCTTACCGTTCAAACCAGCGTTCCAACATGACTATCCACACGTCGATCGACTGCACCTAATCCCTCAAGTGGTTTTAAACTCTTTAATGTAAAGCGGAATGTCATCCTGCGACACCCCGCCCCCTCCGATAACGGCCCGACCAGCGGCATCAATGCCCGACAGTTTACGTCATCTCATCTTGTTACACCACTGATACGCGACCACACGGTCACATCGGCGATAATTCCAGTCTTCTGTTCACAACCCACAACACTGCCATCACGACGTCGCTGACACGCAGAAATACAGAAGCACGTTGACGATGTTGCTGACACGCAGAAATACAGAATCACTTTGAACGCCGGTTGGCACTCGGCACGGGACAACAGAACCGAACTCAGCACGGAAGGCACCCAGGCAATCGGCAGGAAAACCTGCCTGCATTGGACGCAGTTAACGCGATTTCCATAACGTCGAAAACGTCGACACAGTTCCTCGTGGTTTCGCTGCTGTAGTTCCGCGTGCGTCCCGCAAATTGGAGACGGCCGTCTTACCCAGTGTATGTAGCGCTGCTGGCACTGCTCCGGAACTTCGCTGTTTCTAGTGGCTTCGTTAGCTCGTTTGATAAAATTAGTGGTAAAAACGTCAATGCAACGGAAATGTTCTGCACGTTTGGACTAGAAGACGGAATTACAGGCAGCCTTCGCTGCCGCTGAAGCTCAATGAAGTCAACATTAATTTATTAAACAACGTGCGCGATGTGCTCGAAAAACGAAACCGAAAGAAGACGAGTCGGGAGGGCGAAAGCTTTCTCCGGTCTGCCCGGAGGAGGAAAACGTCTCGGTGAATAATAAGGACTTTAATTTTCCTTTCATCGGTCAAGGTTTGTTTATGCGTGTTTTGGTAAATAAAAAAAAAATAATAATAATAATTTACAAAAAAAAAAAGAAAAAAACGCTCCTCTGGGGATCGAACCTTTGACCACTTGGTCAGTAGCGCGATGTTTTACCCCTGCGCCAACTGAACAAGGAGGAACTCGCCTTCCTCCTTTCATCTGAACTGCCGTTCCTCCCTTCTCTGGGCAACTTGTCTGCAACAAGGAGGAACAGTCGCTGTTGCTACCTTTCTCCTCCCTTTTTTCTTAGAGTGTATTTTTCGAGCCAAAGTCCTAGCAGATCCTTGAACTGACATGGAGAAGGTGGGCTCACGAAGGATGCCTCGCTATTCCTCAGACATGCGCAGCTGGAGCAGAATATAGCTAAAGCAACCGATCAAGAAAACCTACCCATCACAAAAATGCAGCGAAACTCGTGTCGATGTCCTCACAGAATCCGCGGTGGGTTAATCACTTTGATCTACAGAGCTCTTCAAGCGAATGACGCAGCTCATAACACTGTTTAAATCGAAAACGCGATCTGCGCAGGACAATGTTTTCCTTTTCCTGTGCGTGCCTGGCGGGGTTCCTTACGAGTCCTGACAAATTACGAAGTTAAACTGGCCCAGTTTTCTAGCTTATTACATGACCAAGTCGTGTGCGACGTTTCGAGAATTGGCGTTGCACTAATTGGGTCCAAATTGAGCTAAATTTATATTCGAATTATATGTATTCCCTAAACATGTGCCCGCTTCGTACTAGGCACATGAAGGTCATATGTATGTTAAAATTATTTAAACGCTACCTGTTCACTTCATCTTGTGGTATGTGAGCATTTGGTGAAAGGCCTCAACAGTCTATGCAAAGTTAATGGCTGCGAACATCGAAATCATTACGTGACATTAAAAGAAAAATTATGCACTCACACAGCATACGGAAGCAGGCAATCTCTGATTATTATATCTAAATATGAAAAATAATAGAACGTATAATCATGACCCATGTTTGCATATTTTTTTTAAGTGCGGTACTTTATTATATTGCAGGTTCCAGGAGAAAGATAAACTCATCTGACGGTCCTATTCTCCACAGATGACGCCTTCTATTCTGCAGCTGTCCAAGTCCAGGTGGAGGACCTGTCGGTGGATGTTGGCGACGTCATCCATGGCTTCAGCCTCATAATCTATTGAACTTTGGGTATTCAATATGCAACGGGGATCAAGTCCGCCTTGGCTCTCTTTGAACGTACGATCGGGCTGAAAGAAACACCACTGGAAAAGGTTGCCCTGAAGCTTCTTGGCAGGCTACAAGCTTTTAGTAATTATTTTTTAAGCTTTTGACCTGTATCAAGTTTTTGATTTTACAATAAAAACGTGTTCGACAATATTGCTGGCTGACATGACTGGCAGGACTTTTTTTCAAATGTCTGGATTGTGTGTTTCTAGAAGTTTTCAGTGAAATTTTGATGCCGGCACGTTGCCCGTGGGTATTATTCTCTTATCCCTGAAACCTCCTCGAAGTGCCTCCTTAAGGAACTTGACACGCAAAGAATTCAGAACTCTCTCGTATGACAGCTGGCCTTAGGAATCATCGCCCCTCCAGCACACCTGAACAAGCCAGTTAGCTGAGTTTCGGGGTCTGAAAAAGTGCCTTCACTATTTGGAGCTCCGCGAGACCCATGGTGTACAAAAGCGACCCCAAAAGTGGGGAGTCGCGGAAAACCTCGAAGGTTGTGTATAGTGTCTGACAACACTCGCAATTAGGGGGATCACGCGAGTCTCTAGGTATAAAAACGGGCACCACAAAGCACCCAATTTAGGGGCGATCAAGTGATTCCCTGAGAGTTGTAAGCGGTACTAAATAATGCCTCGATTTACCGGTGTCACATGAGTACCTGGGTGTCACAAAAGGCGCCAAAAAGCACCTATTTAAAAGGGATTCGTTGACTCCCTGAGAGTTGAAAATGGTTTCATATAATTCCTCTAATTAGCAGTGTAATATAAGTACCCAAATGTTACAGAGGGCGCCTAACAGCACCCGAAGTGAGGGGTGTCGGTTGAGGCCCGTGGACTTTGAGGGGGGTGCTAAGTGATCCCGTATATCTGGGGAGTACTTGAATTCCCCAACTTGAGAGGATACCACAAACACCCCAGGGGAGTCACATATGGGACACGGTCAAACTCCCCTGAGGGGAGTACCCGTATACACCCTTTTTTCTTAGAGTGTATGAGGCAGCACGCAAGTGGCGGTGCACGTTGAAAACAAAGTCATGGGCATGCTTTTTTATCAGCAGTATTAAACAATTGGTGCAATTACCCTCGATCGCCTAGCTTCCGAATAGTGCTAGCAGTTTTTTTACAGTAAACTTTTATTCTTTAATAAAGGTAACAAATACAGCTCAGGGAAAATAAAAGCTATATTTGCAATAAAATTAGACTTTTCAATTGCTAAATTTATAGAAATGACGGGCTAAAATAATTATTGACAAGTTAGATTACGCTACTTTCCGTGGCGTACAATGTAGCTAATTTTTCTTTTTGTGCTTTTTTTTAGGCGTAAGACCATGTTGCATTTGCGACGTAAGTATGCTATGACAGTGCCGGTCGTTTCCCCGGGGAACTTTTGGACCACCGTGGTTTGCAGTGAAATGAGAAATGAAGCATCCCTTTGTCACGTTACGTCAGCTATACCCGGTGATATTTTTTAATCAACTGGCTTCAGGAAAATTGGGGGCTTACTGTCATGTTGATGCACCCTTCATGTGTGTCGTGCGACTCGGCGGACATTACATGGGTCAATAACCGTGGCAACATTTTTTTAAAGTAATTAATATTCGTAAATTTACTTTTTTATTATTGCTGTTTTAGAGGTAGTCGTTATTAGAGCCTAACAGAATCAAAACTATTCACGAAACAGCAAGGGGATTTCAGATATTTATTTATCTAATTTCGCACTTTTTCCCTCGATTCAAGAACTACGCGCGGCAGGGACGGGCAAAGTGGAGAGTGACTTAGCGGTTTTGACATGGCATATCGGTGATGCCATGTTTGTTTGTTTTAGCGAGAAGTTCTCATACTGGAGTTCTATGCATTATTTCATTTTCTAGTGAAGTTACAACCCTCATAAAGTGCTGTCGCATTCACCATGAACGAAGTTGCCCACTTTTGACAGCGTGCCTTTGGTGGATGCTCCAGCATCACACTTCCAGCGGTTTGACTGAAGGGAATACGTAAGAAAAGAATAGAAACCTTCCGGAAACATTGGCTGCCACGGCTGAAACAGGCGTGTCCATGCCACCGATCTGTACGTTCAATATCAAACGGGCTCCGGAGAGCCGTTTGATTAAACCGGTACAGTTTGCAGGTCTCCGGTCACCCGTCTGCGCAACATGGTCACCGGTTTGAGCAAACGTGCGACAACTTTGCCCAAACGAGTCACCCATTTGACCAGACGAGCGACCCGTTTGCCAAAGATGTGACCTGTTTCTCCAAATAGGTGGACGTTATGGCTCATATGGGGGATCCCTTTGAGCCACACGGGCGACCCCTTTGACCAACTGGTGACCGGTATGGTTCAACTGCTACCGGTATGAACCCGTTTATTTTCATAGAGGCGCCAAATGGATTTTTTTCAGTGGGGCACTCCCTCCAGTTTCTTTCTCTCTTAAAAGTGGAACTGCCGTCGAAGGCGATGACGTGGCCGGTTTTTTCAGGATGTCCCACCAGTCCCACCTAACGAAACATGGCGGGAGTCGGAAGAAAAGGTAATAAGTTTCTTCCACACAAGTCTTGGCGTTACTCTTACTCCGTCCGCCATCGAGCGTGTTCACAGACTTGAAAAGCACCGTAATGAGGGCTCCCCTCCCAGGCCTATTATAGTCAAAATTAAGTCTTTCAGAGATAAAGAACTCGTCTTATCTAAGGGTCCCGCACTAAGGGGATCAATCTTCCGGCTAAGCGAAGGTTTCTTCCCAGACGTACGCGTTGCAAGGCGGGCATTGTAAGCTTTTGTACAAGACCGAGGTCGTGATTTTCGACTACGGGACGATAAGCTTTTCATTGAAAGCACTCGGTACGCGTTTGAGAAGGAAAAAAATTCCGTGAAAGCAGTTCCAGCGTAGCAACCAAAGCACAAAGAAAAGAAATTATTTGACGCGAGCACTGTGCCTGCCTTTCTTTATCGCCAACGCAAGAAGCGTGTGCTCAAATCAAGAAGAGCTACAGTCTGCTGTTAATTCATGTTCTGCTGATATTGTGATTATAACAGAATCTTGGTTAAACGGAGATATTGATAATTCTGAATTACTGCTGAACGACTCGCATTCCATTTTTCGTAAAGACAGGTTGGGACGCAGATGAGGGCGTGTTTTTATAGTGGTTAAAATGCATTGCATGTTCTAAAAAGCCAAGTGGGGAATGATTGTGAAGCATTGTGGGTCCGAATAAAGACACCTTCGTCCTTTTTACTCATCATTGCCTGTTACAAACCACCAGACCTTTTAGGACTACCGTCCGTTCACGAGAAATGTATAGAATTCCTCACCGAGTTGTATCCCTCAGACGTATTTAAACTCGCTGGTGACTTGGACTACCGCGAAATCGCATGGCCTGTTGTGCCTGTCCGCATGCCGTTCGGCTTGTGGCGTTCTCTTCTCGCTCAGGCCCGGTGTTTCGTTGACTCGTGCAGCGCGCACTCTCTTTTCCAAATGGTCGATCAGCCAACTCGCGGCTCCGCAACTCTTCACCTATTTCTCACTACCAACCCGGAATGTGTCACAGCTGTCGAACTCTTAGAACCTCTTAGCGATCATTTGTCTATTTACGTCCAATTATCCTTTCCAACGACTCCTGTCCATTAAGTAAGACTGTGTTTAGTTACCCTCGAGCCGAACAAAATTCTCTTCTTCTCCATCTATCACGTTTCATGCCTACCTTTATAGAGGGCTTTCAAAGTAGAACTGTTGATGAAAATTGGATCCTAACCAGAAATGCACTAATAGAAGCCTTGCCCACATTTGTTCAGAGAGTTCGTATCATGCCACGTAGCGAGCACCCTTGGTTTTCTCTTCGTCTCAAACGGCTTCTCAGTAAAAAGCAAAGGCTCTATAGTCGCGGAAAGCTCATAAAAACCCCATCAGCGTTGGCTAAATATCGAGAACGCGCCTCCACTTGCAAGTAGGGAATTAAGAAAGCTAATCATAAATTCTTTAACGTATATCTCTTCAATTTACTGAAAACAAACCCTAAGAAATTCTGGTCCACTATAAAACCCAACCATTCCCCGGATCGTTAACTCGGGTGGAAATGAACTTTCGGAAAGAGAAAGCTGTGAAACACTTAACTCTTATTTTGGCGATGTTTTCACAGAAGAGTCTTTTCCCTTACCCGATTACACGCCTCAATATACAATCGATCCCAGGATGGACCCTATTTCTATTACGCCGTTATGTATCGAGAAACTGTTTGATAACCTTCCCAATAATCCTGCCCCAGGCCCGATCGACATATCAACTAAATTGCTTAAATCAGCTAAGCCTGTTTCCAGTATTCTTCCATGCAAGCTATTCCAACAGTCCATTGACTCCGGTGACGTACCCCCTGACTGGAGACATGCTCGAGTAAGCCCAATATTTAAGACCTGGGACAAAGATTGCCCCACGAATTATAGGCCCATTTCTCTCACATGTGCTGCATGTAAGTTGATGGAGCACATTGTTTATTCAGAAATTATGAACTAAATGGGTGATAATGGTCTACTTTTTGTAAACCAGCACGGTTTCCGACGGTCTCTGTTCTGTGACACCCAGCTTTATGAATTTATAACAGACATTCGTTAAAACCTTCATCAGCATACTGAAACGCATGCGATTTTTATTGACTTTTCAAAAGCGTTTGACAAGGTTCCTCATCGCCATTTATTATTAAAATTACGTTCGCTTAAAATTGAAGAAACTCTGATCAACTGGATAGCTAATTTTCTTTCAAACCGAGCACAGTACGTCGTCCTTAACAAGTTGCTCGTCTTCTATAGCAGTTAAATCTGGAGTACCTCAGGGAACCGTGCTGGGTCCATTATTATTTCTAATCTACGTTACTGATCTGCCTTCCCTAATTAAGTCTTCAATTAGATTATATGCTGATGACTGTATTGTGTATACTAAAATTTCCGATCCCTCTGAGTGTGCGCAACTCCAAATTGATCTACATGCTATCGAATCTTGGTGTGAAAGATGGCAGATGCAAATAAACATAAATAAAACTAAACAAATGACTTTCACTACGAAACATAACACAATAGACGTTCAATAATTCCTTTCCGGTAATATTATCGAAAATGTATCAACTTAAAAGTACCTCGGGGTTTACTTAACATGCCGTCTTTCTTGGGAATGCCATATAACTAGCACTGTCAGCAAAGCTGACCAGACACTCGGCTTTTTGCGACGCAACCTTTTTCTTGCCTCTAAGAAAACTAAACTTTTAGCATACTCCTCACTTGTTCGTCCCCAGCGGGAGCACGCCTCATCGGTTTGGTATCCCCATCAGTTATTCTTAGAAGAAATGTTAGAGGCCGTCTCAAACAGAGCGGTACGGTTTATTCATAGAAATTATAATTGCACGGCTAGTGTCAGTAATCTTAAAACTCAACTTGGCCTCCCCTCTTTTAAAACACGTAGGACGATACCCGATTTAGCTCTTTTAGAAAAATTTTACTATCATCTTCCTTCGCGGAGATCTTTATTCTGCATACCTGCACCTCACACCTCCCGTCGCTTAGATAACTCCTGCAAGCTTTTTTTATTCATTCCTAGGACAAATATACTTAAATTTTCGCCTCTGCTTCTTTCTATTAATAATTGGAAAGTACCAGACTCAATAGTAACAATATCGGATACCTCAAATTTAGAGAAGCACTTGGCACCTTTTACGGCATGTAGCCCACTTGTGTATTATCCTTTGTTCGTTTTTTTCTCTTTTGTTTGTACTGTGTACCTGAAGTGTACAAAGACTGCCTGCCCCCCTTCCCCCTTTATGTAAAGCCCCACGTGGGCATTTAAGGGATTAATAAATGAAAGAATGAATGAATGAATTGCAAAGAAGGACATCCAAGGCAACGGGCTGGGAAAACATCCTTAAAAAACCGGCCAGGTTATCGCCTTTGACAACAGTTCTACCCTCGAAACAGAAAGAGACTGGAGAAAACGTCTCTGTCTAGAATGCTGGCACATGCAAAATACTCGCAACCTGAGCCGATTCACTGGAACGCTGCCGAGCCGCTATATACACGGGCTACGATGTGCCGCACACAAAAAGAAGAAGAAAACAATACTGACTTGAAATAAATTACAACACTTGGGTCCACGCACAGTCAGCCGTGAGCAAAAAGAGCAGCCGGTTTCGCAACGTGGGGCTGGAAGAAGAAATTGGTTAGGGTCTACTAACAAACCGCTTTCATGTTCTTACCTAATTACGCAGAGTCCCGTCAAAATGTTTACATTTATTCGTCCTTATGTATAATAAAAAAAAGGAGAAGCATATCTTACAAAACAGCGGTAAGGTATCGAGCGGGGCGCTCGATAGCGCATCATTGTTTCGTAAATTATGCTTCTCAGTTTTTAATATAAAAGACAATTATCAATAAATGTAATCTTTTTGACGGAACTGTACGTTGTTAGGTAAGCAATATAAAGGGGGTTTGTTAGTAGACCCTAACCAATTTCTTGTCTGACGGGAAGCTTGTCTAGGTACAAATATCACCACACCGAGGCGATTAGCTGCGTCACATGTTGTCTTCATGATGTCTTAGAACTGTTCTTCCGCGTTGGTCCGGTGACTGCGAAAAATGTTCCGGAGCTGAGCAACGTGCTCATGCACAGAATGGAAATTTATGGACACGCTTTGCAGCACGTTTGTGACAGGTTCAAGCTTTACGCTGTACTTGGCGACAATGTGCAAGCACACAATGAAAGATGAGCTCGTCGTCGCACAGTAGAGGATGTGAGCTTGTTGTCTGGTTGCAGAATTTGAGGTGGATTCAGTCGATGCTAGATTTTCGAGTGCGTCGACTCTGGCCGCCACGTTTTGCTGAGAGGCGATTCCAATTGGTATGTATTATGCAGACCATCTTGTTTCACATAGCCTCGGAAAGTTGGGCACCAGTTTCTTATGGAAGACGCTATCACGAAAGGAGTTTATGGTTTGTTTGATGACCCCTATTTTATTTAGGATTTCACTGACCTCATTCAGATCGTTGATCACGAGATTTAGTTTGTGGCTAGCAATGTGAAAAAATTGCGCCATTGAAACTCTTGCTGTATTCTTCTATTCACTCCCCCTTCTCTCTCAGCCATCGTAGAGCATCCATCGTATCCTTGACCAACGAGGTTCTAAAGAACGAGTCCGGCATCTTTCAGAAATTGCAGGATTGTAGTGGTAATATAAGCGGAGTTAAGTCGCTCCAGCACAACGAATCTCATAAACTGCTCACGAACGCAGGCCTCGTCTCCAGCCTTCTCTATGAACCGAACGCCGATGGACAGCTGCTTTGTCCCCCCAATGTCAGCCGTTTCGTCCGCAAGGACAGAGAAAGCTTCAGCTCTATTAGCTTCGCACACTATTTCATCTTTTAGCATGTTGCCACAGATGCTGACTATCTCGTTCTGAACCCGGGCAGATGTGTAGTTGGCGTTTCCAGCTGCGGAAGCAAAGCGTTCCCGAAGAAGAGCATCTTCAGCTTCCACCCGAAAATCAAGAAGATCGTGAAAGAGTCCACTGTCAGACTGCTTCCCGCGAATCGGCAGGTCATGCGTTCCGCAAATGACAATGGTAGAAACTTTCGACTACAGTTTCACGCGATTCCTTTGAACCTGATCATGCAGTACTCTGTCCAACTGGTGAATAACAGGTAGCTGCCTGTTTCCCATTACATCATAATGTTTTGAGAAGCCTCGACTGTCTCCTGGTGTCATCCGGACTTTATGTGGTCCCTGAACACCTCGTTCATCTTTTTGTAGTTCGTGAAAGCGCGCACAATAAAACTACCTTGAGTGACACGGTGAACGTTCGAGCAAAATGTGACGCAGTAACGGCAAAGAGCTCCTTGAGCTGTTGCTGAGCACTCAAGCCAAGGTGAGTAATCTTCCAGCCTTTGATAGCGAAAAGTCTTCTTCTTAGATACTCCATCTTTCTTGAAGTCGTACGTAACAGTTGGCGTCCATGGGTTGCTAAGGAGACGCAACTTAAGATGATCCGGGATCCAAGCGGTTCGGCCTGTATCCAGAAAGTTTCCCAAATCCAAATCAGTCGAAATGCGAGTTGCGCCGCAACTTACCACGCCGTGTGATGTCACAGTCGGTGCAGTTCCTTTCATGGTTTCAATAACCTGCGGTTTCGTGTCCTGATGAGAGCTTGTTTGATGTCCGTCAGACGCGCCCGCGTTGCAACATCTCTCACTAGGCTCTTGGTGGGGGTCTCCAGATAACAGTTTCTCACACGTCCGCTGCCGCTTGAAGAAGCGTCGAATATCCATGTCGAGAATTACATTAGGTTAAGCCGGCCAGGAAGAATCTCGTGGGAGACACCAAAAAGGCTTGTTAACTCGCGATGTTGGCTATTTCTAGCACGCGTCCACGTTACTCTCCACCTGCTTTCAGGGCCGCGCTCTGGATTTGGATTTGGGGCTACAAACGCTAGGGCTTCCGATTGTAATGCGGCTTACCCTATGTGTCTCTCCTGAATAAATTGATCAGCACTCTTTTGTTAAATGTTTCTATACCTCAACGACGAAGCAGTGCATACTACATCTTGTTGTCAACACCTATAAGAATTTGCGTTTTGCCTGTGAACCATCAACTGCATTATTAAAACAGTTCACGTGACACTAGATTTGATTTCGTTTAGGTTTCAACGGAAACTCGAAATAGAGCCACTGCATTAGCGGACGCCACCCCTCACCACGATTGATCGGTTCGTCACCATGGGGCGGTTTTGTTTTCGTCATTCACCTTAACTTGCTGCTTTCTCAAAAGCTTTTTTGAATTTGAACAGCAAACCCACGGGTATTCAGGATATGTAATTGGTTTGGGTAGCTAAAAAACCGTCGGAGTACCTTTTAACTGGAGCGGATGGAGCTCCTCCCGCCCAAAAAAAAAGATCCCAATTTGGGGGAGGGGGGGGGGGGGCATTTGGCCCCCCCCCTTCTTTGCATTTTTTTGCGGACGCCCATGGGACGAATAGAAGTCGATTTTTTATTTTGCTTCAAATATTTTTTTTTTCTGGAGCTGATTTCAAGAAGAACAATCCTTTTTATTTTATTGTCCTGATATGTTTAGTTTTTGAGGAAAAAAAATACCTCAAAGAAGAGGCAAAAAACGACGCGGTTTTGACGATTGTCGTTTATGGACTTTTTGTATCATATATATACTCTATCACAAAGTAGTACAAAAAGAGTGGCTATATTTTTTACTGTGATATATATGCAAGAAGGTAAGACGACTTTATCACTACATTTTATTATTCGCCGCTCCAATCTTCGTAAAAATGCCCAAACATGCCTCCGCGATAAACTGTGACCTAAGTTGCGGATTTTTTTTTGAGTCGACTATGTTACCACTTGTAGAACCGCTCATTCCCTTGCAAATTAAGCAGAGTATGTGTTTTCATCATGTACATGTACTGAAAAATAAATTATAGAAAAGGCTTTCATTTCCGTCCAATTTCAGCACGTTTCTAAACAAAAAAAGTCATTTTTTTAGTTGAGTTATTTTCGCACCCTTCTTTTGCCTAGAATACATTCCGTTAAGTTATATGCACTGCTATTGAGTTTTAAGCATCTAAATATGCTAAAAAGAGCAAGTGCCGATGGTAGGTTTTGACGATTGTGGTGTTTGGCGTTCTTGAACCACTCTCAATCTCGAAGCATTAAAAAAAGAGCTTCTAAACTTTTTTATTGTTACACATATGAAAGTCGGTAAAACGACATTTCAACTACAATTTATATTCGTTGATTCAACCTCTGTAAAAATACCCAAACATGCCCCCGCGAACAACTGTGACCTCAACTGCGGTTGTTTTTAGTCCACTATGTTTCTGTTTTTAAAATAATACCACGTGTAGATGAGCCCTTCATTGCCTTCGACATTATCGAGAGTTTGTGTCTTAATCACATACTGGTACTGAGAAATAAATTATAAAACAGAGAAAGTTTCCACTTTTTGTTTGATTTCAGTACGCTGTATAAAAAAATAAAACAAAAAAGAGCATTTTTTTTCTTTTTTTTTGCGTCGCGCTTTTTTTTACAGTTTTCTTTTAGCCAGCACACATTCCGGTAGACGTATATGCACTAGTTCTGAGTTTTAAGTTTCTAAATATGCTACAAAAAGCAAATGCTGATGGTGGGTTGATTGATTATAGCTTTATAATTTATTCTTCATTGTACTAATCTAAGGGACGTTTAATAAATAATCATATAAAAACATCGATGTCGCTAGGCATATAATAACGGTTTTGCAAATTCCAAACGTCTATACAGTATAAAATTGGAACTGCCGAAAGCGGATTTTCAGACAATTTCCGCCGATGCCATGAATGTAGAGGCCTTAAAGCTAAACCCTATGCGCTATATAATCGATACTACGCCAGAAATATCAAAGTATAATATTGTAAAACATTAGAGTAAAATACACTTTCTATTGGAAACCCAGATTTTTAAATTTCGAAATTGTGTATATTTAATGCGAAATGTAGCTTCATAACAAAACAGAATAACTTTTTAGCAGATCTAGAGGCTGAAAACTCAAAACTATTGCATATAACATTTACGGAATGTATTCTGGGTAAAAGAAGTGAATGAAAAAAACGCGACGCAAGAAAACGAAGACAAAATTTAAAAATGTCTGTTTCTTTTATACAGCGTGCTGAAATTTAACGAAAAGGGACAACCTACTCCTTTTCATAATATATTTTTCAGCACTCGTACATGATAAAGGAACACATTTGCTTAATTTGAAAGGCAATCAAAGGTTCTACATGTGGTATCATTTTAAAAGCGATGCTAGAGATAGTCGACTCAGAACGAAAATCCACAGTTGAGTTCACAGTTGTTCGTGGAGGCATGTTTGGGGATTTTTACAAAAATTGGTTTGACGAATAATGAATAGTAGTTAGAATGTCGCTTTACTGACTTGCATATAGATACAACAATAAAAAATATGGAAGCTCCATTTTTAATTCTTTGAGATTGAGTGTGGTTCAAAAACTCCACACACGACAATCGTCAAAACCCACCATCGGCACTTGCTCTTTGTTTAGCACATTCAGAAGCTTAAAACTCAAAACCAGTGCGAATACCTCTAAAGAAATATATTCGGGGTAAAAGAAGGGTGAAAAAAAAAAACACGACGCGAGAAAAACACATTAAAAATGGGGTCGTGTCTACAGCGAGCTGAAATTTAACGAAAAGTGAAACCCTCTTCTGTTTCATCATTTATTTCTCAGTACTTCTACGTGATAACAACACAAGTTTTTTAGTTTGGAAGGCAATGAAACGTTCTACACGTGGTAATATTTTCAAAACGATACTAGATATACTCGAGTCAAAAAAAAAAAAAAATCCAATTTAGGTCACAGTTGTTCGCGCAGTCATGTTTGGGGATTTTTAAAAAGGTTCGAGCGACGAATAAGAGATAGTAGTTACAATTTCGTTTTACCTACTTTCATATATATCACACTAAAACAATATAGACGCTCTCTTTTGACTACTTTGAGAGAGAGAGAGAGTGATTCAAAAACGCCACATAGGATAATCGTCGAAACTTCGACGTTCTTTCCCGCTTCCTCGAGATTTTTTTTTCTCAGAAACTAAACATGTCCGGACATTAAAATAAAAAGGATTGTTCTTCTTGAAATATGGTCCACAAAATATAAAAATTTGAAGAAATGTAAAAAATACGACTGCCACTAGTTGCCTGAGTACTAATGAAGCCGCCCACATATATGTATGTACCGTAGTGAACAAAAAGTTATGATTTTTCGTTTCTTTCGCAGAAGTATTGCTCGACGTCTAGTTGATTGATTTATATTTAATTAAGCATCAGTTTCTACTCTATAAATACGTTAATGTAGTGTTCCATTATAATTTTGGTATCTGTATCACAGCTCGAAGAAAAGTTACCCACGTAAAATAAAAATAACATATATTTTTGCTCACTACTATATATATATATAAGCTGGTGTCGAACCGGAACCGAACAGAACCGAAAACCGGAACCGAACCGGTATTTTTTCCGGAACTGAACCCGAACCCGAACCGTTATATTGTTATCGCGATGAACCCGAACCGGAACTGAACCGGACAAAAAAATAACGGTTACCGGCTCATGTCAAAACGGTTCGGCCACGCGCTGTTGACAATGAATGTGCTATCAATGCCGTTTGTTTTTTAAGTGCCGTCAACTGACACACACCTCGCTTACATATTTTTCTTTTTCACTCAGTCTTAGGAATATAAACGCTGCATCCATGAATCTTGACAAACGCTGCATCCATGAATCTTGACATAGGAACCAGTATTGCGCTAGTCGCGGCTTGAACGGAAAAAAAAAATAATTGGAAGACTGTGAAAAAAAAAAAAAAAAATCGCGTCACGGGATTTTATTTTCCTACAATCTCGTAAATCCTAAATGCTGCTGTGTGCTCATTTCATAACACGTTTCTAGAACGCGCGAGTTCTTGAAGCTTGCTTCCATCGAAATGAGAAAAGAGAAGGCTGTGGAGTTTGATAATAGTGCATCCGGTTTCGTATTGGCACTTAGAAGCTAACATATTTGTGAGACAGCGAACTTTTCTATTTTAATATTTATCCTATTACGTCCTTCTGGCGTTGCGTTCGGTGAAGTGTTTTTCATATTCCGTATCTTGTTTAATCAAAACTTCTTTAAGGGTCTAATTTGAGTTACCGAAGGCTAGTTCAAATAAAGAAAGCTGTATTTTCTCCCCGCTGTTCCTTCAATTGCTTACACGCCGAGGTGGCGGGATACTTAGCGAGTTCTACTTGTAAGTGGGTTTGTAAGGAGGTCGCGGATTTTACAGCTTCTGCGTCGGACCCAATTATATGAAGTCCGAATGCGTAAACGTCTGTGAGGTAACCTTTGAGTGCACATAAAGAAACCATTCCTCTTAGAAATCCCTGAGCCTTACACTACGATGTATCCCGTTTCGTATGTGCTAATTTCAGATGTTTTATTTGCAATTTATTTTGATGTTGCAATTTGTCATTTATAATTTCCGAACCGGTTCGCGAACCGGTTCAGCGCCCCGAACCGGTTCGCGAACCGGTTCGCGGATCGAATTAATCGAACCGGAACTGAACCGGTACAAAATAAATTTACCTGAACCTGAACCGTAACCGAACCCGTATTTTTTTCGGTTCGACACACTGATATATATAATATATATATATATATATATATATATATATATATATATATATATATATATATATATATATATATATATATATATATATATATATATATATATATATATATATATATATATATATATATATATATATGTTTCAGAGAACTCAAGCCAAATCGGTCCTGCGAAAACTACTCATCGCAACAAAAAAAAAAAAGGCTTTGTCGTTTTTGTCCCGGGTCAGGGGCCCATTTAGAAAAATTATTAATGTACGGGATAGTTAAGTTGTTAATTATTCTTGCGTAATTAATTTTTTTTTAATATTGTGTTTAAGGGCATGGTTTGAATTAGAAAATTGCTCAGCATCGTAGAGAAACAGTAAATTAGCAAATTGCAGAGCGACATAAGGCATGCGAAGCATTTTACGGCTTTCTGAAAAACCGCACAAATTCACCGGGTTTTTAAGTTTCGGTTCGCTATCGGAGCGCATATGGGCCCCGGCGGCACCGCGCCTCGTGGAGAGATGGTGCAACCAGCCTCTGCTGCGTCGCGCGATGACAGCGCAGGAGAGGTTGGTTGCACTATCTCTCCACGGGGCGCGGTGCCTCCGAGGCCCATATGCGCTCCGATAGCGAACCGATCGAAACTTAAAAACTCGGCGAATTTGTGCGGTTTATCAGAAAGCCGTAAAATGATTCGCATGCATTCTATCGCTCTCCAATTTGTTGATTTAGTGTTTTTTCATGATGCTAAGCAATTTTCTATTTAAAACCATGCCCTTAAACACAATATTAAAAAAAATAATTACTCACAAATGTTTAACACGTTAATTAACCCAGATTTTATTAATTTTTCTAAATCGGCCCCTGGCCCAGGACCGAAACCACAGACGCTTTTTTTCGTTGCAGTAAGTAGTTTTCGCAGGAGCGATTTGGCCTGAGTTCTCTGAAACATCCTGTATATACATAGCCAGGTAGCACGCCAGAGAAATGCCCAACTTGGGGCAAAGGTCTGGCAAACGTAAGTACCCAACATTGGCCCAGGTTTCGCACCAAGGCGTTCATCAGTGCCAAAGTACGCTGCCAAACTGTAGCCCAAGTTGGGCGATACTAGGGCGTGCCAAAGTTTGGCTCTCCTCTAGTCCGCCAAAAGAGTGCCGAAGTAGTGCCATACTTCAGCCATGACCGCCCGAGCAGCGCCGAATTCGGGAATTTCGGACATGCCAAGTTTGGCCTTTCTTTTGTCCGCCACAGTTCTGCCACAATAAGTGCCAGGCTTGAACCA
Organism: Ixodes scapularis; assembly: GCF_016920785.2. Classification (NCBI taxonomy): domain Eukaryota; kingdom Metazoa; phylum Arthropoda; class Arachnida; order Ixodida; family Ixodidae; genus Ixodes; species Ixodes scapularis. Next base: position 42,802,558 of record NW_024609879.1, on the reverse strand, counting down.
CAACTGCCATAGCAACGCCTAAGTGGGGTATTTCGGCCACGCCAAGTTCGCCTGTTCTCAGGTAAGTAAGTAAGTAAGTAAGTTTATTTCCCATCAACACTGATGGCGGAGGTCGAGAAAAAAAGCTGTAAAGTACAGCTTGACAAAGTCCTCGACCTCCTACATAGGCGAAATAGCAGAGGCACAGGGGAAAAAAAACACATACAAAAAACATATTTCATACCAAAACATGGTTCAAGGTGAAACAAGAGGACACTATAAAAGCACAAAATGCGTACTAAGCAAACAAGGAAAAAAAGATATATATATATTTAAAAAAATATATATATATTACATGAAAGATGAAGTCATTGCCAATTTACCTATCTAAGCTTATAAAATATTCTCTAAGTTGTTTTGGTGATATTCTATTCAATTCCAGTTCACTCTCTTCTAACTGGTTCAGCAATTTAGGCGTTGTGCCAAAGTAAGTGCCAGTCTTGAGCCATAGTTTCCAAAGCAACATAAAATTTTGGCATTTCGAACATGCCAAGTTTGGCCTTTCTCTGGTCCGCCACAGTTTTGCAAAAGTAACTGCCAGACTTGAGCCATAACTGCCAAAGCAACGCCTAATTTTGGTATTTCCGAATGCCAAGTTTGGCCTTTCTCTGGTCCGCCACAGTTCTGCCAATGTAATTGCCACACTTGATCCATAACTGCCGCAGTAAATCTTAATTTGGCGATTCCGGGCATGCCGAAGTTTGGCTCTTCTCTGGCTACCCACTGAAGTGCCAAATAAGTGTCAAAAGTGGCAAAGGAACCGAGAGGCCTGCCGAAGTTTGGAATATCTCTTGTGTGCCACAGAAGTGCTCTTTCACACTCGCCAGAAGAAAATTAATTAAAAATGCGTTGTAAACTTGATGGTCATATGTCATCACCTCCGTTCCCAAGCAGCACCGCAATACTTTGCAGTATTGCATATAATTTGTTGTACAATCACAACTGAAAGATTGCGAAAGAATGGTGTGCCCTGGGTTGTTCCTACCAAAAGCTTCAAATTCACGTTAAAAAAATCGTCCCTTCCTGGATTTCATCTGAACTCCTTAAGTGTAATGCGGGGGAGGCGCCACGGAGCCCCGGTCGGTTCCTCTTTTGTTATCGTTAGGATTTGGCAGTGCTCAATCAAAATGCAAAGCACGCACAGAGCCACGCTCGCTTTTGCGATGCGCCGCCCAGATATGATATCTCTTGAGGAGACGTGCGCACATCAGGTCTCGCGCAGTGCTAGCTCGATTGCAGCACTTTCTGTCAAGGCGCATTCACACCACCGATGTAAGCAATCGCGCGATGCGATTAAATCTCATCGCATGAGCGAGTACAACGCCTTCGTTGCCGAGTTGCTTCCCGAAAACTGTCGGTCCAAGCGCCGTTGATTGGCTCAGCCTGTTCGCGAATCGATGGCATCGCAAAAAAGTCGGGTAAGCAACCCAGGCAGCACAGACGCGTTGAAACGACGTCGAAAGAGCTTCGATAACGTCCGGAATCACATGTCGAAAAAATGTCGAAAGTCTGAACGTCAGATCCCTTCGTTGTAATATGGAAAGGTCAATGTCTAGAAAAAAGTGTGGATGTTAAGTCGAGATAACGTCCCACTTAACGACCTTAGAACGTTGAGTGCACGTCTGAGCTGGACGGGAAGTCAAGTGATAACGTTTTATCAACATTGTCAGAATGTCCCATTTAATGACCATTAAACGTCGAGTATACGTCTAGAGTAAACGGGATGTCAATTGAGAGCGTCGTATTAACGATTTATAACGTACTATTTAACGGCATAAAACGTCGAGCGCATGTCTCTGATAACGTTATCTCAACGTTGAAATAACGTCCCATTTAACGACCATGAAACGTCGAGCATACGTCGCGAACGTTTTATGGGCCATTGGTTTTCTGCTCTTTTGTGCGCTCGAAGCAGTACCTTCGTCTTCCAAGAAGTCAAGGCCTTCATGTAGACAGTCGAATCCGCCCAGCTTGGCTGACCGTACGAACGAGTCCCGAAACGGGCTCTGGCTGGGCTTTTGTGCTTTCCGTGAATTCCTTTCCATTCCCACGCCAGCGCATTAGCCGAGTCTTGTGTTGTCATGCTAAAAGCGCGAAGGCCATTGCATATCCCTTCTACCACTCTTTTTCTCTCTTTGATGGAACGGAAGAATTGTAACGAGTAATTTCAGTAATTCGTTACTGTAACCTATTGAGATTACATTACAAAGTACATTTTCAAAAGAGTGACGGATTAATTACTAAATTACAAGAAAAGTAATTAATATACAAGTAATCCCGTTGCTTGTCACGGATTACTTCCAAGCCTGGATGCACTACGATCGGGTGCGCCGCGCCGAGTCATCCCGCTCCTGCAGGCTCGTTGATACACCTGCCTGTCTGGCCTATGCATTCTCCACCGTAGGTGAACGGGATGGAGTAGACCCTCTCTTGTTTACGTGGGACGAACTGATGCCCGCGCATCTTAGAGCAGGTCTTATTTAGGGGAGTGCAATTAACCATTTTGTTAACTGAGTTTAGATTTGCAGCTGAACGCCACCCCTACTTCGAATCTGGACGCTAGCGCTTCTAGCCGATACGCTGTGTCGTGTGTATAAGGTATGACGGCCAGCTTTCCCTTCCCTCGTCTCGGTGCCGGTGTTGGAGTAGGAGGGGTGAAAATTAGCCTCTTGAGCGAGTTGTCCAGCAGATCGTCGGGAAAGCCGGCCTTCCTCAAACTCCGCGTCTGCAGCCGGACACTATTCTCCGCATAACGGGGGCAGGATTTAGAACACACTCACGTCATAAGGGACTTGACAAGCCCTGGTTCAATTAACGGACTTGGAGTGAGCGCTAGCGAAATGCAGAACTGGCTTCTTCCGTCCTTTGCCTAAACTCCCAGCAGTATCCCCCGGGATGGATCGCCAAACGAACGTCTAAGAATTGGAGAGTTCCGTCGGAGGGGTCCTCCTTTTTAAAGACGAGGCCTGCGGGACCCGACGAGAAGGCCTCCAGGATAGTCTCTGGCTATGTCTGCTCCTCATGCATGATTAGGTAGTCATCTACATAATGGTACGGCCAGCAGTCCGGCGCGGAATCATTCAGTCGCTCTCTGATTGCGTGATCTGCGTCCGTGAGAAATAAATTGAGCATAGTTGTAAACTTGAGACTGGGGAGGATACGGACAAAAGACGAAACACTGAACAAAACAGACGAAGTCTCAAACGAAAAAAACAAAATGGCTCGCTTTGTATGTTTATAAAGCCTTGAGCTGAGACACGTTAGCCTTATGGTGCCTACATGTTTTCTCTCCGCTTTAGGGTGGCGCCAACTTCTTGTTACCCTTTCCTAGATACTCTCCCACCGCCAATTTTTTCCACTTCTTATTTCGCTAAATGTAAGCAACGTTGAGCTTCTGTATAGTCTCAAAACACCGACAACACTGTGAGATCACTTCCGTTTCCGTCCACGAGAGGAGTCGGAGGCTCAGCAGGATGGCGCTGGTGGTGACTGTCGGTCTCTTTATTCGGGGGTTTCATATTTTGAAGTTGCAGGCAGGAAGTGTGCTTTGCTTTTAACGAAACGCGAGTCCCTGCGAAAAAATGAAACGCATCAGACCGGCATCGCCGGAGCCTTGCCGTTGGGACGAGAGCGGTGGGCGCTCCCTAGCCCTAACAAATATTAGCGGCTTGGTGCGGGCGCAGGACCGGCGAGTGTAACACAACGGTCGACGAAAACAGCGCAGTTTGCCATGGTGACGAGGTAGGCAACACGGGTTTTGTCGGCAGCAGGTATCACAAACGTTGTCGCCACCCTAAACAGCGGTGCGGCAGAAATATGTAGGCACCCTAGTTAGCCCGCTCGGCCACTTCCTCAGCTAAAAACTCCAATTCACAGGAGAAACTCATGTGTCACTCGCTACCCTTGGTCTCCCTCTTTTTTTTTTTCATTTTCCCAAAAGCCCTACCCCCTTCCCTCTTCCTTTTCCCAGGCCCCCGTACATTCCAGCTAACGATAAGCTCAGACGGCCTCAGCTCAAAGTAGCCGAGCGGTCTCCTGTCAACACACATACACCGCGACACCACCAAATCCAAGCAAAGACGGCGTAAGCTCAAAGTAGCCGAGCGGTCTCCCAAATCAGTCACAAAGCCGCCGACGATCCCCTGTCATAATGGAAGCATGGCGGAAAGCATATTGCTAGAAATAGAAGTCTATATTGTATTGCACTGGTGTGGCAAAGTACTACGTGTTTTTGTCTTATTTCCATGCCAAAATAAGAACAGCGTTTAGAAACCGAACACTGTGTGTTTAGAGGAGCACCAAAAGGACATAAAAAAGCCGGGGCAACCTGAACGATACGAGTCGCCTTGCGCCACTCAGCTTGTCCTGGTTCTTGTTTTTCTGGAGCCTTTCAAAAGTGGATGAAAAATTATGAACTGACTGACCCGACTTACCACATTAGAACAGTTCATTTTCACTACGACAGGCTCTCTTCCAGTGTCTTGCACAGTTCAGCTTGTACTGGTCCGTCTTTATTTTCGGTTCCTTTCAGAAAGGGAGCACATTCATAATTTGCGGAAGCAGCGAAATAGAAATGCGACAAAAGGAAATATTCGCCCGCGTTATTTGAGGCCTATAGAAAAGCGGACGGGATGGGAGGGGCCGAAATCTTTTACAAGAAACACGCCGTCTTCTCTACAGTTCTGTCTAACAATTTGATATGATGCGCCGGCATTATTCGTTTAGGAATCAAGCGAAACTTTGTATCGGATAATTATACGTCTGCGTTCACTCCCATTCGATGAATATCGTATTTCAGACTCCGTACACGGAGTGGTTTTCAGTGGTAGGTTTTTTACCTGATCGACGCCAGAGCGCGAGCCAGAACGCCCCACGGCCGCAAGCCGTCGGGCTCTTTTCCTTCTTTTTCGTATCAATGAACAGACAAATACCTGGGCGGAGCCGTCAATCGTGCGGGTGTCGGGAACCGGTAAGTCTGCTCCTTGAAATGCAGGCGTGACGATAAACCCAGAGGCGTCTCGTTCGCCCACTTACGTTCTTCCCAGGCGGTGGGGATTGTCGTTTACAGGGGAATATCTTCTGAACAGGTAGAAGTTACTCGAGCAAACTCGCATTCAACATCAATTTCTTTTTTTTTCTTCCTTGGTCACAGTGTTGGAACTAACACGTTACAAGTAACATCGTTACTGGTAACGCGTTAGTTTTTTTTTTTTAGTAACGTACTATCGTACTCGTTTGAATACCAAATGAGTAACTAGTAAAGTAATGTCGTTATTATTTTACGGTATCTGCTATCGTATTACGTTACCCATTACACGTTACTTCTCATTAAATATGGCAGCATAATGGTTCAAAAGCGAACTAACGTTTGTTCTGCGCACTACAAAAAGTGTCGAAGAAACCTCGGCAAAGCTATGTATAAACGACGTCATTTCAAACTCCCTCGGAAGACATTTTCAACGTTCCCACAACCGGGATCAAAAGACGCGTGATTATCGATTTGTCGAATTCTTGAGCGTCCGTGGTGCAGTCTTTATCGAAGCTACTAAGGCCACCGCCGCCGTGCCCTGAAGGAGCAGCCGTCTCACTGGGAAGAGACATCCGCTCAGAAGGCAGCAGTCTGCTGCCGCTCGAAGGACTCTGCCTTATCGTCCCTAGCTACTCCAGCTGGTCAAGTCCTTCTCCTCAAAATAAATAAATTCTATTTCTGTCAACAACAGAAAGGATAAACTCTAAATTTGGAAGCATTGACGTTTCCACGCTTTGAACAAAAACGAGTGGCAAGGTTTCGTAGAATCGAAAGGTGTCCGTCACCAGAAAGACGTCACCATCTTTTAGAATGCCTGCCGTTGTGGTACAAAGGCGCGGTCTCTCGCTAGGTAACGAATCCCGTTCAGAAGGTCGCCTCCCACAAAATCCTCTGGTTATCCTTTCTAACATAGCGCCTCAAAAATGAGACAAAAGACTGCTTAACCACCACGGACCGCGCCCTCTTTGTATCGCAGTTAGCCCCAGCTCCCTGGCATTCAAAGAACGAATTATGCTGGACGCCGCGCCCGCGTTATCCTTCTCGCAGTTCCTGGTTGCGTGTGAACTCTACTATACCATTATTCTAAAGAGACACATTCATAGCAGTAATATTGATGGCTTTCGTCTGCTTCACACTTACTTTGCCGCTACCGGCGTGAAAAAAAAAATGTTTTTCGACATGAAAGATGAACTTACGGTAAAGAGCTTATAAACGCTCGTCCCCTGTTTTAATCATATATACACATAAAGATACTACGAGTATGCATGTAATAACAGCCAACGTAAGGCCGGCGCTATACTTCGTTCATAATCACCAATAATTTTCTTTTGTTATAATTATGGGTAATCTTAAGCGATCGGTGTCCTATTTTTGTTGCTTGTGTAGCCTAAACCGGGCTGTGGCTAAAAGCCGGTGTGGCTATGAGGGATGCTGTTTGTGAGGAGTCCGTGTACTGTACAGTTGCCTTTGTCATGCAACTTCTGCCTATAACCAACAAGGCCATTTTGGTACGCTTTTTATAAAAGCCATTTTTACTGCGATCTCCCACTCAGTTTTCGTGCAAGATGGCTACGACCACCGAAACTTTGTTGCTATGGCCCGGGCTAACGGCTGAAGACCATGGAGCGAATTATGCGACAAATAACTGCCGAACGCCGCCAAACGGCACGCTCGCTTTGCGCGTGACGTAGCATACACTGTGCTGATGCTACGCGCAGAGCAAAAGCCGCCGGACAAAATTCGTCTATTTTTCTCTGTATATTCGTCCCACGGAGTTCAGCCTTAAGTGCAATGTTTAAACTGGGCGAAACGGAGTCATGTTTAAATGTCTGCTCTGTATGCCGAAACTCGAGCTGCTGAACACATCCAGGACGTCGAACTCTAATTAGAAAAAGCACATTAAGAATGTCACTTACTTTTTTCCATTAAAATGTCGTCGTTAAGCTTTGTTAGCCAAAAGAATGCACTTTCTCTCGAGATCGTTTTGTTAGTCCCAGTTTTTCAGCTACTATCTCACAATGCTCATTAATGTAACCTAGCAAAATGTCTTCGAAAACGGCTGTTTAGTTTACCTGCATAATTCAGAAGGAAAATAAATGAATCATAGAAGTTATAAAACAGGCCTAAGTGATATATGTCTAAGGTTGCAGTTTATTTATACTATTTTATTTTTCTATACTAATTCGTGATGCAGTTTAGGTAATTTTTCGTTGTTCCACACGACCGATAGCTAGAAATTAGCAGCGGTGCTTCGCACCAGTCATAATTGTTTTTGTTTTTCGCCAGTCCCTCTATTCACAGCAGCTGACAGCGACAGGGTTCGTGGTAATTTCAGAGAAACGAAAGACCCAATCTACAAACTACTTTCCCAAAACACCCTTGAAGAAGCAGAGGAAAATCGAACGTATGCCTCAAACTCCCGCTTCTCAAGAAGTGTTCCACAGTAGACACGTTTGTGGTTGAGACGCTACAGTCATATACTAAAGTGAAACACGAATTAACGAAAAACTAACGTAAAAGTAACCTCCGTTAGTCATGGAAAGTAACGACACCGGTATTTCGTTGCATTTACAAAATTGTAACGGAGCTCTGTAACGCGTTAGCTTTTTCCAAGCTAACGAGTAACGCCATTTCGTTTATTATTTTCGGTAACGGGCACAACACTGCTGCGAGACATTTCCGGTGTCAAAAGGATAGCAGATACGGAATCCAAAACATGATAATCATCGAATGGTAGTCGACGTAGACGTAGAATGATCCGGTGCAAAGTTTCGCTTGATTCCGTAACGAATAAGGCAGGCGTCCAAGTATACCTTCATATCAAATTGTTAGACAGAACTGTAGAGAATATTATGTGTTTCTTGTAAAAGATTTTGGCCCCCTTGTACCCGGTCCGCTTTTCTATAGGCCTCAAATAACGCTGGTGAATCTTTCCTTTTGTCGCATTTCCTTTTCTTCGCTTCCACAAATAATGAATGCGGTAGATTGGTTCAGTGGCTTACAGCTCACTTTTTGAAAGGACCCGAAAATAAAAACGGACCAGTACAAGCTGAACTATGCAGGAGGTTTGAAGAGAGCCTGTCGTAATGAAAATGAACTGCTCTAATGTGGTAAGTCGGGTCAGCCGGTTCATAATTTTTCATCCACTTTTGAAAGGTTCCGGAAAAACAAGAAGCCAGGACAAGAATAGTGCCGCAAGGCGCCTCGTATTGTTGAGGTTGTCCCGCTTTTTTATGTCCTTTCGGCGCTCCTCAAATCTCGCAATGTTGGGTTTCTAAATGCTGTTTTTTATTTCCCCACAGAAATAAGACAAAAATACGTGATAATTTTTCACACCAGTGCAATTCAATAGAGACTTCTATTTCCAGCAAGCTGCTTTCCGTCATGCTTCCATGTGATCCTCCAGGCCGAGAATGTTTGTGTACAGTGATTAAACTATTTACATGCAAATTGACATGCACTATAAATCTGGCACTCTTTCTTAGAAGCAGCATGTTAGTGCGCCTGAATTCCCCCACCGTCTTGCCTTCTAATCGCGTGGAAGGAAATTGGAAATATCTCGGGCATGATTTGTGCAAAAGGCTAGATTCAACAGTCGCCTATCATTTCTACAAACCAACTGACAGATTCACTACCATATACCGAGTCCTTTCTCCAAGAAGCGAGGTTTTGGTAGAAATTCGTTACTGGGCCGCTTTTCTTTGTAGTGGCGCGGGGAAAAAATGAAGAGAGAGAGAGCGGCGGGGGGGGGGGGGGGGGAGGGGGGAGGCAACAATTTTTGCAAGCTAATATGTGAGTTGTTTTCTTTGTTTAGGGTGCTACAATATATGGTGTAAACAATTTTACGCACTTCCCACAAATGTTTCATCGTGAATGACAGTTTGTAAAGTATTACGCACTGCCTCGGGTGCTTTGGCCTAACGCACTGGAGCGTCACAGGAGCAAGTATTTCCGCAAAATAAATACGAGGACCTGTTTCTCCCTTATAAATTTGAATCGACCACTTCTGTGGCATCACGACGAACATACTTTCACCATGAAATCATAACAAATAATGATTGATGATGAAATTGATTGGGTCCTAACAATAGGGCCACATTATTTAGGTTGCAAATAAATGGGCGACGTTCATGCGATGTTTTTACTTCCAAGTTCGAATGTGTTGAGAATGAGTAGCCGAAAACCCTGTGCGCAGGCTGCTTCCTGAAGTGGCCTGATATCTCCCCAATTCGGGAAAGGGGGGAGGGGGGAGAGAGGAAGGTGTGGTTGTTGTGGTAAGATAATATCTATTCTCACTCAGGAGAGCCACCGGTCATTCAAAGGCGACTCGCTCATAACGCGAAAGTCTGTGGGGCCACATCTATAGTAACTATGAGTAAAATGTGGTATACACCTATGTGACTGAGAAATTATGATCGTGCAAACGGTGGGGCGTTGTGGATACAGGTGAAGCAAAGACTTATTTCACGACCGCACCGTCTTTATTAGAAGCCTAAATTGCGACTTGCTTCTTCCACCCTCCTGACGTCAGTCTTGTCCAATATTTGATAAATTCGGTAAAGCGTTGATCCCAGAAATCCGCGCCAATAATTTAAAGGTCTTTATCAAGTTATGCAACAAACAGCGAGCAGGAAAAGGACGGATAAATTCGCAAAATAATTCAAAATAGGATGAATAACCTATGAGGGAGATCTATGTTTCGAATAGTAATGACGAGCATAGTTATAAACCCGAGACTGGGGATATGGACAAGGGACAAAACACAGAACGACACGTCCGTGCCGTTCTGTGTTTTGTCCCTTGTCCGTATCCCCAGTCTCGGGTTTACAACTATGCTCAATTTACACCAGCTAGCCTGCACCCTCACCATTGCTTCAGTAAGGACGAGATTAGGGAAAGCCACTTGATTTATAGGTCTCGGAAAGAAATGTATTATCGACGACCTGAACCCTTTATTGCGCAAGCCAATCCTTGTGCAGACACGGGAATGGTTCCAGCAGCCGCGCGATGCCAGAGGGCGGCTGCTGCAACGACCCGAGCACACCGCGGCCCCTCGATCTCCACCGACCGTGCGGCCTCGAGCCTCCGTTGGGCCGCGCTGGCGTCCTCAGTCTCGCGGATTGAGCGTGCCCGCGACAATGAGGGGAAGACACCTGGAAGTTTCAAGGTCGTTGTCGCGCTAGCAGCTAGCCGCTCATTCTGCGCTTTTTGAGGATTATCCGTACAAGAAAAGCCGACACAAAAGAAGCCCCTGACGTCACGCGGTTCGCGACTCCAGTGACCTATAGACCGTTCCATTAGGGTCATAGCAGAGAGGGTAATGGAGAGAAAAAATGCCCTCTCCCTCTCACCCCGATGCCGTCTGCTCTCCCGAGTGGGCAGTACCTGGCATCCGGCTGGCGTGCAAACTCGCGTCATTTTGCAAATTTTAAGCGCAGATGCGCATATTTTGGTATGCCAGTTATCGTGCAATACTATGCTAGATAAAAGAAGACTAACAGGGTTCAATTGCACGCTTCCCTGCGTGCAAATAAAAAAGAAATAGGGAAAACTGTGTCAGATTGGCTGGTCTCTCCGGCGAAAAGTAAATCCGGTTGCTGCACCTTTTATACTATACAAAATTCGTACTGGTGTAGGCCTTTAGCGACCATGAGTGGGAGTCTGAAATAATAAATAAAACGTGCTCTCTAGCCACAATATATGAAGTAGTTGAGGGTAGTACTGCCGGCTGACTCACATGCTATTTAAGTAACGAAAAAAAAATATGCTAGTGGATCAGTTACCGAACTAGAACAACAGAGAGCTATAGGCTGATTTTGTAGTAGCCACAACTATTCTGAGAACGCGAACCACTTCCAAACGGCAGCCACGAGCGAGAGTTCGATGCTCCGTACAGCCCGCCGCTACAGCCCAAAGATGGAGAATGGCAACCTCCCGGTTTGCCGTCTGCTAGCGGAGTCGGGCGCGTGCCCTCTCTCTCGTTTTACCCCGCCGAACCCGCTGAATTTCCCGGATGTATGGAGAGGGCGCTGCTGTCGAACAAAATGGTGCCGCCCTGAGAGCGCTAAATGGAATGGTCTATAGGGGGCGCCACCACCAAACAAACATGGCGGCTGAGTCCAGGTCGCGTCGGCTCGGCCGGGCCGCCTGAGCGGGTGGCGCATTGAATTTAACAGGTTTTCTTTTTCTTTAATGCCCAATTTTATAGGTATCTGAAATGCGACAGTTAAGTGTAGCCGGTGCACATAAACTTGCAGAGCATAGTTTTGTTTTCCTTGTGTTTTTTGTTCTTTTCATATCAAACACTCGTATCAGATTTTGTTCAAAACCGAAACTATGGGCTCCGGAGAGACGGCAATAGACTCTAATCAGTTTTAATCAGCTAAGGAAAGCGGCGATGCCTACAAAATTGTTCCACCGAGAGTAATCTTCAGCTAACTCACATGCCTCGACCATGCAACTTATCTGTCCGCAAAATCGAGCTTTTGTGCGTATCCGCGTTTAAGAAACAGCTCCAATCGTCTGCTCGGTCAGCAAGACAGGCTGCAGGAAAATCACGAAAATTAGGCAAGCGCTTCTTGAGTCAAAGAGTGTGTAACCCGCTGGTTCCCCACTAAGCAGCTGATACTCGTATTTCAATTTATGTCTTAGTAGCAATCGAGAAGTTATTTTGATGAATATACGGGTTATGTATTATATTACTTACTATGGGCCCCACTAAAGCAATATTGGTATATTCTTCGGGTTTAAATATGGGCTTAGTTTACTAGCTATGAAGTGAACTGCTGAATAAAAGTATATTTGACAGACAGAGAAATACTACTTAAACTCAACCAAATGGTAGTAGCCGGTAGCACGGAGACGAATTCGGGCAAACTGAAGAGAACGTTCATCGGATATTTACGCAGAACCTCTCTGCAGTGAACTTGACTTTGAGTCCTGGACGGAGAAAATTAGTATTTTTTTTGTGGCCGGTCAACCTGAACAATGTAGACGTATATTGCAACTGGCTTCGAAGGGGGTATAATATAAATATTGGAGGCGCGATAGGTCATAATGCCGTGACAGCTTCTAGCTTTGCGAGACGCGTCCCCCACCTTTTTAAAGCAGACAATTTTCGTCATTAATCGTATGCAGCAAGCAGGTTTTCCGGAATCAAGTAATTGAAAAAACAGTCCAACTCCTTCGTTGTGGTCCAGAGGCTTTCTCGGCGAAAAGCAGCCAAGATGAATAGCCGACGCACCGACCGGCGTGGGTGGCTCAGACTTGAAGCTAATCGAACGCAGCCAAACTCAAGAAAAGCAGCTATCGAACCTTTTCCTTACTTGACTGTAACGTTATTATTCCCTCCGGTGAAACACCCCATCTGTCGTCCCCAGTCCACTGTTCTGCATCCTTATAAAGAGACCACTTATCAATTACCAAGTAGTCGTAACTTTGAATGTGATTCGAGACAGACAAGAAACCAAAACTTTTTTCCGTGATTGCTCTCCATCCAAGAAATCGAAAGCACGCGACCGTGTGTTGTGGAGTAAACGGGCTTTCAAACACGTGATGGAAGGAAACAATCTAATGAGGCTTAGCAGACTAATGAACAATCAGGCAAACTTAAAAAATTTTCGGACCTTCGTCAAATTACATTGTTAGCCACCGCGCCGACAACACGTATCCGCAAAAGCCACCAAAACGCGGAGGGGCGCGGGGCGACGTGGTCCGGTTGGTTCCGGGTTTTCCCGCTTGGTGGCGTCCGGTTTGCTGGAGTCGCGAACAGGGTGAGAAGAGGAAGGGCGCGAGGGGCATTTCCGAAAGGGCAACTCCACTTCATTTTTGGTTTTGAAAAAACAATGCAGTCCTCTTCAGTAACACCTAGGAAGACCACACTTCAAATATTACGACGCAGATTTGTCTAAGTGTTTCCTATCCGACAAACTTTGCAACTCGGCAAGTTGCCGAAATCGGCTGAAGCGCAGACCGGAAGCGAGTTTTCGCTCGGGATTCAGGCGCGTCGGCGTCAAACTGACGTCATTTCCTGCGTGTGGGCGCGCGTTTTCGGAGGAGCGTTGGTTTCTAGCCAGGGTTTCTACCTGACCCAGAACAAGACGCGCGCGCCGGGGTGTCGAAGCGGCTCTCGCCCAATGAGGGCCGGTCGAACTATCACGTGATCCTGCGGGGTGCGCTGTTTCGTATTCAGCACATTTCAAGGTGTTCAAAAGCATTTTTATTTTCCATGGAAAAATATAAAAAAGTGTTTCTTTTGACACACAAACCCATTTTATGTACTTACTCTTTCATTTGATTTTTTATTTTGTAGTATTTGCGTCAACATTTACATCGCGTGTTGAGAATTCTGATATCTGGCAACGCTAATAACGCGCGGCCGGTGGTGCTTGGCTTTGCCTGCATGCGGGTGCCCCCGAGCTTTGCGAATTTCGCTCCTTCTCGTCCCGCTTTCCATCTTTGCTGGCACATTAGAACCGGAGCCGGCTAGCTGTGTTAATCATTATCAACCAGTTATTAAAAACGGAAGCTGACTACGTCTCTGCTGTGAGGCGTCAAAATTAGTTTCTCCGAAAGATAGCTCCTTGTGAAACAACCTTCAAAACATGGTGGCTCTTCCAACTGGCGACTAAAAATTTACGCAGAAACACGTTCTCAACATATATTTTTTACGGATGTCATATCTGGTTTGATAGGAATCAACGTCGTGCAAGCTTGAGTCCGTGTGACCATTATAAAATTTCCATTTGTACTGCAATGACCAAATTGTCCATCTAGCGTATCTTATACACTCTAAAAAAAGGGAGAGTGACTTGCTTCCATAGCGCTGAAACAACCATTGGTCCCCTAGGGGAGCAACGGTGACGGGGGCAAGCCTTGCTCCCCTACCGTTAGTCCCCCAAAGTTGAACCCCCAGGAGTAACTTTTGCATTCTTGCATTTAGGCCCCTGGGACTAAATGTTGCGCCGTTACCTTGTTTAGTACCGAATTGCGCCCTTGCACACCGAGGTGGCGCTAGTCAACGTCAAATTCAAAGTTGGTAAAAAAATATAGTATCGCTGGGGTAGATCTTTTTCGTGCTCATTACATTCACATACGAACAACGCTTACTTCACATTTGCACACGTTATACACATTTCAACATGGACAAGGAGTTAAAACACAGATGACACACACAACACACACGCGATGACACACACGCGACGACACGCTATTTCAATCGTCACCCCAATGCCTACCCATGCGCCTTTTATAGACCAACACGCTGCCCTGACGTCACGCAGCTGCGGTGGCGCTGTAGACTGCACTGCGCATGCGCAGACGCTTCAATTCACGCGAATTTGGTTTCTGCGCAGGCGGAGTGCCCACACCTGGTGTGGGCAAACGTGAGCTTGTTTGTAAACAGCGTGTCGGTCTTTACTGATCATATGAGAGGAGTCGTTTTATCAGTGACCATCTCAACCGTGAACGACGTTACAAATATGGTGCTGCTTTCACACCAATATTGTTCTCCAATATTGTTGCTAAACTTTCCAAGGAGTGTATCTCTTACTAAGAAGTAACGGTACACACAGTAATTATTTGTGACAGTCTATAAAACAGCGTCCCCATAGGCTCCCAGGAGCCATGTTCTCGCTTCCCCGCATAGCTTCCCCACTGTGCGCATCCGCGTCTCCGTGGCGACCCCGTCGTCTTTTTCGAAAAAAAAAAAAGAAAGATTGTAAAGAATACAGAAAGAAAAAAAAACAGAATTTATATTATTTTTTTGTCTTTGGAAACGTTTTTACCACGTGCTAAGTGATAAAGACATTTTTCTACGTACCAGTTAAACCAAAAAGGGAATATAAACGCTTTCAAAGCACGTTCAAAAGTATGCAAAGGGGAAGGACGCCAGGACAATGCTCAAAAGCGGCATGGCCAGTGCATCAACAATGGCTGCGCTTGAGTCAGCGGCGGCTTCCACGACTTGCTGGTGCGAAGGCTGCGATCGTTATAAAGTCAGCTTTAACCCTTAAACATACCCCCTCTTGCTATTTCTGATGCTGCGATTGTCTGTGGATACCTCCCGCTGCGTTTCGAAACAGTAAGTGCGTCGCTAACGCTGGCAATCGACGATGAAGCAGACGCCGCCATCTCGTCCGCACGTCTTTTGCTCGCGCGCTCTTGCTCCCCCGCGCCTTTCGCTGCTTTTGCGCCTGCGCTTTTGCACCCGGGCTGCTTTTGCTCTCGCGCGCCTATCGGTTAGTCCTCGTCGAGTACAGTTAGTCCCCAGCCTTTGCGCACGGTACCTAGCTCGAACCAGATGGTCTCTTCGGGGAGCAAATGGGAGTTCAGAGGACCAAATGCTGCCGTTAGTCCTTTGAGACCATCTTTTTTCTTAGAGTGTAGAGTCTCAAGTGGAGAGAGAAGCCGCGTCACATTATGGCAGACGGAACTCACGTTTGCAAGTGAAATAAACGCTATCATCATCATCCCTTCAGCTTAGCCTCGAACAGTACATTGTGGCAATGCTGCAGCGCTCTTTCTCTCAAGTGTTTTCAAACCCGGGTGCCGCGCGCACTGCAAACCGGTTGCGACATTGCAACTCGCTGGCAAGTATGGCGTCGGAGATGGACGACAGCGTATTCGACATGGTGAAAGTTTGTTGGACAGTGAAATCATTGATTGAAAATTGAATACAACGGCCAATCTCCTGTTGTCATCTGCGGCCGTGGGTTTATAGAGATCGGGATATTTTTGACTGTGGCGTTCTCCCCCATGTCGCAATGGTAAACGTGCACGAATTAGCAGAAAAGATTCATAACCCGTGCGGTGGTAATATATCCAAACTCTGCAAGTGTAAGTAGTTATAGCGCGCCATCCATTAGTTAAATTTGAAACTGCAAATATGTACAGCCCGGCGACTCGCCGGCTTTGGCAATTACGTCTCTGCAGGTGCGACCGGGGATGCACCAGCTTTGGTAGCGAATGGACTAGCGAGTGTTGTACCTTCAGCCATTTTCCGAATTTTACTACACGGCAACGTTGCAAGAACACTCAGATGGGAAACTCACCGCTGAAACCTGCGCCCCTGGCGTCCACCGAGACCAAGCTAAATGCGACAATTTTGCCACTCTTAAAGGGAAGATGGGGCACTTCTACATTTGAGAAAAAACGCTTCAATTGCGTTCATTTGGCCTTTAGATTAACAGATATCAAAATTGTATTTCAATGCGACGCGCCGGAGAGCCACACGAGCAATTTCAAAATGGAACTGAAGCCCCGCCTCCCTAGCCTTGGGCAGCCAAAAGAGCCGTCGATGACGTCACGGACAGCGACTGTCTTTCGCGTTTTTCTCGCGTTTAAGAATACTTACGCAGCAAATGGTTTGGGTATTCGGGCTCACTGGGTAAAAATACACTAGAATTCACTTCTAACTCATTTTTTCCAAGAAGCTCCGTAGCTTCCCTTTAACCTTCTTTCTTTCTTCTTTTTTTACTGTGGTAACCTTCAGCTTGCAGAAAGTATGTTAATGCGTAAGAACAAACAGAAAAAGCTTTTTTTCTTGTAAATGCTATTAGAGTTTAGTACCAAATGACGTGCGCGTGGTCTTTTCTAATATCTTTAGCTTCAAGGTATTGCAGCACAATTAATATTGTTTTTATACAACCTTGCCTCAGCGGTGATTTCTTTCAGGTAGAGCGTCCCGACCTCGGTGCATCGCATCCTAAGAGAGTGGTTTTTTAGTAACGTTGGTACACGGTTTCCTAGGCAACATGGAGCTCGAAGCCGTGCAGGCCAATTCACACCGGCGGTTGAGTCGCGTTTGTGGAAGCGTTTGCTTAAAGATTCAGTGCAATTGCTCGCGATTCGATGGAGAAAACGGGCGGATCTGCTAAGCATTCGCGTTTCGAACGCCAGTGTGAATGAGCGGATTTAAGCTGTGTCTTTTTCGTGTCGATCATAGTTGCATCAGAAACAAATTGGAGACAGTTAACTACACAACGTTGCGATGTTTGGGTCTGTACTACAGTAATACCACGTTACATAAGAAACATGTCGTGCGCTGCAGTTGCGAAACATTTAAATTACGCTGCCTAGCAAACGTTGTACCTTCAACCTTTTTCCGACTTTTAGCACACGGTTTCCTAGGCAGCATGGAATTCGAAACAGTAGCCTAACGCTGTGCCTTTGTCGTGCCAATCAATGTTGCGACAGAAACAGACTGGTAAGAGTTCACTACACGAAGTTGCGATTTTCACGTCTGTACTACACTGATACCACGCTGCTTAAGCAACATGTCGCGCGCTGGAGTTGCGCAACATTTAAATTATGCCGCCTAGCGAACGTTGTACCTTCAACCTTTTTTCGACTTTTAGCACACGGTTCGCTAGGGAGCAAGAAGTTCGAAACAGTATCCTAACGCTGTGCCTTTGTTGTGCCGATCAATGTTGCGTCAGAAACAGATTAGAAACGGTTTACTACACAACGTTGCGATTTTCATGTCTGTAATACACTGATACAACGTTGCTTAAGCAACATGTCGCGCGCTGCAGTTGCGCAACATTTAAATTATGCCGTCTAGCAAACGTTGTACCTTCAACCTTTTTCCGACTTTTAGCACACGGTTTCCTAGGCAGCATGGAATTCGAAACAGTAGCCTAACGCTGTGCCTCTGCCGTGCTGATGAATGTTGCGTCAGAAACAGATTGGAAACAGTTCACTACACAACGTTGCGATTTTCACGTCTGTACTACAGTAATACCGCGTTGCATAAGAAGCATGTCGTGCGCTGCAGTTGCGCAACATTTAAATTATGCCGTCTAGCAAACGTTGTACCTTCAACCTTTTTCTGACTTTTAGCACACGGTTTCGTAGGCAGCATGGAATTCGAAACAGTAGCCTAACGCTGTGCTTTTGTCGTGCTGATCAATGTTGCGTCAGAAACAGATTGGAAACAGTTCACTACACAACGTTGCGATTTTCACGTCTGTAGTACAGTAATACCGCGTTGCATAAGAAGCATGTCGTGCGCTACAGTTGCGCAACATTTAAGTTATAACGCCTAGCAAACGTTCTACCTTCAACCTTTTTATGACTTTTAGCACACGGTTTCCTAGGCAGCATGGAATTCGAAACAACAACTTAACGCTGTGCCTTTGTCGTGCCGATCAATGTTGCATCAGAAACAGATTGGAAACAGTTAACTACACAACGTTGCGATTTTCACGTCTGTACTACACCGATATCACGTTGCTTAAGCAACATGTCGCGCGCTGCAGTTGCGCAACATTTAAATTATGCCGTCTAGCAAACGTTGTACCTTCAACCTTTTTCTGACTTTTAGCACACGGTTTCCTAGGCAGCATGGAATTCGGAACAATAGCCTAACGCTGTGCCTTTGTCGTGCCGATCAATGTTGCATAAGAAACAGATTGGAAACAGTTAACTACACAACGTTGCGATTTTCACGTCTGTACCACACCGATATCACGTTGCTTAAGCAACATGTCGCGCGCTGCAGTTGCGCAACATTTAAATTATGCCGCCTAGCAAACTTTGTACCTTCAACCTTTTTCCGACTTTTTGCACACGGTTTCCTAGGCAGCGTGGAATTTGAAACAGTAGCCTAACGCTGCGCCTTTATTGTGCCAATCCATATTGCGTCAGAAACAGATTGGAAACAGTTCACTATACAACGTTGCGATGTTTGCGTCTGTACTACAGTAATATTACGTTGCATAAGAAACATATCGTGCGCTGCCGTTGCGCAACATTTAAATTATGCCGCCTAGCAAACGTTGTACCTTCAAACTTTTTTTTCCTTTAGTACACGGTTTCCTAGGCAGCATGAAATTTGAAACAGTAGCCTAACGCTGTGCCTTGTTGTGCCGATCAATGTTGCTTCAGAAACATATTGGAAACAGTTCACTGCACAACGTTGCGATTTTCGCGTCCGTACTACGCTGATACCACGTTGCTTAAGCAACATTTTGCGCGCTGCAGTTGCGCAACATTTAAATTATGCCGCCTAGCAAACGTTGTACCTTCAGCCTTTTCCGACTTTTAACACACTGTTCCCCAGGCAGCATGGCGTTCGAAACAGTAGCGTAACGCTGCGTGTTTGTCGTGCCAATCACTGTTGTGTGAAACATATTGGGGACTGTTGCGCAAAATCGCCAGACACTCCCACAACATTCGGAAGATTCTCGCAACATATCTACAACATATCAATGTTACTTGGGAACTGAAGAGCGCGCAACAATAAGGCAAAAAATGTAAATGTTCCCCAAGCCCGTCAGACGTGCGTTTGCCGCGCCATATTCACTGTCCATTCAGCCTTTCTCGTTTCACATCTATGGTTGTTTTTGAATACCAGAATTGCTCAGTATTATGACAAGCAGTGCTATATACTTTGTAAAATAAAGTTCCAATGCGATATTTAAATGTTAACCTGTCACGGCCAAAGAAGCAGTGTTTTGCAAAAATGACCTATGGGATAAAACGCATATCTGCCTAAACTTTTAGTAAAAATGTTATTTTGGAACTACTCTCCTTTTCGCAACTTTGACGAGAGCCTAGACTGATGCGCATATTCCTAGGCATTGTTTCATTCCAAATCTCCAATTCACGCACGGGTGAAAATACATCTCAATTTTGGGTGCTAGGCTGCTTGACATAAGAAACTTAGAGCCTGCTGACCTTTCTATACTGTTCGTCAGAAATGTATACTCGAGTTATGAGCTGAAGTA